>NC_051199.1:27562287-28162287 GCF_015220075.1 Falco rusticolus
GTGCAAGATTTAAGCACCACTTGTAAGTGCTTTGCAATACTAATATTAATCATGTTCGATGCTAGAATATTCTGTTACTGGCTCAGGAAGAAAAATATAAGAAAAAAAAAGATCTCATGATCAGAACATGGGTTCAACTTAACAGAACTCACTGAAGGCTGATCCACAGCCTGAAGGGACACAGGAACAGGATACACAGTGAGAGCTGTTACTTAACTACTTCATTATTTTTAATCACTTTATTGAATGAAATAAGAAATCAAAAATTTTATTTGCAGATGGCTCTAGCTGGATGTCTGATAGTTCTACTCAGGAGCATAAGGAAAACTTTAATGGCAGAGAGAATCAATCATTGCCGCATCCCGACACTGACATTGCACTGAACGGAAGAACTGACAAAATGTAAATCTTCCCCTCGTCAAAAATGTCATCCTTTGCATTTTGTTTCCCCTCAGACTTTCCCGGTATTAAAAGGCTGACTCTGCTTGAGAAGCAGCAAATGGCACGAAGACACCCCCATTCACGGGAGCGTGAAGGGTTGTCAGTGGTGGGAAGTGAAATAATCAGGAAGAGCAGAAAAAACCCATCCTGTGGCAAGTTCCTGCCACACAGCCGTAAAAAGCCCCTGTAATAGAAGACTGGAACCTCAGAAAGAAAAGTGCCGGGCTGAGAAATACTTTGACAAAGATAATGCACAAATAAAAGGTAGAATGTTTGGGGGAAGGCAGCGGTGGAAAGGAAAAATAAGAACAATTTACACATAGCAGAAGCTTCAGTAAGTGCTCAAAGTATGCAGGAGACTATGCAAAGTTTCAAAAGTGCTGCTAGAATGAGAATTCACAACCTAGCAATGCAGCTACTTCAGATGCCAGATCCGCATCCTCTCTACTTCACTCAAACCTCCATTTCATGTCTGTAAGTTGCCTCTTCAGACAAAAAACCCACAAATAAAAAAAAAAAAAGTGGAATTAGAATGCTCTCGCTTTTGTAACATTTCCTCCAAGAGCAAGAAAAATTAATTTGCCGATAACTTTAAACTTGGTTGCCATGTCCATGCCACAGGGCAAACATTCAGAGCCGCTTCCAGGCCTGTGGTACATCACTTGGGCCTGGATGCCACCCACTGGCTAGGTCCAGGAAAAGATAGCCATGGGTAACAATATTTCTCATTCTGCACACCTTTGGGGGATCACTGGCACTTGTCATTATCGGCTGAGTACTTCAGAAGGAACAACTTGTCCCACACCAAATCGCTCAAGGTTTGTACCAGGCTTCAACCTGGGTGCACTAACACACGGAGCCAGGTACGAGTTTGCTCAGCTGCCCGCCCGTGCCATTGCCAACGTGCCCACGGAGCTTGCAGTAGATGGAAATTACAGATTTTACTCAGCTTATTTAGATATTGCCGCTAGCAACCCACTCCCAGCCCAATCCAGAGCGGCACATCAGCACACCGCGGTTTGACACGGCGTGCGCAGCGAACGACTGGCAGTGCTCCCGGCAGACAAGCCATCCTCAGCGCCTCGTCCAGAGCAGCCATCGGATAGCTGCGGAAATCGCTGAAGGGGCTAATTCAGGGTCCCACCAGTTCACATCCCACGTCTCCAAAAGCCCTAACCAGCAATAACCCGGAGCTGCCCATCATAAATGAGGTCTCACCTCCCCACTCCATGATACAAACCTGCACCGAGACCCTCCAGGAAAGCTCTCCTCGAAGGGTAGGTTCTCCATCCAAAGACAGATCTTATTTTCCTTTTGCATCCCAAGTTCATTCACACTGATAGTAAAACCTCCCACAGGCTTCGGAGACCTCCGATAACACGTGACACCTATGGAGAGGCTCTAAAGAACAATTCAAGCTACACCTGAATGAGACAGCTCAATTTGGCTGTAAATGGCTCCTTATTACCCAAGGCGTGGAATTGCAGATTTCTGTTCAATTGCATTTTTTACCACACACTCCCCAGAAGTCAGAGAGTTGCTTTACAGCTTTCTGCTGGAGAGAAAAATGGTTTTATTTATTTTGATTAATAAAGACTTGCTCAGATAATGGCATTCCTAGCATTTGCAAATTCGAAAACTCTGTAAATCCCCAAAGCTTCCCTGCTCTAAGTCTTTTAAATCTCAGGCAGATTTGAAGCCGCTTTAAATCTCATGGAAAGTGATTCGCCATAAATCCCAGCGCAGCCAGGGTGCGTTGAGCACATTTTGGCTGATAAGAATACCTTGTGAAGGAACACACAGCTACCCTAGCGGGCCCAGCACACCAATTCCGCTCACGTCTGCCATAGACTTCAGAGGAGGGGCCGGCTCTAGCAAAACAGCGAAGTGCTCCTGAAGCGTTATAGAAAGAAAAACTCTCATTTTCTGAAAGTATAATTTTCTTCTGCCCCACTAAACTTTTTAATGTTTTCAGCAGTGCTGATTTGTTAGGATTGCTTTGGGAGACCACCCTCGCAAGCATCTTTTGCTGTAAAATCCTGATGACAGAAAATAACTTTCACATCTCTCAAAATCTGTCCACTGTGAAAGATTTTTTTCATTAGGATGAAAGCGTTTGGGGATTTTTGGTGTGATATGGAATGACAACCTCTCCAAGAGCACACCTGGGCTTGCTCAGAAGCCCACAAACTACGGAGTACTCCTGGATGGACAAGTTACTCTCTCAGCAGCAGTCTCTGTTTAAATTAACTAAGCGCTAGTGAAGAAATCCTGCAACTCACTGTGTAAAACTCACCAGGATTTCTTTCCTTGAACCGGGATCTGTAAGAGCCAGCAATGAGACAATGAAAGGATGGAAAACTAATTAGCACATGCAAACAGCATTTGCCATACCACACATTGGACTCTTAAGGCAGAAAAGCTCCCACTGGAGCACAGAAATACAGCACAGGGACTGCACCGCAACACCCCATCCCTGTGCCCCGCCACCTGAGGGCAATTTTACATTTGCTTTCTTGGAAAGCACATATGTGCCAGGAAAACCCGGACAGGCAGCTGGCTCTGGCAAGGGGAACATCACCCTTTGACATGCATCCGACAGCCCCCTGCCCCAGCACACAGAGCTGGTATAGCACGTTATTCTTTATGAAAGAATAGCTATACCTTCTGCACCAACTTGAAACTTTTTGCCTCATGCATATTTAGCTTTCTGTATAAAGAAGCAAAAATCCACTATTTTTCTATTGAAACCATACACAGAACAGGCCAGGACATTTTCTTCCCCCTATATTGCTAAAAAGTATTTCTGTATCCATTACATATTTCGTTAACACATAAATGACAACAGAAAATATTTATTATCTTCATCAAAGCCCTGCCGGTGGTATTAAGCAACTCCTTTGACAAACAAAGGCTCCACCAGGAGCCCGCCCAAGGGGGAGCGCACATCTGGAGCACCACAGGTTTGCAGCTGGCACATATGCTGCAGCCCCCAGCTTACCTGCCTCAGGCTGCGCACCTCTCCACAAACTCTGGAGTACCCAAGACATTAATAAGCACATTATTATCTGGGGATGAAAGTGTTGCCTCCTGAATAACTTCACATGTAAACAAGAGGTGGGCATATGGCGTTGAAATCCAAGTGCTATTTTCTGCACTGAATTCCTACAGTTTCAGGTACCGGTGTCTGTGGGCTCGCTTTAGATACTGGAGCCATTGAGAATCTTGTACTTTCAATTATAACTTGTTTACTCTGAATAAGACAGAGATGCGGCTATAACTCTTAACTTGATATATAGTTTGACCAAGCTGACAGTTTGTTACTAAAATTGGGTTTATCATGAGTTACTTTTTCACTCAAGTGCTTT
Source organism: Falco rusticolus (assembly GCF_015220075.1). NCBI lineage: Eukaryota > Metazoa > Chordata > Aves > Falconiformes > Falconidae > Falco > Falco rusticolus. Next base: position 27,566,097 of record NC_051199.1, read on the forward strand.
ATTTTGGTTTTTAAAATAACTTTCCAGTGCCTGAGATCTTTTAGGTTTTACTTCTTGATTACTCTTTTTGGCTGCCAAGAGATGCTATAACTCTAATCACGTTGCAGATTAATTTAGTCTCCTTTGGGAACAGCAGCTCGTATATGGGATTTATTTTTGTTTAGTTTTAGGGAAGGTTTTATGAACCTCTGAAAGAATGTATTGAGCCACGTTTAAGTTATTTTCCTTAAAGTGACTGAGTCAATTGCAACCAATTGAGTGGAAACATTTATATTAGAGTTAAACATGGATAAAAACAGTGAATAAAAAATGGGAAGATATATTTGGAAGTAGCCAAAGAGACTATGGCATGGCTGTTTATAACCGATTACCGTTTTAATAGCTTGGTGTTCTTCTTCATTATTGTTATTCAACTGAAAGTTAAGTTGTGCTCAGTTTCAACCTATCCAATCTAATTCAGGAGTAACAACCCCACTGTGGCCGCACCAAGCCCGAGCCTCAGCACCCCATGGAGGTGTCCTGCCCATGGCCCCTGGGCTGGGCTGACCTCGCAGGCTGGGTCCGGAGCAAAATTCCTGCTTCTTTTAAAGGGCATTGGAGCAAATCTCAAGGGAGAGGTCCGAAATTCACTAGCACTCAGCAGCCTTGCTGGCATGGAGTGAAGAGAGGAGTTAAGGCAGAGTACAAAAGCTACGCTCAAAAGCCACACGTAGAAGCTAATGGCATTGAGAGCAGAGTGCCTGCTAGCTGGGAGTCTTCTTTTTGTGTGTGAACGCCGAACAAAAATCAATCCATTTCAATTATTCTTTACGTTGTCTCAAGTGCAGGAAGCTAAGCTGAAATTCTCATTTAGCCACTGGGGTCACACATTCAACAGGACTGTAAAGCACTGCTACATGGGAGGTTATTGGTCCCAGTTCCGTTTGATCGATAATATTCCAGATTAACAGTGAAAGCATGAGCTAGGACACACCTGCTGAGAGGTAAATACAGAAGGAGCTGGGCTGACCCCCTCCATCAGGCAGCAACGCAGCCGTGCCACTTCCAGCTTGCAAGTAGCTTAGTGGCAGCCAGCGCTGATGCCCCCCCATGTCGTGTTTCGCACATCTCCACAGGTGTGCCTCTAGCCTGCAAAAATAAGCGCTCAAGCTGGAGAAGGACCTTCTGGAGTCAGCGATTTAAAGCCCACGAGGAACAGAGCAGAAGCTGCACAAACGCAGAAGCACAGGATCAGCATCTAGCGTCAATACCATCACCTTTAGTCAAACCCACAAATCAGAGTCTGCTCCCTTCCAAAAAGCTATTTAGCCCTCCTGCCAAGGAGCAGTTACCCTTAATCTCAATACCAAAAATAGCACTAAAAAGGCCCAAGGAGAAAACCATGCTCGTACACATAGATCATTGAGTTATATTATCAAGATGCACAGCAGATTCTCCCAAAAGAAAGTACCTCACAATTTACCATCCGTTGCAAGCCTGTGTTCATCCAGTTTTCCAGAGCTTTATCAATGCAGTTTGGAAGCATAAGTTTGAAGTCTGATACTTAGCACTGGCTTAGAAGACAAGTTCAGCAAGAGAGAGTTCCTAGTTAATACACTCCTCAGTGACCTCCTCCCAGTACACAAGAGATTTTTTTTTGAAAAAAGTTTTAGATACCTGAATATTGTGTTATATCATAGAACATGCACTGCTCTCATGGGCCACAGCTGGATCTGGAGCATCCAACCTGTTCATAAATACCATGGCTGCAATGTTAGGTCCAAAGATCCCCTGCAACGGCTGTAAACAGCAAGGTGATCTTGCAAGTACGCTCATTTCAATTCACCTCACACAGTTAAATGTCATTTCCAAACTACAGCCAGCAGAGGAGTGCTTTTAAATAAATTCTTCATAAACCCAAAGTTGCAGAGCCTACCAAGCAAGTCCCTTTATCCTCAGCGCTTCCACCCAGATTCCTCTCGTCTGGAGTCACCAGTAGATAAACCTTACAGAAAAGCCTTTAATGCTGAATATACAATGCACTAAAGATGGCAAATACCATTTTAGCTTCATGAAACTCTTGTATTCCAGAGCTCTGAGCTTTCAAACACCATTTCTTGCACCTTGGTATCTTTATACAGTAGCAGTGCAAGTAATGCTACAGCCAGTAGAGCCTGGGACTACTTCTCACATGCTAAATCCACACAAATAAATCTTATTAAGCTTAAAGGCAAGCAGTTACTGCACCTGTTTGATAGATTTATTATCACCCAGACCTAGTGCACCGGTGGGAACTGCAGGGACGAACTGAATAGTTACACTGTACAAACAGCCAGCTATTAGTTATATTATGGAAACAAGAAGAATGTTGATAAGGTACTCCATCGGGATATTTAACAAGTGTCAAAGACTAGATTGAAAGAGGCAGTCATCTCTGACAGCCCATGAAGACATAAGTCCTTGTACCACAGCTAAACTTCACTCATATAGCATACAGGAAAGCAAAGGAGGAAAAAAAAAAAAGGGGGGGGGGGGGGGGCGGGGATGGGAGCTGTCCCCCTGCTTCTATGATGTTAATCAACTTTCTGTAGATAGCACTACAGCACCCTGATGAAGCTACTATGGCTTCAAGGTTGACCCTGCCATGGCTGGTGGTGGAGTAAAGGCCTCCAGAGGGGTCTTCCAACCTAAATCACACTACAGCCGTGCTCCCAGCCAAGCCACACGCCAGCCCCACCAGCCCACCATGAGCTGCCGCTCGCCACAAGTCCTCGCCAAAGCGTCTGACAAGGTGGGGGCGGAGGTTTGGCGGGACATGCCGGGCACCCCGCACCTGCGGGGAAAGTCCTCACTTAAACACACAGGAATTTTCTAGGAATACTAGAGTGCAGAGTTACAGCACATCATAAAGTTTCAGTTTTCAAGAATTTAAGTGACACACACCACTTCTCCCCTCTTAAAATTGTCTGACCTTTGAGAGCCCGTGATTAAGTACTGTAAAACAACCACCTGAGGGATGAAGAAAACCCAGCTGCCTTGCAGAGGCGGTCCCGCGCTAAAGGTCACGCTGTTATGCTACACGTACTTTAAAGCCTCGCTTGGCATAAGCAATCCTTACATCTGGCTCCAGTCTATTCTACACGACTTCATTTCTTTCCTCAGTGATGTTAACAACACTTTTGTCTTCTCTTCTATGCCGACACTATTTATGTTCTGTCTCATAACAAGACATTTTGCTGCAGTTACTCATTCGGGTGTCCTGATAAGACAGGATTTGTTCTTTCATACATATAAACTGTGTGAAAATCAGCTTTAAACCATTTGACTTTAAAGGCTACTTCCATTAAGCTCTACAAATTCAAAAACAAGATGTTCATCTCTTTTTACTCCCATCTGCTTCAGTACATTTCAGAGAACATTACCATATTAGAGATTTCTAGCAAAAAAAAATAATTATTGCTATTCTAAAATAGCTTAGGCTGGTGTGTTACTGGCACTGTTTAAGAAATCATTGCATTGCAGCCTAATGAGAAAAGACGTCTGTAGTATAAGAGGTACTTTTAAAAGAAATATCATTTTATGCTTGTATGAAGCTTGGCAGTGCAGTAGGAATTAAAACCCCAGTATAGAGCTCTTCAGGGGCCACAGTCCAGCCCAGATCCAAACCCTGCATTTCTACAGCATCTGTACCGGGCTGTTATTCCTGTGGTCAGCATGCACTTGCCGGCTGTAAAGCCATACAAGACGTGGAAAGAACAAATTCAGGAAATATCATGAATTTTTAAATTAATAATCATTTTGTCCATGAGAATTTCTGAAGGCCAACTTATGGCTGAAAAGAAAAAGTAGAGTGGATACCCAATTTCAATCCTCTTTCACTATGAGGTTTTTTTTTAAAAAAAAAAAAAAAAGTGTGTGATTATTTAAGCCGACAGACACGTGGCGTCCATGGCATAGGAACAGGAGGGGACACAGGCAGGGCTCACACCCAGCTCTGGGGTTTGGGAAGCTGGATGACAGACCCATCTCTGCGGGTCGGTGACTTCAGGTGCTCAGAAGCAGATACTGCGTGAGCTACAAGCAGACAGAAAAAAACAAAAACACAGATGTTTTCCGAGCACACATGGGGCTTGGGGAAGGGAGGGCAGGAACAAGTGCTATTTCTCTTCCCCACCCCAGAGTCTCAGAGCATAAGAATAGCTTATTGATTAACCTCACACCATCCAAACCCTGTTCGCCTCTGCCCAGCTACACCAGGGGAAATACCTTGTGAAAAATGAGATTTTTAGTGACTGGGAAAGCTCCAAGGCAGAGCCTTTAAAGGAGACTTATGTCATCCTTCACAGTGGAGGCAGTGGTTAGGGACACAAGACTATAGCAGATTAAAATCCTGGCTCATTCAAAAATTGGAAAAGATCTTCCAAATTAAGAGCATGAAATTAAAAAGAGCTAATATATCCATTGAGTTAATCATTTATAGTGCTTGCAAGCTCTTCCTGAAGAATGGAAAGCACAATTATTTCATAGTGCATCTTCCTGAAAAGCCTTCACACTGTGCTGCAAACAAGATCTCTGCTGGCTTACCCCTATTTTCTCAGCTGTCAGTCACCAGATGGGTCATGACTGCCATCCAGTTATTGTTTTCTGCTCTTCACTCAATAACTTCTGCTAGTATCTCTGGGTCCAGGCAGGTTGCTCAGAGAAGATCCATTTGCAGTCCAGGTGCTTGGCCCCTGTATTCATAGACCGGTTTGTGTTGGAAGGGACCTTAAAGATCACCAAGTTCCAGCCCCCTCCATGGGCAGGGACACCTCCCACTAGCCCAGGCTGCTCAAAGGCCCGCATGCCCTTGCTGCTCACATCATCTGTTTCTTCAGCTGCGTGAGAAAGCAAAGACTTCAACACTAGGAAATGCTAGTGGGTCCTTTAGTCCACAAAGCACAAAGTTAAATTCTGATAATCCTTTGGTTCATTAGTTAGACCAAAAATTAAGCAAGGGGAAAATATATTTTTTATATATATATATATAACTTTACATAATCTCCAGTGCTTTGAGCATGCATTAGTTCTACAATAGAGGTAACAGCTCCTCAGTGCCATACAAGTGTATTTGAGGGCATCCAGAACATTGGCCCTGCCATGGTTTCACTTGCTTGGTAACCATAACCCTGCTCTTCAGAGTAACACCCACATTGCCCTTCTCCCTGCTTTTCCATCCAAAATGAGCTCCAGTGCAAATGAGGCACCTGGGAAGTATCAGTACTTGAAAAAAAACTGAGAACGTCTTTTCCTTGTTCCCCAGGAAGCAAAAGGGAAAACAGAAACATCTCACGCATTGAAAACCCACTGGATTTATTTATGCTTTGGGCTCCAGAAAGGCTAATTAAGTTGTTTGTTTGTTTTTTTTAAAGACCACCTCTAATAATGTACCAGTAATTTGCCATCCAAAAATCAATTGCAGGTGCAGATAACAGCATTTGGATGTCTAAATAAATGATAAGTCTCACAAATCAAGTAGATGTCCAAGTGCTGCACTTACAGCTTTTCCACCTCATAATTTTGTGCATATAGAGACACCAAAAATGAGAAGGTTTAGGTTTTGGTTCATTTAACACAGGCCTTACCTGCAAAAAATCCCCACAGTCCCCTACATGGTCACACACTTTATAGAGTCTGGACTGGAATGGCTGGGGAATAACACGCATATTACACACGGAGATTTGCACTCCAGCTCTCTGCAGCCAGAGCTCTCACCATGGATGTCTCCCCTGTGGTAAAACAATGTTTAATTCCAAATCTTGAAAAACAAAGTGAAGTTCAGTGATTTGATCAGCATTTATCCCTCTTGAAGATACCTGCACGTTTTTGCAGCCCATCTATAGATCTTCAGTGTGACATGTGATGATGATGTGTCATATAGTTTATTATAGGGCTCCCAAACAGCAAGGCTGAGAGCGAGGAAGAGGCTGGGAGGAAGAAACAAGCAGGCACAGAGGTTGGTAGCAGCAAAGGCATCAGGAAAACCCATTCTTTGTGTGCATGCCAGCCGTAAAATATACACGGAGAGCCACTGACAAGCACGAGCCACCCCACTCACGGACTCAAGCTTGGCCTTTCATGCAGTTTCTAGGGCATAAAGTCCTAAACTGACCTTCCCTAAGTGGAAGGGGCACCCTGGTCACATCGCACCACCACAACTGCCCCGAGCCCAGCGCCCTCCAGCCCAGCCCAAACATCTGCAAGTGGCAACAAGGACGCAGCAAGTAGGACGCCGGACAAAGCAGCGCGCTGCGCCGAGCCTCGCCGTTACGGGAAGCCTGCAGACAGGTTCCTCATCAGAGCAGCCCGCACGCCACGTCTAGTAACCTAATTGCGCTGGGGACCAGAACCGACCGCACAGCCCCAACCCCAGCACAAAGCCCCTCTCTGCGCCCACCCCATCACGCCAAGGTCACAACCGGCAGTGGGTCCTCCACGCTAGCAGCTGCCGTCATCTTTCAGGGGTTTCGTGGGCCGGAGCGGAGCTGGCGCGCGCCGCGGGCCCGCTCGCGGCACCACACTGCCATCTGCTGTCCCCGGCCGCCGCGCAGCATCACCAGCCGCCCGGTGAAATACAGCGGCACAGCCGGCGCAGTCTAAACAAAGCTGTTCAAAATGCAAATAGAGCCGCAATCCATCACTTAAATAAGTGGATTTTAACATTTTAATTAACTATTTAAGAAATAGAAGAGACAAGCTCTTGCAGCGCGTTGACCCTGGCTGGAAGCCATGTGCCCACCAAAGCTGCTCCAGCACGGTGTGCAGCAAGAGGCTGCCGGGGCAGGACAGGCACAGATCGCTCACCGTCTACCGTCATGGGCAAAACAGACCTGACTTGGGGAAATTAATTTATTATCCTACTTTAATTTGATTGGTAATGATAAATAAAAGCAATTCTCAAAACACCTTCCTCACACCCCTCCCTTCTTGCCAGGCTCAACCTCACTCCCTGCTCCCCGCCAGCAGCGCCGAGGCCAGGGCATGGCGGTTATGGTCAGTCCATCACACGCTGCCTCGGCTGCTCCTTTCTGCTGCCGCTCTGTCCTGCCCCAGCGTGGGTCCCCCCCGGGGCTGGGCCCGGTGGCACCGGCTGGCACGGGCTCCGCTGGGCAGCACGGGGGCAGCTTCGGGCACCTTCGCACAGCAGCCAGCCGGCACCCCCCAGCACCAAACCCTGGCCGGGCAAACCCAATACAGTTTGCAAGGACACAGGCAGATTAAGTGGCACAAATAAAAAGTAGTGTACAACAGCAACAAAATCTTGACACATTAGGATGATAGTATGCATGGGTGTATCGCTTCTAAAACAGCTTTCAATACTCCAGCAGTTCAGCCATCCAAGAATAAATCATGCCTTTTCAGCTAATAATGTCTTGTTTTTATCATCCAAGCATACAACAGTATTTTTTTAACTGGTTCCTGAAATGATACGACAAGCTATTTGCAACAGATACAACCTTCTATGTAAATCCTGCAAGCAGGCAGGCGAGCACCCCTCAGCTGCCTGCTTTTGCAAACAACCTTCATGGCTTGCCCATGGTCCTGTCCTTTTATTATTATTTTTTTTTCCTAAAGAACTTGCAGAAAGGTCTCTATTAAACACACGTTTAAGCGATGGCTTTGGGACAAACGTAACCAGACTCAGGGGATGGAACCTGGGTCTTAATTATGGTGGGAAATTGGAAGAATATTCTTTTTCAGAAAGTTACCTGAGCATGAAAAGTGAGAAACGTAAGTCTAGTACAAAAGACTCCTTCCTCAGCAGGCAGGAATACTGACACAAACACAGAAAGAACAAGGCATGAGGCTGTTCCTTACTAATTCCAACTACCCTAACTTGCATGTCTGCTGTATATGTACATTAATCCTTTTAGCAGCTCACAGTGCAAGCTCAGAGAGAGCAAACAGATGGACAATGACTTATCATTGGAGAGACTTGGATCAGCAACTTGGAAATTCAGATTTATACAGGAAAAGCAAGTTAGTCATCCAAACAAATAGATATGCCCTGGGGAGAAGAAAAATCTGGATAGCAATAGAACTAAAAAAAAAACACCTTAAGAAAAACAAAGGCTCTGAGTATGCAGGAGACAGAAACAAATAAAAAGTGAATATTAAAAGAGCCACAGCAACACAAAGCAGGCACAAACAACTCTGCTAAATGCTCATTTCTTGTGTGACTGCATTGAAAGAAAGGCCGAGATCTTAAAAGCACTGAATACACTAGCCTTTGCAACATACAGGTCCATCCATATATTTGTGTTTTCTCAAACACTTCAGTATTTCCTGGGCCCAGGTTTTACAGAGGGAGATGGAGGCCCCAGCCGTGCCCACACAGATCCCCTGCAGCACACCTGGGGGGGAGCCTCCCCCGCACTGCAGGAGCCATACGCTCCCCGTGCCTGGCCACACCACCTACGGTCTGACATTGCAGAGTCATTTTGGCACATTCTGCAAGTCTTGGTAGCCCGGGCACGGGGTCACCCAGGAGCATACATGTGATGCACCCAGCACTTGCCAGCAGCCTCAGACTCCCAGCACTGGCACTGTGCAATGCATATTCACCTTCTGTGCATCAGCAGCTAGAGGTGATAGGATATTCAGGATACATTAAGATTCAGGATTTAATATTTTTTTTTTTTTGGGGGGGGGAAGGTCACAAAGCAGGATCTCTTCAGCAATAAATAGCTTTTCTGAAGTAATTTCTCTTAGAAATATTCTAAAGCAAGCAACCTTGCCAAGACAGAAGATGGTCTGGATGATCTAATCATCTCTCATGTCAGGGCTGTGTTGTTACCTTGAGTTTGCATTACAGATTACGTGTAATACACAGCATCTAGAAATAGCATATGCACAGCAGGTTATTCTCCTGGACCCTATTGCTTTCCACCTGTCCAGAAATTGTTTGCCAGATCCACAGATGCAAATTCTGGTAAGTCAGAGGCTATCTCTTGTTCAGCAAGAGGACACAGGGATAAAGAGCTGAGATACTGTTTGTATTTACCCTTTGCAGAAGGCAGGGTAAAAGAACAAAAAAGAAAAAAAAAAAAAGAGAAAGAAAAAAAACCCACAGAGCAACAGGGGTATTAAGTATTCTCTTGAGGAGCATGTCAGACATCTGGATTGCACTTGGCAGTGAAAGACAGTTACACTAGTCCCTGCCCTGTTTCCATCTCCTTGGTAAATTAACAAGGATGAGCTACTTATTACTCTGGCTGCTATTTCCCACTTCTCTGCGGAGCGATCGCATGGGAACAGCGGGCAGGCTTTCCCTGGAACCAAACCCAAGGAGAGGCCCAAACCAAAACCCACATTAGTGTCATTCACTTAGAGCAGAAGTCTAAAGGCTTTGTCTTCAAACATTTCCAGATGGAAGGGGAAATTATTATTAAAGTAAATTTATTGTTTTGGTAAACATGTCATTGATGTTCAGTGCCTCAAAGAAAATTAGTCAAAAAAGCATATTTAAAATAAAAATAAAAATACAACCCACAGCCTGTTTTGACCAGGCTGGACTTCAGCCTTCCTCCATCCATAAGAAACCTTGTGTTTTTCTTTCAACTCACATAGAGTTGGCTACCTAAGGGTTTCAGGCGCTCAAACAACAGAAACGAGAAGCGAGGCAGGTTGCACAGGCAAGGGAACCCCACACTTCTGTCCTGAACACGGGCAGAAAGACCCCCACATTCCAGCCTGCCTCCACCAGCACTGTCTCCTCTTGATGCCAGGAGCTGTGCAGGAGCAGAGGCATCACAGAACAGCCAAAGAATAAGAGCACCGAAACATGAAAAATATTTCAGGTTTGAAATAGCTTCCAGCCCAAGCACCACTACTTGGTGCCAAACATTTTTGTATTCAAGAACACGTAACATTACAGCCATTAAATTTACCTCAAAGAAATTGATTTTCAATACGTGAATAGTTTGAGCAGAAACATTTGAAATCTTCTCATCACCAAGAGTCTACAAAACCCCCACCTATTTCATACAGTTAGTGAAAGCCCCCAGCACTCAGTGACAACCCTTAACTCACCGAAAGCTGTTAAAGAACAGAGCAATCTAAAGATGCAGTTTGCTTATCAGAGATGCGAGACACACCTGCCCACCTCTCAGGTATATTTAGCACTGCAGAGAGGTGGGAACCCCCAGTTACAGCTGTGTCAGTCGTAGCAAAACTGTTGGGGAATTAATAGCTGCTGACTCTTTCTCTCTAGTCATTGTTACAGGCAGAAGTTAAGTAACATATGCAACGACTCCCTTCTCCCCATTTATTATCCAGGAGAAGCAGAACTAATTAAATATCAGCCTCAAAACAGCTAATTCTTTCAGCACGAGGGAGATTGTGAAAAATCACATTCTCCCATTAACTTCCCATGCAGTACCAGAAGAGCTAAGTTAGAAACCCACCAGCCTGAAGACATTTTCTCCTCCAATTTACATTTTAATGGGAGAGCAGAGGACTTATTGCTAAGTGCCAGGAGCTGATAGAGCTGTGCACATTCTGAGGGTCTAATAAATGCACTGACCCATATTTTTCACATTTTATGGGACAGTGGGGAAAACTGCTGAAAGAGCTCGTTTGCAGCTATGTTAATTACACTTTCTATGGGAAATTCGAGGAACATGCCACAAAGAGCTACTTGCAGCTGCATTTGTGGGACAGTTTAATCTACTGTTTAGAGCAGGTAATTGCACACTGGAAGGATCCCAAGGTCTTGTGACAGCTGGGCCACTGGGCTCTGTGGTGGCCACGGTCAGACCTTGACCTTTCTGGGCCATTCAGACCACTTACAGAAGCTATAAAGGCAGTAGAGCTTTACTAGGTGAAAAAATGCATTTGAATTGAGCTTTCTGGTGTAATTAGGTCCTCCCAAGTAACCGTAACAAACTACGGAGGAGTTCATACAGAGTTCTCACCTGTGGCACTCGCTTGCCCTGACGGAGCCCCAGCACCCACTGTGGCTCTGGGATCAGGGTTTCTCCTCCTCTTGCGGCAGCGCCAGCAGGACCCCCACACTGCCCTCCTGCGCATCACCGCCGCAAGCAGGGCGGCCGTGCAAGCTAAGAAACATCACCTTTCATCACATACAGAGCCCCTCAGTCTGTGTCCCGTGGCAGAGCAAAGAGGCTAAGATGACATCGGTACATGTAACATAGGTAGGAAAACCAGCTATGGAGCAGACAACAGAATTGCTTAAAGATAACGCTTCAGCAGAGAGGAAAAGGGTTGGTCACAGGAGAGTCAGGTTTGCCCTGTCTTCCACGCAGCATGTGTGGCTCTACCAGAGCTCACCAGCTAACCCAGCCCTGCAGAGACCTTCCAAAATCTAGGAACAAGGAACAAACCCCTACAAGACGCTCTGTGCAACCCTGCATGTCCGTGGTGACGGATTCAAGGTACCTGCTGAGCGAGGTGGTAACTGGGACACGGGGTTTCTCAGCAGCTCCCTTACACCGCTCAGGTCCCCTCCGTGTCCCCACCCTAACACCCGGCACCCTAAACACCCCACACTGTTGCACTGGAAGCAGGTGAATCCCCAAATTATTTCATTATTTAATTTTGGGGATCTTGAGGGGGAAACAACCACCACCCAGGCTGTTGTAACTGATCCCAGAAAAACACTTGGGGCGGTCACCATTAACTACATTTTAGTAATACCCATTTTCAAAACCTGGGATTTACCTGCCATAGAGCTACTGAAAGCTTCAAGATGACTTGTCAGGTTTAACAAGAATTTTTATCTGGTTTTGATACCAAGAAGCTTACTGAGGACTTGAAAACTTGTAAATTTTTGGGTTTGTTTCTTCACATTCTCAAGATCCCCTGCAGTTTCAGCTGTACTTTCCGCAGCTCTGAGCTGCTCCACTCACTAAAGAGAAAAATATTCTGAACAGGCTGATAACAGTTTTATCCAGCAGAAGATGTTCTCTAGGGTCATAACTGCTTTGAATCTAAATTATTACAGTTTGTGTTTATAAAGCTATCCTCCATAACCCCAATCGTACACCCTTAAAGCCAATTTACTGGCCTGTGTTACGCGCTGAATACCAAAAGGAAAAGGGCAAGAGTCAAAGTGAAAAAATAACAATTTAGCTCACACAGCGATTGTATTATACTGACATTTTATCGACTCTTTAAAATGAAAGAAACACCGAGACAGATATCTTTATTGACTAGGTTGGTGCCCTTTCAATACCAAACTGATGAACAATCATATTAAGCTAGCCACATATTTATGAATACCATATGGCTTAATAAATTGCTATGGAGCAATGAAAGTTTACATAGATAACTAGAAATGTCAGAATAATATTACACAGGCACCATAAAATACAGTAGTACTCATTTGAATCACAATCCAACTAAAAGAAAACCCAGCGCTTGTTTTATGACTTTACCCTCATAGCAAACCAGTTTTCCAGCCCTTTCTCACTGCTTGGTGACTCAGCACAGCAAGACATGCCACAGACATAATTTTTACTTACTGATAATTGATTTTCATTGGAGAGCAGTAGGTTTAATTTTAAGGTATAGAAAGAAAAAGTGCATAGAGAAAGCTGGGCAAGAAGCAACCACAGAGAGAGTTTAACAATAAAGCAATAACAGATGCTTCCTCTGCCAGGAGAGAGGGTGCGCCAGCAATTTCCCCACTGCCTCGTGGCTCCTTCGAAGAGAGGAGCCATGAAGTGTTACGCTGTCTAGAAGAGACATATTTACATTGATCTCTTACCAGAAGAGCGTAAGAGAAAGGAAAAGCAGCTCTGCCTGGTTATCTCCTCTCCCAGGCATCTACCTGGCTTCCTAAGAGAGGCAGAGCTGGGCCAAAACAGACCACACGCACCAGCCCCTTTGCAAAAAAAAAAAAAATAAAAAAATCTCATTTCAGATGATCCATCTCCCATCAAACAAACTGAAAGCTCCTTGGAGCATGAATGGGAGTCTTAAACATTTATATTATCTTGCCAAAACAATTAATCATCTGTTTCACACATCATCCACCAGAAACACATGAAGGGAAACTGAAAATAAGTTTTCAAGCTGTACCCGGCTGCTCTACTGCAGTCTTGAGTAAGGAGCAGTCACCTTTAGGGACTAAAACTCCAGTTTTCATCCAAATGGACGCAGGCTTTTCAGCACTGGTGGGAGAAGCAAAAGCCGGTTCCCCCAGAAGCAGCAGCAGAGGTTTGCTGGCTGCAACAACACACAGCGAGAGGAGACGGGTCCCAAACCCTGCACTAAATTATGCAGGGCAAGAGTTGGAGCTCTTCTCTAAAGCTGTGCCTAAACAAGTACAATTTCACCAAGAAACACAACTCTGGAAGCTGCTCTGTTATCAGAACGTGGCACTCTTGGACAAAAACCTTCTCCAAAAATCATCCCTGGAAAAAAAAGATGCAGAGGCACAGGTAGGGAAACAGAATTAAAACAGACTCCCTAAGTATTTTGGTCACACTGTGACTCCGAGTTAGATGTACTCAGCTGTTACATACCCAACTCCAGCTGGGGAGGACATATGAAACAGCCAAGGACCAGCAAGGGGCCAAGAGTAAATACGTTTTCTAGTCCCTACTATAAATGAACTCGTGTCCACCACTATCACCCAAAACAAGATCCGTAGCCTTCTCAGATGGTACTACACTCTTCCCTGTAAACACTCCTAGGTCAGCTTCGTTCCTGATGATTATTTCCAGCAACAGCAAAGGCTTTGCAACAACTAAGTTCTCCCTTGCCATGACCGCCCTGGAGATGCAATGGGGATTTGGTGCTCAGCTCTGAATTTCCATTTGCCGAGCGGAGCTCACCAGAGCACTCCTTAATGCCGCTCACCCCTCCACCTTTCTTTTCCTAACATTTTCCCTGTATTGTTTTACTAGGACACAAACCCCCCACCCAGCTCAGTTAGCCATGCTCCCTTAAGCAGGACACGCTGTGGCTTGTAACCGAATTCATTAGCATCGGCCCATTGACTTCAAGCAGAACAAACCGCAGGCTCCCTAAAAGCTCCCCGCTCCCGTCATCTGCTCTTTCCAACACACACAGGGCCAGACTCCACAGGAGTATGAACCACAGCAACCCCACGGAATCCAATCAAACACCTGGGGGGGAGCCCAGACCACCTTGTTTACGTCCAGAAAATACAAAGCCATTAGGACAGAGCTGTCATATTTTAAAAAAAAATGTTACATTTTCAAAATAAGACATTCCAACCTCTTTTTGTATTCCCTTCGTCTCCCACTACCTTTGCACCTTTAGATCAAACGTTCTATTTTCTCCCCTGTTTACATTTATTTCTTTAGTATTAATAACTGCATTGGCCACACCAAGGAACGGAACAGGCATTGCTGATAGCCAGTACGTGTGACTCAGTGCACAGAACAGCCCCAGCACCCAGAGACACGCACCAGCATGTCAGTCCCCATTTAGATACCCTGAAAATAAGCAAAGCAATGCCTTCCTCCCATGCATGACCCCACAGCAAATACGCAGACACATCACAACATCCATCCGCATTGGCATGTGCAAGCATAAAGCTGCACACACAGGCACAAGCCTTTAAGGCCAAAGTGAACCATTTATTTATTTTTTTTTAAATTTAAATACTCATAGACATAGTCCCATAATTAATTTCAAATCCCTTGACCATAAAAAGGATTTATAGCAAAACAAGATTTAAATGCTGTGGAACCAGCTGTGTGGGGCTTTTTGACTGAATACCAGAAAACTCAATCACCATAATTTATTAGTTTAATCACTCAGTGTGCATGGTTTTTTGCTTGATTTCATGGCCCTAATGTCACAATCTGATACCAGCCCTTCAGCTTGGTGCGTCACTCACTCACCCCCCAGCGTCCCATGAACAAATACCCGTTTCATGAAAAAAATTCAGAGACATCTCAGTTCTAACATGACTTACTCCTTTTTTTTTTAATTTGAGTCAAAGTCTGGAGCATCTCAAACTTAAAAGATAGGCTTGAAGGTTGCAAAACCAAGCTTAAAATGAGAAAGATTAGCTAAAACAGAGCCAGGGCATTTTCTATCCACTCTCAATTTTATCTCACTGAAGTCAGAGATTGCCTATAAAAGGAAAAAAGTATGAAAGTTTGGGCTACAGTGAGGAGAATTTCACCCAGAAAGTCTTTTCATCAAAATGGAAAATCCCTGCTTGAAAAACAGGATTCATCTACAAAAAGCTAAAGCAATTCAAAGAAGTCATTAACACACACAAAGTGATTCAAATCTACCCAAAAATTGACTTCGCAACTTTTAATATGTGCATCTCCATTTAGGCACCTCTACAGAAGACTATAGATGTTGTTAAACCAGACCTTGTAACACCATGCAAGAGCAAACCCTTTTCATTTTGAAATTAAATCATTGCACGGTGCAGTGCTCTGCCATTCTGAAACAATTTCAAGTAATATTTCTGAAACTCCAGCCTCAGAGGTACAGCTTTGCAGACAAGGCACATAAAACTGTGACAGAGCTCTTACTGTGAATAAATAATGGTGGCTATATCTAGAAAACAACGCCAGCCCACACACCACTTGATAAATATCCCCTATTAAGCAGCTCCAGCATTTTACAAGCGTACTGGATAACCGGCAGTGATCACACTATAATCCATTTTAATTCACGTTGAAAGGTGGGGTTTCTCCTTTCAACAGAGAAAGTCTTTCTGCAGCCAAGTGGTTGCAAGCAAACTTATGGATCTCTGAAAAAGCAAGACATATTTCAGCTGAAATACCTGAATTTGGGCTATTATACTGTGTTTTCAAACCTGTTACACATTCCTCTCTCAAAGTCAGTGTGCCTTCACCAAAACACATCCATTTTCATCCAAACCAGTCTATAACAGCACATGCTTGCTTACCTGGCCACTGCCTGAGACACAGCATATTGATCCAGGAGGGAAGGAGGAAGATCTCACCACGGCTGGCTACCTTCCACCAGCCAAGACCACCAAGGCATGGTTTCTGCTCCTAAAAAACCAAAGCACTCCCAGCTAGGGTGATATTATCCCCTTTTACTAGCCAACCTGTAGCCCTCAAGCTTTGCAGGTGGGCTTCGTTCTGGGGCAAGCTCAGCCAGGCTGGTGAGCAAGATGAGATGTCTGAAAGCAAGTGGTGGCTCTCAGGAGCACAGGGCATCTGGAAAGCCACAACACAAGAGCAAGAAGCATGGGAGATCCAAGGTACTTGGTGTAGGAGAGTGCCTCTGATACCCCTCTGGGCAAAACCCACAGCCCTACCAAAAAATTATGAAAATAAGTGATAATACCATGGCACCTGGGTAACGTCTGAGACAGGGATGAAAAGGCATGAAAAATACCAGAAGACAGGTGTTTTTCTGTGGAAATCAGAACAGATTTGTAATCTCATTAGAGCTGATTGCAACATGATTTGTGCCAGGCAAGCACGAGTTCAGCACTGCCCTGACACCACTCCAGGTGCTTTATTTACTTTGAGATGAAAGTGGTGGCACAAAGCAAAGCTGTATCAGATAGGGGCTTTATCAAAGTACGAAGAATTATTTTCCTTCCTACAAGCACGCTCTGTTTTCTGAGGTCAGGAAGAGCGTTTGCAGCAAGGAGTCGTGACTGCTCAGGATCCATCCATCCGATACCCCTCACTCTCCCCTGGTTTTATACAGAGAACTTAGTTGCCTAACTCAGGGCTCCAGTATGTTTGTGCTAGCAAGGCACCCAAATCCTTCTGTAGATTTAGCCCTCAACATCCTAATTAAAGAAGCAGCTGCTTTTTATGGCCTTATGTCAGCTTGGAATAATTTTTCTTAGTTATTGAAAACAGCTGCTCTTCTGATTAGTACACTGAGCATTTATTTTCTCTTATACCAGTGTCAAACTGCTTCATTGCAGCACAGAAAGAAGACACTTAGTTTCACAAAATAAATCTGTGCTAAGTAGAAGCAGAAGCAAAATGGAACAAATATTTTGGCATTTTTTAGCATAAATAATGCTACATAATGAGAAAAAGCACATCCTCAATCAATTCATTCACTGTTTTTCTGACACAGCATGCAAAATGGGGAAAGCCATACAAAAATGAGGGCTTTTTTTAATACTTTGAAACTTTCCACAGAACAGTTTGCTTCAGTTAAAAGCTGTTGCAGCAGAACACTTCACCAAAGTGCCCCACAGCAGCGAGACTCCAAATAGCATCACAAAAAAAAAAAAATATTTAATGACCTTTTAAAATGGAAAATGGCTTGGATTCAAGTTTTCTAGCTGAGTGGTCTCGGGCAGGCAACCTGGGAGCAGGCAGGAAAGGGTAAAGCCGGGGCTGTGCCGTGCAGGCAGAGCTGGCAAGACCCTCCACAGCAGCATCACACCCAGCTGGGCAGCAGCTCTGCCCTTCTCCTTCATTTCAGCCCTCCTGTAGATCTGCTGTGTTTAAAGCTCTGAAACCCTTTGAGCAGGGAGGTTTCAAATAACCTTTAAAAGACAGAAAAAGCCTACAAAGGCACCAGCTCTGTAAGGGTCTACTTGTAAAAGGAGGAGGCGTGTACGTTCACTTGTGTTGAAAATTTCAACTCATTTGGGGCAATTTTTGAGCCCAGCTGCGGACTGATCTGATTAAAGGTGCCTGGTTAACAAACAACACATGCTTTGGCCAAGATACCAAAGTAGAAAAAATTAGTAATGTAGGGAAACAACATTTTCTAGGTATTATTGTTAATTCAATTTGATACTAGATAACAATAGCTCCCTCTCTACAAAGATCCAGATTTATCCAAACCACCCCTCACTGTGCTTAACTTTCCAAGATACTTGTTTAGTGTATTTTAATTTAAAAAAAACCCACTGTTTTCAAAACAAACATCAACACTTTAAATTAAACTAGAAGTACCACTGGCACAGCTAGCAACCCTAAGAAATTTATGAATATGAAGGAGCTGTGTGTTTTCTCAGTGATTTGTATGCATGTTCCTTGCCTTCTCAGTCAGGGTTTCAGGCAGAAATCCCTTCTACTGGTATTTGGTTAATGACAAAATACATTCTTAGCACAGAAACCAGCACAAACCGCTATCACAGCCTTCGCACATCCATTACGGAGGTTTAGAAAATCAGAGAGACTGTGTTAAGCACATCCCATCTCTTTCCCCAGGATCTGCAAGTCTGGACATTTGCACAGCCTGAATGGTCTCCAGCTGCTCCTATTAACCTGCTCTCAGAGCACCTTTGCAGGATTTAAGCAGCTCAAAATCTCCTAATCTAGCTGCCTCCCCCATGGGTATATTTTAGGCAGAAAGATTTAGAAGCAAGCAGCTACTCTTCTAGCCTGTATGGTGTTGCTAGCTCCTTTTTTCTCTAGAGGACCAGGTAATTAATTTATGAAGAGGATGAGACCTAAGCAGATTCTTGAGAGACCCTAAATTTTTGCATTGCATTCTTAAAGGCATTTGTAGAGGTTATTTAGATAAAAAGCACAAGAAACTTAAGCAGAAGAAGAGGAAATTTCTAGTCGGGTGTCCATATACCACCATCTGTTACAGGGGCTATATGGGGAGCAGCATGAAGGCACAACAAAAGAATGGAAGGTATTGTGACAGCAGGAATCCAAAATTATTATTACAGCTTCTTGGTTTTGTTCAATATTTAACAGCTGCCAGAGAATTCATAAACTGAAATCTGCATCTTTTATATACTTAGTGCTCTGGATTTGAACCACATAGGAACTCAGATTAAGCACCAAATGAAGTACCAACTTTTTGACAAAGCCAGTACATCTCCCATTTGAATTGTTGATATTAAAAGAGGGTTGCAAAGCTGATGAGCTGAAGGACCCTTCACTGGATCAGCCTTTCAAAACTGCCTTGTTTTTATCTTAAAATTTAACAGCAATTCTCTGCTGTTAATTTTCTCACTGGATTGAAAAAAAACCCTCAGGAACTCTTCATCTTGGTGCTGTGTAAAAAGAAGACACTAGGGACAGGGACATGATTTATGATGGTATTTAAATATGGTCTGGAAAGCACCATGGCATTTTAAGCAAGGAAACCAGGACCAACGGGAACAGCAGCCTAATTCACCCCATCTGTGTTGGGGTCAGACCCAGCATTCCTTGGCTCACCGGGAAAGTGTCCCAGGCTGGCCATTGCCCGAGAAGACAAGTTAAACCCAGTGCCACTGAAGGCTAACTATGAGACTTGAGTGTTAGTTCAAAAAAAGAAAGAGTGATTGGAACAATTCTGTGTGCCTTAGTTAATATGACAAAGGTGGCGTAAAGTTAACTACGATGGGAGAAGGTGCATTAATAAGGAAATATATCCAATCTGACATCCAGAGATTATTTCATGCCATACTTTTATTTCACAAGATTCAGTTCCATTGTGGTAAACCAGCTTTTTAAAACCATGCCCAGACATCCACTGGGCCCTGCCATGGCTGAGGACTCACATAAGTGCCAAAGCCTGCTCCTGGCCACTGCCACCGCCTCCTCCTCCTCCGCGCAGCAGAGGGTCACCGCACAGCATCAGCCGAACCCTCAGCCGCTCAGACCGGGGGGTCTGAGTAGACTAATAAAGTGGATTTGCATCTCACAGTTACTTTAGAAAGTTGCAAGATATATTTTTGCCTAAGGACAATAAAGGTTTTTTTTACACTTATCAAATAGCTCTAATACTCTTAGACAAACCTTTATATAATTCATGACCAAGTCTAAAGTACTACATAATACTGATTCAACGATAAAGTAACTTTAAATCTTTTCATGTGATTTCAAGAAACCTACTGTTCATGTTCCTGTCTGATTAAGCTCTATAAATCAAACTCTGCAATCTCTCCCAAAAACCAATGGTTATCAGTACTGATTTCCAGAGGAGTTTTGACCACGCAAGGATTGCAGGAACTGGTTGCGCTAAAATTGCAGTTGGACAATGAGTTTCATTACATAATTTGAATAGGCTAATTACAAACCTGACATCTGTGATGTGAAATCCCCTATCCATGC
This sequence comes from Falco rusticolus, assembly GCF_015220075.1. Classification (NCBI taxonomy): domain Eukaryota; kingdom Metazoa; phylum Chordata; class Aves; order Falconiformes; family Falconidae; genus Falco; species Falco rusticolus. The sequence goes on from NC_051199.1 coordinate 27,586,085, forward strand.
TGGTCCTGCATTTGGACGATGGTTTCTCTTAGCTATCACCCACCTGTGCAAAGGACATGCTGCATCTTGGGGCTGCTAGATAAAACTAATCCACATACTGCAAATATAAATATTTTTGTTAAAAGATCACAAAACCTAGCAACTAACCAAACGATGCTAAACTGATGCTCATTTCTGCTCCCTCAGGCAGAGGGAAAGGCATGTTTCTCAGTACCATCTTTGCCCTTTAAACCTATAGCAGGATCTCAAAAACATCTGGATACAGAAGAAAGCCTGTAAAGACACTGTCGTCCTCAGCGCTGACATAGACCCCGTTCCAGTCCCGCGCCACCTCCAGCCACACCTGGTCGCCCGCACTCAGCTTCAGGACGGTCAGAAAGGATGCCTGGTCGATCTCCTGGCCATAGAGCGTCTCACGGGCTTTGGCCACCTTCCTGCTGCGGGCGACGAGGCTGACGCGGGCTGGGCGCCCTCTCACCGTCAGGTGGTAGGCGAAGACGTACGCCCCAGGCACGCTGCAGTTGAATTTCCCCGTGGAAGGGTTGTAATCTTCCTGGTCATTGTACAAGATCTTATCAAATCTAATGGGGACGTTGGGTGGAGGGAAGGGCTTGGACAGGCCAGCGCTGAATGCTGATCGCAGGAGCTTTGCAGTGTCCCCTCGGGCACCCTTTGCCCCACGGGAGCCTTTCTTTCCCGGGGCCCCTCGGCCCCCCTTGCTGCCGGCAATCCCCTTGGGCCCAGAAGGTCCCATCACACCAGCGGGTCCCAGGTCCCCTTTTTCACCCTTAGTGCCTTGCTCGCCCTTTTCTCCCTGTTTCCCATCCACTCCCTGAACACCCTCAACCCCCATCTCCCCCTTGCTCCCTTTTTCTCCCTTTGCCCCCCCTTCCCCTCTTTCTCCTTTCGCACCTTTTCCCCCTGGCTCCCCACAGTACCCCTTCTGCCCTGTGTCTCCCTTTTCCCCTTTGTCCCCCTGTTCTCCATCCACTCCCGGGTCTCCAGCATCCCCCCTATCTCCCTTGTCTCCTTTGGTCCCATTCTCACAAGTGTCCCCTTTGGACCCCTTTTGTCCCTTCAGTCCAGGGAAGCCGTAGTTGCCCTTATTGCCTTTTACTCCAGCTTCACCTAAGAAAGAGTGGGGGCAAAGAGGGGGGGAAAAAAATAATTAAATCCATTAGTATTGGATTGCTTTGGAGACAGAGGGGCATCACCGACAGCAAAGGCAAAGGTCAACGCTATATTCCTGGGTCTCCCAGCCCGTGTTACGTACCTTGCAGCCCAGGTTTGCCTGGATAACCGGGGTTTCCACTTACTCCTCGCTCGCCTTGCTCCCCTTTGCCTCCTAGGACATTTCACCATTAATATACTGTTGGTGTGTTGTGTCTGCAGCACAGCAATCATTACATAGAAGATGACTGGTACCATTTTGCATCTCCCCCTCACTTCATTAAATAAACCAAACATGAGCAATGTGTGTTGTCAAGAAATGCTTTCAGAAACCTTGGCTGAATCTCACAGCTCCAAGCACCATCACACAGACAACCGCATCGACTCAGATGTTTAATCAGCGCCTCACTGGGAGGCAGTTGCTACTGTTTAATGGCGAGATGGAGAAGATGACAGCTCTGCCTTTCGCACTCCACAGTTGCCAAAAGCCTTGTTCAAGAAAGCCTAAAAGACTGTGCTAGCTGAACTGCGCAGCACGGCGCTGCTGGTAACCCCATTAACAGCTTTGCTGTGTGTTTCTCCATAACCAAAGGCAGCCGCAGGATCCTACCAGCAGCGAGTGGCAGCAGGACAGAGCTGCTCCGAGCCTGAAAGGAAGGGCAGGGTTTCCTTTTGGTTACTACTGATGGATAGTAATTGCTCTCCATCTTAGCTGAAATAATTCTGCCTGAGATACCTACACTGAAATGCAGTATCTATACCTGCGTGTAGCTTCCACAGTGGTTTTTTCCTACTTGTGTCCCTTATCCAAAGCAAATTCAAACTCCCATTAAAATCCCATTTTGAACACCCATGCAGAACAAGGAGTTTCGAGTGAGATCTTTATGAGCAGCTATTCCTATACTGCCTGCGCATACGCTACCACTGAGTTATTGTCCCTGCACTAACGCCAGCTAAAACTCCTGAGGTGTCAATCTGTATCAGTATACTCCATTTCCTTTTAAAAATATGTTTTCATATAATTTTGTCATATTTGATGAGGACAACGACATCTGTTTTCGAAATGAGCGCTTAGTCTGCTTTACCTCTTTCCCCTTTAGAACCTTTTGGACCTTGAGGACCTGGGGCTCCCTGCAGACCTTGCAGACCAGCATCTCCCTTTTCCCCCTTGGGACCTGTAACATAATCACATCAACAGTATTATCTTAGTAACTCAAAGGTTTACCTTTATAAAGAAAAATTGCAGTAACACCTAAGCAGCCTTGAGGAGTGCGTGTAAGGCAAACTCCATTTCCACCACCCTGGCAAGAGCTGGCCATTTTCTTTGACATTATACAACCAATGCAAAGAAAGCGTGAGACAGACGGGTTTGGCCCGAGCCCCGCTCCCCAACACCTTGCAAACACTGCAGCCGAGACCTTACAGCGGGGCGAAAGGTGCGGGGTGGCCCGGGCAATGCCGCACTGCTCGTGCTGAAATTAGTGGGGTGCATGCTCACGGGTCCCCTGGTCAGGCACGCAGCTCCCCAGCCTCTTCCTTTCAGCTACTGTAATCCCCAAACCTTACAGTTTTGCATTTCACTCTTGGCTGTAGGTAGACTTTTTAAAACCAACTTTCAGCTGCCTCAGAGTCACAGGAGCTCAGACATTCATAAAACATCAGAAGTAATCTGTGTTTAATATTTGAGTGCATCTAAGGAGCTCCCATAGCTTCATAATTGCCCCTCTCCCTAAAAAGAATTAAGTCTGCAAATATAAAAGTGGAACCTGGCAGACAGCTCCACGCTGCATAAAGGATAGGTTGAAAGGCAAGCAAGCTGGCTTCAATCTTTTTTTTATATACTTTTTCATCCACTTGGGAATCTAAAGACTCCAAGTGCATGTCTGGGAGCAGGCTGTGGCAGCTTCAGTCATCACAACACACCCATTTGACACAAGGGCTTTTCCATCAACACTCAGGAGACGTATGAATGCAAACTCCCTCTGCAGCCACTATAATTTCCATTAGCCAATCCCTCCCGAGCTATGGGAAGTGAAAATCCCTCGAGTACATTGTATTGAAAGAAAATTATTTCATGATTTTACCACCTTTCCTCAGATGAATAGTTTCTGTCTCCAGTATTAGTGCTATTGAAGTGAACATTTGCAGACTAATGCACTATTCGTTATAGCAGTAGTAGAATTACTTGCTCTATAGAGATGTATTTTAGCAGTAGAAAAAAAAAGACAAAGTATCTTATAAAATATTTAGGTGCTCTATACAGAGCTGTGTCTTGTGAGAGCAAGTATTTAATTTAAAATTTGAACCCAAAATTCTTTTTGTATTTAGCTTTCTCTTCTCCGGGGGGGGGTGGAAATCCAAGAAAAAGAGGGGTTTATCATAAACCTTCAGCAAAGATACAAAACTGTTTGCAGGTAGTTTTGAGGGCCACAAAACCATGGTTGAAGTGAATGTGAAATTAAATCTGTGACTCCCAGGGGATCAGACACAAGGGACAGAGAATCAAAGAGTGCAGCCGGCAGCAACGCGGTATGGGGCCAGCTCTGCATGCGCTCCCACACCAGTGCGGTCCCCAAACCCCCTTTTGGGGGGCTTTCCCACTCATATTGGCATTGTATAACATCTGGGATGTAGTTAGCATGCACTTTTTTTGCTCTGGCTTTACGTGAGGAATAGTCACATTTGGCGTTTGCCGCACAAGTCTTGCCAACTCATTTCTTGAAGGAAAAGCAGGAGATTCTTTGATAAATTCTTTGGTTTATGTGCTTTAGCTGAGAGTGGGGAGGCAGGTACCACCATACCTGGGGGTCCCTGCTCTCCTGGCTTCCCCCGGGGCCCCGCGACAGGTGGGCAGCAGTCACAGCAGTTGAAGAAGAAATCGGCTGCATCGAGTGTGTAGTTCTCAAAGGGGAAGAGCGTGGTGGCCCCTCGGGCCATGGGGCTCAGGGTGGGTAAGTCGGCTCTGCCCGCTGCTGCTGGGAATGAGCTTTTCCCCACGACAGGGGTGAGGGGCGGGTGGGAGGCACCATTGCCCACCAGCTGTAAGGGCTTCGGCTTCGTGTACTTCACAGCTGGGGTCACCTTCACTCCCGCGTGCACAGCAGTAACAACCAGCATCACAAACGCCGAGACGGAGCCCGGTGAGCTCCTCATGTTGGCAGCTGTAGGAAGAGATGAACACAATAACAAATTGCTGCACAACACCCTTCCCATTTGCATGTTCCCACAAAGCCAGAAGACCTGCACGAGTAGTGTCAGGCACATGGGGGCATCTGCCTAGAGGAGTACATTACAAAGCCTCACTTTTTATGGGGAAAGTAAAGCAAACTTAGCAAAACCTCCTGCCTGCTCACCCCAGCTGACCATCACCCTACAGAGCACTTGCTGTCCAGCTGCTCCTGTTAGCTGTGGTTGGAAGTGCTGCCACAGCTACCAACAGCAGTTCAAGGGACTGACTGCGAGTTACACTGGGACACATGATGCCTCTCTTCTGAGTGTATGATTAGGATTAATTCAATAATGATTTCAGAGTCCAACACAACTGCACATCACAAAAAGCATTGCTCTAAAAGAATAAATGGAAACAAAATGAAATATCAAGTATTCCAAAATTTTTAAGTCAATTTTTTCCTTGTTACTGGCTGATTTTCTGGACTTGCATATTCTTCTAGTGTAAACTTTCAGATTTGTTCTTTTTATTTTTAAAGTGTTGATTTAGCTGAACCAGGAAGAAAGAACAAAGCAAGAAGCACACATGTTTTGCTATAGGACAGATGATGCCTCTCAGATGACTTGTCATATAAAGCATCTTTGTTTCTTTTTTAAACCAGTGTACTGACCTGTAAACACAAACGGAACAGACTCCCTTTCTTGCTGAACCTGTAATCTAACCTTCCTTAGCAGCTAAGGCCCTTCATTACAGGAAAAAAGTCACCAGGAGAGATGCTGACTACCCTTGCCACCCAGAGGGCAAAAGGAGATCCAACTCAAAGTCAGGTATTTGGGAGCTAGTTTATAACATCTCTATCTTTAAGAATTCAGTTTTAGAGGAAAGGGTCAATATTTTTTCCTTTTTCACAAAAAACCCAATCATTTAATGGAAAATGGATTATCCACACAAAATCCTCAGGGATCACTGTTGCCATTGCTGTCATTCAACCCCTTCTTCACCCCATCAGCTCCAGTAAAGGATAAATTATCCCTTCTCCATGCATGTGTCAGGCCAGGACAGGATGCCAGGCACTGATTTTTGTCATAGGCGCACATTTGGTCAACCATACCATGAAGCGTGTAACTCCGGGGCGGTTGGCGCGGGAGGGCAGGGCTCAGCACAGGCAGGCAGAGAGCAGCCAGACCTCACAGCCGGCAGCAGGGACGCAGCCGCAGTCGCAGAGAAGGAGGGTCATCTGCCACCTAGGAAGAGAGAAAAAAGCACCAAATTCTCCTTTTGAAGAATATACTCATGCAGGAGTGTTTTGCCACGGCTGGAGGTAACTAAATAAACCCCTAACTTCCACACACCTAAAGCCGGCAGCAGAAAGAAGCTGCAACTTTAGAGACTCAGTAACTTTATGGGGCGATGGTAAATCAGTTTTCAAATCAAAACCTTTTCTATGTTTTACCGTCACAAACCACTTCTGCAACAAGCTCTAAAACCAGACAGTCTCCAATCACGTAACCAGATTGATGGATTGCTGTCAAATACTGGAAAAACATAATTAATAAAAAAATTACACCTTATGCGTCTGTTTAGAAAATAAATTGCTCAGAGCAGGGAATCTTTAAACAGAATATCATTATAATGGACAGGACTGTTCCTAAAATAATTATTCCTAAATATATAAATGATTTTTAATAAAGCTGAAATTTGGGATTTTTCCTTACATTAGCTTACTACCACTGATTCTAAAATCATTCATTTGAATCTCCCTGCTAGGAAAAATTATGATTCGCAGTGGACACAAAATATGAAGAATTAAACTTCGTTGCAGTGACATCTTGTTCAATACACTTGTATTTAATTGGATCCAAATATCTATTCATTGTTAGCATGTGTCCCGTAATTGCATTGTGATAATATATTTGCACTTTTGTTTGGTCCCTAAAATTATAGTATTTAGATATTCCAGTTCCCAACATGTATTTAACCCCAGTCTCCCAGATTTAAATATCAGGAAAATGATTGTATTTTCTATTATTCAATTATTTCAAGAGGAAAAACAGTAGTCCTCATGCAGCTATATATTCATTACAGACAGTAAAACTTATTGAGACAAATTATATTGCCACTGCATCTTAAATTCTATGACTTCATTGCAAATATCCTGCTTGAAGGCTAAACAACCAGTGCATGCTACCTCCTACCTTATAAACGGTCCTGCTCCCAGGACGATCACCCCTCAATGGCACTTTGAAAAAGGCAATCTTATTTTCGGACAATCAGTTTTATTTGTGTAACAGCTGCTCCCATGGCCAATGAGAGCCTGCATGGTGCAGGGAGAAGGGGGGATTGGCAAAGTCCCCTGAAAGGAGCAAGGTGACCTTGAAATCCGAGGAAATTCAAACACTTTCCCCAGGCTGGGATGCTGCTCTTCACATGGGACTTTTTGGGCTCTTCCCCCAACACCATTTTTCAGGGCTTTAGGGACACTCCTCTTTCAACACACAGCATCAGGTTTTGGTACCATCAGACTCAGCATGAATTTGCCCATTTGCGTCAGCAGGGTCCAGGTTTCTCTCCCGGTATTTAGTGCAATATGGCATCGTGGTCCCCTCCTTGTGGTGGGAGTTCAGAAAGAGTGAAGGAGAAATGACAGAAATAGCTGTATGGCGTCATGAGTGCACGTGTGCATGTGCCTGCATGGAAATGCACCAAAAAGAGGAATTCAGCCTCAAATCTGGGCTGTCCCAGGTAAATGCAGAGATGGAACAAGCAAACATTTTCTTCTCTCTCCATCTCCAGCGCAGATCATGGTACCTGCGGGCGGCTGTGCTGCACAGTGCGGTGGCAGAACACAGCCCTGCTGGGAAAAGGAACAAATCCATCCGAGGAGGGTTGCTACAACGTTGTTCTTATTGGAACCGATAGCCCCTCTGGATTTCACAGGCTAATTGATTTTCCTCACTCTTTCCCAGCAATCATAGCACTCATTTCCTTCCCCAGTGGCCTTAAAATGGGCCAGTTTTTATTCTTGGATTTCCCAACCCAGTTCAGAGTGCAGTGCAAAACACAGGAACGTAAAGGTTCCCTTTCATCGCCTTGTCTTGGTGAAATATGAGCAAGGAAACCACCTCATTCAGTCAGTCTGAATTTACTACATACCAGTACACTCAAAGCTCAGCTGCCAGACAATAAAGGCTGCTTGTTTCAGGTGGGCTTGAGAAAACAATCAATTGTCCTTTAATGTAAGTGGAGAGAATCATAATCCTCCGTGATTTATGTGTGACCACCCTTTCCTGCACAATAGTCTACAGCTTTCAGCAATAAAAAGTTGATTAAGGAGAGTCTATTACTAAGAATACGAGGCCAGATTGATTCACCAGCTTCTCAGGCTATTCCAAAGAAATCAGTTAGGAGTTTTGCAGTGAGATACTCTAACCTAACTCTAAGTGTAGGACATGGGCTTGTCACATCTCCTGCAATGGAACCTGCACCAGCACTCAGTGATGCTCATTCATACAGCTGAAAACAGAGCTGGGTCCTGAATTCAAACAGTTTTTTATAAAAACACTAATAATCATTTTCAATACTGTAATTGGACTCATTGTTTTAAACTGAAGTTAAAAATACTTGTCTTCAGCAGTTGTAATTCTGACAAGATCATGGACGCATAAATTGCAGATAAAAGGTAATCAAACCAATTATAATTAAAACCTTATTTTGATCAAGACTTTTCATTAGCCACAAAAGTTACTGAACAGAAGATTAAGCATTTTTAACAAAGATTACTGCATTTTGCAGTGTTGCCTCCACACTCACTGAAGCTGCTACTCCATATATTTCAATTTAATGCTATATTTGCTGCACACTAAAGCTAAAGCAAGAAACACGCTTTAATCCTAGGTTAGTTTATTTTCCTGAATAGCATGAATAATAGTAGTCTAGGATAGTATTATTAGATTATGTGACAATTGCAGCTTTTTAAATTATACAGTGCTTACCGAGTTACTGAAGCAGTCTGGAAAACTCATGGGCTGAGATTATAAATTAAGATTTAGCACTAGATTAGATTAATCACTTTGTTTATTCAGAGGATCTGGATCTCCATTTTACTGATATAAATGATGCATGTGGGCTGTTAAAATTCCTTAAAAGTATGTTTGAAACACACTCCTAGCCTTGCATATTTGTAGATAACTGGTCTTGATTTGCAAAGTTCAGTGTCCTGGTTTTAGCTGGGACAGCGTTAATTTTCTGCCCAGCAGCCGGTACGGGCTGTGGTTTGGGTGCAGGGTGAGAATCCTGTTGATGACACACCGATGGGTTAGCTGGGGCTGAGCCGGGCTCACTCGAAGCCAAGGGCTTCCCAGTTTCCCCAGCACGAGGAGCTGGGAGGGGACACAGCCGGGACAGCTGACCCCAGCTAGCCCAGGGGCTGTTCCATACCATAGGGCGTCACGCTCGGTATATAAGCGGGGGGAGGTGGCCGGGAGGGGCCGACCGCTGCTGGGGGCTGGCTGGGCATCGCTCAGCGGGGGGGAGCAGCTGGTGGTGCATCGCTGGTCGGTCTTGGGTTTTATTCCTCTCTCTCAACCCCCTTTTCATTACAATTGTTGTTGTCAATATTTAACTTTATTTTAATTATTAAATTGTTCTTATCTCAACCCACAAGTTCTACCTTTTTCCCAATTCTCCTCCTCATCCCTCCAGGGAGTGGGGAGTGAGTGAGCAGCTACACAGTACTTAGCTGCTGGCTGGGGTTAAACCATGACATTAAGTTAAAAATAGCTGTGTCCATGCTACTGATTTCTACCAGCACGTCCACCAGCCATGGGCAGGAAGGGCTGTGATCTTCTGCTAACTGCTGGGTCACTAAAACCTCATCCTGGGGCTTGGCAAAAGCAAACATGAAATCCAATGCATCCTGGAGGAAGCTTTAACCAGCATAAAGCAATTCCCCCAGGAAGCAGCATCCTTGCAACCCCAATGTCAGCTCCCCATCACGATCAGAGATGGGGGGGAACAGAAGGACCTCACCAGAGACCCTCACCTCTCCTGTCCTCTGCAGCCTGTTGCTCCTGGGACACAATGGCGTCCTGAACCTGGATGCCGCAGAAACCTTGTCCTTATGGGATCTTCTCCTTGGCTGCCACTGAAACACAGAGGGACACAGCAAACTGTGTAAATGTATTTTTTATTAAATTAATGGAGTATTTCTTAAACAAGATCAGCAACAGAGATTCAAAAAGCACTTCTCAAAGGGTTCCACTTCCAATTATTTGCAAATGAAAATAGAAAATTTAGACCTGCAGGTGCAAGGTAGACTGATAAATTAAAAAAATCTGGTTTGGAAATACAATAAAGGAGGAAACAGTGAAAACCAAAGCAGCAGAGAAAATAGGCTAGGTTTGTGATAATAAGTAATTTAAAATCTTAATGCTCAACTATCAAGAAGGAAAACTGGAAAAGAGAATATTCACATAGAATAGGAAGTGGGTAAAAATGGAATTAAATTATATTTGAGCTGAATAAAAAGTGTTAAAAGGAAATTACATTTCTGTGTGAAAAAAATAGTTAGCACTTCTCACAAGATTTCCCACAACAATTTAGCAGGCTTCCTAGAAAAGGCCCTTCCCCCCGCCCCGTAATTTTATTTTCTGAAACACTGAAATGTGTTTTGGTTTCCTTTATTCATTATCACAAAGCAACTGAGCTAAACAGAAAACAGACTGAAATGAAAATTTTCTGCAATGTTGTTAATTAGGGGAGGGAATATTTCCATAGCAGACAGTAAAACAGATAAGTTTATCAAGTCAAGATACAACTTTTTTCCCCCTCTCTCATGTACTCAATATGCTGTACCCTCCTAAATGTCGCTTAGAGGCAGCACTAAATGGTCAGCAGGAATTCACCCTTGCTGGGTGAAAGAAAAATGGAAGGCTGCATTATTTTTTTTTTTAAGACCTGCTGGAAAAGCTATGGTTTAATTTTCTCCCCCATTTTCCTTCTGTCCCTTCTCTTCTTTTCAAGCTGGAAATCCAGCCAGCCCATGTTTTCCAGGCTGACCTCTTTCCCCAGGGACATCAGGGTGCCCTTTGGGCACCAGCACTCCTTGAACACCACGTGACCCCATGTGTCTCTGCCAGCCCTTCCCACCCACTTGTCCTTTGTCCTCCTTGGACCTCTTTTCTCCCCACTTACCTCCCAGTTCCATGTCATCCTGGGACCCAGTTGCCCTTTGTAGCCTGCAGTTCCTGGAGGTCTTCCAGGACCAGTTTGTCCCCTCCAGGAAGGAAGTCCTACTTCACCACTGAGCTCCTGATACCTCTTTTCTCCTGGTCCTCACTGTCCAGGTCCTCCTGGGGGTCCTTGTATTCCTCTCTTCCCAATGTATCCTGGTTTACCCAGAAAAGGGAAGAAATCGTTAACTTCCCTTTACTGAGAGCAACCTGTCAGAATAGACAGAATACAGCTCTGTAGGAAAGCCTTCACTGGTCATCAGATTACATTTTCACCCAAATAATGTCAATTTTTTGCTATGCAACATACAACTACTGAGAACTAAGCTCTAAGCGTAAAAACACCACAATAAAGCAAGGAATATCTTACAAGATCAAAATCTTTTTCCATCTGGGGATACTTCTCTTCAGATGCCACGGAGAACTTCCCGCTCCAGGGACACTGCAGCCGTCCTGGAAACCAGGAGGTCATGTGTGGTCTGTCCATGTGCAGAGCACTTGGGATGGTAGTTTGCATTTTTCTGCAAAAGAATTATGAACTAAATGCTTGAGAGAAATAAAACATAAAACTAATAACAACAAATTTTCTTTGGATTTTGCCTTTACAGTTGTTCTGTTTTCAGCTCAAAATTTGGGGGGGGGCTTTCATTCATGACAAAAACTTTAAATACTGTGTCATGTAAAAATTAAACAAGTCATTGATGTAGAAAATGGAGCTACTGCTCATGTAGGATTTCTAAATGATTGACTTCAGAAAAATACTGCCATAGGGATTTTCATTAGATGCAAAGGAATAAAATAATATCCCTGTAAAATCAGTATAATTGCATTTAGAGTTATTAAGATTCAGATATCAAGGGGAAAATGAGATCAGACTGCAGCAGTCTATGCCAGTATATCCCACAAACCCTACGCCATATGTTGTTTTAAATTTCCTAGGTCTGCAGGATGGCAGGGCAGTTACACCTAAATAGAGATTTATTGCATTTTAAAGTATAATGGCTAGAAGGATCCAAAAGCTACCGTTTCACATAAATAAGCATTTGGGGAGTTATTTAAGGACTATAAGAACTTCATGATACCTATTACATTCTATTGAGTCAATCACCCTAAGAGTCCCTAAATGCATATTTAAAACACCAGTAACATGTACTTATTTATGTGAGAGACCAGAATTACAGCACACAAGTTCTAGCTTGTCGGGCTGAAAACCTACACTGGTGCTGATTTTTGAAGCCCTTTTAGGAGTGTGAAACGGCCCTGCAAACAAATGCGCTGCCCCATGTGCCGCACCACCCACCGCAGCGGGAGCAGAGTGCGGCACCACTCCAAGCCCTGCTCCGGGGCACGGATCTCCTTTGTCAGGATCTACAGGTGCCTCTGGTCTTGACTGAGAAACACATCCATTGTGCTCCTTGGAAACTCTAGACGGCCAAAGGTAAAAAGTGATAAAATTACCTGGCTCCCCTTTTTCACCCTGGTCTCCCTTTGTGTGCTGGGCTCGGGGATGTCACAGAAACCCTGCTTTTCTGGTGTACTGTTGTTTTCCTTCAGTGTGCTTAAGAAACACAATAGTCCTCAATAGCGGTGCCTTTGCTAATAGCAAGTGGTGGGATAGTTTCCCTCCTCTCCTCGTCTCCAGTACCGTCTTTCATGGAAGACGATATTTGCTGGGGTGGGTCTGAAATGCCAGGCTGGCTGGTGACAGCAGCTAGTCCCTTTGGGGTGAGGGTTCTCAGCCCCTCCACCAGCTGCATGCTGCAGCTGAGGATGCCAAAGCAGCCCAGGAGCCCCCCCAGAAGCCACCCTCTGGGACCACTTCTGTGGCATGTGTCCCCAGCCGGGGACAGCAGGGACAGCAGGTGGCCATGGCAGGTCCCTGGTTCTTGGTCCCTGTCCCCTGCTGTTCCTGGTATCAACGGGAAGCAGCTGAATGCACCACCAGCAAGCGCTTTCCCAGCAAAATGATAACTTCTACAAGAAGCAGAGAAGCAATATGCAAGTGCAAGTATCTCACCTGAAGAATATCTACCAAAGCAGAAGCTTCCTTCCCATCCACAAGTACAGAGATTGTTGTATGCAGAGGACTGGATCCAAAAATAAAGAAGAAAAACTGCATATATTGCACAGTCCTAAAAGAAGCACAAAAAGATCTCCACTGTCACTATTTGCAAGACACAGAGAGCAACAGCTGTCTTATTGCAGCTTCCTGGAAATTATATTTTCTTGTTGAAAACTCTTTTTTCATGTTTAATATATGAAACCCATGAGACAGACCCAGTACCTACTGCCTATGAGGTAATGTGCTGCCTTCACGTTCCTTCATGAGCAAATTCTGCAGCTTAAAGTGGCCACTCAACACTTCATGATGTATATCCCCGTTTTTAATTATTCTGAGATCAAAATAATCCCAAAGGAGGTACATCATGCCTATGGCATATTACAAACCAGCAGTTTTATGTATCCAAATTTATAACTGATTATATTTAAATAGATACCTAAACGATTCAAAATATTTCTTTCTCTCAGGCTATATATTTGTTTGTGAATAATCTGGGAGAAATCAGTGACCTCTATAAACAGTTGTAAGCTGTAATTTATCTATTTATCTTTAAAACTACTCACACTGTGGACTACAGAACTGTATTTTGGCTAATATCTTAGGAAAGAGATGAACTGTCAGAGTGATTTTATATGAACATCCAACTTTAACTGCATTTTCTGAACAATTTAAAGAGGTGACGGCCCTTTCTGCCTTCTGGTGGGTGCAAGTCGGAATCCAAAGTGCATTTATGTGCCAAAGTAAGAAGGAGAGAGGATCAGTGAGCTGGCAACAGCCCACCTGGAGAAAGATGCGCTGGAGTAGTCTAGAGGCTGTTTGGACCACCCTGAGCACAGAAGTTTCTGCATCTAAGCACTATAGTGTGTGGGGATATACATATATATATATATAAACATATATACACACACACACATGCACATATGTGTAAAAGGGAGTATTTCTAGGAGATTTTCCTGTTGCATATGGTTGAACTCAAAGAATGAAGAGTGCACCATAAAGTTTTAGATTGTCTCTAATTTTTTGTATGCTTGGTTGTACTGCTTCACTTGCTTGTTGTCTCACTCATCCCACATATCTGCCTTCCCCACTTTTATGGGTACATCATGCCAAGGCCTCCTCCTGCAGTGCACACCCCTATACCACCCTCACTCCAATGCCAGACCTGGCAGATGCAGCACAGGCGTTAGTATTTGGGGCTCTTTCAGGAAATAGGCAGCTTCTCGCTTTTCCTTTGCAAAGACCCTACAGGCTATAAAGGCCAAACACTTATAGTTCAAAACTTGGTCAAAAATAGCGAACCAGTATTGTTTCAAAATTCATACTCTAATATTCAAAATTTTAAAAATTTTGTTTGTTTGTTTCTTTGTTTTTTTGTGTTTGGAGGGGTTTTTTGGTTTGTTAGCCTTTTATTTTACCAATAAGGAGAGATTTGGCCATACAGCTGCTGCTGTATTTGGATCAGGTGCAATTATTCTCATGTATGTAAAGTTCCCATAAAGTTCCACAGACAAATAAAATTGACTTGGCTAGCTGCCAAGTTTTAGGATATTTTTTTTTTTTTTTTTTTGCTATTACAACAGGCAACATTTACCGAAGGTGTATGCTGGGATCACTAACACAGCAGCAGCCTATTAACCAGCAAAGGCCAGGTGTTGTTTTCTAAGAACCTTCATGCCAGCACTGTGGATTAAGCCAAATATTATCAGTTTTCATCTAGTTATTTTGCAGAGGGTCTCTCTAGCTCCATAACCTGCCACATTCCCTTCTGAAAGAAAAAAAATAATTAAAATCAGGAGCTTATGCCCACAAACCTTCTTTCTAAAAAGGGAGATGTAGTATCAAGCAGCAAGTCAGGCAACAGTACTGCCAACCCTCATAGTTTTGCCATGAGACTTAGGATATTTAGTACTCTTAAACCTTAATCTCTTAAAACCCTGTGATTGCAGAAAACTGCAGATTTTATTTTAGAAAGTCAGTTCTGAGCCTTGTGTAAAAAAGGCTCAGACTCTAGAAGGCAAATGACAAAAATCCCAAATGTAGTTATATTTAAATTTTTCCAGTCTCATAACTTGAGAAGAAATTACTCACAGCTTGTAATATTTAAGGGACTTCAACCTGGTAGCTACAATTTTTGCACAAAGAGATAAGCCATGTTTCTGATTTCTGAGTTGGATTGTGCCCTTGCCAGTATTAAGATGTACACGTATGAACAGCATCAACTAAAATACCAGGATGGTGGACTCAGTGACAGACTCAGCCTCTCCCTAGTCCTCAGCTACACTACCAGGCTTTTAATTATTGTAGGTTTTAAACAAAGTCTACGCTCAAGCTGCACCTGCCCAAGAGATGGCAATGTCTCACTGTCACACAGCCTGTCCAAGGCAAAGTGCTTTGCATTAGCAAAAGGTTTTGTCTTCAGCTTATTATTCCACCCTAAACACTGCAATCATTACCTATTTTAATACTGTGAAACCCAGTCAGCCTGAAACTACCCAAGTTAATAGCATCTTAAGAAACAAAGGGCTTCTAGATCTCCACAACAGCAAATTTTATTTAGCAGAGAATCTTGTCCTGCTCCTCTGTGGCACAACGTCAACACACAGTGATGCATACGCCTTTGCAGGCTCTTTTGCATCAGGAGGTGTTGCAACACCCCTTGGAAATAAGGAAATGGAAATATCCGTTTTCCTTTAACCCAAATTCTTCTTTGCTCTGGCAAATGTATGCTTTGTAATAAAGAAAAGTTACAGCACAGGTCACGGTGTTTTAAAGAATCATGTGCTGCAACCTTAAAATCATGACAGAAAGCAAGAAATCTGGGAACAAAACCATGTCTGTGTGCTGGACTCAAAATTCGTTGGGAGTTTATAGTGTTTACAAAATTAAAAAGCAACAGAGGAGAGGGAGAGAATTGTTTTTATACAAACGAGATTCAGGGGACTTTGGATCAACACTAAAGTCATGGGAAATATTTCCACTGATTTATTCAGAATAAATGCCTAATTACTCACGCAAGGTGAAAATTAACTATCCTAGAAGCACAACTCCCCGTGTAACAACTGGCGAAAGGCAGTGTGAGAAGAACATCGTGGTCTGGGGCTCGTTTCACACCTCAGCATGCTCAGAGATGAGCTGCAGAGGCAGCGAGGTGCACGTCGAGGTTGTGACACCCGTGGTCTCCTGTGCGGTGGCCGCAGTCACCAGTGTGGGGCTGGAAGAGCATCTGCTGGCTCCACCACAGCTCTGTTACAGGACTTCCACACATAGGAGTATCTCATGCTCTGTGGGGTTACACTCCCACCCACCAAAGTACCATCCATCTTTCTCCCACATATATTTATCCCAATTTTCCCTGAAGACCTCCTGAAAGGAACCACTGTGGAAACCTCGCCCCCTCCTCTGCACCTCACCCAGCAGCAGCAGAGGCAGCAAAAGAATAATACAGGGGAATATATAATAATAATAATAAATTATAAATATAAATAAACCAGAAGATACATAGTATTCTTTAGATCTTCTGCTTAGAGCAGGAGCAGAGTAACCTCCTTTCTGTCTCTCATGGCAGGCCTTGGAAAGGGAGAAAAAGCAAAATGTGCCTCAGCGGGAAGGATTTCTACAGCAGAAGCTGCTGTTTGCAAGGAGGCAACAGAGCCCGGTTTGGACTGCAAATGTAGTGACGAGCTTTGCCATATGCCAGAACTTGTGATGAAATGTAGCATATTTTTACAAGCAGAGCTGAAAGACAAAGGAGGAGGTTTCCACACTGGCAGGTGCAGCTGTAAATAAACAAGGATGAGGAGGCAGAAGGTGGGATGGAGAAGGATAACACAGGAAGTTTCAGAAAATGTGGAGGACAGCTGCTTCAGCCAGAGGCTTAGCACAAGAGGGCACTCAAAGTGCTCCCAACAGCCCTGCCAAGGATGGTTTTACATCCCGCACCATCCAAAAATGAAGCACAAACACCCCAGCCCAAAACCTTAATCATCCCCACAGACCCTGGATGTCACGCTCCACATCCTGAGCATCCTGCTCCATCCAGAACAAGCGCAGCAGGATACAACAAACATTTTCCTGGAATAACTTATCAACAGCTTCTAGACCAAAATGGAATTTTTGAACACTGAATAGATGTGATCAATAGATAAAACACAAAATATCAGGTACCTGTGAGACCTACATTTTTTCAAACTTGTTTCCATTGAGAGCAGTAATAAAGGCTGAATCTGTATGGTCAAAGTATACAGGTGGAAAAAAAAAAAATAAAACCAACTCACCTATTGGTAGGAAGTGCTCATTATAAGAACATTTCCCATAGCAAACTGGTATCAGAATGAGTAGGATTAATCACAAGGCTGGCTGTACTCATGCAGCATTGTGAAAGAGCATGAGGAGATCAAACAGATAGTGGATGGAATTGCGTGTTTTTAAAATGAAGATGAAAGCCTTCTCCAGCAACTGGGTGCAACCCAGAGCAGCTGCCAAACTGGCTGGCACTGCTGTCCAATGGGTGATTCCTTCCAGACCACCACCAAACACAGCCGCCTTCTCTAAACTCCTAAGCCAACTTCATTACTCTCTAAAACGCTCAAGAAGCAGTTATAGCAACAAACCATGCATTCACTACCACAGTAGCTACTGATGAAGGTAGGTGATAGTGCAGGTCACCCAGCAGATAGGGAAAGAGGACTGGCTTGTATCTTGAAGGTATGAACATCCCTGGCTAAAGCTCACAGCAGCTTTGCCTATCAGAAATCAAGATCTTGTAGATGAGCCGCTCTTTGAAGAAGAAAGAAAGAAAGAATTCTGCAGTAACTAAACCTACTTGTGAATATTCATCCAAACCCATTCTGAACTGATTTTCGTTCGCCCTTCTTCCTGTTTTGTCTTTATGATTATTCAGAAAAATAAGCTTTGTAGCAAGTATGTCAATGAAACAATAAATTTTCCGGTAACACTTTTTTAGTCCACAAGCACCAATATTCACACCTGATATCTGAGTGAGGATGTGACTATGGACATGTTCAGATCTTCTAGAGGCCATCAACAAGATTACAATTACAGCAAGAGATCACACACTTGCTTATACAGACTATTAAACTGGCTGTAGCAATTTAATATTGTCAAGGGACACACCAAGAGCAGAATGATGTGAAGATCTGACTCATGCAAGACTGTAGAACACACCCAGCCCTTGTTGATTAATCCTTTACCTTCTAATTACTTGTTGTACCTGATCTCAGAATGCCACCCAGCCTCTCCTCTGGCAGAGTTACCCCAGCTGGAATTTACCCAGAACACCAGTTAGTTCTGATATTTATGAGGACAGCTGAGAGGCTGCTTATAAATAATCACAAACTCGCTGTATGCTACATATAAGCAGTTTCCCATGCAACGTAATTTCTCACACCAGACAATGGATCTTACCCTGCACAAAATTCCAAAAGAAATTGCATCACAAGGCAGGATCTCATAACCGTCCTGCCAGCCAGCATCTGCCTGGTGCCCTGCACAGCCTCTCCCGCTTTACAGGCACCTTTGCACTATTTCCAAAATAGAAGCTATAAACCAATCTATAGCAAGTTCATCTAAAAAAAGTGGAGAGATAATCACCCAACCAAATGGTTGTCATACACACCCCACATAGGTGATTGCTTTATCCAATCAGCCCTATAATTAGATAAAAGGTTGTTCTCCAATTTGTCAGGTTGACTTTAACTGCAGTTTTGTCAGGAGATCGGTCTGTGACTTTCAACAGGACCACAAGAGAAGAGTAACACCTAATTAGGACAATAATCAAAGGTTTAGCCAGAGCATCACCTCTGCCTAGCATCCCAGCCTAGGGATGTTTCACAGGTATATTCTGCAAACTCAGACAAAACGAAACCTTGCACTTAGTCCAGAAGTTTTCTTTCCACTAAGTGACCAGCTAGGCAAGATCTGAAAAAATACACCCAGATATCTCACTATTGCAAAAAGAAAATTGCTCAGGACTGTTGTTTTGCTAGGTTTGCAGGAACATCCTCAGGTCTGCTCTGGTAACCAGACCTGCAGAGGACCCTGCAGTTAATTTCCTCCTGCACTTAAAATATACTTATCCAAAATAAAACTACATGAAAGAAAATGAAATTTCAGACTTGCTTGCGAGACAGAATATCTACCATATGTAGAAGACAGGTGCAGACTACGTAGTAGAGTTAATAAAAGCATCACCGTGGCAATTGGACATGACTTAGTAAATACTTGACATTCAAAGCTTGCATACAAATACCCAACGCACACGTTGACTATGACACAAACGCAGACAGCTAACAAATGAAGGTCTTTATTTTTAGAACATTCATCCCTTTCTGCCCTCAGAGTCGACTTAATCCCTAACAAGCGGCCTCACAGCCTGGTGGTTTACCTTCTAGGATGGATGAAGCCTGCACGTGCGAGTGAAATCACCAGCAGCAGACAAGGGGCAGGGACACTGCAGAAACCCCTGTGCCCACGGGCAGCAGCAATGCGGCTGTAACATGCAGCGACACGGTCCGTTTGCAAAATGGTGCTCCCTGGCAAGAAAGCAACTGCTATCAAAGTCATGGCATCACAGAATCACAGACTGGTTTGTGTTGGCGGGGCCCTTAAAGCCCATCTAACTCCAGCTCCTGCCCCGGGCAGGGCCACCTCCCCCCAGCCCAGGTTGCCCAGAGCCCCGTCCAGCCTGGCCTTGAGCCCTGCCAGGGACGGGGCACCCACAGCTGCTCTGGGCAGCCTGGGCCAAAATTTCTTCCTAATGTCTAACCTAAATCTACCTCTTTCAGCTTAAAGCCATTCCCCCTTGTCCTATCACTACACACCCTGGTAAAAAGCCCCTCTCCAGCTTTCCTGTCAGCTCCTTTAGGCACTGGAAGGCCACTACAGGGTCTCCCCAGAGCCTTCACTTCTCCCAGCTGAACAACCCCAACTCTCTCAGCCTGTACCCATAGGAGAGATGCTCCAGCCCACTGATCATCTTCACAGCAGTGTCACCTAAGCTCCTGCCCAAATTCAACATCCATGTGTTGTATCCAAGTCCTGTGGGCAAAGGCAAGCTGCAGGAGCTAGCAGAAGGCAATGGGATGGAAATGAGCCCGGACAGCCAAGCCTGCCCCGGTGTGCAATCCAGCCAGCCACTGACCCAAGCTGAAAAGAAACTTGCCTCTCGGCAAGTATTTCTGCAGCAGGGTGTAACAGAGCCTAAAGACTCATGAAATATTCAAAAACTGTAGTTTTGACTTTCTAAATGTTATTGTTAGCCTTTACGGCAGGTAAGTGATCTTATTCTGGCCTCAAGGGGGTAATTTGTGTATTTCCTGCAGGAATCCAACATTCAAATCCCCAGTAATAATTAACACAAATCCACAGATATAAAACAAGGAAGGGAGCAGAGCACTAACTCCCGCGGAGACAAGGAAACAAACTCCCTTCTTTTTATATCCTTTATACCAGTAACAACTGTGGTGTGATTTTTACCATGGCAAGCACAAAACTCAGAGAAGCCTGAGGTTCAAGCAGGTTTGGGGCAAGAGGCTGGCAACCCCAAGGAAGGTGACGGCTAGTACTTGTTTATCAGTGTTACTCATCTTTTATTGTATAGGCCTGTTTTTAAGGCATTGGGAGGCTTTTTGACTCCTTTGCTCAGGGTGGAAGGGCCTCCACAGCCCTGGGAGCACCCACAGCAGGGGCTGTGCTGGTAAATGTGAGGGATGAGGGACATGGGGATGCACATCTCAGGGCAGCCGAGCAAACCCAGGCACCACCACAGCTCCTGCAGAGAGGGGCGAACAGTGGGGGAGGGAGACCCCAAACCGGGCAGATCCGCACCTGCCTCGGGGCTCACCACGCACTGCTGGGAAGGGGGTTAGATGGGCTTTTTACATGCATTTATGTGACCACACGAAGTGTCTCCCTTTCAAACCCCGGCTGCTCCAGCTGGTCTAGTAGAAAAGTTAACTTTTTGTTTCCTGGTTTTTGCTCACTTTCTTTTTGTTCTTGTGTCATTGCTTTGCTTTGCATTTCTTCCAAGGTGCGAGCCAGCAGGCTTCTCCTGGGTCAGCTGAGTGGAGGAGACCCACAGGAGCAGGTAGCTCAGGGAGAAACAGCAGGTGAAAGGAAAGACCCTTCCCTCTCTCAGCAGCAACACATGACAGATCACAACACAGCCTCCTTTAGATTAAATCCTGTCCCACTCCTCACCAGAGTTATTAATCCTGAATTCAGTCAGGAGGCAGTTCTGCCCATCCTCCTCGGTGAGGTTCCTCCCTCTGGAAATACTAGCCCTTGAAACACCAGCAGGGCTTGGCAGGGCCCCTGTCTGGTCTTAAGGCAAACAAGACTTGATTATCAGCAAACCTGGCATTCACTGTAAGGCAAATCCTCCTCCATTTGATAAGATCGTGTGTGTGTGTGTCTGTGTGTCTGTGTGTGTCTGTGTGTGTGTGTGTGCATGCGTGCGTGCGTGCGTGCGTGCGTGTGTGTGTGTGTGTGTGTGAAAAGACAAGTGTGAAGCATTTGTATACACACTGAACCTTCATCTTGGAAAAATTGGCAAGTGCATCTAATGGGTGAATGGGCTGGGACACAAGCCCTGTGAGGAGTGGCTGGGGGAGCTGGGGGGGGTCAACCTGGACAAAAAGGGCTCAGGGGGGGCCTGGTCACTCTCTGCAGCTACCTGGAAGGAGCCTGTAGGCAGGTGGAGATCAGCCTCTTCTCCCAGATAACTAGCAACAGGACAAGGGGGAACAGCCTCAAGCTGTGCCAGGGGAGGTTTAGGAAAAATGTCTTCATTGCAAGGGTGGTCAGGCATGGGAACAGGCTGCCCAGGGACATGGTGGAGTCACCATCCCTGGAGGCGTTTAAAAGACATGTAGATGTGGTGCTGAGGGACACGGTTTAGTGGTGGGCTTGGCAGCGCTGGGTTAACAGTTGGACTCGATTATCTTAAAGTTCTTTTCCAGCATAAACAATTCTATGATTCTAATGCAACCATCAGTGGAACCCAGTGAATCAGGACAGTAACAGATCATCAGGATGATGATGAGACTGTGGGAAAGTTATTTGTAAACTCCCCTTCAAAAAATGCCCTAACAACAGTTAAAGCTGTTGCATGGAGCAAGCACTCTGATAACCGAGAATGTTTTTGCAAGTATTTGTATAGGATTGCTGTAAGTGATATCTACCTGCTGCTATATCAACTGCATAAACACTCTGACCATTTCATGTACTGTCCACTCAGCCACCAGGTATTTTACCAAGCTAAGCTACGTGCACAGACACAAGGCAAGCTTCCACAGTACTCCAGGACCGATGGGAGCTCTGCTTTGAGCTAGAAAGGGGTACAACTGTTTCTAAGTCTAAAACAAAGCCTCTGCATAAGTATTTTTTAAGATCAAAGATAAGCAAGCATCAGTTCTGCAGTCAACATCCATAAAAATAGCAGCAGAAGAAAGAGGCACTGTTCTCACTGTATGAGCTGGGAATGAAAGCGTCACATCCTTATTGCCCCTCTGCTGCCTGGGCAGCTTTGTTTGTGTAAGTGCCTTTTAAAGATATTAATTGAGGAAAGAGCATTTTTAAAGGACCATTAAAATGTGTTCAAATATTAAAAGAATAACTTAAATAACAGCAGTTACATCTGGCCCTTGAAACAGTTTGCATTCCTTTATGGCTGTCTGTGGTTCAGAAGACACCAGCCAGTGCCAGAACAGCAATACAGTGGCCCCACTGAGCTGGAGGTGACCCCAGCTCCCACAGCCACCCGCTCAGGGACGAGCCACCCCTCTCTGCAGGGAGGTCCCCACTGGGGGTGCAGCCATGACTCTGCATGCAGAGCCGTGGTGACAGTCACCTCTGGCAAGGTGAAGCCATGATCTAAACAAACTAGACTGCACAGCTGCAGAGAACGGGCAAACTTCACCTCACCTGCAGAGGCACATCTTTAAGAGGCAGCTTGTCGCACAGAAAACTACACAATTTACCAACACCACGTCTTTGTCTTACAGTTCCCACCTCATTGTAAAAAGCAGCTCTAATTGTGAGAACAACAAGCCAGCTCCAGCCTCTGGGCTCACTGCAGTACCTGCTGCCTTTGGAATGGGTGTGCGCGTGGCTGCTTCTGCAGCGTGAGCACAACCACAAGCCAAACAGACCACGGTGCCTACAGCCAAACAGCCTGTGGCCAAACCCTCAGAGTGCCCTTTCCCCCAGGCTAAACAACACTTCACCTGCCACATCCCTGTGCTGCCCCCGGCCATTTGCTCTTGCCTCTGTGGCATGGAGAGACACCGGCAAAATAAACTTATTTTTCAGCTGATGGCTCCCTCAGCCCAGCTCACCCCCCTGCCACAGAAGGGCATGTGCCCCCAAAGGGGCAGGCAGGGAGAGGGGCAGGGCTGGGTGGCTCTGTGCCACAGCTGAGGACAGGCACACGATGCTACAGCCATGAGTTCCCACACTCTTTGGGAATGGTCCTTCCTAACAGCACTTGAGTGACTTCAGGCAATCTTTGGCTGTTGGAGCTGCCTGCTGCCCAGCAAGGCAAGGGCCTGGCACTAGAGACAGCCCGGCTCCTACCCACGCTCGGACCACACTCGCAACACCCTCATTCTCACACCTAGGGGGCTGAAGTTAAGGATTTTTGCTCTGAAAGGCAACGGGAGTTTCTCTGTACCTCCTGCTGCATATATAAAACACAGCATGTCCCAATGCCCAGGTGTGGCTGGCTTGGGCAGTTTTTACAGGAAGGCTTTGTACAGCAGCTGCTTCCATGCTCCTTCAACAGCTCAGGGCAGAGCAGGACGACCAGCTGTTCCCAGCACTGCAGAAACTTGGATCTAGGCTGGCAGCGCATCCAAACAACGTGCCCGAGCCCACACAGCCATGCCTGCAGCCCCCATGCTCCCCTGAAAACTGCAGATGTTTCCCTGAGCCTGTCACACTGCTCTCGGAGCCAGCACACCCGGTACGAGCCATTCGATGTGTCCGTTTAAACGGGATGCTGCCTTGTGGCCACGTACCTGGCCAGGAATTTGCTCATTCTCCGTGAGCTGTTCATTATGCTGCAGTACAAGTGTGAGGGTTTAGGTGCAGACACTACACTGGCAAAGCCCATTTTGGAGAGGTCACCAGGAGCGATTCAGGCATCCCTCATGTCAAGCGGCGCTACCCCACTGGCCCCAAAGCTGAAGCCATAGCCCAGCAGCAAAAACCATAATCTTAAGTGAAGCAACACGAGACAAAACCCAACCCTTCTTAATGCCACTCACTTATCGCTTAATTAGTGTCACATAGTAACAATTTTGAAGGCTGAGAAATAGGATCAGCCTGTCAAGATTAGGTCTCTGCAACTGCTTTGCTTAGTGAATGAGATTGTACCTGGTATCCCACAGCCTGAGGGGAAAACAGTGAACGAAGCAGTTCTATTACTTTTATCTCTCATTTATATGGCAAAGTTCAGTTCTCCTGTTGCTCTCTGGTAGGGAGCAGGACACTAAATCATGGGGGGCTTTTTTGAGGGCAGAAAAGCAAGGAAATCTAAGCCTTGTGGTGAGCAGTGCCACGCAGTATTCACAGGATTTCAGATAAAGTCTTGTAAGCACTTGTCCACCGGTATCTCTCTTTTCCGGAAACACCTCATCTGAGGCATGGTCACCACGTCCCTCTCTACACGCTGGTTTCTCACAGCCACGCTGGACCAGGTCCTTCCCGCTCAGCCCCTCGGAGCTGGGGAGCCCCCAGGCACCTGCCAGCACCCCCGGGCACCCCTTGCACGCCCACCCTCCCCCAGCTACGTTCCAAACCGCGTTAGGAGCTTATCTGTTGCAAAGCACGGGTGGAACACAAAGCGTTTAGGGCGAGTGCACGGCGCTCCGGCGCCAGCTGTGCAGGGCAGGGCTGGCGGGGCCGGTGCCCGGCTCCCCGGAGCGCTCCCGCTCCTGCGGCGGGGACACCGAGCGCGTTACGCAAGTGCCCTCGGCAGATGCCGCCGCAGCCGCACCGCAGGGAAGCAGCACCCCGCCCCGCGGCCCGGCCGTGACAGCCCCTCACCCCCGCACGGCTCCGCACCGCCCGCCCGGGCGCAAGGGCCAGGGGCGCGCAGCTGCGGCTGCGGCAGCGGGGCGGGGCGGCGCGGAGCGGGGCGGCGGGGACCGGCCCCGGCGGGGCGCGGAGCGGAGCGGAGCGGGGCGGTAGGTATTTAAGCGGCGGGGCGGGCAGCGCTGGGCTGGGAGCGGCGGTACGCGGAGCCCGGCGGAGCGGGGGTGAGGGCCGTGGCCAGCCACCCCCTGCCGCGCTCGCCAAGGGCCCGCGGCGGCACCGGCACCGTCCCGGGGCTTCCCCAAATGCAGGCGCCGGTGACCTTGGCCGAGCGGAGCCGCGCACTCTGCGCTGCCATCGGCAGCTCGGTAAGAAGCGCTGGAGCAAAGGCCTCGGGGCTGGGGTGGCAGCAGGAAAGCCTCCGAGATCTGCTGTCTGCCTTCCTCAAGGTGCCTGGTGGTGCTACCTATGGCCTCCAGCAAGGTCTCTCTGGACTTGTTGCTGGAGATCTGCAGTCAGGTTTCCAGGTGTTGTTGCTCATACAGCTGTTGGGAAGGTGGTTTGCCTTAGCAGGGAGTCACTGGAAACAAGGCAAATGCCTAGAATTAAAAAGGTTGAAAGAGGTGGGGAGGGGTGGTGAAGGTGAAGGTGCTATTTGTACCGGTGTGGTGGCAATACTTGCTGTTTGCAGGTCTCTGCTCTTTGGGTTTCTTAGAGTTGCTGGTTGCTTCCAGTAATCCTGCAGTATGAAGCAGGTGCGAGAGTACCTCTCTGTTGTGTAAGCAGACTTGGGATACAACGGAGGAGAAATCCTGTAGTAAATGCTGCTGTTCTGCTTGATCAGCACATGTGGTACATTTTGGACTGTGTCTTTTAAAATGCTTTAGGAATTGGGATGTTTATCTTTTGTTTATGAATATCATGAGTACGGCACAAATAACTCTATCTTGAGAGCGATTCTGCAAGTCCATGGAGTGATTTCTAGATGGTGTGGTTTTGGCGGAGTAACATGGGGAAGCTCTGCACAGAGCATGTACGTTGTTTCAGCAGTAATAGGAGATGTGGTGAAAGGCTGCCTGGGGAGCAGCTCAGGGCCATGGGAATACTTGTTCCATCACCCCTGTGCCCAAAAAGTGTCCAGGACAAGTGATGCAGCGAACAGCAGCAAGACTTGGGTGCTCCAGCTGGCTGATAGGGAAAAGCAATCGTTGCTCTGCACTGTGTTCTGCCAATCCTGTTTTTGCTGAGCTTTTTATTTGTGCAGCAGTTGTGTACCGCAAGCCTGGCCGTTGCCCTGGTGTAGAGCCAAGTGAGTATTCTCCAAACCGGTGCCACAAAGGAGAGGAGCCCATGCAGCTGGGCTGTGATGTGACGCTTGGTCATGTCCCTGTGGAGGGGAACCCACCTTCCCCTGCTTAGCAGGAGCTCTGCTCCCACAGCTCCCACTGCCTCATGCGTGGGCGTATAGGCATGTATGAAGCACTTGAAGATGTCAGCAGGTCACTCCAGAGACCTCCTCCTTTCTCTTCACCCATGCCATCTGCTTTATTTAAAGACTACATACCCCCAGCTCCTACTGCTTTTCAGGAGAAATCAGCACAGCAGCATGTTGCAACTTTGAAAAGCTCTGTCTTGCCCTGCTGTCTGACAGGAGTATTTCTTGTTGTGTTCTCCCCCCAAAAAATGAAGGGCGGCTTGGCTCTCCCAAATTTCAGGGGTATCCTGCTATACCAAGATTTCTGCCTTCAAAGCTGTTGGCTCATAGGGATGAAGCGGCCTGTGAAGGAAGCTGTTCCTTATTGCATAGATGGGATTAAACCAGTTTCTGTGGAAAAAATGTGAATCTTCCTTTTTGCTTATCTGTTGCAGGTATCTCACTTTGGTTTTATGCTCCCCCTCCCCCCTTTAGAGCAATAACTGGCGTGATGCAATACTGCTTCCTTTCATTAGATCTCAAAGGAGATGCACTTGCACAAGAGTTTAGTACCTGTTTTTCACTAATAACTTGTCATAACTATGACAGTATTCACCTTCTTGTGGTACATATAACCCAAGACCAGCTACTATTTTCAGCTGCTTCAGAAATGACTCAGAGCAAACCAAAGGAGTCTGAACAAAACAAGAACTGCATTTGAAAGATCTTTTAGTAGAGCTCAAAAAATCCTAGCTATCTTATTTATAGAGTGATGTGTTTACACAACCTTCTGAACTTTAGAGTCTTTAAGTCCCCTTGAAGGATCTAGCTGATATCCCAAACCCAAAAAGTCTCACAGGAATGGAGGCTTGTCACCAAGAGCAAAGCCAAAACCGCTCTTAGATACCTCCTGGAACAGCCCTTCAAAAACTCTAAATTTTTAAGTATTTGCAACTTAAACCTGGTGCTGGTCTCTAGTCACAGATTTGAGGTCTTGTTTGGGAATCAGCTCTGTCCAAAACCATGTTAGTAAACTATGCTTACACTGGAAATACAGGGGAAGCTTGCTCTGAGATTTCAACCTGCCAATTCACATTTGTTCTCTGGCAGCACTTATCAACAACGGCCAGTTCTGTTCCACAGTGCAAGTCCTGTCACAGGGGGAGGACTTGGAGCCCAGAACATGCCCAGCCCAGAGAAAGCTGGAAAGGAAAGGGTCTGTGCATAAATTGTAAGAAGGTAGTTATGTAAGAAAATAACTGAGGAAATTTCAGAGGAGGGAAGAACAGAAAATTCTTTGAGAAATTAATTTGGCCTTGGAAGAAAATGGGACAGAGCTGCTCCAAGGGTGTTTTTGTTACAGAAGCTGCATCTTCTCCTTTCTCTGTGCCTGAATAGAGAAAAGCGAGTGCGCCAATATATTAGCCAGGCTTCAGAGTTAAGGGGGAGTTTATTTTTCTTAATATGGGTTTGGGTTTTTTTGCTTGGAGCAGCCTACAGTTTTTCAGGCAGCAGTTAAGGCATGAAATCAGTCTAACCATTAACTGCATTCAACTTGAATGGTTGGGAGCCTCTCTCCAAATCAGGTCCTTATGGATGCTATAGATCATCCTCTCCATTCTTGAGGGTAAATAGTTTATATACCACGCTTAAAATTACTGCCCATGTTGTTGCAGACCATCATAAGCTCGATCTGTGTATATAACTTAACTGAAGGAGCAAATGGTAATTCGGAAATCATCTGGGTGTTCTGCAGTCTGGGTGGAGAGTCTGACAAGAATCCATTTGCTCCAGTTACAGATTCAGCTAAACTATAGCACCAAACTAATGCTTGGCACTGCAGGATTACTGAAGAGCTGTTGAAGAAGCATGCACATAAGGACTAGGTTAGTGTTCAGAGCTGGCACTGTGAAAGTCTGGGTCAGGTTTTGTGCAGGTGTGGCATTGCCACTCCTGTAGAGCAACTCGATGAGTGTTTTGCTGCCTTGTTTGAAGCTGCGGAAGGTAAAAGGAAGTCTTTCTGCCAACAGCAAAAGGTATTTGCTAGACTCTTAGGTCTTGTAGGCACCATGTAACTGTTTGCACTTAAAAGAAACAAAATAGCACCTACATGCTACCACTTAGTTCGGCAGGAAAGAGGGTTAGCGTTTACAGATGAGGAAGCTGCTGGAGTTCATTCTTCTGAACAAGGTAAAGCAGAAATGTGGCTGAAAATGCCATTCCCTTTTCTGTCTTACCGCGTCCACTCCTCACATATTTTTCTACTCCTGGAAGATTTTTTTTGTCCAAAAAAAACCCCCACAGGCACAGTCAAACCATGTTCACCCACATGCAAAATGTCTGAGTCATGTTCAAGCAACAAAATTTTACCAGCTCTGAACTTCACTCTGGTGTTGCATGGATGGTGACAAGAACACATAAGAAAGAAGAATTCACGGTTCCTGTAGCACAGTGGCTGACAGTAATGTATGGGCGAGCATGCGATGAGGTGCTGATTCGGGAAGATGAATGCTGAGAAACCAGAGACAGCCTGATTGCTGCTGTACATTTTTACTCCAGAGTTAGTTATTTATTAAAATCTATATGTAAAGATGTTTACTGGTGCATACTTGTCCATAGTGGGAGCTATGCTGTGATTACTGCTGCTCTTCTCATTGACATTCTTTGTCTGGCATTACCTCCCTGTGAAAACAAGCTTTAGGGTACATTTAAACATCCGTGTGTTAAGTACTACAGTGACCTGAGGGTTCTGCTT
Source organism: Falco rusticolus (assembly GCF_015220075.1). NCBI lineage: Eukaryota > Metazoa > Chordata > Aves > Falconiformes > Falconidae > Falco > Falco rusticolus. The sequence continues at coordinate 27,614,939 of NC_051199.1, forward strand.
GTCAGTAGGTAATAGGCAGCTTTCTAGGCTGAGCTGATGCTATATGGCCACAGGCCATGCTGCGCATGGGGAATCTGAGCAGCACAGATGCAATAGAGGAACAGACTGAGACGGTGTCCCTGGGAAATGCTGGTGTTCAGATTCTCTGCACAATTTTAACTGCTGCCTCATCTAAATTTCTTCCCAGTTACTGGTCCACAGGACCTGTATTTCATTCCTTATGCGCTATGCTTGGTGCTCACTGAATAAAACATATTAAAGCAAAGGCATGATGGACTGGGAATGTGAATCCCTTTGTCGTTCTCTTTGCACTTACAGAAATGTTTGTCCTTCTACATAAAATCAATGGGTTCATCCCAGAGTTATGTTAGCATTAAGAGGGACAAGACTGGTGCATTGGATCAATTTGGATAGTCTGAGTAACAGCAGAACAAACCCTTAACACAGTAAAGTTACAAATAAGTAATAACAACTACAGATAAATAACTTGCAGAAAGGAGAGATATTTCCATTCCCAGGGGGATGACTACCCATTCCTCTTCTAAGAGGTGAAATTACTTACATATCGGACAACTTGAAAATAATTATTGCACTTTCCCGCATCACACCTGCCATTTGGAGCCTGCATGTTGTAGGTGTTCTACATATGAGACCAAACACAAGCTGCAGGGGCTTGTGGCAGGATTTTATTTAAGCTCCAGCATGAGTGCAGTCCCTTAGGATTCTGCAACACCCACCAACTCTTGCTTCTGTGCTATCACAGCAATTATTTAGCAAATGGCCAATTAAATATTTGCATTTGGGGATGGACTTATTGTTTGCTTGGTTTTCCTTCCTACCTTGTTTAGAACACTTGGCCCTACTTTACATTCAAGGGGGCTATCTCCAGCTCCAGGGTTTGTTTTCCCCGCTCTAGATAAACTTATCTAGACCTGAATGTATGTTGGAAACACTTTTTCTCTGTATAAGTCAACTACACTCTCCTGCTGAGGGTGTAAGGTGTTTTTCAAGCATTCTTTGGAAACCAGTCTACCCCAGTTTCCCTACAAGACTGTTTCTTTCCACAGGAATTTCCCAGCAGATGCATTTTGCTAGATGCTGTCCAGAGCTGCAGAGTGTTAGTGTGAACAAAGTCCCCAAACCCCTGTTGCTCAAAACAGAAATGATTTAGTAAAGTACTTAACGCTGGAATCTTCAGGTTACAACTCCAATCACTAGCTTCAACGCTGGGAACTACAGTTATTAATAAATAAATTTTTGAGATTAGGCATGCTTTTAAATGAAACCTGGGATATTTTTTATGATGATTTATCTTTTTCAGCTGCCCTAATCAGAGACATGTCAACAAGCCAGAAAAATAGGTTGCCACTTGAAACAATAAAAGCTGCTTTACAGGTTTCTCTTCTTGATTTTTTTGCTTGGAGGTGAAATTGCTGAAAATAATTTGAATATTGCTTAATGGCTTTAGAAGCTGAATTGTATTAATTTTATTCATAGCTGGTTGTGACAGTCCCGTGGCCTCTAAACAGGAAGGCATTTCCACAACACAACTGAATACTTAAATTCAAATTTGTAGACAAATGAGTGCTAAGTTAAAATTGCATAATAGCAAATTATCTCCTGTGCTGGAATATTGAGAAATGATGAGCTAAGAACACAAGACCCTTTAAACTCAGAGCACCAACTGATTGCAGCACTAATGTAATAAAAATCAGTAATGCTTAAAAATGTAAGTAGACCCTCTCTAGGACAAGTCCTATTTAAAATACAGAAATTTTAGCCTCAAAAGTTTATCTCCTCATCTGCCATTCCCTTTAGTTATTGCTACAAGGTAATTGGCCTGGGTGGTAAAGCTGCCTGAGATCTCTGGAGCTTTGGGCTATTGCTTATGCTTAAAACTGGCCCTGAATTAATGCAAATGGGGTACCTTCAGGAGAGGTATCTATGTCACAGTAGCGCAGTGGATTCTTGTATCTCATTGACTCAGCAGCTGGTTTAAGATGGCTCTTTATTCTTTCCATCCTGTGTTTTCCTTTTATAAATTATGCATCTAGAATCGCATTATCCCAAGATACCCCTCACATTTGCTGCATTTCCAAGACAGTCCTGCTAACGGAGAAAGTCTCTGGGTAGGTTAAATGCAGTGGAAGTGTGTTTAGCGGTGAGGACAATGACTGTAATGTGACTGGTTTTCTTTTACTTATCTCAGCCTCTGTCATTCATTTGGAGACCGTGTATCCTCTGCATTAAGACTGCTTATGTCCTTGCTGGTAGTCCAGGGAGTCCCATTACCGGTGTGCCTGAGTGCTGGGGGACGGGGTTATCCCCCTGTGCCGTGAACTGGAAGAACTGAAAAAGCACAGGCTGGCTGCTAGGACTTGGCTACCGAGCTGAATAGAAATGCAATCCCCAGGCTAGAGAAAGTGTAACAAGGTCTTTGGAATAAGTCAGAAGGTCTGCTCCTTATTTTAATTACTTCATACTTTATTCATGCTTCCCTCCAAGACAGCAACGTCTAATAAGTGATAGTGGTGAGTCTGCAGCCTGGTAGACTGGTCTAATATCAGTAAAATATCAGCCTGGGGAATTTTTTTCCTGTTGTTGGCTGTTCCTTATATCAGCTCTGTATTGAGATATACGAGTGGATGGGCCGCTGTGGGCAGAAAGCTCCATTAGCCTGGGATCTCTCCCCTCAAAACCACTGCAGCACCGCTCTGATAACCTTATAGCCTTAAACATCCACAGCAAGTGCTCCAGCCTTGCAGTTTCTCTGCATGGTGGTCAGGCTTAACAGATATTTACCCTAGAAAGGTATGAGTTTAACTAGCACAGGTATAACCCCAGTGTAAATACCATAATCCTAGATAGTATGAGAGGGCCCTTATCGTTTTCCTTTCAATTGTATAGGAAAGGGCTTAACCTCTTCATTGAAAAATGCTGTTCTTTTTGCAGAAAGTATAAATAGAGACACTTTTGGCTCCCAGTGAGTCACAGTTTGCCAGCTGTGCCATTTTTATTACAGGCTTTGCAATATTTACAAGGCTTTAAGGCCTCTCTTGAGTCCTGCCTTAAAACAAATCTTCTGAAAGGAATCATCTTCCATTCATACCAGGACAGAAACCAATGGTGGCCTTCCTCACCAGCCTGTACCCTTGCAAGTGAAGCTGTTCACAGCAAAGACAGTCACTGTTAAGTTTAAAATGGAAGTGATCTGCCCCGCAAAAGCATTGTAGGTGGCCTCTTGGTCTAGGAGATACAGGGAAGATGGAAGCGAAGGGAACGGACTGCTTTGGGAGAAGGAGGGGAAAAAAGATATATTGGGGGAAGGTACTGACGGTTGGAGGACACAGAAGAGGGGCTGGTAGAAAGTAAAGGCTGGGTGGGCGATGGGGCAAGTACATCAAAATCTGCATAAAATCTGCTAACACAAACAAGCCTCCCTCCCTTTTTTAATGCACAGTGTTTACAGTTTCACTGTGCTTGTTGCCAGCAAAGAGGTTGCATTCATGGGGGTGTTGAGAGCTGAGCTGCAAGAGGGGAACAGATGCAAGATCTGGATAGGAAGCTGAGGGACAGGAGGAGAAACACTGGGAGAGAGGCCAGCACATGGAGGAAGGAAGGGAAACAAAGATAGTCAGCTCCCTTATCAACAATGTTGGACACTCGGGGTGCCAATTCAATCAAAAGTCTGCCACACTTAGAGTAAGCCTGCAGTTGTTGCCTTCCCAAAGAAGAAGGGGCAAAAATCTATCTTACAGCACCTCCAGCAGGCGAGGTGTAAGCTAGTCTGGCAGGATGCTCCATTTGCAAGGTAACGGGGGAATGCTGAGCTGGCCATACCGGTGATCTAAAGGAAGCAAGATGGAGAAATATGGTCTGTCAAGGTGTGTGCACTTAACAGTGCATCCACTGGACAAAATTTTTACACATCAGTAACCAAAGTAAAGCTGTTACAAAACAAACCAGGGATCCTTTTTATTGGCAATTTGTCTTCCCTTCAGAAAATGCCCACATACCACCAGAATATACTGTACAGACTCCAGAGGCAGTAAACCACTGAATATTGTAATATATTTGGCCTGTATCAGTGGCCCATCGTTATTTTAATCACACACTGCAAATTCTCCAGTGCTACCTTAGTATTTGTTGCCTTGAGGGACAGAAAATTTCTCTTGCCCAAAACTCACTCCAAACACAACACCGGAGGGATGTGACGTGTCCAAGCATCTCTGTTCCAGGCATTTTAGGCAACAGAAGTGTAGAACGAAATAATACATTGGAAGGTTTTCCAACAGGACTGAAGTCTGCTGTGTTCCCTTTTACTGTGAGCTGACCTGGTGAGCTTGTGTGACCTTAAACTCAATCCCCAAAATAAAGGAGTCTCTCTACAGAGCCTCATGAAGTTGCTTATCATTCTGTCTCTGTGTTTTCTCTTAGATGTTTTTAGCCTGAATTTAAAGATGATGTAAAATACTGAAAAGCAATTTTAACAAAAAACAGTGGAAGGAAAACCCCATTTCCTAGTTAATACTTGCTCAGCTGTTCTTCTTTCTGCATGGAGAAGGGAACAATGAATGCACAAAGGTATTACCTAAGAGAAAAACCTTTCCTAGACTTGTAACTGGCATTAAATACTCTTTTAATCAGTAATGTATCTTATTTCTTTGGAATGAGTGGCAAAAACTTCTGCTATTTGAGATTACTTTTTTCCCTCCCTTTCATAGCTTGTCTTTTCTTTATTCCCAACAATTGCAGAATAAGAATGAATACCAGAAGCAGAGTTTTTACAGAGCAGTTCTTTTAATCTCATCTTTATTTCAGAGCATATGAGTCTGCCATCCACCTTTGTGGAAGCTGGCCCCAAACCTTCCCTTTTAAATGTGTGTCTCCCTTACTTCCACATGTACCCTGTGCCTTTGTAAGCTAATGCAGTTTTAATTCCTACTGCAAAATGAATAGCAAAACACACTCATAATCAGAACGCAGGACGTGAAAGTGCCTAACTGATACTGCTTCAATAACTGCAAGCAGCAGGCACTAGCGATAAGCATTGTTTTCCGCTGCTCCATGGCAGCAGAGGCTGGTGATGGCACTGATGCATTATTTCTATTTGAACTTTATTTTATGTAACAATTACACATATTATCAAATTTGAAATTATGGTCATTGCATCATTGTTTAGTTCCATGACTTCCTTCCCACTGCAGCTGTAATCCAGACTTCTCTATCATTACAGGTCATCTTCTCAAAACCACTGAAAGCTGAAGATGGATATTAAGCATGTGAAGGACTATATCTATTGGCTGTACTACCAGTACCTACTGATCACCTGCAGCTACGTCCTGGAGCCCTGGGAGCGATCCATGTTCCACACCATCACTGTGACTGTTTTTGCTATGGTGGTGTACACGGCTTATGTCTTCGTCCCCATCCATGTCTGCCTGGCTTTTGAGTTCTTCTCCCAGATATTTGGAGAGCAGCCTGAAAGCACGGTTTCCATCGTGAACTGAATTTGCCAGAGTAGGGAACAGCAGCTTTTGCAACTTGTGAGATGCAGTGTCTTCTTCACTTACATGTATTAATTCTGAGGCATTTTTGCAGCTGTGAAAATACCATTTTCTCTTACAAAATAAGCCTGCTTAATTCCTGTAACTGAAAAGCAGAATAATGCACTGACTACTAGCTGCACAGTTCCCATTAAAAGAAACACAGGCCAGCTTTTGCTGTGAGAAAATGAAAAACATCACTTGGAATGCCACGTTTACCTAATATTCAACCGGCTCCCACTTTCAGCACCCTAATTTAATCACACTGGCACATATAAAACAGCAAAGACCGTTTATGATGGCTGTGAGGAGCGGTACTATCCTCATTATGCACTAAGAAGTTCTGCCAACAGAATTCAGTGGCAAAACATACCACGCCTTCTTTGACCCAGGTTAGAGAATATAAAGACATGAATATAATACAGCATGATTTGAGTATTAATATCTGGCTGGCTATTGACTTCTGTTATTTAATGGATGGCAGAGGAAATGAGAAGCAAAAGTAATAAGAGTATGAACTTGAATCCAACTTTTTGCATCAAAGTTGCTTCATCTGAGTTTAGATAGTCTAAGATAGTAAAAACATACTATAGGTAATCTTGCAGTTTACTGAAAATGACAGAAAGACACAGAACTGGCTCTGTTTCAGTGCACTTCTGCCTTCTCTGATCAAAAACCGAGACATCTTTTCTTTCTGCTCATATCCACCAAGGCAAGCAAAGTGCATGTCTGCACCAGAGGAAGACAATGCAGAAAACAGCTGAAGTAATATTTTCATAACTGCAGGGAAGTCTGAGTGCTTAAAGAGATCTCCTTTATAAAGAAGAAATTAGATTTATTATAATTGCCTGTAGGGAGTTTCTTGAACAATGGAAGTTTTGTTTGGTTTTCACTCTACACCTAAATCAAATGTGAATGCCAAATCATAAGCTATAGCTATACAGTGCATGTATCTAACAGCTGATGCTACTGTTATTAGAAGTGAGAGGTGCAAAATGTAAATAGCTTTCAAATTATGTTTGCACAGTTATAGGATTATAAAAACCCAACTCATAACTTCTTTACCAAGCTGCAGTGGGGTCCTGCATGCTTAAAAGAACACTGTTTGGAAACTGAGACATGTTTTGACGGTTGAACAGATCTGAACATGTGTATGCAGTTTTTTCAGAGAAAAATAAAATTTTATTCATCAGAAATAACATTTCAGTGCATGACTCTGCTCTTCCTGTGTTTTCTATTTGTTCATAAATACCCAGGATGTGTGTGGGCCAGGCTGACACCATGGCAGACAGGCTATTTTGTTGCAAATGTTTCAGGGTAACATTTCATACCCCCTTAAATAAACCCCTGTGTGGACTGCCATGGTCATCCTCCAGCCCAAGACCTCTCCTCCCTCTGGTGGTGGGGGGGGAAGAAAAGAAAAATACTAGAAAGTTCATCACAGATCCTGCTCTGCGGACCTGCTCAGGAGGTACTGAAGGCAACTCTTAGGGATGCACAGGTCTCCTGCTTGTCAGAGGCCATGTTCATCATATCCCACTTCCTAGCTGTGTTCAGGTTCTGGCTCACACCTGAGGCATTTGTTCATATTGCCAATACAAGCAGATCATGGATGCGCCCGAATTCTCTTGCAGACAGCCACTGATGTGCTTCAAATTATGGCAATGAATACCTGTGTATGCTGGTGGCACAACAATTGAGTCGTTTAGGCTCATACAGGAGCCAAAGGCTTAGCTGTTGTATCAGTTTAATCACAGCTGCTAACCTGCAAATATGAGGTACCAAGCTGTAATCACACTTATAGTAATAAAGCACTGGAGGAGACAAAAAACATTGAGTACCTGTGCAAATTTCTGTGATTGCTTTCATAGAATAAAAGTAACAGCCCAAATGTGGGAGGTGAAAAAGTTGAAATATTTACTTAGGAAGTTGCTGCTTGACCCAAAAATACTTCCCAATATCCTATCCTCAAAAGATTCTACTAGATAATGTCACGATGTAAATCTCCCCATCAATCCTGTTTCCAACATCATCTTCTTTTTTTAATTTCTCAGAAAGGTCATTTGTTCCCAATGGCACCAAACACAACTGACCTGCTTTTTGGAGTATGAGAGAAAACACTTCCTTACAGGTATGCAAAGGCTGGGTCTCATATCTCAAGAAGCACACACCCCGATACAATGTTGCTATTTAAACATTTAACTGAAAGCAAACAGAACAAGCAAACAGCTTTGTTCAGGAAGAGGGAATTTCCACTGACCTCTCATGGTGGGATTCTTGCAAAGCACTTCTCTTCCTTATTCCGGTTATCTGTGTTTAGCTGTGCAGGAGGTGCTCGAAAGAGGGAGGAAAAGAGCAGCAGTTTCTCTTTGGGAGGGTCCCAGCAGACTTACTTAAGTGAAAACACTTTTTTTGTATGCGTTCTTCAGCTTCCTTACTGAATTCTAAAGTTTTTGGGCAAGAAGTATTCACCAGGAAGGAAAGAGACAGCTGAAAACAACCTCTCTCTGCTAAAAAGCCTTTTGAGATTTTCCCAACCCTTTTCACTTCTCCTTTCTACTAGAAAAGCTCAAATAACTCTAGCTACTTAATATTCAAAATTAGTGGGTTCCAGCAGGGGATTTCAAAGCATTTTTGGCACACAGCAGTGAACAGAAACATTTTTCCCCTGCTGAAAGACAGAGGAGGTGGGATACTACTTCCGACAGCTTGAGACCACACCACAGCATAGGAAAGAAACTCTGCTCCAGTTCCGAAAACATTTTCCTTGTAGGTGAAGCCGTTCATACACGATGGAAAGAGGTTTTCATCTGATTACATCTGCACACCAACACGGGAGCACCATTTGCTGTAACAGCCACAAGCTGCAGGAGGAGGGTGGCATTTCGGAGGGCTGCCAGTAACTCCAGCAGACGGCTCGGTACGTACAGCATATGGGCACCAACTCCATCGTGAAGGGTGTAGTGTTGGGCTCTTTATAAAACACCTTGGCAGGGCACACTCTTCTCCTGCTTCATTATTACTCCATGTTAATTTTAGTTAATTGCTCCATTATTACCCTATGCTAATTGCAGTTCAGGCTGAGCACAGCAGCTGGAAGTTTTTTACACCAAAGAAAGCAAATGAAAGGACTATGTTAAGAGTAAACAGGACCAATAATCCAACAGTGATAAATGAAACGAAAGCAGAAAGGGAGATGAACCAGTTCCAGTTGCATCCACCCTGAAAGTACAAATGCATCATTAAATTAAACGCCAAGAAATCTTTGGGCTCAGCTGGCCAGCACCACACCTCCCTTGTTCAAAATTCATTTTCTTAATTTCATTTAATCAAAGCTAGCATTTATCCTGCTGTAAAGGTTTCCTGGCCAATTTCATGGATCACCTCCCAAATCCATTACTGAGGGCAACTACACACACACACGCCCAGACCATGAACCTCTAGAAGACTCCCCCTGAAGCCCCTCCAGGCAGCCTTTACCCAAGACTATTAAAAAAAAGCTTCCCAGGGACCTTTTCCTGAGTGGTGGTCTTGCACAGGAAACAGGGATCAGCATTGCCACCAGTGACTCTGCACATCTAACAGGCTTACTTCTAAGTTATTTTCATGCACACCTTTTATCACATGAACTAAAACGCAAAGCTTCCAAGAGGGTAGCAGCAGTTTATAGCTCAGAGGATCATCAGTGGGATACAGACATCTCCAATGATCAGCTGCCAACTAAACTCTGCTTATGTGAGCAGTGACTAAATGTGGTGCTAACTTATTTGAAGAGTGATATTCCCAGTCCTTTTCATACCCCCAGAACACCTTACAGTGGCTCCTGCCTGACTGCTTACTCAACAGAAGAACAAGAAAGCTCTATTTCCATCCTTTCTTTTGATCTTTCTAGAAAAGACTGGCAAAACAGTCCCAGGCAGCTGGCAGGGATGCACTGCCATTGCTTTTCCCACACATCTTCACGGCACCTGGGTTCAAACCAGTCACTTGTAGAGACAGGCCATCATCTGAGTGTCTGACTTCATCTACATGGAATTCCCTGAAAAATGAGACATTGAGTTTATGAAGTTTTGAAATCTCAAGGATTTTTAAGTACAGTGGTGTTTTCCTGAAGTTTTATTATTGCTGTTATTTGGCCATAATTTAAGATTCTTACATTGGATGCAAATTCAGCAAAAAAAAATTACTGTTCTTTTCACTTACAATGATTCATACACAGTTATGGTTAAAGGTAAAAAGGCCCTAAAGGTTTTATCAAGTGAAAAATGTTATTAATGTATTTAAAATAATCATTTTTATAAAGGCTCCGTTTTAGATAAACCTTCCAAAAGAGCAAACAGCAATAATCAAGAGCATGCAAAAACTAAGGTGTGAGAAATGTGCCTCCACAGAGGTACCTCTTAGAAACTTGCCTACAACTAAAATTGGTATGTAAAGGGAAATCACTCCAATCTCCACGGCAGGAAGTTTCTGCTGCAAAGGACAGATGTTGTCCTGATATTGTACGCGCAGGATTAGCCCTGCCCAGCAAGCACACAGCACATACCAAGGAGGACTGTGAATACGATGCATTGTGTCTGCCTCCCTTCACCTCTTACCAAGGCAATGCTCCGTTTCTAGAATTTAATTTCCCTAATTACTAGGAAAAAAATAACCCAACTATTTAAGCCACTGTAAAAGAAGTACAGTAGGGTGTAGTAACAACCAGCAGAACCATACAAACTGCAAATCACACTCACACAGCCCTGGAATGTGTGTGCCGGAATTGGGACAATTCTCGCAGATGGATTACTGCACTCTGGGGCAGAGATGTGGACAAGTGGCAGTGTGCCAGGATGAGCATTTGAATATTAAAGCAGAAAAGGCTAATTTCCAAATTAAATATTACTGAACTTGTCGTAATTTTCTCATAATCACACAAAAACGATCAATGTTGCATCAAAAGAAGCGCTGTCCTCTCACAGTGCACGAGTCAACCCATACCCAAGTCATTTTAATTATTCACTCCTGAAATACCAGACCACAGCTATATCATCAGCAAGTTATCTTACCACAAACTGCTTCTTGCATGGAGCCCATTTCTCTCTGGTAACTCCAGAAGTCTTCCTAGCCAAGATAAGGCAACAATTCATTTATCTGGACTCCCTTTGTGCATCTAGGTATTGACAACAGCAGAGTTCAGTGATAAACCATGACAAAGATAACCACCCCCTTCTGGAGTATTGGTTACCTTCTTGAGAGACAAGAAAGCATGTGGCAGGGGGGTTACAGGACAGCAGGAGACATCAGCTTCTTGTGTCTCCCTGCCCCATGGCCCCGCCAGCAGCTTGTCAGTCCCCCCGAGAGCTGTGGCCGCACCTAGCTCGCCCTCCTGGGAAAGTGACTTTTGCTGCTGTTGCTGTCCCAGATGGGATTAAAGGTTGTCCGAGCAGTGTGTGACCGTTGTTTCACACCCCTCCTGCTTTGAAGAAGTTTCTGCTGCTGACATTAATCCCCAGAGGAGGAGGAAAACATAGTCCCATCTATTCCCTGAGATCAGCATATGGCACACCGCATGAAAAAGGGTGCGCCCCTCCATCCTACCGCCCCATGGCATTCCCACACCCCCTCCTACACTTCTCAAACCAGGTGGGCTCCTCATTATTTCCAGAAGGATAGTGGGATGTTCTGTCAGACAAAGTAGATACAAAATCACAATTAAAAACCAAACCTATCTCTTTTGCCTGCTAAATTACTTGGTGCTTCTTAGCTTGCACTAAGCTCTCCAGCTGCCTGGAGAACTTTCCAGCACAAACCTTGAAGTACCTTATTCTGATCGTATCAGTACTTCCCTCCAAGCCAAGCCTGATCAGAAACTCAAAAAACGGGTCAGCCGGAAAGCCAGACTCTTTCTAAAAAGTGCAGATCACCAGCTCCTACAGCCACAGCAAACGTCACCCAACATGCAGCCCTGCTGCAAACTTGTTGCAGTCAAAGGAATAAAGGGAGCTGAAATTGCCAACATGTTGTGGTAAAATAAACCACCTTAAATCTCAGGAAACTGAAAATTCAGCGTACTATCAGTGTCTGTCAGCTCACAAAGGATGTCAGATGCCTGTACCATTCCTGAGGTCCTCCAAAGGCTAGATCCAAGTGCACAGCAACAGCACAGAGCTTGTCCCACAACTCCAGCAGCGAGAGCTGAAATGAAAACCCTCTCCTTACAGGAAGGAAGCCTGAACTAAGTAAAGACACTTTGGTCCAAAACATGATCAATTTTGTCCTTAATTTCTTTATTCCTTAAAGTAAGCAATATTTGGCCTGAAATTGAGGAGTCCAAGTTATGAAAAGATCCGCAGACAACTTATATGGAAACTCCCTACCTGCAAGGCTATGATTCACAGGCGGAGGCAGGCATTAACTCTTGAGAGTTCATACTTCTCATCATTGGTGTCTGCTCCACCCTTATTTCAGAGGCTGCTTTCAGCAGTTGCTACATCAGGACAGCTAAGAGCTGATAAACTCTGCTGATTCTAGTGTTTCAGCACAGTCAGCTCCAAAGTGGGGCTGTCCTGGAGCTGTTACCAGGATAACTGAGGTCTCCTTTAGAGTAAGAGCTAGAAATAGGCTGTAGAAATTGTTTCATGTGGCCCAATATAAGCTATAGCCCCCCTCAATTGCCAAGATACATCAGTCTATGTTTAAAAGTGAAACTAAAAAAAGATGCATGCATACCTTTGTATCAAAATATGTATCCTACTGCTAAGACATGCTCAGGGAAGAGAAAAAAAACGCCAAGAACCAGGACAAAGAGGAGAGTGGAAATATCTGTGTGGAGGAGGATAGGGTAAATCTGGCAAGTCTGTATGAAAAAAAATCAGATTCTGCTTTGCTTACAATGACTGAGCGAAGAGGGAGAAGGAGAGGAAACGAAGGTAAATTGTGGCAGCGTTAGGAATAGACATATTGTCAGCTCCTATCTTTGCTTCATAATCATGGAGTAGATCAGAAATATTTCATTGTTTAAAGGTCATATTCAAGGATAAGTCACATGCCATGAATCTGATCTTTAGATATTAAAAAAAATTAGCAGGAAGAGAAAATGCAGGTAAAATGTACATCACGGAGTATTTGACACAAAACAAGCAGGGCCAGGCTCAGAATAAAGCACCCTAATGTCAGAGAGGGCTGTAATAGGATTGCAGCAATGTAATTAAAAACGGGGTGACAAGGCACAGCAAACAGCCTCACCCATCAGCCTGGCAGAGGAAAGAGCTTGTATCAGTTCTTTGCATTTTCCACAGCTGCAAATTGCACAACAAGAGATGCCTGGTAGCGCATATACATAATTATCTGCCAAATGCACAGAGACTGAGTGATTTATGAAGTAACAGCTGGAAAAAAGATTGTAAACCAAGTAGACGCATCCAACTCCATATGTGCTGGTGCCTTGCCCAGGGGAAGTACAGGACATACCAGATATTTCACTCAAGATAAATAATACTCAGATGCCAAGAAGCCCTCTCCACATCACAGATGAATACTTTTTACTCCCCTTTCCAATATTTCTCCTCACATGAGAATAAAAGGCACAACTTGATGAAATCCACTATTGACGTGCACATACCTACATCTAGTGCTGCCCCTGCTGTCTCACAGAGTGGAGAAACATCAAGAAATGCCAAGTGCTTCCTGTATTGAAGCCTTTCACATCTGGCTAGACATGACTCGTGCTATCCAATAATCTGAGTATTTTGATATCCAAAAGCTCCTCCTTATGACAGATACACTTTGGTGGCACCAGAATACCTTAGAGCCCCATATGCAGTTCAGTATCAACTTTCTATTCAGAATTACTGTGTCCTCTAAAATCCACTCTATCCAAACGTTCTTATCAGAATGCAGAGCCTGGGCACTGAAGCACTGTTATTGCAGCAGCCCTGGGTACACGGCCTGTTTTTCCCAAGAAATCTTCAACAGCAAAACTAGCATCACTGAGGTCATCTTTTATATAAATGCATATACTCCTAAATAAATCATGAGCTGCAAGCATTCATTTCAGCTTTGGAAGTTTCCACTCAAAACCAGCCGTCTACAGTCAGTGCCTTTATATTAAAAGTCTATCATACATACAGAAAGTTCCAGTTTTGCAATTTTATAGCTGAGCAATACCTACACAGACGTCTTTTAATAGCAACGTGTTGGATCTCCATGTTGTGCATGTGCCAGCAAGATGGGAGCGGTGCAAAGAATATTTCAACCCACTAAAATTGCAACACCTCTCTCTGAGAATTTGCCTTGATGAATAATTATAAAATGCATATACCATCATAGAAGACTGTCCCAAGGGAAAAAAAAAAAAAGAAAAAAGAAAAGAAAAAAGCCAAGAAAGACTGCTAACTGCCATTACATATATCAAACCTGCTACTTCAGCAATGTCCTAGGCTACCACTGGAAAGGTGTCTAATGCTAAAATGTTCAAGTGGCCTGGTGGAGCCCTGGGTGGACAGAGTACCCTGTCCTCCTCCTTTTTCCTGACTGTTTATGCAATTTTCATTTATCAGTCCACACTTACTGGCACAAATTACCTACAGTCACACAGACTAGCTCTCAAGTTCTTTCTGTCCCTTTGAATTGGACTATTTTGCAGTGCAGCCCTGCCTCAGAGGACACTTCCAGTGATGCAAGGTTGGCATAGTAACTGCTGGAATATTACCATTGTTTACTGAAGAAGGCATCAAGCCTGGACAAAAGCAGAGCCACCCCACCTCTCCCCGGCTGCACTCCAGAGAAGCCATGCCTTACAGCAGACCTCGGGCTGCTCCAGTCTGGTGCAAGGCAACTCATCCAGTAGTGTAGTCTTTGATCATCTTCCTTCCCTACCCTTTCCAGTTGGCTCCACATGGCCCCCTTGCAAATCTGGATCATTGTTTCCATTTGTTTTATCTCCATTTCCACCAACAAAGTCTCCTTTCACAGAATCACAGAATGGTTGGGATTGGAAGGCACCTCTGGAGATGACCCATTCCAACCCCCTGCTAAAGCAGGCTCTCCTACAGCAGGCTGCACGGAGCCGCGTCCAGGAGAGTTTTGCATGTCTCCAGTAAGGAGACCGCACAGCCTCCCTGGGCAGCCTGTGCCAGCGCCCTCTCACCCTCAAAGTAAAGACATTTTTCCTCGTATTCAGGTGGAACTTCCTCTGTTGCAGTTTGTGTCTGCTGCCCGCAGTCCTGTCGCTGGATGCTACTGAAAAGAGCCTGGCCCTGTCCTCTCAACACTTGCCCTTACTCCTCCTTCTCCCCTATAAACTATCAATCTTCCACCCACATCGAAACACATAACTCCTTCCACGATACTCCTGGCCTCTGTTTGACCCTCAAAAGCAGTGATGGAGGGAAGATAAGCAGTGCACATCCCAGCCAAAAGACAAGGGATACAGGTTTGTTTCTAGAGCAAGTTCACTGAACTGTTTTTTGGCTTCTTCTGTCTGGTTTGTCTCCAGCCAGCTCGAGCAAGGCAAGTCTAGGAAATGTCAACATCACCCATAATATTTATGTACTGGTTTTTAACAGACACAATGTGCAAGTGGAAAGCAAACAGCTACTGTACAATAGTCTCCAAGATCCCTATCATGTTCCAATGAGCAAATATTTACCTTTTTAAAACAATTATTTCTTCGTCTGAGGTTCAGGTCTAGTGCATCCCAGTACAGGTAACAAACATACCAGTACTAAAGCAACACTTCCTGGCTCCTGTCCACACTTTTCCTTAAAACTCAATCTCTGCCATAGCTGTTCCCCAACCCAGGTAAAGAGAGCTGAACTGAGTAACAAGACCCATCACAATATTTTACACTAAAAAAGAAAAACTGCAAGCTAACAGTGCCACACTACAACTGTCACTCCTCTTTTAAAGAGGAATACTTTGCAATCTCGGGAGAATAGCTAAGTATTAAAATGCAATGGGGAATTAATTAGCAAAAAGAGTTTCTCTGACCATACAGCACATTGATAAGACAGCATAAAGGCTGCGCTGCTGAAGTTGTCCTGACAATAAACTAAAATCTTGGGGGGTTGTGATTATCAAGAAACAAGCTGTGATGTTTGACAAACACAAAAAGGGTGACAGGAAGCTGTTGAAGAATAGAAATTAGCATGAGGAGGATTTTCCTTTGTAATACGCAGAAGAAGATCCTGTTTCATGACTCTAGGATGTCTTTTTGTTCAAGCAGCTCAGTTCAAGCAACTTCATAGTTTGGCTTATTTCAATTTTTAAAAGGCTACTAAGATAAATTCACCTGTTGCTTATCCCACAGCAGACACAGCAGTGATTCTTAAAGGGCTTCAGGAACTGAGAAAGCAGAGGATACCCTGCAGTGCAAAACCGCTGCGTGCACCCACCGCAGTGCCCCTGCCTGCAGCAGCAGGGCTGGGTTCGCACAGCCCCCGGCCGGTGCAGTGCACAGGCCAGCCTGGGCACCCCTGCGAGAGGCTGCTGCGCTGGCAAACACCGCGCAAGAAGCGTGCCCTGCACGGGGTCAGAGCATTCCTACATGCCAGTTTCCTGGAACACATGGCTTAGGCACAAGGAACCCAAACCACGGCTGTGTGTGCTGCCACGAAGCTCCCTGAAGCCCGACGATGCAACGCACGGGTTTTATCTATCAATCAGCTGAAAGCATCCAACACGCCGATCTCTATTGCAAAGCTATTCAAAAGAAGTTTCTTCTCGGCTCTCTTTGTTCCTGCCTCTGAAGTTCAACAGTAATAATGTTTGTGGCTCACACTATAAATTGGATTGCTAATTGGATTCCTCACAAGGAATTGAAGAACTAGGCAAGAACTGGAAAATAACTGGAGCATTATCTCAGTACATTTAGTGTAGATTATCTCACAGAAAGCAGCCCCTGCAAGTGTCATGTCCCAACGGAATTAGCTAATGTTATTCCTCCCATTCATACTGCTCCTTGGGACCATGGAAGGAAGACAAGTTGGAACAGCAGTACCTCTGCTGAAGCACAGCTCTGCCAGCTGTGTTGTTGAAATGACTCGTATGCAACTTCACAGCTGCAATCCAGAAAGGCAACGAGAGCCCTTCTTTCCTAAAGGAACAGGCCACTTGGCAATGTCTGATTAAAACCTCAACCAAATGCAAAGCTGCACAGGAGAAACAGCAGAGAAGAGCAATCCTCCAGGGAGAAGACGTGAGGCCACCCCTCCTGAGGCTCATGACGCAGGGGCAGGCAGGAGGCCCGGCTGTACAAGGGGGAAGATACCTCCTGGTCAGCAAAGCAACTGCTGGTCCCTGCTGGGAGCTAGATCTGGGTCATACTCTATTTGGAAGCTGGGAGTTACTGCCCCACACACAAACCAGGCACAATCTGTTCCTACACAAGAATACCTCCTACAGCTTCGAGAACTGCTGGCACAGCGAGCTGCTGCCTCCATCTTGCATCCTTCAACAGCTCACTTGGCCACAGCCCTGCCTTCGGTTCTCCACTCAGAGTACTGACTACGCTTCCATTATTTGTCTGCTCTCTGAAGGGAAACCACTTCATTCCTCCAAATTATTACTTGATGCAATGGGAAGAAGAGTAAAATTGCCAGGAACGTATCCACGGCCAGGACCTCAGTAACTAAAACCACAGACTAGTGTCACCACGATCCCCTTAAAAAATAAATTTGATATCAGTAAAGATCATAGAGGTGTTTCATAGTTATTATGCAACCCTGCCTGTGCATCCATCTGAATGTTTGTTAGTATTCTTATACAGTCACATGAGGGTATTTTTATTAATTTGTGACTTGGTGGTGCTGCCTGTCCTAGGAGCTCTGCACATTGCTTTGAATCCCAAATTTATTTTACAGTGAAAAAATAAAATAATCATAAAATGTGTTTGCCTTTGTTCTTAAATCCTTGAGAGTTTTACATTTAAATTAACACAGCTAATGAAAACAGTAGCCCAGACCAGACCAAAACCTGTTTGTTGGAAGGTCAGAGCAGAGCTGACTGGTCAATAGGTCCCAGAAGCTCCACTAGTAGCTTCACCACCTCCTTTCCTGGATACAGTTTACGTGAGGGAATAGTGACCTCAGGTGTCTGTTAAATTAATCACAGGAATATCTTTCCCATTAATTTATCGTTCTATGCTTCTTCCATTTATTGACGTTCCTACTGAAAATTAAGCTGCTGTGAGCCAGCTGTTCTGGCTGGCACACCTCCACGAATGCTGTCCTGCCTTTTCTTGCCTCGACACTCGAGCTTTCATGCAAACTACACACAGCTATTTACCCAAGGGCCCAGTCATCTGCATAGAAGAATGACAGCAAACCTGTATTAAACCTGTCAGATACAGTGTGCTTGCTTTCCTTACATATCACACAGGTCCTTTCAATGCTGCAACTTTGGTATTCTTTGGAAGCTTGGGGACTAAGCAGTACTTCTAAAGATCAGATACAAAATCTGTTACAAATCTTAGGATAAACTCATCTTGACTTGCATATGAGTTCAGTGTCATTCATAGAATTCAAATGCTGGTGTGCACATCAGTTAAATATTTGGATAGCTTAATGAATAGAAGTGAAACATAACACAGCACAAGATCAAGTAGTGTGCTTATGGCAATGGATTATACAGACCCTAAAGAATATAACAGTAAGAGCAGAAAACTAATACATACCATAAATATAACAGTTAATACTCATTGAAAGATCAGAAAAGGGAAAGAGAAGCCGTCAGTGCAAACTGATATGCTTTTCACTAGGTGTAAGATTCAAGCAAATGTCTAAATTCACCACACAGCTCACTACTAGCAAAAAATATCGCTTCTTTTCTGTTTACACTTCTACTGGCTTAGAGGTGTGAATCCAGTGGCAAGGACCATTCCTGGTGCAAAGGACAGGGTCAGGAGATTCCCCACGGGACAGCAATAGGCAAAAAAAATATTTTTCGTTAGTAGCCATTCACACCTTTAGCAGCAGTACCCATCCAGAAAAGGTCTTTCTCTATACTGTCTCCATTTCTACAAATCATTCTGATGACTGGTTTCTGGATTAATGGAATTAAAAATAATGTTTATTGAAATATATGTACCTCTTGCAAGAGATGAATCAGGGTAAAATGACACTTAAAAAATTGCCACAGCTGTTGATAGCGATAAAATTAATGCAAGAGAGAAAAGGCTCATTCTAGGATGTAATAAAGTATATAGACTGATAACTGAATTAATTATACTGATGACTGAATTAATTATACAACTGCCCTAATTATTAGAGTTCTATAAATGAGATGGGTGTACTGTACACACTGTCAATTAATAAATTCTGTATTTCTAGATGATGCTTTTTATACGTATTTTAACTCATAATTTCTGATTCTGTAACTGAAATTAGAAGAAACTGAGTTATATAAATAAAACCTCACCGTACAACCATTGTCTGTGCCCTCAGTCTCTGGAGAAACTACATGGACCTCAACATGTTTCAAAACAGTCCTGCACAAAGGCAAGATGCACAGGACAGAGAAGCTTGTAGGACCTGGGCCACTGAAAAGCAGGGCTTTTGCTTGCCCTTTCGTGATTACTGCAGCATTCAGACTGATGCTACGGTAATGCTGTGCCTTCCCTATTTGAACAAGCAAGCTCTGCGCAGACACAGATGCAGAGGATTAGCAAGTACACACTTCTCAAACCAAGTGTTTATTTGCCAGATGCTCTCATCCTACTCTATAAATCCAAACGGAAAAAAGTGACAAAACATTTAAATCACTCTATATCTCCAAATTCTGCAAAGAAAAAATGTAAAATAAAAACTTACGCACACTGCTTACTATGCTTCTGACCTTAGGGAATCCTAAGGAGTAATTAACAACTCCATGCAACCAGTCATACTCTGAAATGCCCATGCAGTTTTAGACCACAGCAGTCACAGAAGGGGGAACAACATTTTTCACCCCTCACCCCTTCCACCCTCCATCATGAGTACAAGAGTAGCTGGTGGTGGAGACCTGACAGCTTTATCACCCAAGCTGCCAGAATTTACAAAGCCTCCTTTAAATTCACAGCAGTGCCTGTACATGCTCTTACAACTCCTGCAGCTCCTGGGTGAAAAGGGAAATTAAATGGAGCTGTGAAAACTGAAATGTCCTGATGAGTTACCATCTTGCACTTTAGATAACAGTTCCAGAGATATTTGTAGGGAACGGAAAAAACACTCAAGGCCTCAGCTCACATTAGAGGTATAATTCCTGTAGGTTTTTTCCCAAGAAGGTAAGCAGTTATTGCCACTTTCTTACTTCTGTCTCACATATGCCATTATGCAGCACATGGCTGTTTCAGTGAGAATCAATGAAAATGAAGCCAACAGCACACATGCAGCAGCGCATCCAGACTGGCTTGAAATCCAGCCCCCACATCTTTCTTCGGCCTGTTTAAAACAGCAACTGGGCACACTCAGTTTTCTTCCCGCCCTACGTTCCCCCAGTCACTTACACCACCCTGCAATTGAACACTCTCAAATCCAATTTTTCTGTTTCCACACTATAGTTTTATATTGACTGCTACAAGTGTGACTGCCCCACATATGTACAGAACAGCGAAGAATCACACAAATGTACTTATGCACTGTTTTCTTCGAACCTGGGGTCTCCTTCTGTGCCTCTTACACAGTCCCTTCGCGGCTGGTAGGGCAGTAAGGAAAAGGCATGTCTGGTTTTGAAGGCACACCAGCCCTGTCAGATATCCCGCATGGCTCCTTTGAGTCTGGCTGCAGTATCAGTAAGATGGTAACTAGCATACAATGGCAAAAATACTCTGCAGTCTTCCCAGATGTAGTCTATTATTTTAAAAGACTGATCTGGACTACCACAAATCAAGCTGCTGTGGCTCAACAGGTCTGGAAAATACACCCATGTCCATCATTTTTTCTACAGGCATTATCATAGACATGTGGCAATCATATGCTAAGAAGAAATTGATAGCCTACGGGATTAATACTCATACCTACGCAAATCTGACCCTCTCTTAAATGATTTGCAGCATAAATGATTTCCTAAGATGTCAGATCTCTGGCTAGTGCCAGCCTATAGTAAGTAAGGTCTTACCCATAAACCCATTCCTAAAAACGCCTCCAATTTAGAGGAAATATCAACCATCTCAACAACTACAGTAATACCGGCTTTTCTTTGAATACTAGATCCTCACTAGGAAGAGATGGTGAAATCTTTCAGCCCACATCCCATGGCCAAAGTCCACATAGTAAATTCTGACATCCAGACCTACCCTTGCTAAAGTGCTCAGGGAATTCTGCAGTCTGCTTTTTATTTTGTTAATTGTGTACAAAAATGTAAAATCTTTCAGAAGCACTGCTAAGACTATAGCAATATTTTGACAGTTTGAAACAAATTTTACTTGGATGGGTGGAAGTCAGAGGGCAACAAGAGCTTACAAAAGCAATACAAAGGACCTTGATGACTACAAAGAACGTGGCTCTGATACTAACCGGCAGTAGACGGTGGCCATGCCTTAAGCTAAGGTAGTGTTTAGTATATTAGTGTCGCAGCACTCTCCAAACTAGCCAGCTACAACAAGGTCTTTTACAATCACATACCAACACACTCTTCATGCCAGCCCCTCTGCTGCCTTCTCCTAGTCTCTCCTCTTCCAGGGCGTATGTTCTCTTTCTGCTTCTTCGTCCTATCTCTTCCTCAGCTGCCCAACCTCTTAACAGAACCAGCCACAGCTGCACCTTATCTACATCAGCCAACCCAGCACCCCTAAAGCCAGCCCACAGCTGCATATTACCAATGATAATTAACGCAGCTTCATTCTTCCACAATTCCCCCTTCTTTTTTTTTTTCAACATTTCATACCTTATGTTTTTAACAATCACTACAACCTTTTTACAAATAAATTTTTCATACAGTCCTCTATAACTCCTCTACATATTAGCACCAAAATAAAGCAGAGAAAACTGCAGTTGAAAATATATCTGCAGTGGAAACACTTAAAGTATTATTAGGATCAAATTCTCCTCCCAGCAACTTCACAGAAGATTGGGCTCCCATTAATGGCAGGCTTTGTCCTACCCCCCTTGCAATGTGAGACTTGCCAAGTGACAGCCTGGAATTCACAGGAAGTGTATTATTTCACAAATCAAAGACACCAAAGATTGAGTGAGATTGAGTGATTCATCAGGGCTTGAAAGTAAAATCTCTATAATACCCACTGTGCAGCAGGGGTTCTGAAGAGTATAGAAATGAAACTTCAGTGCAGGGGAACACTTTTTTTTTTTTTTTTTTTCTTTTTCCTTTCTTATTTTTAATATAGTCTACAGTAAGAGTCCAGGGAGGTCTGCAAAGAAACTTAATTTCAAAGGAACAGGGGTAACAGTCTGTGAACACAAGCAGCCCATCAAAGCAAAATGTGCCAAAGAAGAAAAAACAAGTCAGACAGCTCGACAGCCTGTGATTTTCAGTCCCCAAAGCAACTTTAAAGCAATCAAAACAACTCTTCCTTTCCATCAGGTTATTACTGCATTAAATAAGCCACACACGATGTGTTGATGCAATTCAGCTCTACTCTTCTCCATCCTAACTATAAACCTGCAGAAAACAGACGCTGACCCACAAACATAACTTAATGACAGTTCCTCTTTTCTAAAGGGAATGGTTAGTTATTGTACACCATGAATGGAATCTAACCCAAACAGATTGTACCAACACCTTCTCCTAAACCAAAGTATTACACAACTCTTCATTAGTGAATTACAACAGTGTAGTTGGCAACAATCTCACCATAAAGGTTTTTTTAGCTTTGCAGGTAAGCTGTATTAGCAATAGTCTGTGGAAGTAAGGTATTTGTTGTCCTGCTGTTCTCCCCTGGGGAAACTCAAAGCCTCTTTCTGAAGGGGAAGGAACGATCGATCCTTCAGAGAAGGTAGATGGGTGGAGCAGAGAGGAGAAACTTGGTGCTGCTTACTTGGTGCCAGGCTTGGATATTTGGTATTTAAGCTTTAACTTATACCTTGAAAAGACAGGAATTAATTGGTTTGAATCAGGCAGGCTGGAAGGGACTTCAGGAGGTTTGTAGTCCTCAAGCTCCTGTTCGAAGCAGGGTCAAATATGAAGCCACAGCAGGTTGCTTGGTGTTATAACCAGCTTAGACTTGACACCCTCCAAGGACAGACACTGCACAACTCCATAGACAACATGCTCCAGCTCCTGACTGTCCTAATAGGGAAGTTTTTCTTCAAACCACTCTGAATCTTTCTTGTTTCAACTGACACCTGTTGCCTCTCATCCACCCACCATGCACCACTGGGAAGAACCTGGCTTCTTCTCCTCCATGACCTCCTCATGGGTCAGGGTGGCCCCTCTTAGGTTCCCTCAAAGCCATCTCTTCTCCAGCCTGAACCAGCCCTGGTCCCTCTGCTCCCACCCCGGGGGGAAAGTGCTCCAGCCCTGACCACCGCAGTGACTGTTGCTGAACCCATTCCAGTTTATCGAGTCTTTTTTTGTACTGGAAGACAAGCACCTGTCTGGAAAGTGAACTCTTGATTATTTATTATTTTGTAAAATATTACTTTAAATTGTCTCAAAATCCAAAAAGGCTTCGCTAAGAACTTCTGAAAAAAGGTCAGTAAATTATCGCCATCAGTTACAGTACCGTCCTGTTATTCTACTCTGGAAACTGCATCCTTCCTTCAGAAACTCGCAGCGGCCAGGGGCCAGTCTCACAGCCTAACAGTGAATTAAAGGTATCTAATAATTATCATGGTCTGATCCTTTATAGATCAGTGGCAAGATGAGGACTCTTACTCATCCATGCCTGATAACGATTTCAAATCAACACTGAATCTCCAGCTGGAGTAGCTGTGTGTTTCTTCATTTACAAGCACCTGCACCATCATACAACCTATTGTATATAATCTATAATCTGTATCTTCTCCAAAGAAAAGTGATCTCGTTGCTCAGACACAGGAAGGCTAAACAAGGGGAGAAGCTCAGGAACTTTGGGTTTACCCATTTCCACAAAGTGATGAGAAGCTGCTAGCAGATGCAAAAGGTAGCTAGTCAATTCTGAAGCAAACGATAATAGTTTTTTTCAAAATCAGTAATGAAAGTAATAAAAAGTTAATGACAAGCATCCCCGTCCTTACTCTTTCCACCAAAGTTGCAAATTCTTTTTACAATGCGCTTAAAGAAGTATTTGGAGATGCTCAGCCATAATCGACACGTAGGTTGAAACAATGATAAAACTGCTTCGAAGCAAGTGTTTCTTGAAGATAAATTAGCAGCAACCTGTAAGAATTAATTAGTTGAAAAGGGCCACCCCTCAGGTATTGCTGACCACACCAGTTCACCCCCATTTCAGCGGGATCTGCGGATGTGCAATACCTCTCCAGTTAGTCCCCACGCTAATAAATGATGCAGCACATTTCCATGAAGAAAAAAAATAATAATAATAAATCAGGGCATATATCTATCGGCCATGGGAAGAATACAAGAAGCCGCCGAGGCTGTCCCGTACTCCCAACATTTGCTGCAACAACAGCAGCGGGGGAGGGAGGCGGGTGGCTCAAATCGCACGACTTTTAAAGAAAAATGAATTAATGTTTCAAGCTTTGGTTACGGCGCGACGGGCCAGCATCGGCCGCATCCCGCCCGCAGCCGGGGCCGCCATCTTGCGGCCGCCCTGTCCCGCCCGGCGCCGCCGCCCCCGCCCCTTCCTCTGCCGCCCGGAAAGCGGGCCGTGCCGCCGCCATGGAGTACCTCCCGGGGCCGGCGGCCCCCGCTCACGGCAACATGTAAGCGGTCCCGGCGGTTGGGCCCCGGGGCGGCGGGGTGCTGGTGGGCCGCCCTCCGTGTTGCTGCGGGGGCAGGCGGCCGGGCGGGCATACACCGCCGCGGCGGGGGGAGGGAGGGGAGGCGCGCACACACACACATGCACACGCGACTCTCCTGAGCTACCGCTTTTCTTAAAACTGAAATTAAAAAGCGTACGTGTACCTTCGGTCGCCACCGGGGCTTCCCGCAGCTTTCGGTCTCCGCGGGCGGGATTTGTGACTGACTTTCCCTCCCTTCTCTTCCAGCCTCTGCTGCCAGTGCGGCGTGCCCATCCCGCCCAACCCGGCCAACATGTGCGTGGGCTGCCTGCGGGCGCAGGTGGACATCACCGAGGGCATCCCCAAGCAGGGCACCCTCCACTTCTGCAGGCAGTGCGAAAGGTGGGCGGCCGGGACCCCCCTGCCCAGCCCCGGCACCGGCACCCCCCCGCCCCCGCGTCGGGCCCCCGCAGAGGGGCGGCGGGAAGCGGGGCAGCCCGGTGGGCCCCGGGCCGCGCCTGCTCTCCGCGGGCCTCTCCTCAGCGCCTTCGCCGGGGTTTTTTGTTGTGGCAGTAGAAAGGTTTTGGTGTGTAGGGTCTGGAAGATTTTAATGAGTGAGTTTACGGCACTTAAAAGTTTTTTAAAAAAAAAAAACAAACAGGCAAATTTCAAAGGAGAGCAGTAGAAGCGTGACTGCACTTGGAATGTATGGATCCGAATGCTGAGGGAGGCAAGAATTGTTGCCCCTTGCTTGGTATTAGAAACTTGGGGAATAACTGCTCATCTTCTGACTGGTGTAATTTGCTGAAGCGGCTTTAACGTGCTGTAAAATGCTTCCTGTGTCACAGGTACCTTCAGCCACCAGGAACCTGGATTCAGTGTACCTTGGAATCAAGGGAGCTTCTTGCTTTGTGTCTTAAAAAACTCAAAGCTTCACTGAGCAAGGTGAGTAGCCAGTCCTGGTGGTATTTCATAGCATATCTGTTGGCATCACATAAAGGCCAGCTAACTTACACAGTTCAGTTCTTCTGGAGCAGCTGTTTGTACCAGTGCAGAGCTTATCTACTGATTTATATTAAACACAGAGAATGACAATCAGATCTCGGATCACTCTGTACTAGAATTTTGGAGGATTCAGTAAGGACAGGCTCGAACAAAAATTTCCAGGCATACTGAGGAGGCCCTTGCAGTGCAATTCTGTGACTTCAAAGCATAGAGTGTACTGCACAGCTGTTACTGTATGGATGGGAGTTGAGCATAATTAACCAAAGGAAGCTAACATGTTTTTAATGCACCTTAATTTTACAGTTTTCTTTTTATACATTTTGATTTTTTTTTTTTATATAATACTTGTTCTTACTGGTTTATGACAGTATGAAAGAGGGTTGCAGAGCTCTATATATGGAAGTCACATGTTCTAAGCTGAATAAAGTATCTCTTAGTTTCAGAATCTTACCAGAGGAAAAAATGTGAGATAGCGTTTTAGGTAAAAAAAAATTGTTTTTCTACCACAGGCATCACAGTTGGAATTAGATTGCCTTATTGAGCTTCTTACTATTGGCTTAATGCTTAAATATACGAAATACCTTCTGTTGCATGCTCTTAACAGGCTTTTAAGTCCTGAGGAAACCATTCTATTCAAATTCATCACTACATGGCATACGGTGATACTGTTGAATAGTGTTTTCAGTTACTCTAGTGTGACAGTCTGAGGTTGCATTGTCATTATTTTAGGTAGATCAGACTCTGTGTTCTAACCAAGCATTATTAATTTGGTTTGGTATACTGATGCATACGTTTTTAATTAAGGTTATTTACTTCTTCACTTGGTTGAGGAACTGTGAACTATACCAGAAGCTTGTGCTTTGTGGTAGTTAGAGCTAGCTGCATGTCCTTAACACGTTACTAGTACAACTACTGGCAGCAGCTGAGTTCTTGTTCTTTCCCACTGGCAGGTCCGGTTGATTGATGCAGGGTTTATTTGGACTGAACCCCATTCTAAGAGGCTGAAGCTGAAACTAACTGTTCAGAAGGAGGTAACTGGCATATGGTTTTCTGCATGTGGTTTTTCAAAAGTTTTTATGGCAAACAGTATGATTTTATTTAATTTTTTTATTGTTATTATTACATTTTAGGTAAGTGTTTCTCTTTGGTAAAATCCAGCATGTGTTTACTGGCCTATTATGAAAGAAAACTTGATTTCATCCTGCCTGGATTTTGTCATTGAAGTGCCATTACTCACGGTTTGAAACAGGTTATCAGCTGTTCCAGTAAAGCTGGGAAAATACTGCTACTATTTGTGACCCAAATATAGCTGTCTGTCACATAGTTTTAGTATAGTACGGAAGTTATTTCAGAATGCTGTGGTAAACTAGCTTTCTGTCTTGGACTAACTGTCTAGGACTAACAAAGAAACCTTTTAAACTTTTGTTTTGCAGGTGATAAATGGAGCAGTTCTTCAGCAGATATTTGTGGTGGAATATATAGTTCAGCCTCAAATGTGTGAAGACTGTCATAGGATTGAAGCTAAGGATTACTGGAAAGCTGTAGTGCAAGTCAGACAAAAGGTAGAGGCAATTTCATTCGTTCATGGCAGAACAATCGGGCAGACAAATACTGGATTCTTTTCTGATTTTCTCAGAAGATGTACTCATGCTTGCACACTGCCACAGTGATACATTTTGTTTTCAAGGCTGTGGTTTTTTTAGCTGATCTTAGTTTAGGAAAACTCTCTGCTGTCCAGTATTAGTGTATGCTTTTTTAAGTGATGGCTGGCAGGAGCATCGTGTGTGAATTGCTGAGTGTCCTTCTGTATTTTAAGGTAGTGTTAGAAACAGTGGGACAGATTGTTTATAAGTATTTAAATCTTCTTTAAAGAAGATAGTATCTCTAGCAACCAGCTGCACAGAAGTGAGAAATGGAAGTGTTAAATAATTTGGTATAAATAGAGCACATCTCTGAAATCTTTGTTTCTTGGAACACGCTTTGGACTGTTCCTTCTCTAGGTGATCTCTTCATGTAAATGTTTATTCTTCAGAGATCCTGCATTTGCATTAGATGGTTCTTAAATAACCTTGATAATTTTATCTTTGTTTGGGTTTTAGACTCTGCACAAGAAGACTTTCTACTATTTGGAACAGCTGATTTTAAAACACAGGCTTCATCAAAATACACTTCGCATCAAAGAAATCCACGGTAAGTGAGGTGGCTTGTTAGTCTCGAGGTGGAATAGACTGGCCTGTTTTGTATTGGAAGAACATGTGTGTGCTAGTAGCTATGTACAGATAAGCAGCAGATTACTTGGCATATTTTGAAAAAAATCACAGTACTTGAAAAAGATATGTTCATCCAGCTTTCTTTTCTCTTTAAGATGGCCTGGATTTTTATTATTCTTCAAAGCAACAGGCCCAGAAGATGGTAGACTTTCTTCAGTGTATAGTGCCATGTAGGTATGTCATTTACATTTATTTCCTTGAGTTCTCAAAAGCTTTTGGAAATGTCTTTTCTCTTCTATTTTTCAAAATTTTCAAAAGTGAAAGTATAAGGAACTTGATTCTAGTTAAAACAGACTAAATCCCTTCTACAGAAGTCCCGTGTTTTCCACTTGGCCATTGTAAAACTAACTCTCATGGATTTTTCTGTTTCCTTAATTTTTGTATTTGCAGTACATAGCTATATACTTTCATTGCTGTACTTTGTACTGATTTTCTCCTGTCCTCATTGCTGCCTGAAGGCTCTTTTCTAATGTTTTGTAGATCAAAATCATCCCAACGTTTGATGTCACATGATATTCATAGTAATGTCTACAATTACAAAAGCACTTTCTCTGTGGAAATTGTTCCAATTTGCAAGGTAGTTTCTCTCTATTTCATCTTCAGGGTGTTGTGTGAAGTGGGTAGAGTTTGGTTTTGGTGATGGAGGCCTTATTTATTGTGTATTTGGGATGGGGAGGGGTCTACTCACCACGAAGCATGGAAAATGCAGATAGCAGCTGTCTTGAGGAAATACTGGGTGGAGAACTGAAAATACAAAGTTTAAAAATCTTATTTCAGATTTCTCGGAAGATATGAGTAAAAATTAAGCATGTGAGTAAATTATTTTCTGTTCGTTTGCAGGACAATGTTGTATGTCTGTCACCAAAACTGGCACAAAGTCTTGGTAACATGAGCCAGATCTGTGTGTGCATTAGAGTAACAAGTACCATTCACCTCATCGATCCTAGCACTCTGCAGAGTAAGTTATGGGTTCTTTTCTGCACTACGGCAGCATCTTGTTTTTTCTGCTGGCATAACTTTTCTGTTTTCATGAAATCTTGTATTTTTAGACCTTAATATTGTAAATTTATTTGTACAATCGCTTGGAAATTTAATAGTGAACTAAGACGTAGCGCTCTAAGCTTGATTCCCTTAGTGTCCTAGGCAAAATGTGTGGGCTCAGTGTTAAGTTCTGGATGTTCTAGGTCTCTGCTAGGCACTTGCATTTGTCAGGTATGTCCTTCTAAAATTACATGGTATCTTTTTTTTTTTTTTTTTTTTCTCTGGGTTGTGATTCTAGCCACTTAGAGACCAGAAGCACTGTACAGTGATTGGTATATGCTGGTAAGCTTTACCAGCAAAATACCTCTGATAAGGATCCATCCAGGAAAACTGTTCTTGTGAATAAAAAGGTCTGTGCTTCAGACACATGATACAAGATTTGGCTGTCACAGATCAACTCTCACAGCATGAGTTTGCAATATGGGTCATGTCCTAAATACTTGTGTTACAGTAACAAATTGAACAAAATGCTTTTGGCAGTTGCCTTAATTTTAGCTAATGATTCCTTTTCCGTTTAATTTCTTCACAAGAAATTCTGTTCTTTTAATTGCCTGTGTTGGTGTATGGGTTTTTTCCCAGTTGCTGAAATTGATGGCAATACCTACTGGCGCCACCCTTTCAACAGCCTGTTCCACCCCAGACAACTGGAGGAATTTATCGTTGTGGATATCAATAGGGTTCAAGAAAAGAAAAGAGGGGCAGGGGCAGGGGCGAGATCAAACAAGGTAAGAGCTCCTTTTTGATTCAACATAAGAGTTCAGTCTGATTCAAGGTTTTGGGCCTTCCGCTCCCTCTGCTGCTCAGCTGAACTTCTGTTTTGAATCATTACACCTTGCAAAGTCAGATGTATCATTCTCTGTGTCTTGGCACTGGTAAAAACTCTCCTCAGGGTTTGGAGATTGCACAGGCGTTATGTGAATTCCATTTCCAGAAATTCTTTCCTGTTGAAGAGAACTTTACTTGTTACTATCATTATTAAAATTATTTTATATTGGCTTTGCCACTCTTCAATTAGTAATTCTTTTTATTGACGTATAGAAGCATTTCTTTTTAATCAGAGTTAATGAATTGGTGCCAAATATTTTCTTTTCAATCAAAAGTTCTATGTGGTTGAAAGTTAAATAGTTAAAAAAAAAAAGACACCAAAAGGTGTCTAGTTACAGAAGCAGCCTTCGTGGAATTACTGTGGAAGGTGGTTGACATGTCCATTTGCTTTTGTAAAGGTGAGAAATGAGGAGTAGCAAGCAATAACACCAGATGCTTCATGTAGAAATACAAGTTTAATTAGAAATGTAATTTAAAACAGTAATATAGCAGCACACATGTTCTAATAGTGCAGCAAGTTAAGCAGTGTTTGATTACAAGAGTGTTTTATTTTTCATTCCTCAAGCACACACTGGCTGAAGCCTGGGTACAGAAAACCTCGGAGCTGAATACAGATCGTCAGTATTTCTGCTGTACTCACTTGGGGCACATTCTGAATCCTGGTGACCTTGTCTTGGGGTCTGTTCTGTTTCTTGGTTTTTTTATTAAATCATTATTTAATGACTGGGTTCTTTGGATTCTCTACAGCCTTAAATATTATCAAGAAGGTTTTGAACTGTTCTGGTTTCTAGATGAAATTGGCAAAAGGGATAGAATCTTTGATCTTGGCCATGAAGAGAAGGTCCTAATACAGGAAATTTTTAGCAGAAGTCATCTTGTGAAGAGGGCTGTTAGTAATAAGAGAGATGAAGTATTGACTTTAGAGTGGAGACTGGAGTAACAGTTTAGACACAAATAGATGGGAGATTGATAGTGACTTGTATACAGCAGTGACTACTGTGAAATTTTTGTAAGATAAGGCAAATTAGGGGAGTCTCAATCAGGCTTAAACATGAATGTTATTGGAGCTGTGGTGAGCCCAACAGAACCTCAGTGGGTATTGCTGTTTGGGTTCAGGAGGCTGGGGAGTGCTGCTGAACAGAATTTGGTAACAGCAGCTTCTAAGAGTTGTTCATAGTTATGACAGCTGCATATTGATGTAGATTTATTTCTGTGTATGTTACTTGGAAATACTTCTCTTTCATCAGATCTGTAACTTACACTATGGTGTCTTTAATACAAACATGTGACATGAGTTCAGTTTTGTAGGCTTACATGAAAGGGATAAAATACCTATTTTCATTTTAGATTCGACTTGGCGAACTGCAACTTAAATGATGAGTTTGCCAATAAGATGAACCCACACAATATTCCTGATGTGGTAAGACTATTTTCTTTCTCTGTACGAAGTTCTCTGCATTACTCAGAGGTATTAGGAAATACGATTTTATAATGACTACTCACTAGTTCCATGGTGCCTAAAGGAAGAGGGGATATTAATATTGAAACTTGAATAGCATCTAATGTTGAGAATTATTCTCTCACTTTAAATTTTTGAGTGGTGGTTAAATAGCACATTTACTTTAACTTCCCTTACTCTTTGTTGGTTTTGTTCAAATCACTGCGTGCTGTGTGGTGAAAACTGTATTACGCCTCAGTGTGTGCATGCCTCTTCAGGATGTAATCTGAAGTGTTTTGAAACTTCTGAATTGACAAATGCTACGTGAATTCTATAATAACTTTGGAGCGCCAGACTGACTACCATTTGTTCAGCTGAATTTACAGTTGCCCAAGTCTAGACTTGGGAGGTGTTTGGGGTTTTCAAAAGAGTGTCATCAGTTGCATTAGAAGGTATATTTGTGTAAATACATACTGTTTTTCACTGTAGGTATTAATAAAGAAGAGCTATGACCGTACCAAACGCCAGCGTCGCAGAAACTGGAAGCTGAAAGAGCTAGAAAGGGACAGAGAAGGCACGGATACAGACGATGAAAGGTTCAGTATCTGCCGTGAAGCTTTTAAGTCCCTTCTAAGGAGGATACTGTGCCAAGTCTAGAAATAATAGTTCTTGGTTTTTGCTTAAGGAGGATACTGTGCCAAGTCTAGAAATAATAGTTCTTGGTTTTTGCTTAAGGAGGATACTGTGCCAAGTCTAGAAATAATAGTTCTTGGTTTTTGCTGAGCATAAATGCAGTGTAACACCTAAGTTGATGTGCTGATTGTTAAGGGGGCACAAGCAAATGCTGGTTCTGTTTGAGCATGATGCTGGCTCGTAGGACAGGTTGCTATCAGTGCTCTTGGAAGAGCAGTATCTCCCTGCATTTTTTCCCCCTTCCCTAGTTCAGAAAGTGCTTTAAGCCTGACCTAAGCTGATCCTATCTTGACAGCTAAGTTTTCAGGGAACGTGGATGCTGAGGACAGCAGGCCAGGGGAAACAGACTAAATCCTGAAATCTGAAAGATGATACTGCAGGGTTTTCAGTTGCAAATTTATAATGCAAAAAATAAAAAAAATTACTGTTGCAAAATAAAAAAAATTGGTTTTATGTTTTTCCTAAGAAAAGCATAAACAATGAGACAAGTGAGTAATACTGGAAGTATGTCTGCAGCTTACAGTTGGTGTCTGTCTAGCTAAAGGAACACTTATGTGAAAATATGCTGGTTTGTTCAGTGACAAAGCTGGTAACAGCAACAGCAGATTGTAAATAACATGCAATTGAGTAGAAAAAATTAGGCAATTAGAGTTAAATGAGGACAGGCAAGTTAAATTATTTGGAAACTAATAGGTGATAATAAAAAAAAAGGGCAGAAAGAATGAGTTGGAAATGTAGGAGTGCTATCAGAAGGCACCTCTGAAGGACTGCAGATTGCAGTTATTCCTTGGGGCTTTGTTTATTTCATTTTATTTTGTTTTATAAATCTGCTTAAATCCGAAGGAAAAGTGAGTAAATGTATTAATCGTCTTTTACAGACAATACCAGGACTTCCTTGAAGATCTCGAAGAAGATGAAGCCATAAGGAAGAATGTCAACATTTATAGAAGTAAGGACTTTTTAATAATTTAATTGCATGTAACTAAATCATGACTATTTGACTGAAATATTTTTCCTAAAGTTGTGTATTTGTATTCTTTGAACTACTCACGCCTATAACAGTGTGACATGATAGCTTCAGGTATTCAATGCATTTCCCATGCACTGAATGGATGTAGATGGGTTTTGTTTGTTTGCCTGTTGCACGAGAGAAGCGTATTTTCTCCCACACCCAAAACCTCTGCTGGGTGAAGGATTTGATGCATAATTCAGGGTCTTCTATGGGGGCATTTGGGATTGTTGGTTTGCTGTTTTATGGTTTGTTGGTTGTTCTGGGTGTTGGGGGGTTTTTTTTCCCCTTCCTTCCTTGGGGTTGGTTCGGGTTTGGGGTTATTTTTCCTTTGCTTAGCTGTTTTTTCGTACGTGTTTTTAGATGCAGATATTCCAGTGGAGAGCGACACAGATGATGATGGTCCTCCGCGAATCAGTCTGGCTGAAATGCTAGAGGATCTCCATATTTCTGAGGATGCCACTGGTGGGGAGGGAGCAAATATGATGACAGAATAAGAATAGTGCATTAGTCAGTAATAAATACTCCCTTGGTGAGGAAAAAGTATGCAAAACATAAGTCAACATTACAAACTGATCACATATATATGAAAAATCATGTGATAACTACCACTACACCCCTAAATAATGGTCCTGGATAAATATTTTATATATAATCTTCTAGAGAACTGGGAATTAAATTTCTGGTGTAAGCATTGCAACGTAAGTTCCACAGTCCCTCCTGTCCCCAAGTGCGCTCTCCTTGCAACTTCAGGGTTATCCATCCAGAATAATCATTGTCTTGCACTGAAGACAGCTGATAAGGAAGGATGCCTAGAGGGAGAGATTTTATTCTAGTTTGCTAGATTTGTAGGTAGACTACCTACCTACTGTTTATTGCTTCATTTCTTCACATGGGAAGGTTTTTTTCCCATCTTAATCATTCTGGCAGAATGCTTTGAAGCCTTTTATGATATTGCTAGATTATTCCATAGAACTGTTTTGGGGAAGATCAAGAGTGTACCTTCGGATCCTTTGGTAAGGGAACTCCATATATACATGCTGCATACACAAAAAGAACTTCCCTGTAAATTGATTGAAGATGCAGCTCTTGATCAGAAAGATTGGAAACTTCTGTTCAGTGTAATGAATACTGTACTGTACCCATGCCTGTATCTGTGGATTAAACAATATGCACAATGTCTAATTAATATATCAGGTATGAACTATTAAAAAACTATACAGATATTTTTGGTCCATCATTTTTTAGTTAACTTTAAAATCAAATTTCGCTCTGCCAGAGGCCCAAAGAGGACATGAGTGGTGTAGTAGGACATTGCATACTTTCATTCATTTGGGTTTAATTCACTTTACTGCACAAAGGTGGTTCAAAAGAAATTTTACTAAGAGTATATGTGGGTATACATTTGATTTAACTGTACATGTGGAAGCATAGTGTAGCAAGAGTCGTCGTGCAACTGCATCTTTGTAACTTCAGAAAGAAATCTTCTGAAATAACTGGCATGTGTAAAGGAGGAAAATACTATCAATGTGAAGGTGAAAAAAAAATGTGTGGGATTTGTCAAACAGGGTAGTATTGAGTCCTCTTACCAAGGATGGGTGTAGCTCAAATGAGAACGCTTGATGTAGTTGTCACCACTTTTAAGAGAAATACACATGGCTGAAAATAACACTTTTCCCCTGTAGTATCAGCTGAGGAGGTGTTGGAAGCACCTTTCTCTATTTCACCACACTTCACAGCTTTTCAGGGACTCAAAAGTTAAGAAATAATCAAGGACTTCTCAGAGTACAGCCCCCTGCCACGTGAATGAAATTTTTGCTTTTAAATGTCAGATTTTCACTGTGCTTCCATGCAGGTGTGAATTGGATTTCAGGCTTGCTGCCCAAGCCCAGACAATACGCCATAGAAAGCAAAGATATTTTTGATTGTAAAAGGTGGAGCTAGGTTTAGTTACCAGTTATTCATAGTTTTGGGTTTTTTTCATTATTATTATGGCTCACAATCTTGTAATATTTGTAAAGGGGGGAAAAATGGAAATGTGGAAGGGCAGTTTTGATGTAGCAAAGCTCTAAGCCATCTGCTGGCATTGTTAGCAGCTCAGCCATCCCGTAGTGCTGTCTTTTGCTGTGTATTTGTGTCACACGAAGCAATTCTGCTTCCACTCCTGGGTGCTTTGTCATTTTTTTACTATGTATAAGAGCAGTTAAGAGAAATCCATAAAGCTGCTGAGAAATAAAGGTACAATTTATCTCACGACAGTATTTTAGTTCAGTATAGGGAAGGCATAAAACTGCTTAAAAACATTCATGAGAATGCAGCTGCATAGGTAACCTGAATTATCACTACAATAAAAATGTTTTATTATACATATTTTAACAGCAGCTATACCTGCCAGTAGCACTGGGGAGATGTAGATAAACTATTCTAGTGACTGTTGGGCCAAATCTGTGGAAACTGAAGAACTTTTAATTTGTAACCTGTAGCTAATTAACACATTCTATGCCTGGATGAACTGTGTTTTGGGTTGTGATTTTTCTGACAGAGGTAAATATGATCAAGCCTTTATCTCACATAGTTTGGTAATAAGGTTCCTGTTATTGGCAGGTGAAGGCAGGGTAATAAAAGCTTGGTTTAAACTGTACTTTTTTGATAAATCTTTTTCTTTCCCGTCTAATGTTTTCCTTCATGGTGTCTCTCAGTAATTTCAGATGTATTGCTGTCTTGTCTGTCATCCTGTTTGTTACTGGATGTGTCCCTCTTTCCCCCAGCTGTGGTCTGTTGCCAGTCTGTGTTAGGTTTCTAGTATCTTTCAGCAAGAGTCTTGTCTGGAAAGATCTCATGCTGTGGATGCTGGGCAAACAAGTCATAAATCTAAGTATATTGCTCGGCTTTTTGTGCATTTGTTTGCTAGCCGGTAACACATAGTAACAGCTCTCCAATGAGTGGGTAAGCTCTGTGTACTTGAAACACAAGTTAGTTCTAATTTTAGATTCTTGAGTTTACAGTGTCCCTTTAACATCTAAATGGTTGCGAGCCAAAAGAGGCTTAGATGGTGTACCAGCAAATTAAATGTTTGCCAAGGTCTTCTCGCTGACACCGGATAAGTAATTTGATGAAATGCACTTAATTCACAGTAGATAAAAGGCTGCCACTCACTCTGAAATAGTCTATCTTTGGAGTGAGCCACAGCTTAAAGCTCCTCTCCTTTTATATGTGTAAAAGTTACTTCAAGATTTTAAGTCATAACTGATAATGATTAATTAGCACCCTGATTTTGATGCATTTTGAATTTGAAAAACTGAAAGCATAATGCCCTGCTAGTTTGCTTGGGAGAGGGGGGTTTGCTTTTGAGATGTGAATATATGCATGTGTGGGTGTACAGATTTGGCACGGAGTATGTGTGATAGCGAGTACCAAGCAGTACGTATTGTAATTTATGAATAGCAACGCAGTGTAAAAGGATTGTCTGAAGTAGTTACATGATAGTTAAATTTGAAAGGCACTCGCCACATGTAGTTAGTTGTAAGTCTAAAAAGAATACTTTTTAAAGTATTTAAAAAAAAATAAAAAAATGCAGCCAGCTAATGAGATTCTGTTTCAGCAGAGAAGAGAAATTTTGTCCTTCAAAACAGCCAAAATTTTGTTCTTTCAGAAGCAAGGCTTTTACAATGAGAAACAAAGTACAGCTCCATATAGCCTTTCAGCCTGTCACACTGACTTCCCTGGCTAGCAATAGTGGAAGCAGCTTAAGCTAATGGAGTTTCACTTTTATACCCCACAGGGAATTACTGGGGGGAAGAAAGGAGGCAGAAAATGCAAGACTAGATCTAAACTTGGTGGGGATTTCGTGCTGAATTTGCATTTTGCTTAATGGTGAATCACTTCTTGGGGTTTGGTTGCTGTAGTGAACAGTGTGCGGTAGCTCCCCTGAGCTCTTGATGTGTTACTGTGATTCTAGATCATTTTATTGAAATTCAAAGTTCTTGTATAAAAAAAAAATAATTTGTCATGGGAGAACTGCAGAACTTATAATAACTGTCTGAAAGTTTTGTCCACAGAAAATGGTGGAGGTTATGTTGCATAAGTCAAACCTTATAGCATGAAAGCTGGAGGGTTGAGGGAAAGAAATGCACAGAAAGAGGTGAGTGGGTATGCAAGGACTACTTTTTGAAATTTTTTTCTATAGAAAAAAGTCTTGTTGTATACTAATGATGAAAAACTTAAGGATGATCATTTCACCTTCAACTGCTTTAAAAATCTGTTAGTAGATTCTCTTACGTAACTACAGAGGTTCCCAAATATGGTTCAGGCAGAAGTTATTCAGGTGAAATACTTACTGGAAAATACTGTTACAATTGTGCCAGACAACTTACCTTTGTCATATAAAAAGGACTGCTTCTGTGCCAATTCTGGGAAATTACAAGCTGAGGAGGAAGTAGTGTATGCATTGGTTGTCGTTGAGATACTGATCTGATGGGGTGTTCTTAATAGAATCGATACTGGTTTAGTCTCTTTTGCGCTTAGAAGTAGCTCAAATATAGGGAATTACAGGGAAATATTGTGTCATAAATATTTTCTTAAAGAAGTTAGAGTAGCATATAATGTGCGCTGGTTGATTGGATTGTGGCTGGGGGAGCATCCTTTCACAGGGTACCACTAAGAAAAGCCTGGCTCCATCTTTACTGTCTCTCCGCAGGTATTGATACAGATGGATACGGTCCCGCTGAGCCATCTCCTCCCCAGGCTAAACAGTCCCAGCGCTCTCGGCCTCTCCTCTGTCGGGGTGCTGCAGTTACGGTGGAGGGAAAGAAGGAGACACCACTTCCAAACAGGGAACGTATTTTGGGGAAACCTGCATATTTGAGACAGTGTTCATCCTCTCAGACCACTTAGGGGAAAAATGTGAATCTGCAGATGCGTATCTGTCTCTGCCCTAAATAAATCTGCCCTTAGATTAATTCCTGTATCAGTTCTGCTCCTCACATCTGTCCCTGGCTGCTCTCAGTGTGGGTTTAGGAGCTGTGGGGCAATGCACTGCTGACCTTTGCTGAGAGAGAAGCGTATGGTCCATTCTAGGAGATGCTGCCTGCAATCAAACTGTTGAGAATCTGATGGGCAAGTACTGCTAGGCAGACTCATTTTGGTAACTGCAGTGTGCTCAAGATGGAACCAAACTGCCAGGTGTGTTGTAAGGATCTTTCTAGGAATGGCCAAATACACTTTGCTTGAAAGGCTGTGACATCTTGGTGAGAGGCACAGGTCTTACTTTGGCCAGGAGGCATCCATCCACAGTGGCTGGCACTTGCCCGTTCTTCTGTAGAAGTTGCCATAGAAAAATTGGGAAGTGCCTGTGATTAATGTGATAGTCCACCTGATGTCACTGTTCCTTCATGTGAGCAGCCCCAAAAGTAGTCTGTTCAGCTGCTCTAAAGAAAAGATAGCTATAAACTCTGAAAAACTTGTTTATGCCGATGTAGTTCCTAATATTTTCATTTCAGTTTAAAATAGCACCAGCCTAAGCTAAGAAAAAATCTGCTTTGATCTTGATGTTAAAGGACTTATTCCTAGCAAACTGCTCCTTCTGCCGCAGATTTGCCTCTACTTGTGCTCTGCCAGGGCAGCTTATTATAGCTGCATTCTCCCAGAACAGCAAACTGTAGGGCTGAGACTCGTGTGGGGTTTCAGAGTGATTTTGGCAGTGTTTGCTGTAGCTCATTCCAGAACGTAGTTGCATAGCAAAGACTATTGCTGCCTTCAGAATTTACCGACGTTTCTGTACTTCACCTTCATCATAACCTTAGGGTGGGAACCTGGTTAAGACATGCAAGAAACAGGAGATGAAGTTTAAAACTTGTCAGGATTTCAGTTCCATGATGAAAAACAAAGCAGAACTGTAAAGAAAGATAAGTGCTTTTGTGTAATTGGAATATTCAACTTTATAAAATGAAACAAGTATGTATGAGACAAATCCTCATCTAATGTACCTTTTCATATCAACTAAGAAAATGTTTCAGATGTGCCAAGGACTGAAAAGACTTGAAAGACTATTTTAAAATAATCTGTGCTCACTGACAAGTTTTGTAAGATAGAAGGTAACTATTTAAGCTGTAAATTCGTCAGGTTGTTTGTATACCACTTAGCATGATGAGACTTCAGGTTGCGTGGGCTGTAACAGTTATGATTAACACCTTTGTTATTAATGTAGGTCTTTGTTAATTCATACTTTTTTGTAGGCCGGATCTGAGATACAACAGGCTGCAATTTTTAACTGACCGTTGAAATGAATTTATGCTCATATATGAAAGCCTGACTTATTTAAGCCTGTATGAATGCAGCAGAAGAGAAAACCCTCAAAGCTATTTGAAGACCCAGGTTTTAGATTTTTCCTTAAAGGTAAATGATCATATTGAAAATCATCCAGAATCAGGTCCTTTAGGAGGCCCAAATCCCCTGAGGGGGGGGGGCATTCTGGTACTTTGTGTTGCACTGTCCAGATCTGAGGTTCCCTGATGGAAGCGTCAGTCAGAGGTAGGTGTGCAGGTTCCCAACGCAGCAGGCGAAGAGCTAGTCCTAAAGCAGAGGATTTGCAGAAGCTGGTGCACTGAGAAAGGGGATGCTGGAGCCAGCTCAGCGGGAGTGCTTGTACAGGCACTGATGAGAGCAATAGCACTCGGGCTGCTCTTCCAGCTGGCTCTTGGGGCCAGCTGCTCCTTCAGCCCTCCAGCATCTCCAGGCTTCGGTGCCCATTCCCACACCCATGTGCTGAACTCTGTGTTCTAGCAGGTGGCTGGTATTGCCAAAGACTCAGATCCAGCAAAAGGATGTGTATACTCCACGTAGGATTTAAAAGGAATTCTTTTCAGTCCAAATTGTGACAATGTTGAGACAGCTGCCGTTTAACCTTGGCAGCCTCTGAACTCCATATATAACTCACCCATTTACCACGGTTTCCTCTTTGCCTGAATTTGCTCTTTCCCGAAGCCAGTGATCTTCAGCCTGGCACAGTCTCTTGGAAGGATTCCTATTGTTGCAGCTTTCCCACTCTGTAACAAGGTCACCCTGAGTTAAAATGCTTTGCAAAAGTTCGGGTATTCCTAGCTACTCCAGGTTTTCTCTATTTGACTTTTTAATATCACTTCCTGTAATACAGACATAAAGCCTCTATAAGTGTCACTGACAGGCAGCGTACAGTGAGAAACTTGAAGTGTCATATTACATACTCAGAGGATAGGTCAGTAATATCTGGTGCAGTTGAGATCACACACAATTCCCTGCACTCTGACAGGGTGTGAGATACACATTTCGAGATTAATCTCAAAACCAAAAGTTTTAATGTAGGTTTATAATAAATATTTTAAAAATAAAGGTCAAGTGTTATACTGGCTTTTAATGCATCACCTCGTTATTAGCCATGCATAGATGTACATTTGAAAGCAGCCTTGAATATCTTCAGATAAGGCTTTCCAATAGGAAAGGTTGTTACAGGATATGAATGCTTGGGGGGGTTGGGGGGGGGCATTTTTGGGGTTTTAATTTCAATTTAACCAGCTTTCCAAAAAATACAGGTGCTTCTCAACAGCGTATTTTAATTTCTGGGTGACACTCTATAGCCTCCACATGCAACACACAAGTGGAAAGAAACAAAGAGGTTTCACTTGCCTCCAGGTAAGCTTGTGCCCCTCCAAACTAGAGCTGAAGGAAGGGCTGGGACCCACCAACAGCCTGGGACGACGCTTTGACTGCAGGCTGACATTGGTTTGTACCCAGTGTGCTCCTCCGCTGCTTGGACACCCCTTTCCAGCCCAAATGGGCTTGCTGCCCCAGGGGATGGGAGAGGGCTTGCTGAGGGACTTGTGGTGCTTGTGCACCATGTAGACCAGGTGTTTTAATCATGCTCCTCCCCGAAGTATTAACAGATATTTCAGATTCATAGATGGGATGCTACACACCGATCATAAGGTGGGGAAGTAACAGGTAGGTGCAGCCCTTTGCCCTGCCCTGTCTTAGAGCTTTGGATACAAATCTTTCCTCTCACTGGCAAAGCTATCACATCTCCCCTTTTAGATGGATGCCTAGGAGCTCTGGTGCCTCTAGTTTTAAACAGCAGATAAATAGTGGAAAGCCTGCAGTATAAGATTATGAACCGCCTATTAAGTGTGTAAGCTGAACAGGCAATATTCTTATATGCATTTTCTATAGCCTTCAAACCAAACCAAGAATAATCCCATTACACATAAAAAGTTAGCTCTTGCCTTTCTAGAAACATCCTTTTGAAATACCAGGTTATTCGATAATGTTTGTTTTTTTTTTCTTATACATTCTGTTCAAACAAAAATAAATCCTACCCAAGTTAGCTACATAAGAAGGGAAAACATTTTAGAGTCTTGCAGTTGTAAGATCCATGAGAACTTCTCTGGGTACCCTCAGCTGTGCTTCTCATTCCTGTTCCCTGGACAGGGCAGGCAGTTCAGAAGGAGAAGTGTGAAAGTCAGTGAGGTGAGTGAGAAGCTATAGATGCTGCAGAGAGGAAAAGAATCAAAGCCCTGGTCTCCACAGGGAAGCATTAGCAGGCAAACATTCATATTTTCAAATTCTCACCTTTGCCCCTCTGAAAAATATCTAGAAAAATTACTATGCAAATACTACTCTATATAGTATTTACACTGTATGCCAGAAGTGTCACCAATATAGGAAGAAGTAATTTCCTGTAACAAAGCAGGCTATAACTAAGCTGTTGCATGAAGTAGTTTCAGCTGAGCAGGAAAGTTGGAAAGTTTCAGCCAAGCAGGACTGAGTAATTTAAGGTCAGCTTTGTAAAAAGAAACATCTGCTGTAAAACTCAACATTGCTCTAAACAAATATATGCAAGATAAGGAGTATGTTCTGAGGGATGCAAAGGCTATTGAGTGCTGACAAGTTCATCTCAGAAACAGGATTTTCAAGTCAGATAATGAATAGGTAAGATAAGAACTCCAATTACATTCAGATGTAAATAGCATAGACAACATGCATACATCATAGTAGCGAAACAATAAAAATAACAACAAGGAGCATGAACTTACCTTAGTTCTCTAGAATCTGTTAGAAGTAATCAGCAGCAGAGGGGGTACGGTTCCATGTGAACAAAATCATCTTCTTCATTGCCTTTAGGAAGTTTAAATTATTTGGATCAATAAAATAAAGATTATAGTTTAATGAGAGAGAAGCTGTAAAAGTACTACAATAATAAACCTTCATAATGATGATGCTGTGAATCTACCGTTATGTATTATAGCTGTAAAGATCCAACACTTCACAGTGAACAGCATGAGCAGTTTTATTTTAGCAGTTGTTTATTATTTTGTCCTTTAGTTTCAACTCTTGCTGAACCAGTGTTGCTAAGTTGTGCGATTTAAAGATGAAATTCCTTTTAAAAAGTCAGTGAAACAGTGATCTGAATGGTGCTCCGTGTCACTCTCTCCTTCCTTTTTAATGTATAGTACTGCAGTGACACGAATTTCCCCTGTATAAATGCGTGTGGACCAGGAAGTCACATGTATTCACAGAGGTGGAGAGTGGAAATGATGTTAAGAGTACTGGGCTGGTAATATGTCAGAAGTGAACTTTGTCAAATTAAGACTGCATGTTTAAGTACATGTTTGCAAATGCCATAATTTCTTTCTTGACAGAAGGTCACTAAGCAGCACAGACTGCCTATATGAGCATACGCTGTGGTCAACAAGCCCAGGAGATCTTATTTATGCATCTGATTGATAAAACCCTGCAAACAGCAATTGCAGCCAACATCTCTTCTCCCACGCACACACCCCAGTGCTCAGCCCACATGGACAGTGGAAGACAGCTGGGTGAATTAGTAGCTATCTCATGCGTCAGGCATTGGCGTTAAGGATTTGATACTCCTGTTGAGCAAGCAGATCTTCTGACAATGTTTAGAAGACTAACCAGCCTTTCCAGTGGCTAACAACCAGCCTCCTATTTGTGTGTATGCTCTAAGTGTCTCCGCAAAAAGTGTAGATGGCTGGCCTCGCTATGCGAGAATGTGTGAAAAACTTTGCTTGTTTTGGTTGTGCAAGAAACTTAGGCAAAGTGCGATGGAAATGCTACTGGTGCTAGCAAGAAGTCACAGGGAACTGAACTTAGTGCAAGTGTCCTAAGAAGGGTGTGCAGGCAGGAACTGCCCGGAATACTCAATTTCTTTCGTATTCTTCTTGAAGTACTTTCTGCTTTGGCCACATATTAATAAATCTAATTTGCAGCACTTATCATCAAGTTCGAAAAACAAATATTGTGGCTACTCAGTGCAGGCTGCTGAGCCAGTACAAACTCTGCTGATTGAAAAAAATCTTGAAAAATATTGAAGCAGACTGTTGAAGTAGACTATTCTACAGCAGATAGCATCTGCTCTCACACAGCTGGGATCAACATACCAAGCGTATGGCTGGTTTGATACACTCCAAATTATACCAGTGCCTGACTTTGATCAAATTTACATTGCTGGGTGAGCATGCACAGGGCCAGCATTAGCACATCGGGAGCCACAGCTGCCTTCTGTCAATTCAACACCTCGGGCTGCTGGTCAGAGCACAGCTTCCCGTGGGGAATCTGCCTGCACAGGTTTGTGTTTCAAAACTGAAATTGCAAGGTAGAGTTTGAATGTAGTTATTTTAAATCCTCTCCTGTAGATGAGAGACTTGATGATAGGCAGGGAAAAGACTGTGATGAGTGAAGTTAATCGAGAAGTTGGGGGAGGGGGTGTCAGCTGCCACTTAGCCCCTTGTGCCCTCCTTTGGGTTTTGGTGCTTTCCTGGCTCTCTGATTCATGCAGCTGAGCTGGGATCCCTGCTGCTGTGGGACAGCATGAGGACCTGAAATGACACTGTCGCAGGCAGACACCCAGGAGCCGGTCCTTGCCGAAGAAGTGGTGCATGCCAACAGGGCAGCTCACCAGGCACAAGCCTGCATTGGTTGTTGCAAAAGAGGCAGCAGGCGCTTCAGGCAACCACAACAAACACCCAGTAGGTTTGTGCTGGAGAGACAGGGAAAGGGCGGCAATAAACAAAACCACACCCAGGGTAAGAGTTCCTAGTCTCCAGGCTGATGTCAGATTCCTGAATGTCGACAAATACTTTGGATGTATGTGTATAGTAGTCTACTATAGTTTAGTGTAAACATAGTTATGGTGGCCTGTTTATCCACTGAGCTTTTCTTCGCAAGTATACGGTGTGTTATGTGCACGTCTCTCCAGCACATATAATGTGAAACGCTGCATTTTCTTTTCTACATTATAGACTGACAGTTTTGAAACAAAATTGTCTTCATAAACAGTCTAATAATTGACATAACTACAATACTATGTTTCCCTCTTCTGTTCCTAAACATCAGTAAATGCAACACACATAATGACCACAAAAGCTGCTACAGGCAAATATAAGATATTTACTACATAAGCCATTATATTACTTCAATAAAACTTACAACTGGGTTCTAATCTGAAAGTATTAAATAGATTTTTTTGTTGTTTTTGCAGACTTAAGAGATTACTTTGGGTACCATCCAAAGCCTTGTAAGTTTAAGCACAGTGGCCTTCATTTTCCCAAATAAACTATTTTCATATCCTATATATTTCCCCCAGGTTATAAACTGGGAAAGTAACTGGATCTCATGTTGACATGACAGATTACGTAATTAGTGTCTTTGTTTTATCACTGTCTATGACAAAATCTCATTTCGTAAGTCGTTTGATTGCCACTTACTAATAACATCCTATTCTCTTAAAGAAGACATTCTAGTAGCATCTCTGTGCTCGAAAGATGTAAGAAAACTCACCTCTGTGTGGGTGGGAGGAAAGCTGCATTTATAGTACCCTGCAAGCCACCTGCTACTACTCTGTTCTTCTTCTGTGATGATACACAACACTGATTCTAGTTCCCGGGTTCATCGTACTGGTGCTTCATCTCTAGCCAGCTCCTGCCAATGGCTGCTGTAGCAAATTGGCAGTGCAGGTATCTCGTGTTTCTAAGGCTGAAGTTTAAAAAAACACAGACTTTGAAATAAAACAAATTACAGCACATTAATTACAAAGTCTGCAGTCTCAAGAG
Source organism: Falco rusticolus (assembly GCF_015220075.1). Lineage (NCBI taxonomy): Eukaryota > Metazoa > Chordata > Aves > Falconiformes > Falconidae > Falco > Falco rusticolus. The sequence continues at coordinate 27,659,664 of NC_051199.1, forward strand.
TTCATGTTTCAGACACTACTCAACAGGTAGAGTATAAAAGGAGGTAAAAGAGGGGAAATGAGAGGTTTAGGAAAAAAGGAGAGACATTGTATTTTAGGTAGGCTTTTTATTGTTTTTCAACTGAAATGGTCCTTCCACAACTGAATATGTATTTTCATGTTCTGTATATGATATGCACGCTTTTTTTAATAAAGTCTAAGAATATGAGAATTTTATTATAAATTTTCATGGAAGTAAATCCCCACATTTTTAATAAATCAACTGCATTGTTTCCATAATGATGATGAACCAGTCAAGTAATTAATTGTATTAAATAACTGAGGAAAGTACATAAATAACAAAATCATTCTATAAATACATACATACCAAGCTTAGAGAAGCAGTTTATAGTTGTACAGCATTGTGCAAAACCTTTTTTGTACACATCTCTCCTGTCAGCAAAGGTAAGGCAGACAAGAACAAAGGCATGCCATGTACTTTCTCAAGATGAAAACTCCGTATCAGAGCAGCTCTCCCTGGAATAACAAAATATGCAGCACGGTTGTTTCTGTACCAAATCCAGCCTCCTAACTCCAGCCAGTCTTTAAAATTGAAAGCTCTTTAAGAAGCAGTCAGTCAAACAATAAAAACAAGGACGGATTTCAATTGTTTTGGCAAAATAATTTGCTGTCAGAGAGTCCCAGAATACAGAAGAACATTAAAAGATACTGCAGAATAAAACAGTGTTTGCACACACACTGAACCTGTTTCTAAACAAAAATGGAGTGTTAAGAAAAACACTTTGTTGATCCAAAAGTCAGTGTCAGGTTGACGATGTTACTTCACGACAGAAACAGTATTTTCATGTTGGTTTCCAAATAAGTGCAAGAAGAATTGAAAAGCCATGCTAACGTGGACAGGGACAAAGATGTAAGCGGTGTATAATAGCATAACTAACATAGTAATGTTGAAGGTATAGAAAAGCAGTTTTTCCCAGGGCTCCATGAGATAGCTGCAGGTGATCAGTTCAAACTGGCAGTACAGCCAATACAGATAGTTCTTCATGCTCTTAATATCCATCTTCAGCTTTGTGCTGCTTCTGAAAGCCTTCCCTATTAAAATAAAGTATAGTTAGCAGAAATAGAAACCTTACAAAAGAAAAGCAAAAATATATATAAAAACATCATAAGGGCAGCAACTCCATGCTACTTGGTTTGTTCATACTCACCATTTTTAGTAAATTATGTTTTAAAAAACCAAGAGATCTAAAATTCCAAGATCACAAATACATTTTGAAGCCTGAAACGTGATCAGATGGTAACAGACTAGCATGAGTCATTCTTTTACCCTGTCCCATAAAAGGCTTCATTTGTATTCCTTTTTCCTTTCCTATACTCAATGCTGAACATGATGGTCCAATTTAGACCACTGTGTAGTGGGCACCATTATTTGCAATGGAGTTTCCACAATATCTTTTTTCCAGAAATTAGTTACCTAATAATTGCTGCAATTCTGTTCTCCAAGCCAAACTCTACTTTCATAACTTTGCCTTGCACTGCATTAAGACACTGTTGAAGCAGCTTGATCCAAAAAAGCACTTCAAGCCCTCTCCCCTTCACCACACGTGAATTTTGACACAGAACTTAGCTAGAATTCTGATTTCTGCTACTACAGACTGACTTCTATGTAATGCCTCAGTTGCTCCTGGAATACAAACTGGGAATATGGAGAACACCACACATACAGAACTACAATAAAAGGAAACTATATACGGATTATCCAGCTGCTTCTGCAACAGAGGTTGACTTGATTTGTTGCCAGAATGAAAACATAAAGAATTATTTTAAAGCTCTGTGTTCAAATTAATGCTAATAATTATTGAGTGTCACATTATATAGTTACCAGAATGCAGAACTGGAGGGGTAAAGGGAAAACAGAACTATTTCAGTTACCAGTGCTTCCTGACACTTGGTAAGTAAGAGGAGACAAAACAAAAACGATGGTTCCTTACTTTTTAGTTGGGAAGTTAAGAACTTCCGGTGGTGTCAAGATCTGTGGAAAAAAACTTATTCCACAGAAATTAAATACAACTTCAAAAACCTATATAGAGTGGGATTTTACCCTAACAAAAGCTACTTCCCAAAGTTTGTAGAAAAAATTTGCCTCACCTTTTCCATTTTACTTCCATAGCTTCCCCACCTCTTTTCTGCCTGACAGGTAAGATAAACCAGATAATGCTTCTGTAGTTAAGAACTATTATTAACTACTTTTAGCAATATTCTTAATATAGCCATCACATTTCTGTACATTACATGGAGTTTTTACCATACCTATGTTATACTTAAGCCTCTTATCATCAAATGTATTGCCAAGCTACTTTGAGGAAAGACTTTTAAAAGAATCAGTTCTATAAAAAGTAGAACTTACCTTTTCACTTCTCCCTGATGATAAAACATCTAGGTGAGAGATGCTTCCTACCACTTCTGCCTGTAGCAGCTGAACAGCTCATGTACAGATTGAGAAGCAGAAACAACTAGCTTTGAACCTCAATTACAGAGTGTGTCCTCCACACCCCGCCCCTTCTTCACTATTGCTAAAAACTCCCCTGGCCTAAGCTATCTGCATTATGCAACAAGGACAGCCATGGTCTGGCTCAGTACCACACTCTCATGACAGCATTAATTTGATAATCTGTACAAAGTTAGAGTTGAAGAACTGCAGGTAGGGAGGAGGATATAAGGCTGAAATACATCTAGGGCAACCAGCAAAAAATGTTTACAATTAGTGCCTTCCCTAATTTAAAATCTAAAAAAATATCTCTGTTTTCGTGGGACTTACAATGCAGGCTGCCAAAGTTCTAACAAGGTGCAATTTAATGTCCATGCAAAAATACAGTGTCAGAGTTAAGTAGCCGCAAAAATACAGCGTCAGAGTTAAGTAGCCGCAAAAATGTAGTTCAATTAATATGTCACAGGAAAGTCTCTGGTGAAGCCACCACCTCCTGCAACCTTTGATTAATACCACTTTCAAACAGTTCCCAGTCTTCTCTGCATCAGTTTCTCCCAACCCATATACACACCTTAATCATCCTCATCCAGAAACCCCAGAGTGGAGAATAAGCGGACAAGATTTCTGCAAGGAAAAGATGCTGAGTTTCTCTTAAAAATGCTACAAAATAAAACCAAGCCACAAATGCTTGAGGCATTTTAATGATCTAATTGGACAAATAAATTAGGTAGAAATCTGCATAGTATATTATGTTCTAAACCATCTCCCTGCAGTCAAATCATTTCCAAATACGAATCAGCTTTATTTTGGGAGAATATGCCACAAGTAATGTTTAAGACATCTGAGCCTCACCCTCTTTTTCCCTTTCTTACCAAACACAGCCTGAGCTGATCCATTAGTAAACACTGACCTACTCCCCCAACCTTTTAATAAAGTTTTCTGTTCTAAAACTGTCCACTTTCCACAGAAAATTCAGAAATGGTAAACCACTGCCCCTGGCAGCAGTAGGTGACATGCCCCACCCTTCTCCTGTAGAGCTAAGATCTACCACAGAAGTGTATCTCCCCAGCTGGATGAGATACTACATCATGGAAAATATAACCTAGGTTGGGGTCTACAGAATGAATTCATCAAATGTGAAATATAATTGCCCTGGAGTACTGCTGCAGGATTCTTACCCCAGGAGTTTCTACTTTCAACCAGACTTTCTCAGCTACATATTTCAACCGAGCATGGAGGGCTGTGGTGGGACAAGGAGATTTTTAGATTGTTTTTTTCCCCCCATGAAAATCTTGGTGAAAAATAACTTATACACAGGAAAAACAATATTTGACTACCACAGTGTCCACGTTCTTGGCGGCCAGCATCCCTACTACATGTTATTCACCTTCCCTGCTAGGTGGATCAGCCTCTTTTGAATCCTTCAGCAAGATGCAGTGGCAGAGCACCCATTACCAAGGCAGCTAAAGGTAGGGCTGTCACCTCTGTGCTCTCTGAATCCCCTCCAAAAAAACATTTACATAAAGCCAGGAAAACTCGTGTCAGTACTTCTGCCGTTCTCAAGTGCAAAACCGTACAGGTGTTTTCATTCTTTTCAATAATTCTCCACAAACATTGAGTTCGTAATTCAATAACAAACTCCCTAGGTTGAAACAATGCAGAAATTGAGATTTGTCTCAGTCTGCTTTAGTTCTAACAGCTACAAAAAGTTTTTACCTGACAGCTGAGCGCCATTGTGAAAGAGAGAGGTGGTAGTGCAGAACAGGCTGTTTCACAGCAATAAAACGTTGGGATAAGCAGAATCCATTCCCAATGTGATGCTGTAAGCAGATCTTGGACGGTGGTATGTAAAGCCCTCAGGCATTCTCTTCTGAGCAGCCACTCCTGCTGCTTTTCCCAGCTCCTTACCTCAAGGGGAAATAAGAACTCATGAATACCTTTCACAATTCGTAATCAGATGTGTACAGCATCAGTCAGAATACAAGATTTGGCTAAAATCCCTACCTCTTAAGGCAGATATAGCTTATGTGCTTTAAGATACTTTTCCCCACGCAGAGAAGAAAGTCTTCAAGATTAAAAAAAACCCAAAACAACAAACAAAACACACATACAAAAAATAACAAAACCAGGCAAAACCATACTGCTACATTTGGTGAGACACTGTGACACATGATTACAGATGCACGGAGAAAGCATTCAAAGATCTCACTCTGAAAAGTGGGAAAGAGACTCTCCTCCATAGCACCCTGTACCAGAGGGGCTGGACTCTTTTTTACAAGTCTCTTGATCATGCTGCCCACATGATTAAATTTCTAAACCTCTTTTTACTGCTCCTCACTGTGGTTTCCAGCCAAATTCAAACACAACCATACAAGTCACAGAGTGACATAGCAATAATTCCTCCTAGCAAGGGAAACACAAATTAACAAAGCAAATCAGAAACATTCAAATTACCACTGCACCAAAGGAAACCAGCAGCCTCCCTTTCCTAAGTTCAGTGAGGTGCTCCATATGCAAAAGCAGTGACTTCTGGTTTATACAGAATTTAGCCTATTAGCTCCATAAGAAGAGGTAATATTTTTTCCCCCTATTATTTCATGCCTTATAATGAGATCCTCTGATGTCTAATAAAGTATAATAGTAGGTCTAATATAAGGGCTAATAATAAACTCCTACAGAGGCATTTGCTCTGCATTTGGCTTCAGAATGGGTGTCTTCTGTGTAGCTTCTCTGCTGCCTAGTAAGGGCTATGTAATAATGCTGCTTTTCTCTTCTTCATCATCTCTTCTGACAAAATTTTATCCTTGAGATCACTACTTTTTTCTCAACTTAACTGAAATTGGTCATGGGTTAAAAAGTACGGTATGCATAGAGAGATACAGGTAATGAAAGAAAATAAGCCTCATTTCCTTAGAAGACTAAGTAAAAATGACTGAAATATCTCTACCTTACACCTATACACTGTGGTAATTATTTATCTGTCTACCTAAAGTTTAGATGCTGGAAAATAATCAAAGCAGAAAGTTAAAGTGATCAGGACAGCTTTCTAATCTACCCCATCAGTCTATCCACACAAAGCAAGGCACAGGCAAGTTTGGTTTTTTTGTAATAGTATACACCAATTTTTTTGATCCCTTTTGGCTCCAGCACCACTTGGAAAGAAGCAGCATTTCTGATGGATTATTAACATACTGGGAGGGCAGCCTTCTGCAGGTCTCTGTGACAGCCAGGATCTGCATGAGCATTTAGTACAAGCTCTTCTGGCTGCAGCTTCAAGTCCCTAACACAGTTCTGCTTGGCCCAGCAACCTCTTCCTGCCCTCTCCCATGTGCTGGCAAGGAGGACACACCAGGGAACCAGTCAGGCCTGGCAGGACAAAGATGTGACAGTGTCCTCCATCTGCGCAAAACCTGACCACACAACTGCAGGCACTGGGGGAAGGAACAGGGTGGAAACACACGACAAGGGCAAGGAGACGGTGGAAGGTTGGGCAGGCCATGGTAGCCCAGGCAAAGATGAGCTTGACCTGCTACAGAGCCACACCACAGGGTAAGTAATGTGATCACAGAGGTGTCAGCCTCCTCCTGCACCCTTGAATAGTCATCCTGTGTCAAGATACCCAAGCACCAGCTTCATGGCATAAGGAAAGAAATGCAGCAATAAGGAATGGCCCCTATAGCAAGTTCTTAGCTTGACTTCCCAATACAATCAAGCTGCACCAAAGAACCTAGAGAATACACGCTACCGTTCTTGGAAAGGAGAAAAAATGCCCTATAGTGTAGAACAGGCAAATTCTTAGAAAGGTTCTGTTCTGCATGGTGTAAAATACCTGGCATGCGGGTCCACAAATCCCGGCACCAGACCACAGGTTCATCTGGAGTGGTATCACGCCCAAAATCAGGCTGTATGACACCACATAACAACTAGATGAGGAATGTATCTTGATGAGGAATGTATCTTGGCTACAGCTTATAGGGGCTTGCCATTGTAATGGCTTACTGCCATTTGTAATGCAAATAACATATTTTAATTATTACATTGTTGTCTGCAAGAGTCATACAATTTCCCAGCATGCTTCCCGACACCTGGCTAGACCAGTTCAGGAACTTTTTTTAATTCTACATCAAGACAGATAATTAAGTAAGTGAAAACTGTGGAAACTAGTAATCTCCAAAAGCACAAGGAATATGCATAGTTGCCCCAGAAGGATTAGGCAGAGACTATTTCAGCTTGAGGTAATATGACATCATACCATTTAATATGGCATCAATTGTTATGAAACACTCAGTTCGACAGTTAAGCATGGCAGTTGTGAAGAGCAGCAAGCCTAGACCTTCCCAGCTGCAATTGCTTCTTATCTTACTATACAGCTCACTCACATAATTTTTTATTTAGCTACTAGATGCACAGGCAACTCCAGGAAAGCAAGTTTCTTCTGCGCCACCAGTGTCCCAGCAGTATATAAAGCATGCTCTTGGGCAGTCTGCTGTGACAGTCCTTGCATGCCTGGTCTCTCACGGAGGTCAAAGGCCCTTCTCCAAGCGTGGTTCAAATTCACCACATTTTCCAGCTCCACACTGTGCTTGGTTCCTTGTTCCTTCACCTGGCAGACTTTCACGTCCCTTTCTGAATTGAGGATGCGTCATTTAGGAATAGAAAAGATAAGGGAAGCTATGTGTTACTGCACCGAGCAGCTGAGCTCTGTTTTGTCCCTTGTTTCCCTCAGCAGTTAACAGTGTCTAATAATTCCAGTTCTTTTCCCCAGTGTTGCCCATGCTGTGGTATCAGTCAACATGTAACTGATGTTGTTTCAAGTGCGAAGCAAATATAACTGAAAAAGAAATGCTGACTACAAGGAGTTTAAAATCTGTAACTGTACAGAGATACAAAGCCACAACTGTGAATTGCAGAGCTGCATGCCCAGCCTGGGACTAGGAGTGGATTAAACTGAGAGTTCTCCTAAGACCAAGATTCTCCCGTTCTTTAATTTTTAGGATCATTCTGTAGTTTTACTTTAGAACCGGGGTGATACAACCCTAGCTACCTTGCAGACCTTCAGCACACATTACACAAAGAACTGGGTAAAGCAGTAGGAAGAAATTTCATTGGGCTTTTAGTAGAGAAATAGCTGTGATTCTTCCTTATTTTACACATTTTTAAATGCATACAGCAAATCATATGCACAATGACAGTCATAGTTCTGTCAAATACGATGGAAGAATTCATGAACACAGGACTTAAAAAAAAAAAAAGTGTCTAAAATCGTATTTCCAGTCATTAGCCTATTTGTGAGGCACACACAAAATTGCACCAGAATTTCCTCCTAAAGTGACAACAGTAGAGTGGCACAGGATGTGAATTGACAACTTTCCATTAGCACTGGTCACCACATCCTCCTGCACTGCCAGTCTCCTCTTTTTTTCTCTCACCCTCCTAATTCAGATCAGAAATATACGCACCCCTGGCAAACAGTCTAAGTAAACATTTCAACTACATACTTCAATGAAATTCCACCTTTAACCTAAGAACTCTGAAGCAGACTCCCAAGTACTCCTGCAGTAACTGAGTCTCAAGAGATGACAAAAAGCTGCTACAAATTTCAGTTGTGCTGCCAGGAAATACAGTTGTCTCCCACATGTGTGTGGAGTAGTGTTTCTATATATAGGCTCAGGATGGCAACAGCTGCAATCCCGACGTGCTCCGTTAAAGCTCCAATCCTTTTCCAGGAAGACACTCAGCTGCCTGATTCTGTCACAGGCATTGAGGGATTCCCAATGCCTTCATGACTTAGCCCAGCTGCAAAAAAGGCAGAAGGGGCTTTTTAGCAGTCAACAACAAATTTTAAATCACTGCAGCATGAAACTGTCCCCCATGTAATGCTGAAACCACAGGAAACAGCACAGAGTTGGGCACCTTCCACTTACAGAGCATCAAAAGGATAATAGCTGTGTGCTTGGTTCTCTCTCCCAAGAATGTCAACATATATTTAGCAAGCGCTAAGAATCCACCAGAACTAGTGCACTGTACAGACTTCTCTGTAAGATAAATTAGCAAAGGGTGACATCCAAGAAGCTGGTTTTCAGGAGGAAAGATAAGGAATTAAATTTTGAGGTTTTAAGAAAATATGCAAGATGAAAGCATGAGCTCAGTGACTTTCTCTTGTTATAACTAGGACAGGTAGTTACCAAAATGGGTGTCCCTTCCTGGAGACATCCTTGTTAATTTCAGTTGTGGCATCTAAAGCCTACCTGAAGCTTTTACCACCCCAAAAAACATTCTCAAATTCAGTGTTTCAGCAGAGTGTAGCTCCTCATCCAGCTATCATCCAAAGAGCTGGCCTTGCTCTGAGAAAAAAGCCCTTGCCAGCTGGCTGGTGAAGGGCAAGCAGGAGTCACTAAGTGCTCACTACCATTAAACAAACCCAAAGTAAAAACCCAAACCCAACCCACTCAGATCTCATATTTTCATCACAAGCAAGGGGAGATGGGCAGCCGTGCAAAATCTCCTCAGCACCCGTTCCACTGCTCACCACAGCCGAGCCCCCCAGAGCCCCCCACCCCCTCAGCCTCCTGCTGGCCCCCCACAGCCCCCTCAGCCTCCTCGCTAGCCCCTCACACCCCCTCAGCCTCCTGCTGGCCCCCCACAGCCCCCTCAGCCTCCTCGCTAGCCCCTCACACCCCCTCAGCCTCCTGCTGGCCCCCCACAGCCCCCTCAGCCTCCTCGCTAGCCCCTCACACCCCCTCAGCCTCCTGCTGGCCCCCCACAGCCCCCTCAGCCTCCTCGCTAGCCCCTCACACCCCCTCAGCCTCCTGCTGGCCTCTCACAGGCCCCTCAGCCTCCCTGCCAGGCTGCCCGCAGCTACCGGCCCGTCCCTCACCCTGTGCTGCTGCTTCGCGTCGCTCCCTCCGCCCCGGGCAGCCGGCAGTACCTGCCCTACCGGGTAACCCAGCCGATGTTCCCCGGCCCCCCAGGGCCGCCATCAGCGGGGCGGCAGCTGCCTACAAGCCCCAGCGGCCCGCGCTTCGGGGCCGCCAGGTGCGGCGGGAGGGCGCCGCAAGGGATGCTGGGGCCGGTAGTCCTGGGAAACGTCGGGCGGGAAAGCGTGAGGCGCAAGGGGCGGGAACAGGTTGTGGGCATATCGTGAGGGGATAACTCGTGTCTGTGATAGTGACAGATAGGAACAATCACACAGATCTCAGTAATTCATCTTCCATAGTGCTGATGGTTGTTGCCACATCCACCCTCCTCAAAGCTTCTCCAGCCCAGACTCTCCCCTTCCCCAGCAGCAATGGCACCATGTAAACAGCTGGGGTGGGGGGTGGGGGTGGGGGGTGTGTTATGCCTCTATTTTTCTTCAGTTTCCAGATTAGAAGTGGTTTCGCTTATATGAGCCTCTTTACTGACTGTCTGTCTCTCACCTCAGGTGGACCAGGCAGCCATGTGTCCCAGCCAGTGCAGAGCCAGCGGCCACCCTCAACAGAGTGCTTTAGGTAACCCACGCCCGCCATTTTGCGGCACATCTTTTCAGCATAGCCTTATACTTGGTGAGTAAAACCCAAAGCGGGTATAAAAGAAAACTCCCAGTAAAATCTAATCACATATTTTCTACAGCATCAGGTAATTCATTAAGAAAGTTATGAGGAAAAGATAGCTCCTGCCTTGAGTAAGTGATCCTTTGAAAAGGCAAATTTGAGAACATTCAATGTATTACCTTCGACGGTAACAGAAGGCTCTCCAGAGGAATTACAGTACTTGGAGTCTTTTCTGTAATTGCTTGTAAGTGCATGGCATTCAAATGTGTCTGTTAAGAAATGTTCCCTTTTCTTTCTGTATAGGCACAGGTATATTTCCTGGAAGAAAGTCTGCGAGTGTCTTTCTCATTTTTTTACCTTTTTTTCCTTTATTTTTGTAGGAGACTATTGCTATTTTAGCATAGATTCTTCCTTGCCTCATCAAACCCAAGGCAGAGGTGTTTATTCCTCAGTGTGCATAGCTGTGCTCAAGTGAATGGGCCTTCGGGGGCACATAGCACATGGCCACAATTGTGTATGTGAACAGTTTGTTAGGATGAGAAACCAAAATTAGATTTACCAAGTTATTTAATACATCACTCCCAATTGTCTTGAAGAGGTTTTAGATATCAAAATAGCTTTGAGCTATAGGCACTGGAGTTGAAATGGCATAGCCATTTGGGTACTTAGTCTCTTTCAGTGAAATCCTAGTTGATAAAATCTTGCTTGGATTTAAATACACGGTGTAAAAAGTGAACACAATGCAAGGGGAAAGCACTGGGAAACTGAATAATCCTTCCAAATAATACATGGTTTATCTCCAAAAGGCCACATCAATCTGCCTATCTAAACCTTATTTCAAAACAGTCTGTCAATGTCATCAAATTGAAACTGTTTCTAATTTTACTTAAACCCAATTTTCTTTTATCCCTACACTTTGAAAATTCTGTTTCGATCTCTGGTGCTTTATAACTATAAGGAAGAAGAATATTCCACATACCTCTGAAAGGAAAAAAGTGCTATAGATTACCTATAGAAATGGAAATATTGCTAGAAGTTTCTGCTGAGATACTAGCCCAGACTGCCTCATGGGTGCCTGTGCCTTTCACAGGGCAAAAGATGACTTTCAGTGAAATTTAATCTACTATAAGATGAGCAGAGAAGACAATTGAAGAGTCAGGAAATCATTTGTTTTCTTAATTGCTGACTCCTAGGAACTAGAGAAGTGAACATCCTCACACTGCTATGAAAGCAGGAGTAGGAATAAGTCAAGGAAAGACCGGAAAAAAAAATCAGCAAACCCTGCAACTTCAGTAATGGAATGTAATTTACTTGACAGAGGGAAAAGTGGCCCATCAGCAATGCTCTCCAAATAAGGAACAGGGATTTGCACTTTTACTGGCTGATATAATTAGTCATTGCTTCCTACAAAAACACAGAAAGCAATAACCAGGCTATTTCAACCCGCTAGATCCAGCCTCTTCTGACTGTCAAACCCACTCACACCAACATGTTAGAGTTCAGTTTACAGAACTGAGATGTTTGCTCCCAGAGAAGACTGTGCCCTTTCTCTGCTCTCCCAAGTAGCTTCCAACAGCCAAGCATAATGAGGTTCAGCAGTATGGAAAATGCTGGCACGTTGGAATCATCTGTGCCCCAAAGAGACAGCTAATTCACCTCACGCTGCCATCAAGCCTTGTGCTGGGGAACTGAAGATGCGTGTTTCACAATGGGTTCATCATGGTCAGCAATGCCTGTCATCACTTTCAAACCGGCATGCTTCAGGAGTCAAAGTGTGTCCTGTCACCTTTTCCTCTCACAATGCTAATTAGACTGTGCTCTGCAGGTGTACAACACAGACACAAAAGATGTTGTTAAATCTTGTTTGTTGTTGCCCTGTAACTGTAATAAATGCACCTCAGGACGGGCAGATGGATTGAGCAGAACTGTTAGAATTAATCCTGTGTTTTAGAAGGGAAACTAGCAGATAAACCAGGTTCTGCTTTAAGAAATTCTTATTAGCTCATTAAAAATATATATGGACCTCAAGCAGAGACCCTTCACCTTTGCCCAGAAGTCTTCATCAGACTTGGTTTCTACTGTGGCACATGAAGGGGAAAAGGCTTTCTTTCAGGGCTAATTAGGATGGAGAGAAATTTTTTATTCTTGGACTGAAGAATAATGTCCTATGTAAAAGACATCTGCAAGTATGAGAGAGTCAGACAGTGGAAATTGCACAGAATGCAGCAATTTATGTTCAAAGTTAATTTCCCTAGCCAGAGAACTGGAAGTTTATTATTTTAAAATAAAATCTTAACATCTATAAACAGTGTTTAAACTGTCTACAAAGAAGGCAAACACATAAAATTTGTGTCTCTTTTGTGTGCATTAATTTCTCTGCATTTACTTTTAATCGGTCTTTCTATATAAGATGCTTTATAAAATCGGAAGGCTAAAATGCGCAGAAATACATATTTTGCTTAACTATATTACAGTTCATTGTTCTCCAGGACACTTGAATTTGAAACCTTCAGATAGCTTTTTTTAAGTTAGCTCTGGCCATCTATACTTTGCAGTAGCATCTATCAGAAAAGTGGATCCACCTTATATTTTATTCCTGTGATTTCTGAGTCATGAAAGTGATTAATTGTGAGTGAGAATTTGAGGCAGATTTGTCTTAATCTTTATGTATTTTCATTAGAAAGTAAGTCTTCTGCATTTCTGCACTGCCAAGACAATTGGGGATGCTGCTTCTTTATTCGTATTATTTTGACAGAGGTTTGGACCCTTCCCTCTATATGAATTCTCTTTATTTAGAGACATCTTTTACATGTGTCCTAGTTTCTCTAGGACTGTGGCATAAGAAACAGGAATTTATTTTCAGTGTAATTCCCAAATCACCACTGACAAAAATAAAATCTGAAGGATAATTAGAACTATTCTGGAAATACATGAGGAAAAAATGGAAAATAAATATATTAATAGCTTATAATTAAAAGCGATGCAAGAACTGTATGGCTGTTACTACACAGTGCTCACAGGCATGCACATGAGCGGCAGAACAGTACATATAGTACTAGTGATACAGTAATGTTAATTGTGTATTTCTTCTGTTATGAAATTTTTACTTGTCAGGTTTAGCAGTATTCCTATAAAATACTGGTTTGTGTGAAAATTCTTAGGTTTTATTGCTGTCTTCTGACAGCTGTTTCATACTGTTGCAAGAACTTATGTATGGATCAACAAAGAGGTTTCCGTTCTGTAGCTTTATTTTCAATGTAATTAAGCACTACCAGAGGGATGCTATCTTGTATATCATACCCAAAAGATGGATGCTTCATTAAATATGATACAGTTAGTTGCCAAACAGTAAATTAAGAGAAACTGGGATTCTTGAGTTTTAACCTTTCACCTGCCTTAGCTCCCTCAGTGCCCCTTCATATTTGCAATCTCTGGAAGCAATGGGTCTTTGAGCCACGAGGTCTCACTTTTAACATTTCTCTCTGCTTTTCTCTTATTAAAAGCCATTTTTCACTGCAGAATTTTCAGAATTTTAGTGTAGATATAAAAATATCTTCTTTTATACATATCCATCTTTATGATTAATAACAGAAATGTAGTGACTGGCCTAGAAAGACTTGATTCCTCTCAAAATTAGAAAAGGCTTTCACCCCATCTTCTGATCTGATCTTAAATGAGGACATTTTCAGTCCTGGAAGGATGAGGGATTGCTACTCCTTATAAATCAAAATCTGAGCTCAGTCTAATTTAATCAAAAAAGGGAAGAACAATTTTTACTGGAAAATGCAGACATAATCATCAATGATGGATAACATCAGGTCAACAGTAAGTCATATCTTAGAAGAAAAATAAACCAGAGATTTGCAGATGCAAGATTGTATTTATAATTAACCTTTACAGTGTAACTAAATAGAAACATTTCCCAGCAGGGATTAGTACCCAGAGTGCAGCTTTTGAATCTTCATGGATTTATGACCCATGTTCAATTACAGTTTTAATTCTTTTCTCATACCCAACACTTTTATGACCTTCTGACCTATCAAAGTACCGTAAAAATAGGACTCTGCCACTCCAGAGAGACCTATTGTTTCAAGACTTCACAGACTTACTATTAAAGCCCATTTCATGTTTCATAAATTTTTATATCAAACATTTATCCCTGGCTTGCTTTCCTGTCTGAATGACATACTGGATTGTATTTTAAAGATAAATTAAATCCTTACAGCCATATTTTCCTTATTCCAGATGTAACCCTAGAGGACCTCTGTAAAGTATCATTTGATGGTGAGAGAAAACAAAGCCCATTTTGAAAACAGAGGGCAAAATTATCCGTAGTTTGTCTCATTGCTACTTAGATGTTGAAATCCTTCGCCATGTTGCTAAGATAAATGTGACAGTTGTTGATCTCCTGCCTCTTTTCATATGCAGAGTTCAATCACTAAGTATGCTTCCAATGAAGGATATTTATTAATATACTCTTAGCATCAAATGGCTAGAGAAAGGGAGAGCTCTGAGTACAGAAAACCATCATTTTAGCTATAAATCTGCCACTTATTCGAACGGTAAGCAATGCATTAGGCAAAGATTTAGATGTTGCTAAATGATACCAGTGTATCTCTATGAGTCATTAAGAAATCTGCATCTCATGGAAGAGATTGGATTCAGTTGTCATATCCATATGTGACATTTCACCTATATAAATTTAATGCAGGACTGTTGGTGTTCTTTCAAATGGTATTTATTTAAAAGATGGGCAGGAAAACAGTTTTCCACAAAAAAAGTGTTGTGATTTTCAAATGTTCTAATGAAAAATTTATTTTTTATGAAAACTGTAAATGTCAGTGATTCCTTAAGCAGATCTTTATAGCGACTTTGATATTTTCAATGCCCTTTAAAAATAATTCTAAAGAACTAATACAAAGAAGAATAATCTCAGGAAGGTTTTAAAATGAGAACCTTAGGCTGTCAGGAAACAAAGGAGTTAAGGAATTGTGTGGGAATGGTGAGAAAGCAAAGAATTGCAGCATGACAGTGGCAGCCTCTTAAACTGATTTTGACAGTGAGCAGAAGTCTCATATAGCCACACCTTTACACTCTGTTCTTTTACAACCTTTTGTACGTGTAGGGAGTTAAATACAACAAAATACAGTTTAACAGCACAACAGTGAAATTACGCTATTTATACTTCTAACCACACAGCTATTAACATTAAATAGTAAACTAAATTGCCATCCAAATAAGAGCTAGTATTTAACAGCAGCACAGGTGTGGAAGGAACTATTATAAACCATTCCTCAGGTCTTTCACTAGTTTATTGATGTTTGCCTTAACAGTGCAGCACATGGTACTTATTCTCCCTACGTGATTTTTCCGTTTTCTTATGTATGCATTGTGCTATAATGGCAGATAGTGCAAGGTCCTTTAGCATTAAAACAAATACCACGAGCAGTTGTATCATTATCCTTATAACTAGTCCCATTGATTTCAGCAGTATATGTATTCCGAAGGGAAATTCAAGAGAGCTGTGTATAGCAGAGCATAGGCTGAAGGTCAGTGAGACTATTTATGTGCTGAACTGCCTTTCCAGAGCAGGGTCACAGTTAAAAAGCCTTTAATTTTAGTTTTTTCAGCAGAACTCAGCTATTTGGAGAAACTGATTTTAAGACTCAACACTTCATCAAATGTCTCTTGGTATCATAGAGGAATAAAACTAAGTGAACTTACTAGCCTTAAGGAAGTGATACTGCAGGTTTAGAAAATGGCAGCTGTAGTTTCAAATACATATTACTTCACCCCAACATAACTTTGTCTAAGTTTAAAATATATCTCTTCATTTAAAATTAGGGTTTCTCACTTCTTCAGAGAGGTTCTGTCTGACTTGCTTTCTTGTGTTGTCACTCCTGTCTTGATGTCTGTCAGCATGAGACTTCTCAAACATTTAAGAACCCATTTAATTGGATTTAGAGGCCTTTATTATGTTCCATCATGTCCACCAGACAAGTACTTGAACTTCCTTACATCTTCCTAATTTTTGAGTAAAAAATCCTGTAAGGAAATTTTGTGTGGTGTCTCAAAACTGTATTTTACACAAACCAACATTTCCTGCCACTGCTTCAGCTTTTTATCTTAGACTGCTCCTTATACCTCAGCAGTGAAGATTTTCTTAAAAGTGCTTGCTACTGGTAGTTTCAGGTAGAAACTTACGAAGATAAAGAAAAATATCTTAAAGTCTTACAAGTAACATGTTTCATGTCATAATCATTACAGGAATAAAGTATATGGGCATCTAGTTTTTTCACGATGGTTCTGCTGTTTCATGCATACTGATTGAACCAACTACTGCTGAAGGAAACTCTTTTAAAAGGCGCCAGGCTCAAAAGCACTAGAAAAGTAGGATCTTCCATATCATTCACAGGAGTTGCGTTGTAAATATAGCTTGCTTCACTTCCAAACAGTTTTGTGATTCAAGACTTGTATGAATTTTCAGAACTAGAAAGATAAAGAAAAGCAATAGAAGAAAGATAGATTAATATGCACACAGCCCACAGATTCTGCACATTATGTTATATTTTGTTTTTCTATCCTCACACACATCAATTCAGGAATTAATTCCTGTTGCTACTGGTTGGGAACATAACTAGTAGAACTCAAACTTTGGCTGGTAGCCCAGTTCCTTTCATATAAGTGCATCAGCCATCTCCTGTGCCATTACCAATCCATAGTACCATGTATTTGTTACACAGAAAGTGCTGTTAGTTAATGCCTAGCCAAGCTGTGGAATTATTGCTTGAGTACTTTACTTTTTCCATTACAGCAAGGAGCAGAAAGGAGAAACTGTTTTATGTGCATGCAGTTATCTGGTTTTGCTTCTAAAGCACAGGATTAATTCTAACATTAAGATGTTTCTGCTCAGTTGATCTGCTTATCCTGAGGCACACTTCTTATGCTTAAAAGTTAAAGCAGAAATGTTATGAGAGGCCGTAGAGGAAAGGGTTGCTGCTTCTTTGTGCTGTCACTTCTGGTGACAGAGCAGAGTGTGGTCAATGGCCTTTTGCTGTAGCAGGTCAAGTCAAGCTGCAATGACCCTGGCCTCCCTGAGCCCGTCCAGGCGGCAGGTGGAACCAGGATTGCAGGGGCACGAGCAGAAGCTAGATGCACGGCTGCAGGAACTGCAGCAGGACTATGGACTGTGCATCAAGGAAGGGAGCTAAACCCTTCCCCTCCTCCAGCAAGAGCTTGGGACATAGCAAGCATGTGAAATACTGTATCATCCCTCCAGCAAACAGCATCACTTTCCATTTACTGCAAAGGTCTCCTTTGTAACTCCTATGGGCAACAACAAATCAGATTCATCAATATCTTCTGTCTGTGTTGTGCGTTTGCAGAGCGCAGAGTCTTAATTAGCATTGTGAGAGGAAGAGGTGACAGGACACACTCTGACTCCTTGAAACATCCTGGTTTGAAAGTGGTGACAGGCATTGTAAAACATGCATCTTCAGTCCCACAGCATGGGACTTAATGGCAGCGTGAGGTGAATTAACAGTCTCTCTGGGGCACAGATGACTCCAGCGTGCCGGCATTTTCCATACTGCTGAACCTCATTATGCTTGGCTGTTGGAAGCTACTTGGGAGAGCAGAGATAGTGATCAAAGAAAGGGCACAGTCTTCTCTGGGAGCAAACATCTCAGTTCTGTAAACTGAGCTCTAACATGTTGGTGTGAGTGGGTTTGACAGTCAGAAGAGGCTGGATCTGGTGGGTTGAAATAGCCCGGTCATTGCTTTCTGTGTTTTTGTAGGAAGCAATGACTAACTATGCCAGCCAGCAAAAGCGCAAGTCCCTGTTCCGTATTTGTGGAGCATTACTAATGGATTGGGCATTGCACAGGCCACCAAGAGACGGAACCCCTGTATAAGGAGGTGACAGTATAAGCACTGATCAGATTACTGGCTAAGTGTCCTCAACTCCCATAATAAATTGAGTTGTGGTTGTTTTCTTCTCATGTTCCAAGTTTACTGGTTATTCTGGAGAATTAATAGCTGCCCATAGTGACCAGCAATGATAATAAGGTAAAAAAGCAGGAGGCACAGTAGTTAACAATGGATTCATAATACAGCAAGAAGGTTTCCCCCCCCGTATTTTAGTTTAAAATTAGTTCATTTACTTGGCAGAGTAGGTCTCCTGACTTTCAATTTAAGCATAAAGGTCAGAAGAGAACAATGTTTTTGGAGAAGTCATTAGCTATAAATAAATCAGTTCATAACATCTGATAAACAGCCTCCTTCAGAGGGATCCATGTAAATACATTCCATTCCTTCTACATGCTCTCTCAAGCTTTATTTGCTGCTTTTTCATCAGCTGAAGGCAGCTACAGTCACTGCCCTTTCTAAACAGATACTGTGATGGTGGCAAATTCTGTGAGCAGTGAGAATGCTGAAAGCAGTGGAGCTTGCAGGGAAGAAAACTGATTTTAGTATTGTCTTGCTATCACCAGC
Organism: Falco rusticolus; assembly: GCF_015220075.1. NCBI lineage: Eukaryota > Metazoa > Chordata > Aves > Falconiformes > Falconidae > Falco > Falco rusticolus. Next base: position 27,678,176 of record NC_051199.1, read on the forward strand.
TTTTTCCGTATGCACATGCAGAAATGAATCCTTGATAGCTGGAAGTAGCAGCAGGGAAGCCCGCAGCTGTTTGAAACTCATTCTCCCATCTGGTGTCAGCTTTACAGTCTGGTGCCTCAGGAGACTCAGGACTGATGTGGGAATCGGGGCGGGGGGGGGGGCGGGGAAGAGATATAAAAGAAAATTAAAACAAAGTCATAAAATTCTCTTGTAGTCAGATGATTTTCTCCATTAAAATACAGCTCCTATGCGGCAAATCTGCGTCACGGTAAAGCAGATGGTGCTGTGGTATGTATATTTCACAAAGTGGGAAGGAAGGAGAGACAGTTCCGACAGCTGAAGGTACCAATCCATGCAGCTATTTTAGTACAAACCATGCTGTTTGGATCTCAGTAGACATATTGCCCATGCGAAGACGAAGAACAAACAAAAAGAAATGTGTTTGTCACTGCAGACACACAATAAGAATAGATACCACTTAAAACATCCTTCAGTAGTTGTGTATGGGAATGATCACTCTTGTTAGTGCATCCAGTTCTTATGAACCCAGACTTTCTTGTACGATTCAGTGGAGGGTAGACATGTAAATATCTCTAAGCAGTTTGTTGCTATTACCTAACACAGAATGTTTTAAAAGTCGTCTAATGCGAGTGTCCCTAACAGTTAAGTTCTGATTTTTTTTTTTAATTACTTTGTATTCCTTTCTGTGCATTTGTATTTCTCTTGGAGGAAGGTTATGGCTGTATCCAGTGGACAATCAGCAATGCTCTTTCAGTTTTCTGTGCCAGCTCCTTATAAAATACATACCCGTTTTCAGCCCTAGAGGTATGAAAGCTTCATCTTTATTTATCGACAGACCCATTACAAGCAAATTTCAAGCACTGGGCATGAATACAAACACTATCATTTAAAAAATAGGGAAAGTCCTAATAAATTCTCCATATCCCAATAAAAAAAATCTTCCACCATCCTTGTTTGAATATTTCTCTATCTCCATCACCAAAATCTGGGAAAATAAGTGAGCCCTTTGAACTGAGTTAAAGGAGCCTGTCCCTGAGGCTGTATATGAAAATGAGGGAGTATGTGAGAATCAATCACATATTCCCAGAGACAAAAAGGAACACAGGCTGACTGCTTCATGCCATTCAGGAACCATAAAGCAGTCAGAAAACCAATTTACCTGGCTTGCTCAAGGAAATCTTAAGTGGCCCAGAGCTGAGTTATCTCTATCATGCCTTTTAGAAGGCTTTACTTTTTAGCATATATTAGGAATATGGTTAAGGGGAGAGATGTCAGGGTTGGATACATGCTTGCACCTTTGAAATTCACCATGGCTGTAACTAACCTCTTGAAGAGTCATGAAACTGAGTGCAACTTAGAATCTGTTCTAAATTGTGCCGTTAGCTGAGTTGACAGTTAGTAAAAGTCACAGAAAAGGCACCTGTAACCTCAGTTCCCCTCTCATCTCAGTTTTGGTACAAGCCTAGCATGGCTGACTTAAGGATCTAACCCAGAATGCAGCCTGTAATGTTTTGCATACAAATGTGCTTGCAAGAAGTGAAAATGCAAGGAATTAAAACATATAAATCAAATTTGTAGTCTCTTGCTTAATGCAAATTGAATAGTCTACAACAAAGACAAGAAACATCTGCTAAACAGAGTAAAAATTAATGAAGAAGAAAATTAAGATTGCTTTGTTGGTTTTTTTTATCAATTTGTGTTCAAATCTGAGAAATATTTAATAAGAATGCTACCACTTTGTAGCTAATTCAAAGTGATTCTAAATTGTTTCACTTCTATTTATATTTTCCTTGCATATTTTCGAGTTTTTCATAGAAGTTGTAAGTCTGTGATTCATTAACTTACCAGCAAATACTTTACAAACCTTTCCAAATATATCTTCATTCAGTAGTGATGCAAAGTTATGCTGTGATTTAAATTAAAGAATACTTTATAAAGCAGATTTGGCAGTCAGGATCATCTTCAGCTTTATCTGCTGGGCTTTTTTGGTGATATTTCAGTCACACTCCAATTCTTAGTGAGTTCATCTCTGGAAACTGACAGGGGAAAATGTGTTTTGAATAATTATGATACAGATGGCCTAACCAGGGAAACAGAATAAATCAGTGAGAATATCCAAGAGTATGTCTTGCCATTGAGAGGTGGACTCAGAATCAAAATTTTGGGATTGTGCTCCCACCAAGGTCCAAGGCAAAGACTCCCACTGACTTCAGTGGGAACAGAACTTGAGCTTTTTCTTCTCATTTCATTGTCCTTGTCACTATTAGTTTTTGTGAACCTTTTACCTATTTGGATCACCTGGTAACTGTGTAACTACTGAGATCAGAATCACATTGTATTTCTATCAGCTTCTTTCCATCCCACTTCCTTATGCCAGCTGCAGATTGTCTTTACGTCAATATGTGAGTTCTCTGTTAGAAAAATGTTTTACTTTTCACCTACAATAGCTGAATTTTTATTGCAATTCTAGAATTGTATTAATTCAAGGTCCTGTAAGTTGATAAACTTCAGAATTTCCTTCTGAAATACATTCCTGGTTCAATTTTTCCATAAAATTAGTACCAGCATCTTTTCTTGCACATGATAGTTTGGCTCTGATACTAAAAGTAAATAAGAACATGTAAACACTAATAAGCAACACGCCTTACTTTACTTGGGGAATTACACTGATTTTTGTTTTCTGAAAATAATGTTAGCTCCAGGTATAACTTACACCAAAATATATACATAAGTAAATAATCAGAAATTATATACCCTAACATTAGTAAGCCAGGTGTAGGATTTCCATTCTTATGTTATGTGTCTGTATGTGCGTACTTGCATGCAGTTAACCTTTCCAAGACATCCAGGATGTGCTTCAGTTGAACAGTGATACACTGCTTCAGTGTTGTGGTCTGATGCACGCTATTCCATGGCAGAATCTTATGTTTAAATAAAAGATGTTCCTAAAACATGACTCTTTTCCAGAAATCTCCCTGCATCCTGTGACTCTCATTCTTATTGACACTAAGGTCACTTTATGTTGCCAGGAAATAAATGAAAATCAGACTTTACACACAAAGATGTACTATAATGAGGAATGGGAATTGAGAATCGTGGAAAATAGAAAAGAACAACTTGTGTGGAAAATTGCTATTTTCATTCCACATCTGCAAATGTTCCTCTTCAATGGAGATGCAAGATGAGCAATACTCCTATAATAAGATTTCTCATAGGTTTACCAGGGAGAAGGCAGAATTTACCTGCAGTGCTTGGCATTTGCTGCAACGTGAAATTCTGGAAACAGTATTAGAAAGTGTTGTTTACATCAACTGAGATCGAAAGAAAGGATAAAAACTATTGGCAGAAAAACTAAACTTAATTTATCTGTTATCAAGACTATTGTAGAAAACAGTTTATGATATTACTATACTGTTATTCCTCTGGAGACCTATGTCTGTTATCCTGAATATTCTAAAACTTGTTTCTTTAAAACATCTGAAAGGAAATGCACAAGATATTTTACTGCATTGCAGTTTTATTCCTGACATGCAAAAAGCCAGTTCTATAGTTATCATTGGTACTAATTTTTCTATTATGATTTTACATATTAACAGAAGAAAAGGGAGATGGCTTTGTAGGCATCTGGGAATATTTTGATATAAGTTTCAGTGTTCTGACCTGCCATGAAAGGACTAACCTGCAGTAAGCTACATTAGTGTGCACTTCTGATTTATGCTAATAACACTGTTGGAATCTGAAAACCCTGAGAAGACTTTTCAAATAGGCAACAGAATACAGTCAATAATAACAGAAGCATACTCCAAATTTTAGCAACCCTGAGAATATTATAGAATATAAATTCTAGAAATTTTGGTAGTTAGTATTTTTATGAGGAAATTTCCATCAAACTAAAAGTTTCATGTTGGTGAAATTGTCCAGTAAAGCTGGTGACCCATCCAGTACTTTATCTTCACTGTTGATAGTAAATTCAGTTTGCTACTACAGTAAATTAAATGGTTTTAATTGTTATTATTAAAGTTATCCTTGTAAGTATCTTTATAAAAGGAGGCTACTTACAATCAAAAATAACTGGGTTTCTATTCTAACTAATAAATGGTCAAGCTAACAGTGTTGGTATTGTCCAGACGAGGAAAAAGTGAGTGCTTTCTCCAACATCTTATTCTGTATTTTAATTCTGGGTACCATGAAAATTGCCTATGAATCAACGTTGTATGTTGCTTTTTTTCTCTGGGACCCAAAAGAATTTCCCAATTTACTCCAGATCAGGCAACATATACACAGTTCCTACGTATTGTAACACTAAATAGAGGATGAATATATGTTTACATTAACAGATGATTTGCTTCTGTAGCCAACGCATGAAAACAAATTATGCCTTGATCGCTTCATGCCAGGTGCAAGCAGTAGGAGGAGCTGTTGAGCAAGAAATGTTTTTACACACATTCAAATCATTACATAGTCTATACGTTTGTGAAGCAGACTCAGTGATCACTATTCATTCCTTTCAGAAATAAAACAACAGTTAAGAGTTCTTCCCCCAAAAAAACCCCCAGAATTAAACCTTTCAATAACAACTGATATCCCAAATATTTATGGGATTTTTATTATTGATTTCCAGTGTTTAAAAGAAACATGTTTGGATCTTGAAGTTCTGTTCCTTCGCTGGGGAGATTTGCTGGAGTATGCAGTGCAGGATTCAGCCATGGAGTGCAGAGTGAAACCCATAACTGGGTTTCTTGGCTCACTCTGTATCAGATCATTGGCCTGTCTCAATGTTGCTTTGAATTTTGCACTTAGCAGTAAATTGGTGTAGAACTTTTACTCAATACCTGGATTGTTAGCATTTATTTAGTGGACAGTTCCATATCAAGGGCAGAATATTCAGATGGATGACTTTGAGATGGCCCTAGCACGATAACAATTGCTACCGCATTGCATCTGTTCAGCAGAACAAGACTTTGCCTGTACCCTGTTGTTTCATCTGCCTTCCATTCAGAAAAGAAAAGCCTTAAGACACTCTGCAGCTGCAGAGCATTTCAGATCGTATTTTCACAGTCGAGATGCTTTTGGAACCAGCTCCAACTCTTTTGCAGCATAAAATATGATTAATACAATGGAAGATAGGCAACAATAATCATTTGCTAATGGACTGCTCCAAGGTAGTATGAAGCATCTTAGCTTCTGGCAACCTTTAACACAGAGAGGGTCCTATACTTCTTTGGAGGAAATTTTGGACAGTGTATGGATACTAGTCCTCGGCAACTAAAATAACAATGAGGAGATGCACGCTGGTGACTGGAAGAGTGATTTGTGCACTCTCTGGTTTGAAACCACTTTATTTCACTTTGCAGTTTCATAGTCTGCATTCAAACTTCCATCAGTGTAACACAACTTTCACACAAGTCACTGCTCCCTGACAGTACATACACATTTATATTTCATTAAAATGACAACTGATTGAATAAATAATGAATTAGTTGGTGGTAGTAAGCAGTATTCTCCACATTTTTGCCTTTATTTTATCTTTTCTTAAACATAAATAGAACTAAAAGAAGCCACACTACAGTTGTCATTAAAACCAAACACGAACATTACAGATCCAGTTTTGCTTAGCGGCCACAAATGGCTTCCAGCCAGTACAATGAACAACTGAAAGGGGAGTTGCTGCAGCAGATACAGCAAAAAGCCAGAGAGAAGAAATTAGCTAAGGGCACATATACAAAGACAAACTGACTGTGCCGAGGGATCTGTGTTGTAATGCAAGTGTCCCAGGCACACTAAGACACAGTTTAGAGACAAAACTGAGGCTTTGTTTGAACTGAGCAGTTTCTCTAGAAAAAGCTCTATTCACAAAATGGGGACTTAGTCTGAAAAATATTATTTCATTGGTGCAAGTTATTTCAGCCTGTTTGTCACATTTGGTCTTATGTTTCCTGGAAGCACTCGTTATGTTTGCTCCTCAGTCAGCATCATAAGCTACAGATGCTGCAAAGTCTGTGTTGTTACTGTATTACTGGACTCATGGGCATGTATTTTGGCCTTTCAGGTAAAGAACCCGCAGCTCAACTCAAGTGGATAGAGACAGATAAGAAAAAGGTAAGAGTCTCTTCAGGCTTGAAACATACACCTTTGGATAGTCCTTTGAAATACTAGTACCTCTAAGACTTAAAGCAGTGCCGTTGTTTATACAACACATGTCATTAACTTTTCTGCTTCTCAGAGCTGGATGTAAGAATCAGGCACAAAAATGCTTAAATCATTAACTTTGGGTTAACAGAGTCTGAGTTTATGAAATTTACTTAAGCTGATCTTTGACAAAACTAGCAAAACAATAGTTTATGTATGTTTCCGTGTGACTTCTATGTTAAAAGTCCTAAGGAAGCAGGAGCTGCTGGAAGACTTGAAAGGCACGTACCTGAACGCTCAGCCTTGGCTGAAAGGCAGTTTTATATCCTTTTTCACTCAAAATTGCCAGCTGCTTTTGTGGTTTGCTAATTCATTTTCAATACCACTCTTATGCCTTTGACTATGGTATCAGCTGTCATACTCTCTCAGGTTGGTGTATGAGTTTTGTCAGCTTTCTGACCCCCACTCTGCCAGATGGCTGAAAATTGCTCCAGCTCATTTGCAGCTCAGGCTCAATGCTGACTTGTTTATATTCCAGCAAACTTCTGCTCACACAGTCACAGCTTGTAATTTTCATTGCTCATCAGTTAGCAGAAACCGACCACTTACAGAAACGGGTCAGGGAAAGAGAACGCACGGGTTTTGCCATTAAAACGCTGACTAGGCAAACTCTACTATCAGTTTAATAATTTAATTCCCACTTTGGTTCCACTTCACCTGCGAGCCCGTGAACGTAGCCGGAGATTGCTTGCTCGTCATGCAAGATTATCCCCCAGAAAAACCACAGCACCATTTTGCGTCCTGGCCGCCCGGGGGTGTAAGCCGAAGCGGGGAACGGGGCTGGTAGAGTCCCCCCGACTTCTGGAACACGGTCAGCTGCCGCCGAGCGCTGGCTGCCGCGGCACTGCCCGCTGCAGGCCGGGCTGCGCTGCTGCTCCCGCGGCCGCTTGCCCGCAGCCGCCCACCTCTCCCCGGGCCCAGCTCCACGGCCCCGCCGCACTACAAGCCCCAGAGGCCTCCGCCCCGCCACCGCCCCGCCGTGCCGGCGCCTCGCCGCGGAGGCCGCCGGGGCTTGTAGTCGGGCGGCGGGGGCCGGGCGAGGCGGAGGCGGCGGCGGTGGCGGCGCTCCGCCCCGGGGGAGGGCCGGCGCAAGGCGTGGGGGACACGGGAGACAGGTACCCGCGGGCGACCCTGCCAGGAACCTCCTCGTTGCGGCCGGTCGGTGGCTCGGCGACGCGGCGGGGCGAGCTGCGAGAGCGGCGGAGCGCGGCGGCCTCCCGCGGGGCCCTGAGGCGGAGCAGCGGCCTAGGGGCGCCCGCGCCGGGCTCGGGCTCTGAGGGGGGCCGCGGCCGCGGGGGTGCGGCAGCGGCGGAGCCTTCCTCCACGGGCCGGGCCGGGCCCGCTCCTCGCCGCTTCTAGCGGCGCGGCTCCCCCGCGGGAGGGACGGGGCGCCGCGGGGCCGGGACGCGCCGGTGGCCGCCGCCCGGCAGCGGCGGTGCGCGAAGCGGCCCCCCGAGGCCGCCGCCGGGAGGAGGGAGCGGCGGGGCGCGGGACTCGGCGCTGCCCGCCCGCCGGTTGCGCCCCAGCGGAGCATGCACTGACTCGCAGCCTCGGCTCAGAGCCATCCCAGCCGCCGGGGTGCGCGTTGCATGGTGTGGGGATACACGGTCTCGATAATAAATGATAGAGGATACAATGACTTTGCTGTCTCTGCTGGGTCGGATCATGCGTTACTTCTTGCTTAGACCGGAGACCCTGTTCTTACTGTGCATCAGCCTGGCCCTGTGGAGTTACTTCTTCCACACGGATGAAGTGAAAACCATTGTTAAGTCCAGCAGGGATGCGGTGAAGATGGTGAAGGGCAAGGTGGCTGAGATCATGCAGAATGACAGGCTCGGGGGGCTAGACGTGCTGGACGCAGAGTTCTCCAAGACCTGGGAGTTCAAGAGCCACAATGTGGCTGTCTACTCCATCCAAGGCCGGAGGGATCACATGGAGGACAGGTTCGAAGTAATCACTGACCTGGTGAACAAGACTCACCCCTCCATCTTCGGGATATTTGATGGGCATGGAGGAGAGGCAAGTGCTCAGATGGGAAAAAACCAAAACCAAAACCAAACAAAAAAAGGGTGTGGGGGGGGAGGATGGTATGGGGCAAGGAATGGATATGTTCTCCCCTAGCAGGTTTGTGCAGTTATCTTGAGACATTGGGGTGGAGGGGTTGTTGTCCTTGCTTCTTGGGGGAGGGGGGAGGGAGTCTCTAGGTATTGAGAAATACTCCATTCCATTTATGTCTCATTGCCCCTTCCATGATCAGTATGGTATAAATGTGTTTATACCCCTCTGCCCTTTGCGGTAGTAAAGGTTTAATTGAAGTAAAAGCTGTTGGAGGTGGCTCTGACGTGCATGGAATAATGACGATGAGCACAAACTCCCTGGAGTCATCTTTTGTTACAGCGAAGTGTTGTGTGATCTGATTTTGGCACAGGGATGGTCTCCCCCTCCTGTCAGCCAGGAGCTGGGCTCATCTGTAGTGGTTAGAGAGGAGTCCTCTTAAAGGCAGATGTGTGTGCAGCTCTAAAGCTGGTGTGCCTAAAATGTGTCTTCACAGTAATTCCCTCTCAAGTGAAGACCAGTAAGTCGCTGAGAATGAGTAATTGCATGTAGTTTTTAAGTTATTACTGCTGTGCTGTCATATTTGTCCCCTCCCTAGTGGAAAGCCAGGAAAACTGTAATTTTGAAACTTTCTGGTGTTTAACCACTTAACTTTTTTAGGTACGGCAAATTCCTTCAGGTTGTGCTGTGTAATTAGTATTAGATGGGATACTTCATTTATTACAGCTGACAGACATTGAATCTATAGCTTTCTCTTCATTTATGATTATGGTGCTGCCACGTAGCTTTCTGTATAGCTCAAAGTACGTGTTTCATAATGGTGGAAAAGGACAAAGAATTTGCCCTTGTGTGACAATTAGCTTTAGCAACCCATATGCTGGCTATGCGAAGCTGGAGAGAAATGTTGAAGTTTTTCATATAAGTGCTGCTGCCAAGGAGGGGTAAGGCAGCAAGAGAGCTCGGGTGTTCCTCCAGCAGCTTTTACAGAGTCCTGCCTAGAAAAGCATCGGCAGTGACCAGACACTAATGGAGCAAGAGGATGGCAGCTGCTGCCCCTCTAAACCTGTAAGTGCTGCCTGAAAAATCCAGGCCTTAGGCACATCATCAAAAAGCTGCTCTTCTGCTGCCTGCACGGTTCTAAAGGGAGCCAGTCATCTGTCCTGCTGCTGTCTTGCAGCAGCTATTGTTTTGCCCCCTTTAAAATAATGTGAACACTGGATATTGAAAATTGTCAGCTTAATGAAAAATTCTGATTGTTTTTGAAATCTGCTTTCCTTTTTATGTCAGATTTCAACTGGGGTACAGCTGTGCCAACTCTTACTGGCATACTTGTGCCAGTTCAGTATTCCTTGGCCTTCGAGGAATGCAAGTAGCAATGTATATGTATCGCAAACTGGTATACATCTGCTGAAGGAATATTGGTTCTGATCTGTGTATTTGATACATCTGGCTCTCTTGTTCTCTGAAGCTTTGGACGGAAGGTGCTTGTGCTCTGTCTTCTGCCTTCTTTCCCTTTGTTTAAACTGATAGTTTTCCTTGTCTGAACTGCTCAGCCAAACCAAGTTTGCAGGAATATCAGTCTCGTGTTTTTAAACAGTATTCTGAGATTGTTACAGATAGAAGTATGATAGACATGCTTAGACTTCACTAAAAAAAACCACTTTCACACTGTGAAAGGAGGATCTTATTGCTTTCGAGAATTTTGCATCATATATGTATCTTGCTCTGCACTTGATTGCAAACTCAGTATATTAAATAATCCAAAACTAACACAGAGAATAGCTAAATTACAAGAATGTGCCCTATATATTTTTGTTTGTTTGTTTTGTTGTGGATGTTGGAAGTACATTCGTAGGGTATATTAATGATAATACAGGACCTGTGGAAAGTGCCTTTCTCTTTTGTGTTCCAATTCCTTGGAACTTGCTCTAATTGACTCAGTGGCAAAGTCTGAGTCTTTTATATGAGGCCTGTCATTTTGAAAGGTGACAGCAGATCTTTCTCCAAACCTTGCTTAAGTTAGTATTTGTAAAATGTATGTATCTATTATCCCTGATTTATCTTTCCCCAGGTGGTCTTAGTGGCCTTTATTCCTACAAAAATACATGCCTAATCACTGAGGACATAACTAGTTTCTAGCTTTTAGATTTTATGTAGAACTGATTAGAAGAGCATGAATTGTGTGCTGTGCATACAGCAAAAAATAATGAAAAACACTTTTTAATCTAAGCAGGTTTTGAGTACAAAAGAGGGGAGGGAGAAGAAACAGCAAAAAATAATGCTCTTATTTAATCAATAATACATAATACTAAATTTTGGGTCATTATTTGAATTGATTTTCTGGATGTTGGGTTTTTTTGTTGTTGTTGGTTTTTTTTACGATAAATGACTCTGTGGAACACTTTACCTACATATGTAGCAAAGCCTTTGTGGAGATTAAATTTTTCATATGGGCTTCCAGTAAATTTCTTTATGTGTATTTAAAGAACAAAGAACTGCTAATCTCTGGAGTTACACGTGAAAGAAACTGTTCTGTATAGGGAACAATTGTTTTTCCAAACAGACAATACCACAAATGAGATGCTAGATTAATTCTACCGAGCTATATACAAGGGAGTGTGTCTTCATTAATTACTTCCTGCCATATCATGTTGAAGTAGAAGGACGGAGAAAAACAGGATTCAAGTAATATGTATTACTGTGTAGTGATAATTTATGAAGACTTCTGAGTTTTGCTTAATTATTACTAACATTTTGCATAAATTCTCCTTTTCAGTTTTGTCATTTCCTCTTCCATCTTAAAACTCTAGCCTGAATAGGTTGCTAGCCTTTTACTTAAATTTTGTGGCTGGCTTGATGAGAAAGCAATAAGCAAAAATAATTATTAATGCTCTGTGTTACAGCTAAGAATCTGGTGTGCTGCTGCAACTACTTGTTAAAGGCAATAATATTTCAGAGAAAAAACTTGATAAATGGTGCGTAACTTGGTCTTCCTTTTATAAAGAGTTAGTTTGTTTCCTGAAGATTGAATAACAGTAGTAATGCAAAACAGGTAGCGGGCAAAGAAGTAGACTCAGAAAGAACAAGGAAAAGTTTCTGTTTGTTGTTTTACTGAATGACTTTGGCCAAAGGAGTCTTCAAGTGGTCTAACAGAATCATAAAAGAAGAGAAGAAAGTATTTTTGTCTGTTCTGTCATCAGCTTAAAGATGGCTTGGGTGCTTCTTCCCCGCCCCTTTCCCTTTTTCGTTTATTTTGAAGTTTTGGGGCTGCCTAGACTGGAAGATTGAGAAGTAGCAAATTCCATAAATGACAAAATAACAAGCAATGAGCTTGAAAGCTGAGCAAATGAAAGATTGGATGCTTAATCAGAATGATTTATTTAACTATTTTAACTATCATTTACTAAAGTGTTCTTTTTCTCAACTATTTAAGGTTTAAGCACTCAGTTTAATGAGATCTCAGTATTAGACAAGAACAAAGTAGCTCAGCTACCATCTGCAGTTTTATGGTTATGGCTATGTTGCATATCATTGTTTTTTCCCTAACCCTATGAGGTGAAGACTTTAAAAATAATTATAGTAATAGATAGTACCTTATATGCTGCCTGTGCTTGTTTGCAGTTGTAAACTGATGTGGGTAACGACGGTGGGAAATTAAAGCTCAGTAACTGTCTCATAAAAAATGTCTTGCTCTTTTTATTTCTCTTAGCCTCTTTAAATAGGAACATGGCAAGGCTTGTCCCTTATGATCTATAGGTATGGATAAGAGCATTTTGCATGATATAATTGGCTCTTAGAGATGCTGATGTTGTGTTACAGTATGTGAAATAAACCTTTTTGTTTTTATTCATAATGTAAGGAAAGATTGGGGAGCTTAAGTGTGAAAGGAGGGAATTTGCTGTATAAATGGCTAATGTTTGTAACCACATACAGAATCACATAACGCTTTGTGTGCCCCAGGACCTTGAAATCAGTAGCATGAACTGCTGGCAGAAGTCTCTGATTACCGATTAACTTGCAAAGCCAAAAAAAAAAAAAAGAAAGGTCAGAAGATAATGGTGAGAGATGGTGAGAGCCCTTACCAGCATTGTCTGAGACTATGGAAACATGAATGCTGAGGTGAGGCCTGAGAAGAGGGCACCCTGCCAGCTGAGTTTAAATGATCCTGCTGTGCATCCAAAATACAGGTACTTGAAAGCATGATTAATTCCTCCCGGATTCACTGTGGTGAACTTGCTGTCGTTTTCAGGCCTGCCACAACAAACAATTTGCCGTGAGGTTAGGTTGGGAAGGAAACTTCTGAAATGCTGAGTACCATGGTAATAGCTTGTGTGCATATTCTCCTTCTTTAATGAATGAGTTGACTTGGTCTTCGATGAAGGTGAAGAGGTAAAGTGCTTTAAATTTACGAAACACGTGCAGATATCAGCAGAGCAGCTGTAAATCTTGCTGTCAGAGCAGGACATGGTGTCTGTACACTTACTTTAATATCAGTTAACATGATTTTTAACCTCTTCACAAACTGATGACCTGAACTGACCTGGGTGTAAGCTGTGCTATGATGGTGAGCATCTTTTCAGGCATTGATAGGGGGAAACATTCCATTTAGTTGGAGGTGATAGTGACAGTTGCAAGATAATATTTGCCTTTCACCAAATATGAACTAATATTTTTATTTTTATGATCTTGGGATTTTTTTCATAGTTTCTGATCCTAATAGCAGAAGGTGTTTATGCTGTGTTGAAAGAAGAGAAAGCTAACAGTTTTGGGGTTTTCCTAAATTTATCTGGGTCTGCTAATTCTAATTCAAAACCTATTCCTCTGTTACTGAACTACTTAAGCAAACTTAGTGATGAAAATTTATCTATCATACTTCTGAGTAAAGGCCATTAAGGATGAATTGCTTGAGATTTTATAAAATGTAAGAATAAATCAACAGCTTTGAATTTTTATGGACGTTATTGCAGTTTTTAAAAAGAAACTGCTGGGATGGTTTTCCCTTTTATAGTAATTTCCTTCAGTTTCCAATCTAGAATCTTCTGCAAAGTGCCTAAATGTTTGAATAAATATTTACGTAGGTGAGGTCATGTTGATAGGCAAGTCTCAAATCTGCTTATAAATTCCACAAGTGGCCTAAAATACAAGCCAAAATGATATATAGAAACATTTCTGTCATTTTGTTTAGTTTATCCAAGTTTTCACCCTACAAAACCATGCTTATTTGATTTTTAAGTCTGCACTATACACTCATTTGCTGTACAAAACTGTGACTTAAAATTGATTAAAATGGTGTAAAAATACGTAATTGGGAGTAGGAACTCTTATCACTGCTGTTCACAGCTGTATCATTGGGTGTAGAATTGAGTCTTTTTCAATTTTTATAAAAATCAAAAAGTCAATTAATTTTAAATGTAGTCTGTCAGCTTAGCTTGGATCAGGGCTTCCATGTTTGGGCACACAGGCAGCCAACTGATTGGCACTGGTTTAATTAAATTAATTTTGATTTTTATATGCTTTTAGATTATAAAAGGAATTTTAAGTTTCTCTGTGAACTTGACTAACTCTGACTGCTCCATAGGAAGCATTTGTGTGCGTGCTTTTTATGTGTGGTCAATGCTCAGTAGCTTATCCATCGCTGTAGATGGGGAGGATATTTCACAGCTACCAAACAGGAATGTTCAGACCGCAGTTGTTAGTGCCTGACGCTTTTTAACTTGATACCCTGCGGCAGCACTGCTGTGGCAATGTCCTTAGATACATAAGCTGTCTCTAAAGATGGATCAAAGCTCAGAGACGAGCAACATCTTAAATTGCTTAAAAACTGATACTGCTTACCACACAATATAGGCAATGGTGAAGACTTGTTAGCTAGTCGTGCTTAACCTAGTGTCCAGCCTGGACAATAGTAAACTTAAATACACTTTTGGGGCAGTAGGATTTTGATCGATTCTGTTCTGCATGTCAGGAACCTGGATATTTTTGCTTTTAATAGTGTGAGAGAAAGAAAATTTGGATGCTTCTGTCATGTGGAATTAGTTAAAACAGCAGATTGCTCTAGCTTTGTCTTGAGTGTCATGCTTTCAGTAGCTTTTTTGGACCAGAGTAGTATTTTTCCTTCCTCCCTGTTGTTAGAGATCCAAATATTTATGGTGTAAATTGTTCCTTAAAGCTGAGTTTTGGCTTCTGGCAATTTTATTTTTTTCAACACTCTCCAGGCATATGGATGCTTTGTTTTGCTGCTGTCTAGTTTTTGCTGGTGGACACGTTTTTCTGCAGCTCACTTGGCCCTGTAGGAAGGCCCCATATGCATTGCTGGGTTCCCCTGCACTGGGTCTGGCACCTCTAAATTTTTCCTTGCTCTCAGGACTCTTCAGCCTTGTTCCTCTTCATCTGGCCCATCTAGCATGCTTTCTCAGCCCATAGGTATTGCCTTCACAAAACTGAAACTATGGGCAGTGGTGCCCCTTTCCCTCGGCCTCAGGAACCTTTGAATATGCTGATCTCTTCAGAAATGGTCATGTGTGAGATCTGCTGAGTTTTGTGACCCATCCCTGCTGAGGTGTTCAAGGCCAAGTTGGATGGGGCTTTGAGCAACCTGGTCTAGTGGAAGGTGTCCCTGCACATGGCAGGGGTGTTGGAAGCTGGCGATCTTCAAGGTCCCTTCCAAGAAAAAACATTCTATGAAAGGCAGTCCAAAGGTATTTCACAGTAATGTTTCTGGGGTCTTGAGGTTCAGGGCTTGCTGTCCATTTTAAGCACAGCATAGATACAGATATATCTGGAGAAAGGAACAAAATGCTTGTATACTCCCTGTAGTCCCCTTTGGTTTGAATCTATGTCCTTGAAAGGAGAGTTTCCAAAACTAATTTAAGGGCAGCAGCTGCTCTAATTATGCACAGAAGGTCACATGCCTCTAGCTCCACTTCTTCACTGTAATACTTGGTAAAACCTTAAAGTTTAAGTGAACGCACCCACCCTTTGGATCCTACTGCCAGCCTTCCTACTCTGTGCCCCTGCAAAGACACTGCCTCACCCACATGCCTGTCCCCCCTGCTGTCCAGGCAATTTGTGACCATGCTTCTGTACTGAGCATTCCATGAACCTTACACCTTCATCTGTTCAGGGGATGCTCTGCTTCAACAATCTATACTCTATTTGTCCGTGCCAGCCCTTGGGTCTTTGCAACTGGTAGGTCCTTGCGTGTGCTGGGACCCAAGCAGACCCAGGAAGAGCAGTACAGCAGCACTGGGGTGCTCAGCCTGCATCTCGAGCAGGATGCCAAAGACAAGCAGTAATGTGAGCTGTTGCTGCTCATACTGTGTGGCACATCCGTGCTGATTAGAATGATCTGCGTGTTCCTAGCGTGCATGCCCCGGTTTGAAAACCTCTGTAACAAGTTCAGGAATGTATGCCCTGTGCCACTGCCTTCTGAAGTAGGGAGCAGGTATGGGTGACACTCTTTTTTTTTTTTTCTTTAAGACAGGTTTTATAACTACAAGTTCCCTTCAGCTGATGACTTCATAGTCAGGTTCATCATCAATGTTCACCATCAGTGACTATTAATAGGTATCAGTCCAGCTGGACAGACCAGTTTCCCTGGCTCGTGGGCAGCCCAAGAGATCCCCCATGTAAAAGGTCATGAAGACTTAATGACCCTTTGTCTTTATTAGTCCTGTAGAGTTTCATTTCGCCCTGAAGGTAGTAAGACAACAAACGCTACAGCTACACCAAGTCCAAAAGGAAGTTTCCATCCTGACAAAGATGTATGTACAGACAGCTGGAGCTCTCGAGGCCATTGTAAGTTGTATGCAGAATCGGTATTTGCAACAAGTTGGAGAATTTCTTTTGGGCTGTTTGTGTACTTTTACTCCTGTTGTTTAGCTAGTGTTAAACGATTCAGCTAGTGTTTTTATTAAAGCAGTTTTACCTTATTGCTGAATGGAGAGATCTCATTTGAAAGCAGCGTAGCTTAAAAAAAAAGTTAATTTCATTGCAGTTCACAAGGAAAAAGGTTTGCGGGTGCCAGAATACTAACAGATACTCACGTCAGGGTAAGTAGGGGAGGCTGGTGAGAATGTGTAAATTGTAGTTTAAAAATCTGTGCATTTATGCCATAAGGCCTGATATTTAGATGGCAAAGCTGTTCCTGATCTGGTATAAGTGAACTATCTTGATCACATTCAAGAAATAAAAAGAACAGAAAGTACTTGTTAAGACCAGGCTTTCAGATCTAGAATAATTTGCAGGCCATAAAATAATCTGAACGGAAAAATATACCTCTTTCTACTCTGGTAGACAAGTCATTCCAGAAAAGTAGCTGTTAGGTGGTCACATACGGCACTGAGCTGGGACAGGGGCTCAGGCTCCAGGATAGCGATGTCCAAGTTGTCATGTCATAAGCAAAGCGGACAAGGGGAGAGGAAGAAGCATCATTCTTTCGGTTGGGTGCCATAACAAACTTCTGAGACCTGCATGGCAGCACAGAGTACCAATCCTACTGCTGCTGATACAAATTGATTATGATGCTGAAACATTGCTGGCTCTCATCATCTCCGACCCTGTCTGATTCACAGCTGTGTGAGCAGCTGACATCTCCAGCCAGACAATCAAAGTACGTGTTTTAACTGCTAAACCACAATGCAATTATCCATAGCACGTCATGTTGGCAAACCTCAAAGCTCCCCTGGAGAAATGAACATTTATTTGCATTTACTTTCAGTGCTAAAATGTTATCCCTTGCAAATTTTGTCATTGTCATAAATGTTGAAAAGGCTTGGGTGGTTTTTTTTTTCTTTTTTTTTCTTTTTTTTTTTTTTTCCAAATCCCCTTCAGGGGTAAACATTTGATTTTATTAAGTTCTGTTATAATAGCTGAAACTGTCATACACTACTGCTTTCAATCAATGCTTTTTAATGTAATAAATCTCTTTACTTTTTCATTCTCTACCAGATAGAAAACTGCTGGAGGGCATGAAACATTTCTTCTGATAAGTGAAAGTGCGTGGCCCGTAATACAGTTCTCTGGTGTTGCTGTGGCTCGCTTGCTTTTCTTTAAACTTGCATTTTAAATGGGAACATAATTTATTTGCAGGTACTCTATGCACGGGCTGCACTACAGAATTGCCTAAACTTTCCCTGAAGTGTATGTTTCCTCCAAACGCACACTGAAGCTGATGTATTTTAATATCTGATTGTGATCAGCATTAAATAAAATGTCTATCCAAGCCTATATACTTCAGGACTGGAAACTTAGTGTGGGAGTAGGAGGAAGGGGAGGGCAAAACACGCTTGTCTGTAGTTTTCTTAATGTTTATACCCCTGAGCTTTCATCTGTTTCCTGCATTTGAGTGTGAAATTTGTTGTCTTAATTTTTCTAGCCTTTTTTTTTTTTTTCTTCTTAACTCTTTTTAGAGATGTGTAGGACACTATGCAGGGTGTAGAAGGTGCTTTGAATGTTTTTCTTTTTTTTTCAATCTGACATACACAGATGTGGTTACAGTGGGTTTATTTCTCTTGAGAAGCAGGGAACTTGGACAAGAATCTGGATGATCCCACTGAACAGAACGATTACATTCATTAGATCTTTATTCCTGATCACCCTAAGTTTGGCCCTTTATTGATATGGAAGAAAAGGGAAATCACAAAGGGAGAAGTAGAAAAATAACTGCAGAACAGACAAAAGCAGGCTCTAGTTCACAAGGAGAGAAGCAGCAACACTGGAAAGGAGACCAATCTCATTTCTCTGGTGTGGTGTTAACAGGGAGGTGCCAAACTGACCAAAGTCGTATGTAGGATTACAGTATATGTGGTTGTGTTATAACTCATGTGCTCCTATAATTGAGATAAAACAAGATTTTGTTGTGAAAGGCCTATGATAATGATCACCTGATACTGGGATCATGATGCTTAAGCACACCTGATCACAGTTGCTGATGTGAGGACTATGCCAACTTGACTGTGGGCGTGATGCTGCTGGGATTTACCTGGGAGAGAAGTGAAGGTGAGTGGCCTTGCATTCCATGCTTGGAGATGCAGTTAACTCTGAACTATGACAAGGAAACTAAATTTTTACTAACTGCTTGAAAAGAAGCTGCTGTTATCTTTTTTGGCCATGAAATTGAAAGTATCCGGTGTCCCTACTGGAATAACAAGGCACAGGGATGCCAGCACAGGAAGGGGATGAGGGAGATGAGAAGTGGATCTTGGGACTTGAAGACAAGAATTATGAGTAGAGGAGAAAAGAGAATGGTGTGTGTTATTATGTTGTAACTTGCCTTCATTTTAGATTGCTGTAAGACTGCATGTATTTAATAACAAACTGTCCTAGCAAGATCACCAGGCAGCTATAGGAAAACTACTATCAGTTTCAATGTACTATTGTTGATACACTGCTGGAGATCCAAAACCTGAGAGATATATGTGTAAGAGTTACTTCTGTGGTTTAGGATTTTATCTCTCTCTGTGCATGTTTGAGAGAAACAGAGAGCACAAGTGTGCGTTTTGGCAGCATTTCTTTATGGCTTTTGAAAGATCATTAACAATTTTGTAACTCTGGATGCTCTGGAAACTAAACTTTGCCCTCTTTGTTCCTACTGATGGTCACTGGCTTGCTGGCACGTATCAGCAGTCCTTATTGCTCAGGACTTAGAGAACAAAATGTAGGATCAGCTGCCTGTTTTATAGGGCCAATTGGCATCAACATGTCAGAGAAGAGCTCCGAGCAGCCCCTCTTCTTGCTTGTTTCATGCATAAATAGTAAGAGGTGCTAGATAATTTACAAAGATGTTATGGCAGATGTTTTCATTTTGCAAAATTCTTTATGCTTTCATATAAAATACATCACATAAGTTTGCCTTATTTTTAAAAGTCACAACTACTGTTATAGTAGTGGTTTTGGAAGGCAAAGTAGCATGATTGAATTCTCTGAAGATGAATGTTGCATAAAAGATTTGTAATCTTTGGCAATTAGAAAATTGTTGCTGAGGTTAATGGTGATATTATTTTTAACTTTGAGGGCAGGAGCAATCTCCTGCCTCCAGGATGGAATTATTTCAATCAGTGCTTTAAATAAACACTTTCTGTGATGCCTTAAATTGACAAACATTTAAGTCATCAACCTGAATTCTTTTTTTGCTTTAATATTTATCTTAGCAATTATGTATCCTGATATACTGATTGACATTTTTATTTTGAATTGTTTCTGAAAAGGAGAATGGTATTTACTATCATTTTTTTCTTTGAGATTTTTTTTGCCCTGCTTTTGTGTGAATGTTGTAACAGTAAATAAAAGCAAAACAAAAAGCTAAATAAGAGGCCAAATAATGTATCTACATCTGTTAAAAGTTATTGAATTATTTGTATCTAGAACTACATGTACACAATATTTTAAGCCCCTGGAGGGTGAACTGATTTGAGACATGCTTCTGGGACTTTTAAGGTCAGTTTTGTGATGGAAGCCCTCTTATCAAGTATCTCCTCCCAAGACCTGGAATCTGTGGCCAGGTTGTTATGAGGTTGGGTACCATCTCTTCAGACTCCAGTTATAACTTGAGTTAGAGCAGGCTGGACAAGAATTGGAGGTAGTTCTACCTGATCGAGCTAACCTACCAGCTCTTCAAAGAGAATGATGATGGTAGTCAATAATTTCAAGAATGCCACAGTTTTTCCTGCTTAGGAGAACCTGCTATCCTGTAAGGTATTCTTTGCTAGGTATTGGTGTCCTCATCTGAAGTTGCTTAAAGGCTCTGTTCTAGTGGCTCTAGTTGAGGTGGTACCTTGACTTTACTAATTCAGTAATTCTTATTTCTCTTCAACCTTCATGGGCAAGTATGTGCTGTTTCTAATCTATTGATTAGTTATCTTAAGGAGATAGCTTTTATTATCAGGCTTTGAGATGTAAATTTTGTTAAGGTTTTTTTTTTAAGTAACATTTTTCTTTAAAAAAGCAACTTGTATCTAACTTATCTGCCTCCTTGTTAAGAACAGTGATGGTCTGCCTGGTAGCATTGTGTAGCAGCTCAAGGCGGTAGCTGCGTATTGGTTTGTGTTGCAGGTCTGCATGGGATGACTAGAAAAATACTCTGAGTAAATTCGAGTATCTCTTGGGATGTGTTGGGTTTTGCACTCAACACTTTTAAGTTGCATGAGTTGCAGTTTGTGCATTCCAAAGTGTTAATGTGAACTTTCAAGACTGGCCATTGAAAGACCTGCTTCTAATAAACTATAAACAACATGATGATGCTGTGGTAGAAGAGCCAAAAGAAAGTGTATCCAGCTGCATATTGGAATTAGTTATTTCAAATACAGGTTTTAAAAGCTTTTTTGGCTTGTGAGTTGTACGTCTGTTATTAAGGAACAACCTGACTGTGAAGGAAGATGAAAATCATGTTGATGAATAATATGAAAGGCCAGAACCTCAAACCTATTACAGTGAAGAGAGGTATTTTTACTGGAATGTTTTGTTACTGAGTTTCCCGGCACTCCCAATTGGTAGGAGAGCTAAATACAATGTCAGTGACACACACTGTTTAATTGAGAGGTTTATATATATATATATACAAATTGAAAACAGCATTTTGTCTGTTACCATGGCTTTAAGTCGACCTCACTATGCTTCTGATACAAAGTATTTCAAAAGTGTGTCACAAAAACATATTATACCTCTGCGAACAGGTGTTTTCAGATCATTTTACAGGCTTAAATTTCTGCTTATGTCCCTTGGCTGTTCCAATACAAGTCAGTAACACAACTGAAAATAGAACTTTATAGTCCTCCTCTCATTCTCCCCCAGGTGCAACTGCTCCTCTTTCTCTCTGTCAGACACTGACATCGTTAACTGTGTGCCTTCCATTATTTGATGTAACACCATCAACCACCTGCTGGGTTTTGCAGTCTTCAGTTTCTTTTCTTAATGTGGTTATCAACAACATAATGGCACCTAAGACCTAGCAGTATCAATGCTTATTTGGCATCGGTACTGTGGATCTTAGTGGTTGTCTTTCATGACAAAATAATGTTACTGGCGTGTCCCTGTCACTGTGAGAAACCCTGAGCTGAACCTGGGGCAAGTGCTGTGCTACTGTTTGTCATATTTAAAATTAATTTTTTCAGCATTTTGTTGTAAAACAGAATTTTTTGTTTAAAAAGTGATCTAAATAGGAAGGTATGAGTGTGAGAAAGTGGTCACAGACATAACAAGGATGAGGAGCACAGCTGGTTTCTCATGAACTGCCAGACCTGGTGGCTGACGTGATAGCTGAAACTCACTGCAGATGTCATGAACTCATGACACGTGACATGAGAGTCTGACACTTCATCAGTCATTTCTGGAGCTGGAGTGGGTCTGCCTGGCAGTTTTGGGAGACCCAAACATGTAACCAATTAGCTGAGTTAACCCCCAGAGCTTCCAGCCCTTTCTTTGTGGTGCTGTGCAGGGGGGAGAAGCTGAATGTAATCCCTGTGCTCACCTGCTTCTCTGTAAAGGGAACTTGGTGTTCCCTTTCTTTGCCAGCAAGAGTCTTTCAGTAGGGAGCCAATGGCAAGACTTGAAAACTCTGCATAATTTGTCCTCTCTTGAGCAACATAAAGGAGAATCACTGAGCAGTCTTTTGCTTGCAATGTAACTGCTGCAGGTGTTGCAGCATGGGTTCCTGAGGCAGTGCTCTTTCTTCTCTCTAATTTTCTGGTGTTGAGAGTCAAATAAATGCCCTGGAAGACTAAAACTTTGTGGAAGCTTTTGATCCAGGACACCAACTTCTAAGAGGCTGGAACCGACTGAGTAATGTCTTTTTTATTTAAATAAAGAAAGGGAATAAATAAAATTAGGGAACATAGGGGATTATTATTATTATTTTCATGAAAATGCCCCAGAAGATCTAGTTAAGTGGTTTTGGTTTTGACTTTCAAAGTTATGTTAATAAAACATTCATGACTGCCTGATCGTTCCTGAATTAAATTGCCATATTGCAAGAAAATGGTCCTGAGCAGTGTGGGGTGTTTCAAGGTGAAGAGGGATGGGTTGGGAACACTAAAAGGGCATTAAATTATTATGGGAGTAGGGCGTCTGCGTTTTACCATGCCTCTGTATAGTCATATGATGAGAGGAAATCAAATCAAGCAAATAAAGAAAGTGTGTGTATTACCCCAGCTGAACAGGGATGAGCTTATCACTTAACTGACTCCATGACACTGGAAAGAACTTACAGGTATTACTTTTGTGCAGCAAGAGTTAGTGAGATACTACAAAAATAAAATAAAAAAAAAAGGGGGGGGGGGAGACATGATGAGTGTACAAAAGGAGCAAATATGTAAATGTGTTGTAGGGAGAAGTAATTAGTGGTAGGAATAAGCTAATGCCCAGGCCCTGAGCTGCCAGAGAATCTAGATTCCTCAGAAACAGTTTCAGAATGCATCACCAGTGCCTTCTCTACTTCAGTCATTAAGCTGTAATACCAAAGAACTTACTCAGATGCCAGAGTTCAAAAGCCTGTCGTTAAACTGACTTCTTGGGAAGAATATGAGTCAAAACACTCAAGTTTGGTTTTTTAGCAGTGTGTCTCTGCAGATGCCTGTGTCCTGGGGAGCACAGTTCCTACCCACTGATGTACTTCAGGAGTCTGAGGGAGCACCTCTTTTCATCTGGATTTTGAAAGCTCTGGCCCTGGGTTCACGCGGCCATAAGCATGTGCACAGATGTCTGGAGGGAACACTAACAGCCGTGTAGCACTGGCAGTGCTCCGTAAGTGCTCTGCAGTTTTTCCTCCAACTCCCTAGCTGTGGTGCTCTAGGTTGATAAATTAGAGAAGGGTCAGGGCTGCTTTGGGAGTTAGCAGTGTTTCTTGCACTTCAGTAGGAGATATGGGACCAATGTTGCCTTGAGTTCTCCCTGTCATGTGACCTTACTATTTTAAATATGATAATTTTCAATATTTGAGACCATTCGAACCAACTGGAAATAGTAAACATGTTAATGATCTCTTGCTTGCAAGAAGTCGAAAAGAGCAGGGCTATTTTAAATTACAGTTGAATTCCAAAGGGACCAAAGTAAGGATGGGCTTAACTGCCTGGTGCGTGTCTCATATACCTGTCAGGTACCTGGTAATTGTGGGGCGTGCACCTGAAAGGGGAGGCATAGGCACAGGCTTTCTTATCCCTGATGTCTTCTTTCATTAGCAGAATTTATAGCATTATGGGACACTATTTACAGCAAAAAAAGAGCTTGACTTTTTGATTTATCAAAGGATAGAAACTGAAGATCTCATCAGTCCAAAGTGATATTTGAGGGAAAGTTTAAAAAATAAGTGAAACAAGCTGTCTTTTCCCTTCCTTCCCTTGATACAGAAAACCAAAATCAATTCATTTGTTCCTTGATTCATTACGGTAAAAATAAGAATATCTGTTTCAACTTGAAAATGACGTTTGAAACAAGGATCAAGAGAGACCCGTGTATTGAACTGACTTACCAAAGCTGGCTTTGTTGTGCACTTGTGTGTGTAATAATCATGAACACCGCTGCTCCTGCAGCTGGATAGCTCTTTCTTGAGGACATCTAATGAAAGCCACCACCAGTCCCAACAGAAGTAGTGACAACGTGAAAATATCTGTGTGCATGGAAGCAGCTGTAAAGAGAGTTTTCTTAGGTATTCATCATCCTGTTTCATTTCCGGTTGTGTTGTTTCCAAAGCTCTTGATAGAAAAGCTATTTGTTGTTTGGGACAAAACTGAAAAAGGAAAGATGGCCACTCTCTGAGCAAGATGTACATGCTCTTAATATATTTCTGTGCATTTCATAATATCAGATATTCTTGTGCTGGACTGAGAGGAGATACAAGGGTGCAACTGCAAAATCTTGGTTAGCAGTGTCTCTTGTAATTGCAGTGCACCTGTGTAATGTACTTCCTGATCCACAGCGTGCCAACTCCTGCTTTGTCATGTGAGTTCCTAGTGGGGAAAAAGAGCAGCTTGTACAGAAGCCTGAGGCTATAATGGCTTTAACGTTCATTTGAAATGTTTCTTAAGAATGAGGAGAGCTATTGCATTAGAATGCACAATTGCATCAGGTTATGATAGTTTGGAGACATAAGGCATGCTTGTTACCATGGTCACTGTCGTGACTGTGGCATGTGCAAGTTTGTTTGAACTAGCCTGAGTACCATGACTTGTGTAGCTGTTTCAGCACTCTGATTTCAGACTGAATAAAGATGTGTAAAGTTAGCCTGTGTGGGTCTCCATTTCACAGCAGCCACGTGCTAGCAATATGCAAAGCAGCTATTTAAAATCTGCACGTCAGCACAGTAGTGTAGATTATCTTCAGTATAAATATATCTTCTGCTGTCTCCACCAGACCTACTTAATTCCTGTTCATTTTTCCCAGCAACAAAGCTGGGAAAGTTTAACTGCTTAAATGGACTATTTGTTAGCTATTACGGGAATTCATGCTTGGTATTTGTACACAAAAGCAGATCGTTGTTCATTAGGATGGAATTGGGATTTCAAGTTAGTAAGAGATGATAAAAGTACTGTTTCAGATTCTGCTATATGAGAGAATTTAGTACTAATTGCTCATTCTATGGATATTAGGTTTTGTTATTTTATATACAGCTTTTTAAGTGCAGGCTTCAAATCCTCGCATCCTGTCTTGAAAACTGAATTCCAGTCTGAACTTCACAATGTGGATTTAGATGGTTTTGAAGCATGAATAGGGAAGCTTGAAAAGCACTGTCCAGCACTATATCTGCATTTCATCAGTTAGTAACGCTGCTTTTTTTTTGGCCAAGAAATTTGCATGCATACTAATTTAATGAATCAAGTCTGGGGAGAAACATTCTGCATGTTTGGTCATAGTGTGTATGTAAACAGGAGGTCAGACTCCAAAATGTTACTGTTCTTTTTAAGTTGAACATGGTTAAGAGAATAACCATAAAGGTTTCATACCCTGAAATATATTTAATAGAGGTTTATTAACAGCTGAGAGGTCATCTTTAAATGAAACCTGTTCCTACATGTGTATGTGTTTTAAGATCAGTGTTGTATTTCTTTCATTGCTTGTAAGTATACAACTTGCTCATGGTTTGACTGTAGGAGATGGTTAGCGTATAATCTTTGCCTTGCCAGTGCAGACTGGATTTAACAAGGGAGGGGATGCGAGAGCTTGTTGGAGTAACTTTTTGCTCCTTCTTCATAAAGGTTGCTTAAAACTGCCCTAAAAGTGAAAATCGTGAATGTTTTAAATTGCCCATACAGTAAAAATTGTAGATTTATGTTGGCTGAATAATTCATCACTCCCCGGTTGTAATCCTGATGTGACTGCTGCTTTTCCCACTGCAGATTAAAGTTCTCCAGACTTCTTTAGTCGCAAGGCATTCAGCTAGACGAAATAGAAACAGAACTTTGAGACCAAAAAAGAAAAGATTCAGTGCGTGAAAGTATGTAAGGAAGGAGATGGAGAAGAGCAAAAAGAGGATAAGAACTGCAGCATTGTGCAGCTATATCAGATTCTTGCTTTTTGTTAGGTTTTTTAGGACTAGTAGTCCGTCCTCGTGTGATTCTCCCAGATGGTGTTTTCAGCCTTTGTTTGGCTGACAGAAGATGACTGGAATGACAACTATTTATTATGTCAGGGGAACGCCTTGGGTGGACAGCACTCTCGCTCCACAGGAACTTGTTCAGAGACTGGTGAAATAATGTGTGCTAATACAGGAAAACAGAGGCCATGAAACACGTGTAAAGTATGAGAGAACCCAATTAACAAAGTTTTATTCCCTATTAAAGACAAGATAGAGTTTTCTTTAGCAAAAAGTAGGAGTACTTGAAGGAAATGTGATATTTCACCAACTGAAAAAGAGTAAGAGGTCTGACTGAAAATTTGCTATTTGAAGGCTACAGATGCTCATTGACAAAATTTATCAGAGCCAAATGTTGGGAATGGAGAAGTAGAGATACACCATCTAGAAGATGAAGAATCTGTAAGCATTACTGGCGTTCAGGTCTCTTAGTCAGGAGGGTCTTGAAAATTGTTATTTTAAATTGTTCCAAGTGAAAAAATAGGAAACCTTTTTTAGTACTTCTGTAAAGTTCTGTTAGCATGTCAGAGATTGAGCATTTGCTGTGTATATTGTATATGCCATTGAAATGGATTGGTGTTATACAAAAATTGGCTTCACTGATTCTTTCATTGTGGAAACTACATTTTGCTTTTGAAATGTTTTGAGTATGTATTATAGACATGGTCCTTCAAAATAATTTTTGCATTTATGGTTGGATTTGTATGTCTCATCTTAAATTAATCCCATCTTAATAAATGACTTCTCTTTAGAGAAATAATGCGGTTTTAAAATCTGGATATAGTCATACTCATGCTCTGTGATTATTTGCTCTTCCTCAATGCCAATAAATAATTGGTTTTCCCTGTAATGCTTTAGTCTGATTTTGAGGTAATGACCATCCCATGGTAAATATTGATTGCAGTGGTGTCCTCCATAGTCCAGTGCACACTTTCTTTTTGAAAAGTTAAGTTTGAAAAACAGACTTTAAATTTGTTACAAGCTGAGGGAAGGTAAAAAAGAAGAGAAAATTTTGCCATATTATAAAGTCTGTTAATCTCTGATAACTACCACATTTCAGTCTGTATTTGATTCTTATTTACTTCACCAAAAACATATGATGATTTTTTTTAAACTTCTGAACCACTTTGCAGAAATTGTGCAGCATTTACTTCTGGTTCTATGCTGAAGATGAGACTATTTCTTTAATTTATCAATTGAGCAGCTGCGTTGCAAGAAAACATCTCATTCTAAGGTTGAGAGACATGGAAATACATTTTTTGGGAACGACTGTTACAGCTGTGATGCGAACTGAAGGATACTTGCTAGCAGAGCAAGTCTGTCTGCAAAAATAAATTTAAATAGTTTGAATTAATCTTATTTTTTTCATAGAAATGAAAACAAAATTTGAAACAGAACTCATCTCTGATTTGACAGTATTTTGATGGGACACAAGCAGTTTTCTTCAGTGCTTAGCAGCTCAAAGAAGGAGAAACAACAATAGTCTTGCTATTCCAATAGAACTTAAAAATATTATTCATAGCTGCAACAGAGAAAAAGGAACTGCTAAGTGTAGTATTATTATTTAAAATGATCTAATTTGTCCTGTGACACAAACACCTATTTGGTTGCAAAATCTTTAAATATATTAGGTGACTGAGTAGGTAAAAGGCATTTCAGAACAGAGGTCAAATACTGAAGTTCAAGTTGTTATAAAAAGACTTTTGCACATGGAAAATCTCCAGTCAGTGGGTGGAGCTGGCAGAGAGTTGGTAAATCTTTGTGGGAGTGGTCACTGCCATGAATTCCCCAGCTGTGAAGTTACACTTGCTTCCAAACACCTATAAATGTGCTATTTTTTTCATGCAGGGTTTTTCATTTGAGTATTTTACAGTTTGAGATTTCCTCTAGCTCTGTAAGATGCCGGTAGCAGGATGTCTCTGGGATGCACTCTTGCTAGCCACTCTTGCCTATCTGAGTTAATGTGACATTATTCCCCATCTGCTTTTTGCTTTCTTCTACATGAAAAACTTTGCACTGCAATGTACAGCCTTCATCTTCTGTTTGTAAGCAGGATACAGTGTATTACCCTATTCTAGGAACACCTGTCTCCACACAGTGCCTTGAATATGTGACGGACCTGTTCAAGTGATGGTCACAAGTAACCACTCCCTTGGATTGCCTTGCAAGGAAGAAAGTATTATTTCTTTGTGACACATTAAGATCCAGTTGGTACTCTTAAATATACATGAAATTAAATATATATTTTTTCCAAGGCAGGATTATATGTATATAAATTCATGTTTTCCAAGAAATGGTCCTTGCTTTGTCTTATCAGAAAAGTCCCGATTATTTTACCACAAATGGCACAAGTAAATGCAACCTAATTCTTTCTCCGTGACAAAGCCTGTGTGCCTACAATAATCCTTCTTCTGCTGTTTAGTTAGAGATGCAGTGTCTGGCGAGAGGGAACATCCTAACTAGAGATGCTGATTGAGTATCTAAGCATTAGAAGAAATTTATTTATCAGTCAGCTTTCTTAGGTCATAATGTCTTTTGATTTAGTCTGCTAGTCAGTAAGACAAGGAATGTGTGTTTGATATGTGTATTTATCCAAACATGTATGCGCACACACTTGCTCACAAGTGAAGTCCTAGACTTTAAATGCAGAAATAAAAATCTTCAGTGAGCTATTGGATGTAAAATGTTTCCCTAAGAGTTAATGCAGCAAGGAATGGCAATAGTTCATTTAGATTGCATGCTAAATTCAGATGCCATTGTGGCAAGAATGAAATACAGGAAAGTCTGAAATGCAGATTGCTCTTTCACTGAAGCCTGGAGGGCAGCAAAAAATTTCAAGAGGCATAATGGGATATTTGCTTTGATTAGCAGTTCTTGGCCCCATCAAAAAGTTACTGGTAAACAGAACCAAACTCTGTGGATGAAAACTTCATGAAAATATTATTTTAACAGATGCTCTCACAATGTTTATCAGGTTCTGATTAGCCCTATGGATTGGGGAATTTTTTAAGAAAACCTGAGGAGTTCAAGAGTTACATATTTCCAGTTGATGAAAAAAATCCACATTACACTGTTAGCCTTTTAGAGATGCAGATGTGGTAGCTGATAATCAGCATGAGAGAGCAGAGCCAGCATTGTAAAAAGAGGTCTCAGAGTCCTTCACCTTTCAGGTGGTCCCAGTGTCCTCTGCCTTTGAGAAAGAGAAACCGCTGCAGCAGGAATGCTTTTATACTAGTAGAAAGAAAAATGTCTTAATATTTCTGAAATTTTGTGTTAAAAGGTTTCTCTGAAATCTTTAGAAAACTGGTGGCTCTTTTAGTGGAATATGTTGTACTTTCTTTAAAAAGAAGAATAAAAAACAATTATGGTACAACATTTCAGTTACAATGCAGTGTAAAAAGCACTATGTGCAGTAAGTAATACTGTCTAAAGTTAGACCAGGTATCATCAGGAAATCTGTCATATGTATAGCTTCCTGCTTTGGATTTAGAGTCGCAGAGTAGGTTTCTTTCTGAGCTCATCAGAAACAGCTCTAACCAGTTTTCCATAATCTCTAGCCTGTATTTTCTTAAGGCTCATCTATATGCAGTGGTTCTGGTAGATTGACACTTAATTTGTTTGCATTAAATTAGTTCGCATCAGCATACAGGTCTTCAAAATCCTCTAGCACAGGATGTCCTGTCTCATCCTGTTTCACTATATTCAGCCCTTTTAACTGGCATGGCCACCTTCTGCTACTCTACTCGTTTTCTTCCTTTTTCTGGACACCCGAACCACTGCAGTTAAAAGTTTTCTGCCTCACTGTTAGATTAGCTCTCCATGGACTTAGCTTCCTCCCCAGCTTTACTGTGCTAAAAAACAGAAAGGGGGGCATTCCTAATTCCACAGCCCCCCAGGGTACTGTCCTAATAAAAACCCAACACCTTGTCAGCCAGCCGAACGGATTGAAATGAGGTTGTTTTATGCAGCTGGGTTGGCAAAACTTCCCTAAGCCAAACTTCTTGGGGTTTACTTTTGTTGTTTATAGCCTGCTATATCATCGCAAGCAAACAAACAAGCGAGCAAAATAAAACCCTGCAGAGTTGCACTGCCAAGGTGAGTGTACTTTTTCTAACCAGCTGTGTGTTTTATCCAGTGAAATTGGCTAAAGCCACCAACAAGTTCAAAGCTACCAGCCAGTGCTCACCCATCCCAGGGGAGCACAGTCAGTGCAAGGGAGGACTTCACTGGGGCTCCACCAGTTGCAGCATCTCTCCTTGGCCACAGCACCCAGCTGTGCTTGTCGTCACAGCCCCTTCAGTACGAGCAAAAAATACATTAATTTATTCCAGCAGGATGACTGAGACTGCAAAGTTGGTTTTTATTTCTTGATTAGGTGCACATGTTGCAATTCATCTGCTGAATGATAAGTTGCTTAGCAGAAGTAACCAGGATGTGGGTTCTGGGTGTTGAGTTGATCTAAAAGAGGCAGTTTCCCCTCACTGCTGCTACGACCTTGCCTTCCTCCTGCACTGACACTCCACTGACTGTCCAAAGCTGCTTCAGGGACCTAATTTGGCAGAAGCTGTTTTTTTTCCAGCTAGCGTTGCACAGGCATGACCTAACCTCAGAGCCAGCAGGGAGGGAGGAGAGGGGAGGTGAGGCAGGGACCACCACTTTGCTGGGTTTCAGTGCACAAACATTGTAGTTTCAGGCACTTGTGTTTCTGTGTAAGCATGACGTAAAGAACCTGTTTTTCCTTGCAAGGGCAGTGCCTCAGGTTAGGCTCCATGGGGCATTTTTCAAGTATATCTGTGACTTACTGTTTCCTACTCCCCCCAATCTTTCTGTGTGGTTTTTACACCTGTGTCTCATTGGAAATATTTTCTTTTCCAAACCCTTCACTGCCTCCAAACATCAGCTTAGCTCCTCTGGCCCTTGGTTGGAACTATTCACTGCTGACCTCTTGCTGTATATTTTATTTTTTTTTCCTCCCTTTGTATGTCTGGTCTTGGACATTCAACTGCTTGTGGTTTTGAGTCAGTCAGGGAAGCTATGGGAGAAGTAATTGATTCTTTAGAAATGTTACAAAGGTGTGGGAGGCTAGCAGTGCTGCTTGTCTGCATGGTTTTTTTTCTTTTTGAAGTACAGCAGCAGAAGGCAGCCATAGTTTGTGTCTTGCAAAAAAATGTATTTAGTGGGAAGAAGGCAGGAGAGGTAATTAAGGTGGTGTCTGAGTGCATGGGTTTGCGTGTGCATCCATTGTGCCAGGGTACAATGAATTGCTTGTCTCTGATATGATAAACTGTTATTGCAGATTTAAAAGTGCTTCATAATACACAAGGCATAGTAGAGACAGAACAACTCTCCCCAAAGGCTCTATTAATATTCATTACAGAGTTAACAGCATTACAATGCTCCAAAACAGACATAATATATAGAGAAGAAACTTTGTGGGGGTTGAATCTGAGGACTGTGATCTAAAAGTAGCTTCTGCACTTTTGGAGCTAAAGAATTTTGGCAGCAGGAGTAACAGCACTTTTCTCCTTCCAGCCATTGAAAGGCAAGTAAAATATAGCATTGCAAAGCCTTTATATTTTGAGCTCTATAAATTCAATTGGAAAAAATACACAGGTCTCCTGGCACTGACTCTAGGCAACCTGTCATTAAGCCCGTATAAACTCAAGTGATGTGCCATAACCTGGCAGTTCTGGGGTCTCTTAAATCTGGCTTGCAGAATGACTTCTCTATAAAATACCTCCCTCGATGTGGGCATGTCTCCCATATTAAGCTAAATCTTACATACTGAAACCACTGCTCTGTCTCTGTTTATGCATCTTTGGATTTGTGCAGCATTCCTAATATTACCAAATGTTTTATTCTTAGCAATGCTCTTATGAAGTAAGCAGTAGCCTTTTAAAGACAGAAGGCGCCTAAAATGGAACGTGTTCCTATAAAAACTGTGTCACTAGAAGAGAAAAGGGACTGTCTCCACACCAGTGGCTGGAATAGGAATTACCAGGGATAAATGAGCTCCAAGCAGCAGAGGATGAGGGACCTTAGATGGTGTTTCTTCTGTGCCAGGCCACTATGTATCTGGTTCAGCTCTAAAACAAGGTGATAGGAATAAAGTCCCAAATAGTGAAACAAATAAAATCTGTCCCATATTATTCCCTCATTTTTACATGAACAAGTTGCAAAATACAAAGTATCCCATACTGTATGTAGGTATGACTCCTTTTTTTGTTTACCTGAATGTGATATTGCTATAAATTTAGTTATAAGTTGAAGCTGGAGCTCAGGTGCTGCCTTCCTTTGTGCCAATATTTAACATTCCGGTAAATTTCAACCTTACTGAAGTGGCATATTATTATGTTTGTTTAGTAAGCTTTTGTCCTCTTGGGCTCATTGATTGCATTTCACAGATTCTCAGAATTATGGTTTATTTTCATTTTGTAATCAAAAACATGTGTGTTTGACCTGTTTGGCATCATCTCAGCCGTATTTATTAATTTTTAATTCCTTTAATGTAAAAGCAGGCATGACGTTTGATGTTTTCTTTGTGTTGTCTCTTCAGTGTAGCAAAAATTAGAGAGGAAGGTCACAGATTATCTAATAATAGCTGTAAGTTTTATAAATAAGGCCTTGAACACTGCATTTTGTTGTAGTAATGAAGGTGGGTTAATTAGTTTTACTGCTCTATGGCAAAGGGAACTGAGTGGTAGGTGGCAATCAGCTCTGATCTGATCAGTCTGAGTTACATGTATGAGCAACAATAGTTTAGTAACTGGTACTGAAGGTTGCTGATTGCTTCAGAACTATGGCTAAAATCAGGCAGAGCAAAATAAAAGGGAAATAATTCAAAATTTTAAAATAATAATAATAATAATGATAATACAGATAATGGAGTTAAGTTTATTGTTTATAAATTATATGGTACTTCCATGGAGAAAATGCAGGCTGTTCTTAATTTGTGCTTTAATAACGTGTTTACATAGAAGTTAAAAAAAATAAGTTCACAAACTGGCTGAAGAGGAATTCTGTTTGCAAATTACTTTGAAAATACTCTTCACTGTAGTGTAAGATGAGTGTTCATCTTCCTGTCTGCCAGTGATGGTGAGGGTTCAAATCACAGAGGTCATTATGATAGGAGAAATTTCCCTGTGTTGCTGACAGCCTCCGACTGTTGTTAGTGACGGTTGTGGCATCCCAGAGCAACTGTGTTTGGTTCAAGATGAAGATTTGTGTCTCTGTAAAAGTGCTTGCCTGTTTGGCAGTGTCAGTTCAAAAATTCAGCCAGGAAAGTAAACGCTTCATATCTAACAGGTTCACTTGAAAATCATCATGAGTTACATAAATAATACTGGTTTTAATTTTTCCTTCACATATCTTAAGAGAAATGTGGTTGCTAATCCTGCCAGACATGACAAAAGTGTATGAAGAAAAGCTTATAAACAGTTCAGCAGATGGATTTCTTAACATGCTACTTTATTCCCACTTCAGAGCACAGTATTTGCTGGGTTTGTTTATCTCCTCATGTGCACTCCAAGAAGTCTCTTCAGGCCAGTGCTGACACTTAATTTTAAACCAACGATGACATTGATACATCACATTTTGGAGGCTAAAGTTTTTTCTCCAAAATAGATTGCAGTGTCTATCTACATTGTAAATATTTAGCTCAGGGAGCATGCTATGTCCAGCACAGATCACTGCCACTCCACAAGTAAGTGTTAATTTAACTTTGAAAGGGAAAAAAGTTGCTTATTATATTTATAAAAATAAAGATGAATATCCCTTCTTACTTTATTTTTTAAAAAAATTGAAGCCAGACCTGCCTGTGACAAAGTGTACATAGGAGTATCACTTTATCACCATTTAATTTGTCAAAGAGCTGGTGGAAATACCAGCAAACACAATAAAAATTATTTTATACTTCCATCTGTTGAGTACCAGCCACAAAAGAGGTGTCTTTGTGTTAAATCCATGTTGTATGACATAAGGCAGTCAAGATGTTGGTGAGGGAGAAATAACTTGATAAGAATCCTTGTACGCACTGAAGATGGCTTCAGCTGACAAATGTGAGGGATGAAAATTATAAGTACTTTACAGTTAAAAAGACTCTAACAGAGATTTTAAATTAGAGTTGCTATTTTCTTAGAATTTATTCAACCTGATATGAAGCCAACATTTTGGAGAGGTTAAGATAACAAATAATGAACCTCTAATTTTACAATTGATTTCCTGCAAAATCAATTACACTTCAAAATA
Source organism: Falco rusticolus (assembly GCF_015220075.1). NCBI lineage: Eukaryota > Metazoa > Chordata > Aves > Falconiformes > Falconidae > Falco > Falco rusticolus. The sequence continues at coordinate 27,712,248 of NC_051199.1, forward strand.
CACCATTCTAGAAATAATAGTGTGGGGGTTTTAATTGTACGTTTATAAATTTTCTTTCCAGAGCCTAAGGAAACTATTTTTTTTCCATATAAACCTTCTGGGAATACAATCTTGCTTTTAATATGTTGCTTGTCAATAAGGATTATAATATGTTATAAGCATAGTTTTATAAAGAATTTGGAGAGTGGGGGATTAAACCATGTTGCTAGAGCACCAGTAATGAATTAGAGACTGTAGGCATAGGAAATTAATTACATTTATAAAAACTATTTTAATAGTTTCAAAAAAATCCCAAGTGCTATAAATGTATGTGAAAATTTCAGCAGAGGCTGTTTCTAGTGCTGTATTTCGATACATGTATTTGTCATCCATTTGCTGATATTGTATGGCTGAAGCATGCAGTTCTGTGGAAGAGTTAAAGGTCCTAATGCTTAGAATTGAAGTAACTCATTTGAGATGACAGCCTGGTGGCTTTTCCTTAGAGCTATGGCATTTTCATGCTGGGGCACAGCTTAAAACAAAGCCCTGACCTGATAAGAGTTCATTCTTCTGACAGAGCTAAGACAGTCAGACTTGAGTGTTGCCCTTTGCAGGCTTATCTTGTCCCATCCTGACACGGAGTGAAATAATTTTGTGACATACCTGCCTCATTAGAGCAGGTGCACATGTACCAGGTAGGTAAATGCCAATACTACTGGAGCACCGGAGAAGTTGTCCAGAGACATGAGCAGTCCTTGGAAACACTTGCTGAGCTCCTTTACTTTTGTTTTGACACTATTCTATCACACCTGAATCAACGATACTCTATGTTCTTCAGCCTCTGTGTCTCAGCAGACAGTTGGGTACTACTCCTAAGGTTTCAAAGCACACTTCCAGGGATCTAGTTTCCTGCCTAGTAGTTCTTGCAAAGCTGATACTTATTATGGATAGTCATAAAAACACCTTCTGGTGCATAGGGCTGTCCCATGTTGGGAAAAACAAGTCAACTTTCATTTAGCTTTTCTTCATCATTGTGGTCCTTTCTGCAGCCTCATTTCAGTACAGTAGTTTTTATAGCAAGAACTTACATTCAATTTCAGTATCCTCATTCATGTTTTTATACAAGTTTCACAAACTGTTGCATCCTTGCCAGCATCTTTCTTCCTAAAATTTCAGGCTCTCTGATCTTTGTAGTTATCTCTGATCTCGTGACCCAAATTGACTTTGAGTTTAGATCTCCTGGTGCTTTTATGTCTCATCTCTTCCTGAGCCTGAGGGTGTGTCCCTTGTCTCTTTCATACTTCTTTTTCAGCATTTTTTTTTTCCTTAATCCCATGTTCTGGGAGAGTCCCTGGAAGCTGTCCTCTTGGCCCTTCTTTTTCTTTTGCTACAGCTAAAGGTAGAATGTGCAAATTTCATCCTCTGTTCTCTCTAAGCTAAGATGTCTGTGCATGGCCAAGTCCTGCTTATCTGTCTCTGTTACTATTATAATTTCCTTGACTGACTGTCTATATATCTGAGGGCTCAATTTTGCAACACCTTGACATGTGCTCATCAATTTCCTTGGACTAAGTGTGTTTTGTCTTTTTCCGTGGTGCTGTTTCCCAGGTGGTTAACAAGTACAACTGCTTAAAACTAAATAGTGAGGCACTTTCTCCAGTCCATTCCCAGTCATTAATACAGCCTTGGCTCCGCTGTTTTTCCGGGTGTGTTGTTAGCACCAAGTTCTCCTACTCTCTGGTTGAGCTCCTAAGACTGTCAGTCTTGGATCTATGCTCAGATCCAGCTCATGTCTTGTGTGCAGTACTGTTCTTTTTTTTTCCTGCTGGGAAAGAGTCCTGGATTCCCATTGCTTTGTTCTTATCTCTATGTAGTGTTTCTACACAAACTGTGGGGTTTGGGGGGAGATTTTCTGATTTTATTCAAGTGAATTGTGGTGTGTGATTTTATAGGATGAGTGTGCAGCCTTATGGAGGAGCTCAACACAGTTTAGAGAACGGGATTTCATACAGAAATAAGTACTAACAGTAATACAATAAAATAATTTTTAAAACCATTGCAAAACATATTCAAATAACTTTGCAGGTTAACTGCTTGCTGTCGTAGCAACAATTGACTGTGCTTATTGAGTCCTGATTTATTCCTTTGCTGGAAAAGTCATTATTCATTGCCTGGCTAGATTTACTATACTAGCTTATCACTTTAGTAATACAAACGTGAAACACAGTCAGGGAAGGTGGGTAAAAAGTGTAGTTAAATTTGTTATATGTAGTGCCAAGTGAATAAATTCCTTGTTCTGTAGCTATTTGTAAAGTTTTCTGTATATAGGCAATCTACTTGTAATATGCATCCAGCTCTTCAATGTTCAACAGTTCTCACATGGGAAGAGAGTGAGGAATTATCTTACAGTGCTTTGTCACTTTTTCGATTTCTAATTAGATCACCCAGATAAAGTCATCAGCTGTAAGTAGCATTCTGCTAATTTGATGAAGTTCTGGGCCCACAGTTGGCTGAACAAATACATCTCTTTGCAGAAACCACAGGCACTTCCCCAGTAGGCAGCTGTTGTGCTTGGGTGCAGTGAGTAGAAAGAAAGAAAGCAAAGAACAACAATGCATTACGTGTGTGAAACAAAAAATAGCAAAACCCCAAAATCCGCCTGCCTTGCATGGTGTCTTCATAAAAGGCAATTGTTCTTGCAAAGCTTTTGCTCTCTTCGCCTCCTTATTCTGTTCCTGGAATGTCAGCCTACTCAGAGGCAGGCTTGGCTGTTTTGACAAAAGAGCTTTTTATTTAATTATTAGTATTCAGAAACAGGCTTTGGTTGTTAGATACCTTGTTTAAAAACTGGTTTTTACTAGGTATTTAGAGAAGGTGGGAGTAAATTCATCTTAGCGTCACTTTTTGTTTGCAGAGTAACTTGGTCCAGTGATAGGTTTTAATTACATCCCCGTATAGTCTAATACCATCGGGTGAGCTTTGAAGGACAAGTAAGCATGTAGTGACATATTTGCAATATTTCAGAACTGGGAGAAAAACAAATATTTAAATATTCGGCCAGTGCCATATAACTGTAGTTAATTTTCCACACCTGAGCCAACACTGCTACTCCTTTCATCAGATCTGCATTTCTCCCTTCTGCAGATCTCCATTATGGGGACTGGCATCTCTCACAGTAACATCTAGCATCTTCAAGTACTTTTGCTGATGTTTGTTCATTATAATTCAGAAGGAGTCTAATACAAGCCCAATGAATTCACTAGATTAGGCCCTAATCATTTCAAGACAGATGGGCACAAATTAGATATCACAGGGTTGAGTACCACGTAAGTGTCTAGCTAAATGTTTAATGAAACAAAATATTAAAAACTAGCTCTCCCATAGGCAGTAAAATATGAGGAGCAGAAAACTACTGAGTGACATTTAGTTGTAATGTGAGTGGCTTCAGGATGTGAAGAGCAAACACTTTTGGGCTTATGTGTTGAAATAAAGCTCCATAATAAATACAAGACTTTATGTCCAATCTGGGAATGAATCCTTTCATGGCTTTCCACTTGGATGTAGGTCCTTTTTATTTAGGGAATATAAAACCCTCTGCCTGCGATGTATGCAGTGCCCTAGGAACCACTAGAAATTTGAAATAAATGATCACAGGGTCATGTTGTTCTCCACAATTGTATCAGTTTCAGCTTTCCTTTCTTAACAAGATATAACCTGTAAGCGCAAAACACTTTGTGTTTAACTCTTGTCTCTCAAAGCCAAAACCCGTGTAGTCCTAGTTGATTAGCTTCTGAAGGGCATCAGAATGGATTAGCAAGGTAGTCTCTGTCTTTGCTGTTTTGTGTTGATTAATGAATATTGACATTTCCTCCTGATATGCTTGTTCCTGCTGAAATGTTATGTTGGTTTTATATTTATATGTCAACTAGTTTCCTTTCATGGTATCAAATTAAAAGAATTAACTGTCTGGGAATAAATACTCCCAGAAAACATTAATATTAAATAAACATAATTCTTTAAATATTATGTATTACCAAAAGTGTTTTTCCTTTTATTTAAACTTAAAAATTAATACCATAAACATTACTGCTGCCTTCATTTCTTTGCTTTTCTGTTAAACTGTCTTGCTGGCTGTTGAGAATGTGGTGATACTTTGCAAAAAAAAAGGGGCAGTCTGGAAAAGTCCTTCTCTTAAAAGGCAGTCCCTGAGCTCCGCAGGCTTGGGAGTGTAACTTTCAGTTGGTAACAAGTTCAAAAATAAATCACATCATATAAACATATAAACCACAGTATTAGGATTAAAGTTTGCATATGTGTAGGAAATCTAATATGAGGTTGCACACAACCTTTCCTAAATAGAGGCCTCTTGTAATTACGTTTCATGCCACTTATTTTAAAAAGTTTAGCATTTCAACCTCCTCAATATGTTTAAAGTTTCAAAATGTTAGTGCCAGCTCTTCTTAGGAGGAATCTGAAACCATCTCAAGTGTTTTCTAACCTGCCGTGTGAAGGCAAGAAAGCTTTTAATATGTTCCTTCAGAGCTAACACGTGGTGGTGGAGTGTAGTGAAAGGTTGACTTCACGCAGGTGAGCAAAAACACCTGGGGTACAGGACTGCAGCATCTCTTGGCTGCTGCTGTTGGTGGATTTTACAGTTACATCACTATTCCTACTTCTGTTTGCCTTGATCTTAAAACATTTACTTGATAATTAAACAGTGAAGTTTGTATTTTTTCAGGAACATATTACATTTAAGAGAAGTACACAAGATAGTTTTTCAGAATGATGAATTGGACTGTTTTTAAAAAATACTCTAAGATCATGTTACATGGGGTGTTTTCCCCTAAATAAATTAATTCTTATGTTAACTTTACAAGGCTGTTACTAGTGCCTTTATTGGATACACCAGAGAGGCAGACTGGCTCAGTAATTATATCACCAGGCGGCCTTTTCTCCGTTGCAGAGTTCCTGTGTGACCTTGGGTAATTATTTAACTTTTATGTGCTCCATTTCCCCATCTGTGAAGCAGGGAGAAAAACTTCCTAGCATTACATATGTCTGAATACAAATATACCAAACATTGTGAGGCCTGTAGATACTATGGGCTAGGTGAAAACAAGAGCACTGTTGATCACAGAAATATGTATCTTTTAAACAAACAGTTTTTTCAATGAATAATCCAAAGTAAGGATTGTTTTTATGTAGTTAACTATACAATCGGTCTCATTAGACCTAATGAAGTTCATTTTGATATCAACTTGGAAGTTTGTTTTCCTGTGGGGACACTTGGTTTTAGGCTGCTGAACCAAAACTATTAATTTTTTCGGGAGAGCAGTTGGAGATACTCTTCTGAATGCACGTCAGGTGTTCAGTGGCTGGAGGGAGCTGTGATTTTGAATCTGGCTTCTCAGCTTAGTACCTTTTCAGCTGCTAATACCTGTGTTGACAGGTGGTTTGTACAGTGGGTTGCATGTGTTCCCATAAGTAACTGGGAGGTGGTTTCAAAAGATGCATTGATGTTGTTAACTACAGACAAATCAAGTGACAAAGGAGTGCACAGTATATTTTCTGTTGCCCTTTTTTTTTATTCCCTTTTTTTTTTTTTGGAAGGTATGTTTATTAATTAATGCAAAGCGGGTATGTTCCACAGCTGGTATGGTGAACATAAAGCTAGACTGTGGAACAGATAAAGTAATAACAAAATATTTTAGGCCTTCATATAGTCTGCTGTTAGTTACTTTCTGAGATATTAACAAAGTGACTGTATGTCTAATTTACTTTAAGTTAAACAGGGTTGAGGCACTTGGGCACTGCAAGTTCCTGCCAGTCACCAATCTGTATCTTTTAGAACCTGAACACTTAAAAATATTTGGCACAGCCTGACTTCCTTATTTAGTGCCTCATGGAGGCATTACGAGATCTGAAATTCCTAATTCCTTTCCTCATGTCACTGAGTAACATTTTCTTCCACGTAGAAATTAAGATTTTTGAGAATAAAGTGCTACTCAATCAAAAGCCTGGAAAATGTCTTTTTCAATCTACAGTTTATATGTGTAAAGCAGCCCAGATGGTCTTTTCTGCAGTGGGGGGAAAGATGAATAGCAAAGCTCTGGGGCTAATCAGAGATACATTGATGACAATATTTTGTACAAAATGCAGCTGTGAGAGGCCTTCTTGAGTTTTAATTATGTTTGTGAAATCCTCTGGCCTTCGTACCTTCCTGTTCACTGCAGTGAAGCCTAATCACACCCTGCTGCCATGGTGATAATGGAGGACCTCAGAGAGGTATCTTTTGGATCCTTTTACTAAATCAAAATTGCATACAAGTATTAGATGATAACTGTTCTTCAGCAGGTTGTACAAAGCTTAAGCAGTCAATCAAGAATCAAGCTTTCTGTCAATATGAGCCATTAGAGCCGTCTTTAATCACATGTAGTGACTCATGAGTTTTCAGTCACAAAATTAAAAGATCACGTGGAAGTGTTTATGTGGGATTGCACTCCATCTTTGTCATTGTCCTAACAACAAATTAAGCAATACTAACACAGAAGTGTCAAGTGAGTGGATTCTTATCCCAAATTAAATATTGACTTCCTCCGCCTGACTATAATGAAGTGTCACCCTTTTAAAATACTTATGAAACTTGGAGAAGTGTAGACATGAGGTGGGGAGCAGGGGTGGTACACCCTCTCCCCAGGGAGGGCCAGCGGGCTTGTATGGGCTTCCATACCACGGGGTGGAGGAGTGACTGTCCGTTACCATCACCATTGCAGCCCTACTTTCTCCCAAATAGCTTAAGAATAGTCCTAATGAATTTATTAAAAAAATTACTATGCATCCCAGTAGTTTTTGTTACTTAAAATTTGGGTGGATTTAATTTTTCTTCTGAAGGGATACATATAAATAAAAAAAATTGTGTTGATTTGCATTGCATGCAGGTTTTGGCTTGAATCAGGGAACAGGCTGATCCATGTTGCAAAGTGGCTGGTTTTACAATGACCATACGCACAATTTATTTGCAAGTGAAGGCCGGGTTTTGGGCACTTTCTGGCTTTCTCCCTGTGTGCCCTGAATTCATGTCACAGAGCCCACGTCAGTTGTGCATCTCTCCTGGCTGCCCACATGCTGCTCCACAGACCCTTTCGCATCTATTCTGGGAAGAGCCATCTATGTCACTGTGCACTTGGGGGGTGGCCCAGCTGAGTTTTCTGACATTTAAAGAGGAAAGTAGGCTGTAAATCCCTGGGGTGTGGATACTGGGAAAGTGTGAGTATAACCTCTGTGGGCTCGGAATGGGGATCCTGCAGGATCAGGATCTTCTCTTGCACTGTTTTGGGTTACAGACTGCAGGGCTAGGAGGCCATCCAGGATTTGCTCAGACTGCATGTTTCGGGACACACACTGTTTATCAATGCTTTACCGTATGCTCCTAAGAGGTCTTCATGTACAGTAGTAAGAAGAAAAATGGGAGAAATGTTCTCATGTCTAAGAAATGTTACCTCTTTTCTAGTGGTTTGATATTTATTTGGCACATTTGCATGCAAGAGTTGTTTTTGGCCTTCTCATCTTTCAAACTCAGAAGAACAGAATGGGCCTTTGCAAGGCTTGTAGGGAGTGGTAGCTGATAATTGCTGCTTTTCTTCCAGAGAATTTGACCGAACTGAAAAATAATAGTTTCATATTTCAAAGAGGTACTTTAATTTTAAACCTACTGTATCACCTAAAGGTTTTAGAATAAAAATTACAATTTAACTTCTTATATATATTTGTATAGGAAAGGATAACTCCAGTTATTGCTTTAAATTTTTATTACAGTTTACTTGAGTCCTGAATAGATCTAGGTCAGTAGAAATGTTAGCAGCTAAACCAACAGATTTTTGGGGTGTTAGAGCCATTTTTTGAACATTAAGACAAAATATCTAGGATGGGTGAGGGAAAGATTTTAGTTTTATTAGAAAAAGTACTGTCTCCTCTGTGGAGCAGGGGCAGCCAACTGAGGAGAATGAATTAGTCATGGTAGCTGGGTAACATCTCTAACTGTGGCATGCTATAATCTGTGGACACATATATGCAAATACGAAAGCCTGTAACTAGACAGTTTACAAGACTCCCACGTGTCCCGTGGGCAGCTGTCTGTTCCAGAACTATGACCCTATTCCTTAATGTGGAGGACAGCCTTCCTGGTCATATCCTAGTAGTTACCTGCCAAGGTAGAAAATAAATGCTGGAGCAAAGCTGACTGTACCTGCTGGAAATGGTATAAGACATCCCACAACACATGTCCAAATCTCAGCATGAAAACCTGCTGCAGTTCTTTATTGTTCAGCTCTTTGAATACACATTTCTTCTTTGTACTAGTTTAGTAAGCTTTTTGTACATTACACCATGTGTTAGCACTTGGATGTTGTCTTTGAGTCTGCACCTTGATGTACTTTCCAATTAAATGGGTTTTTACATATATATTAAGCATGTACTCAAAACCCTTTTAGCAGCACCTTTCTGCTCATCTCATGCTAAGCAGTTTTAAATGCCACATTCAGGCGTGTTCTGGGCTGCATGTTGATATGTGTCATACTGCAAGTCTCACTTTCCAACTGCCAGTGCTGTCTGTTCCCCAGGCACCCTGGGCACTACTCCACAGCCCAGCCACTTGTGGCACTCCCAAGTTCCTTGGTGCTATTGTTCAGCTACAGTAATTACTCATACTGGGTTAGGTTTTCATCTGTTTACTTTAGCCAGCAAATGGCTATTTACTACAGAATTCTCTGCCATGAGTAACTGAATACCCTATAAGTCCTACTATTTCAGGACAGACTTAAGCCTTTCTCTTTACACAGTTTTGTAACAAAACCACAGACATGTGCAAGACAAATTCTTCTGATCCTGGATATGTAGCAGGAAAAGTGATTACGGATTAATAGTTTGATCTGTCTGTAATCCATCTTTTTGAATATACATGTGTTTTTATTAAGTACTCAAAAGTGATACTGAAGTATGTGATTGTAGGGCAACAGAAAAGAAAAATAACAGTAGAATGAAATACAGTTATTTCTCCTCTACCATCAGCACCAGGAATTAACTATCAGAGCTATCTATTCAAGGAGATACAGGTCCTGCTTTGAAGCTGTTTCTCTGAAGAGCCCCAAATCCCAGATGTCCTTCTTGGCATCATGTGCTTTCTCTTGCTTCTTTGATTTGCCTGTGCCATATCCCAATTAGTTGTACACAGTTGATTTTATTATTTTGTGGCCTGAAATGGAGAGTGATTTATTTATTTATTTATTTGTGGTCACACTTGTGACATCTTAATGAAAGGTTAGCAATTTAGGTGCAACATCTTGTAGGAAAAATGGTAATTTTGGGGTTATGTGCTTTTTTTCTACTGAGGAGTTTAAAAATTTTAAAAACGGATAAAAGCTTTAGAAAATTGTTTGACAGGAGCTGCTATGAAAAACTTCCAGAAGCAGCTGAAGTTACAGCTCTGAGCCTGCTTGAGTTATGTTCAGAAAGGTAAACATGCAAGTTTTCCTTCACTTTGTACAAACAGCGTGATAAATAGTCTGTTTTAATCTGTGTAATGAATGGCATTTCAGTTTTTCATTTACAAATTGTTAGGGCATAGCATGTTGAGTTGTTGGAATAATTGTGGCTTTCAGAAGAAAAGAATAAATGAAAAGAGAATGCCTTTTTAAGACTGTTATTATGCGAAGACTGTGGGAAGCAACATTACTGTTATAGTCCTTCTCGCCGCATCTATTATATCGATGCTCACTATTCTTTAATTTGTTGCAAGTTGAATAATCTGATTTATTAATGCTCACTGACAGCTTGAATGCTCAGTAGTACATCAGCCCAAAGAGATGTCACTGCTTGTGACTCAGATATTGCTTTCTTAAATAAAAGTGCTTACTGAGTTTGGGTTTATGTTTGCCATACCCAGACATACATTCCCCGGGAACTCCTGTGGTATGTTTTTTTCAGCTGCTTAAGTGTTGCAGCAAGTGTCTGTCCCATTGCTTTCACCAAGTCAGTGTGTTTGCCTTGAGCTGCATTGCGTGATGCAGTGCTGCACAACATTTGTTCATACTATTTATAGACTGATACTCTTTGAGCCACAAAGTTGTGTTTTAAATGACATAGCCTAATTATTTTTTTTTCCCCTGTCCGACTTTACATGTAAAAGCAATTAAGCCTTTGGGCAATTAGCTGAGAATTAAAGCATGACTTTTCTTAAATTGCTTCTAAATAACTGTGAGTAAAGTTCATCAAGATGAGAAATTCAGCAAGTAACAGCAGAGTTTAATCTTAAGAAGGCTTTTGTTTCCGTAGCAGTCAGGCTCTGTAAGATGAAATCAGTGTTATTAGCACTGCCTGGCGTGTGTTTAAACCATCTCTCCAGCTTCTTCAGCAGTAATTGCTATGATCAATATGCAATTATTGCAAGTAAAACAAGTTCCTAATTAACTTGGTGAATCAAATAGGTGTCCAGGTTTATTTCCATCCCATTCAAATCAATATTTCAAGGATTTTTTTGTATGTCTTTTACTAAAACAATTATTTTGTGTTTATGTATCTGCAAAATGATACGGTCTACATCTGGAACACATATTTACCTAGCTCTTTTTTATTAAAATCTTTTAAAAAAATGTTTGCCCATGCTTCTTTATGGGCAGGCTGAACTACAAAAACATTTTGGTTGTCCTGTTTGAGACATTTAAAGCCCAAGAACACAGTGGCCACAAGTTTCAAAGATTTTCTTATATTATTTTTATTACAAATAAATTTGCAAGTGCTTTGTATCTTCACAGATTAAGCTGTGCTGTCTCAAATTGGTGATCTGCAAAACACAGATACCAAGAAGTTATCAAAGTCCAAAAATTCAGGCTGAGACACACACCAGACATGTCGCAGGGGATTGATGAAGTCTGGAAGTGAAATGAAGTCTGTGCTTCCTGGCTGCAGCCATTGGGAAAGACTGTTTTGGGAGTTTCTGCTAGCTTTGAGGGGCTGGGCGTTGTGGGTTGGGTGGCAGAGGGAGGCCCAGCTGTGCAGAGGTAGCTGGGGAGCTGCACTATGGTTCTGATGATCATGGGGCCAGGGATGACGTGGTCTTTGGTAGCCAACGTTGGATCCTGGGGCTGCGCAGGGCAGAGGGCAGTTCTGTGGGGCCAGTTCTGAGTGCCACAGGGGTCTGCGTGACCCCCGGGCAGGAATGGTGGCTGGGTGTGCTGGGGAGGTGGGCTTCTTGCTGGCAGGGTGGAGGGGATGCAGGGAAACACGGGGGACCCAGGCTGATGGAAGCAGCTTCTGCTTCCTCCTCGTTTCGCAGCTCCTCCTCCATTATGCTGGCCTTGGCAGCTCAGTCCCCCCATTCCTTACAGACAGAGTGACGATACAAGATTATCCTGTTCTCTGTTGACTTAGGGTATTGTAATTGGCAGGTATAAAGATATCTGTGAGTTATGAATGGAAAACACCGCCTTGGTAGTTTCCATGAATATGGATGTGTAAAGTATTGTATCAACGAAAGCAAATTATCCTGAAAAATGGAGCACTGGCAACAATGCTATTAAGAGAAAATTATACAGGCTTACCCTTTTTGAATAGAAGTGCCCCTAGCAATATCGTTTGTCCAAATTGCAGACTACGTGGTCTAAATTTTAAAAGGCACTTCAGTATTCCTAAACCGAGGAATTATTCATAGCATAATGTACATGTGAACTATTTTTGGAATGTGCAGACTAGAGACTATTCATTTTACATTTACTTGGGGATTTAGAGTCTATTTTATGCTGTGTAGCGCAGAGTGAGTTCTCTGTTAAAATGTCTTGCCCATTCAGAAGAGGAAAGTAGAAAGGACCGTGCCTTGCTGCTGTTATCAGACCTGGAAGGACAGAGATACTGCTTTAGTTTAGTTAATTTTGTACTTATTATAGGAAAGACGTAACATTAAAAGCCTCAATGAAAGAATACAAGCTCCACAGTCATGTGGGGGGTTGAGTGTGCAATATGGGTGGCAGTTAAGTGATTGTCAATAGACATTCAAGTCAGATACACAGGAATGCATACTGCCCTCATCCCACATTAAAAGTATAAACATAATGCTTGCAAATAGATACTTAACAGAACGGTGCCTTGAACATATTACCTCTTTCCCTTATACAAGAACACAGGACCCATGGCCACTGTAAATGCTTTTTGGGGGCTTACTCGTAGGTTGTTGTTGGTGAAGAGGCTGTGTTGGCAGACATCAGTGCCTGGAGGCTGAACACTCAGAGATGCAATCTACCTCACAAAACCACCCCTCAGAGGCCATTTTTTTTTCCAAGAGAGAGGTTTCAGACAAATTGTAGTTTACTTCCCCAGAACGCACTTGTCATGGAGGCCACAGAGCTGCTTTCCCCCACACCTGGCAGCTTTGCACAAATGTCAAACCCATTTTCATATGAGCCTTTAAATCTCACTGAGGAGAAACCCAAGCAAAGCCCAGAAAATATTCAGAGGAAAAGATTCGGTGGAAAAAATACTTTAATACACTTATTTAGTTTCAAGTAGCTGCAGAGGAATCACTTGAGTGTTTACTCCATAGTTTGCCATTAATATTTATCTTGGAGGAGCTGAGAAGGCAGAAAGGAAAGTGCTTTGGTATCGGTCCATTAGTCTGCAGGTGAGACAGAAAAATATGTGAAAGTGTTTGCTGACCATACAAGATATGTCTCTTTCAATAATAGAAATATATTTCTATTTTTGTGCTCTTGAGGGAAGCGTTTGTGTTAATGGCTTCACTGCAGTAAGAGCTGTGACATGGCTCTTGCTAAGCCCAATGACCGTTCATATGCAGGTCTTGGGAGGGCAGGGGCTGGGCAAGAAAGGATCTGGCAACCTTCTCTTTCCAGCATCAAATGTACAACCAGATTTATGTCTGCTGTAGGGTTAAAAATTCAACCCTGCATTGAGTTTGTAGAAGAATTTGGCTCTTGAAACAGTTTATAGTTGATTGCTACACTATCAGTTCTTGACCAATGTCATGGTTAATTTGCAGCCTAGACTGTTTCTTTGAAGGCCCTTTGTGTGAATATTTATAGAGTAAACTTTTCTCATATGCACTGACCAGAACTGACTGACTGACTGCTAGATTAAAGCAGAAATTCCTCTTTTCTTCATTAGATCTATCATCCTGGCAACAATATCAGATATAGTCCAGCGATTATCTTGAAATGAAGTGGGTGCCCTGCTTTATGTTTTTTGGGGGAGAACTATTTCCAGTTCCTATTTTCAGTGGAGGCCTGTCACAAATTTCCTTGCAGGTCGTAAATATAAAATACGCCTTGCATTTGCAACTGAGTTGTAACTCTTTGGTGAAGACCAAAAGTTTATTAATTAATTATTAAAGGGGCTTTCAGGAGGTGTACCCATAAAACAGTTATGAATAACTGTCCCTTATCTTTCAGGCATGTTTTTCAGGAAAACATGTCTTGTCAAGTTGACCATGATGGATGACATTTATTGTACTATACTGAATAACATATAAGAATCTGTGCAGTCGTGTTCCTAAGGCGAAACAGCTGGAAAACAGCAGGCAGCAGAGTATTACCAAAACTTAAAATTCACAACAGTGTCTTAAAATCTCCAGACTTCACAAATATTATTATATCCTCTTATTTTGGCCTTTTAATTACTATTTTAGTTTCCCTGTTCATTCTTTATGGGTGGCTTCTCAGAGACTGCTGTGTTGAACATGTGTGTGTGTATATATATATATATATATATATGTAAGTTGGGTTTTGGCTGCCTGTGGTAGAAATACCAAGGTTTGTATCATGGGCTGCAGGGATATGTGAAACTTTGACATAATGCATGAATTTTATGATCACTTTTCCCTTGAACCATCCTGTCCCAGGCTTCTTCCCTTCTTACACCCCTTCTCAGCTGTGGTGTCGTTGCAAGGGAGGGCAGCACTTACTCCCCATTTTCCCAGAAAGGGAAGAGGTAGATCTGCTCCAAACTGTTCTCTTTCCTTGTGCTCTCCTTTCCTCTTCTCTCTCATGAAAATGCTTTCCCACATCCCCTGTCTGCCTCAGCTTTCTTCCTGGCTTCTGAAAATGAAAGGGGAGCATCCCTTTATTGATGCAGTTTATGGCAGTTTGCAGTCTAAAATGCAGTGCAGCAGCTATGACAGTTTATATTCAGCAAAAATCTGCCCTTGGGTAGTATTAATAGTGTAATTTTGTATTCATATTAATCAGTTTGACAGGTTCCTCCTGGAAGGACAGCTTCCCACTGGAATGGGAGCTGCTGATCAACATGCTTTAGATAGAAAGGTAGGAGTAAATTATTGAGGTTTTAAAGTTTATAAAAATTGGCTTAAAGAAGTGACACTATTTTTTGCTTTTGGCAAATCATCAGCTCTCTGCTGTCAGCAATTACTGTGGTAGTTGTCACTAAAAATGCATCTTGCTTGTCTACACCATAGTGACTAAGTGATGCCAGTTTGAAACAGGTCTGTCTGCTGCTGAAATGCTTTTCGTAACACAAAAGCAGCTCTAATCCAACACATAGTAAGATGAAGGAAGAAGTGGGGAGCCTGGCTGAAGCCTGGAGCTCTGCAAGAATGTGTGTCTCCTGTTTTGGAGCAAGTGTCACTTCCACAGTATTTCTCCAAAACTTGTAGTCTTCTTGGCACTGATTGTTGGTATTCAGACTATGCAAAGAGCATTTTTTTAGGTTGTTCAGCCTGTGAACACACATATTTCATGCCTTACACGTTCCTGTACTACTTGTCCTAGTTGAAGTAGTGCTGGATTGTGTTAAGGTACATAACATCGCTCATTTTTCTTTGTATCATTTTTCAAGGTGGGAACTTGTTTGTGCAGTGAAATGTTTGCTTTGGTAGGCTTTCATCGCTAAATGAATGCAAAGTGTTGCTTTGTCTTATATAAGAGGGTGTAGATGAAAGCAGCATACCTTGGGGGGTGAGTTTTGCAATCCCCTCAGTTTTTGGGGGGATTTCAGTTGTAACAGCTGATCAGGGACGATAGAAAGCATGTCTCTGTGCAGTTTACCTTTATCCATTTGGGTAGTGCTGCATTTTTCCTAAGTAATTGGTAATGTTCTCCATCCTGAGGCTTGAGATGGTGGACCCATATCCATAATTCGTGTAAAGCTAAGGACCAAGATTATGAAGCTGATTTTTTTTTTCATATCTTGAATAGTGAGATAATAAAGCCCAATGCCAGACTTGAACTGATAAAGAATTTATGAAAATGTATCGCATTAATGTGAATTTCATGTGGATGTGATTTTGTATACACAAAGTTTGTCATTTTTATATTGTGTACTAACTTCAGCAACTCTATTTAAGCACGTTATTTTCTTTTTGCAGTAATAACGTTGCATGGTCTCTGTAAATGTTCTTGTGTGGATTAAAGACATTCAGTGCATCATGTTTCCCTCCGTCCCATCAAAGACATGTACAGCGCAGGCATAAATATTGATAGTATGTATGTCATCACAAAAAAATGGACAAATGCAGCAAAGAAAATTGTCCTTCTCCAAATGATTCTGGCAACAGTTAAGAATGAATGTTATTCTTGGGATAACAAATCATGTCTTCTCTGTGCCTTTTCCAGGCTTCAGATTTGCATCAGCCTGCAATGATGACAGAACATCAAGCTCCAAAAAACACAACCCACACCCCCAGCTTACCCAAACAAATCATCTCCTTTTTACTACTACTGTTGTGTCAAAAACAAGAAAGAGAGCTGTTTGGGTTTCTCATCATAAAAGAGCATCTTCCTGTATCTCCTCCTCTAGCTTTTCTGGAAATGGCTGTACGTCATTTACCTTTAAACAGTTTTTCTTTTCTCTGATTTGACTTTTTAGTTTAAAGAGATGGCAGCTTTTGAAAGATAAATTTTGTTGTGATGTATGTAAAGCAAGAACCTTTATAATATTGGCCTAGCCATATATGTGCTGAACACATTATTTATAAATATGTTTCATATAGAAAGTGTATGTATATATTATGTATATATTATAGCATATGTTGTTTATACTGATGTAATGTTGTTTACAAAATTCAAAGTATTACCTTAGATTGCCAGTCCTGAATGAAGTGTAAATGGTACAAGCAACTTTTACGAAATTTTTGGAAGAATTAAGATATGTGAGAGTTCCGGAGAGCATCATCACTTCACTAGCACTAAGGGGTGGCATGTTACCATCAGAAGCATCTTTAACAGGTCACTTCTGAACCTGTTACGCGTTAACCTGCCTGCAGCCTGCGTTGCTAAATGCTGTCGTAAGTGCCTGAGCATGAGTAACTGGAGAAATCCCACATTTGGGGCAGGAAACTTTCAAAGCAATGCCTTCACCTGTGCTTTATCTCTTTTGCATATGCATAATTTTAGTCTTTTTTGCTGTTTCTGGAGCAGCAGCCAGGCTTTCTGGATGCAATAGGAAGGACCATGAGCTAGAGAGGGCTACAACAGGGGTTGCTGAATCCCTGGTTGTTCATCCTTGGGAACAACAGCCCAGACTTTTTCTTCCAATTTTTGCTTGTTCCATCTTCACAGTGATTTTATAAAGGGAAATATTACATCTCTGGTTTTTAAACATTGTGTTGCAAAAGTAGCAGTAGAGAAATAGCAGGCTGCTATAGTAATTGTAAGTGTGGCAAAAGATGCAAGTTGTTTTTGTCTTATTGAAATGCCTTAATGTTAGGTCTTCCTTAATCTAGGAAATCTGGCAGGTGTTAATGCAGCAGCCTTACTGCAGGGAACACTAAGGAAAAACAAAAAAGGCCAACAAAAACCCCACCTTTTTCACTGTCCTGTAATTATCTTGAATTAAGCAGAGATAACATATTTTAAGTTAACATCTACAAAATTATTAGAGGTTAGACTTGAGTAATAACCCAGACACAGAAAACCCATAGTACAGTAGGAGTGTTTCAGCAGACTGATTTCACAGTCCGCACCAATCCTGCTGCAATGTCATTTTGGAATTTCCCAGGGAATGGCAGTGTAGAATTATTGTTTGATTTCAGTATGTTCTGCATGATGTACTTACTGTTTTTGTTGTCCTCCTGACTTGGGATGGACTTATCTACCTGCCCATTGGCAGGGCGGCTGTCATGCTCACTCAGCCGACCACCTCTGCTTCATGGCCGGGCAATGGGGTGGCAGTGATGTGGAAGTTCTCTGCTATCACCATGCCCTACTGCCTTGTTGTCAACTTTGGGGAGCAGTCCAGGCTGTCCTTACCAACATTTATTTTTATCTTTCAAAGAAGAGCTGTTACCACAGGGGTTTTTTTGGTGTATTTTTGCTTTTTGCTGGGGGAGGTGGGGCGGGGGGGGGGGGGGGGGAAATTCAAAATGGGCTTCAGAAGGCCAATACACAATTATACACAATTTTACCCATTACTCTAATGTGTAAATCAGTTTTATTGCAGCCAGCAAAGTGTGACAGTATGACTGGGAAGCAACTAGATTTTCTTTAGCGTGAAGGATTTCTGAACAGTGGAAACAAATCTTGCAGATTTCTAAAAATAATTCTGTATGTTAGCAGCAGCCGAAATAATAGATACGTGGTCAATTCTTTGCTCTGCATGGGCAGCACTGTACGGGAGCATCCATAGCATAGCCTTTGATCTTCATTTATAGTTCATTCACATTTACAAATACTGCTTGATATTCAAAATACTCAATTCTGTATTCGTACATGTTTTTGCATTCACATCTGAAGCAAAAATTACATCTGAAATTCAAATCTTAACTCTATTACAGCATCCTTCAGTTCTGCACTAAGGTTTTCATTATGTTTCTGAAATTTATTTATTAAGTGTCTGTGCTGCTGTAAATTTAGGGAGAAAAAGCTGGCATATGAGCCACACATCAGCAGCAATTTGGCTACTTAGCTTTTGTCAAGGGTAAAACCCCCCATGATTAACAATTTTCATGCATTGTACAGTATATGCTCAATGAACTATGCAACTGTGAAGAGGTATATGCACTCACAAGTACAGTGAGTGTAGGAAAATGCCGTTTAATCTCCTATTTTGCTTTAAATGTTTTAAGGATCATAGAGTCATAGAATGGTTTGGGAAGGGACCTTAAAGATCATCTAGTTCCAACCCTGATCTGGATGTTTATAAAAGCACACACTCAAGCAGTATTAAAAGAACATTCTTAAGGCTGTAATTCTCTGAGTCCAAAAATGCTGGAGTTAAGTTTCTGATCCTTGTAGTGCGTACCATGCTTCCCCCATATGCTCAGTTTCTATGCTATTCATGCTATTAGCTGTAGCTTTAGATTTAAGTTGTATCTTTTTTTTATTTTTTTCTTTCCCGATGACATTTTAAGGTACATTGTGACGCTAATTTCACATTAACAGCAGAAAAAAATAATTTCATCTGATCAAATTAAAATGCATGGTTGTGATTTCATCTTCAGCTTCGTATTCCTGAAGACTTTTAAAGTTGCCAGTCTGTTGAAGGCAGGAGGGAGGATATCTGAGAACAGTGATGCGCCAGTGCTGTGCCCTCACCCTTCTCCTCCCGAGAGGAAATCTAAGTAGAGATGCTCTCTCTTTAGTCACAATTTATTTCCCTGTTTTACCTGGGGTTCGGCCTTTAGGTATGCCAGTAAAGTAAACAGTAACACTAACCTTTGCCTATAGTAATACCTTGTGCCAAGCAGTTTGTATTTTAATTTCCATAATTCTAGTGATTTAACTTCTGTTCCCTCTGGTACATAAAACTAGTTCTGTGTTAGATGCAAACAATAGTTACACCGCTGTTGTTTCCCTTCTATAATAACCCATATTTAATGAAGTGGAGAATAAGTAATAAATACCAACTGTTTGTAGATCTGCCTGCTGGAAGCAGAAGCAGGTATAATTACTTTTTAGTACATTAGTCCCGTCATTCCTGTGATTAGCCAGGAGCAGGTCTGAGGTGTTTATAACGTGACCAGAATCAATACTTGCACCATCATCACCAAACATGCATCTCCGCTGCTGTGAGGAGCCTCCTTAGGTCCAAACTCAGCTTTGCCTCCTTCTCAAGATTTTAATCTTATAACTGGGAACCTGATATCTAAGAACTCAGAATTAAACAGCTATTTCATTTAAACAAGTCTGGACTTCTAATAAGTTCAGAATCCTTCTTCTGCAATCTGTTCATTAAATTTTAACTTGTGCAGTCTTTTCCTAGAAGGGCTTTGAGCAGGATTTTCTCTTTGCTGGGATAAATTAAATTTCTCTGTAGATGCTGTGGGTTGCAGTATATTTAAGAATAATGTTACATGGGTTCTAAAACTGGCGAATACAATTATATTTATTGGATTAACCTCTGAACCTCTAGTCTTAAAAATATCTCAAAACATCAGACATGAAGCAGACAGCTTTTTTTGGTTTATAGCCACAGTTTGGGTATAATTTACTTCATTTGTCATCTTCTGTAATTATTTTTCCAATGCTACATCTACTGCAGAGACAATATGTGAATTTCAATAAGCTGTGAAAAGCTGTTCATGAGGAGAATAACAACTTAGACATGTGGAGGTGGTTACTTGCATTCATTTATTTTTTAAATAGAAGTTTCTTTATCCTTGTTTTTGTCCTTTACTGTTAATAACGTTATGGCTTTTCCCAAAACACTGCCATGGTGTATTTGAGTTCTGCAGATGGCCATTACTTGGAAGGCAATTTCTTTTGATTAGCCTGAATTAGCTAAAATAGTTTAAAATAACAAGTAATTTAAGTTGCTAACCTGAGCTCAAAGCTGAATTGCCCCTCGTCACATGCATTATAACTGAAATTAAGAACAAACCTGTTTTCCAGTGCAAGGAACCATAAGTAAGTGAAGAACCTGCTCACTATTAAAATGCCAATAGGACTTTAGTCTTAAGTATTGACCCATACTGGTAGTTTTCTGATGTGTTATTTGATAATTTCCTACTCAAGCTTGTCATTACTACACAGGTGACAGTTTTATACTTCTGAATTCCCTGAAGCTTTTTGCTGTAAAGCTTGGGAAGCAGCTTATATATGAAACCTTCTTAAACTGTTTTTAATTTTCTTTGTTCAGCCCTTTTGGTTGCAGACTTGATGGCTTTTACACAGCAATAAAGTTAGTGAATACGGTATCTTGCTCAAACTCAAATTCCTTCCTATGAGGGTGGGAGGCACTGGCCCAGGCTGCCCAGGGCAGCTGTGGGTGCCCCGTCCCTGGCAGGGCTCAAGGCCAGGCTGGACGGGGCTGGGGGCAACCTGGGCTGGGGGGAGGTGGCCCTGCCCGGGGCAGGGGGCTGGAGCTAGGTGGGCTTTAAGTTCCTTCCAACCCAAACTGTTCTGTGATTCTGTGAGCTTTCTAAAACACTGAGCAGAGTCACACATCCCCTTGTTTGAAGGAGGCTAATAGGTCTGCATCAGCCTTCAGAGTCACAGCTGATGCCCCATTGTCCTCCACCAGATCTCCAGACCTGCAGATCCCCAGCAGCAGCTGCAGAAGCCCAAGGTTTTGTGCAAGCCATTGAGATCTTCTCTCTCTGGTTTCAACCTCCTTTTCCTCCTGCTACTTTTGAAGGCTCTGCCATGCAGCATTCTGTCTGGAGGACAGCTCAATGCCCTTCCCGTTGCTGTAAGTTATCTAGCTGTTCCGTAAGATCTCCTGGCCCTGCTGCTGAGCCAGGCTGTTCTTACATCTCCTTTCATTTTTCTTTGTTGGTTGTTCAAGTGTAGCGAGTTAACCGACTGTACCTTTATCTGTTCTTCTATACAGTGACCTTCGTAACTACACCAGATGACTCTTTCTTCACTTACTCATAAATCATTTCCTATTCTTTTATCAGATTCTTTTCTCTTCTGCTTTTTTTCCTAGTGCAGTGCTTTATTTTACAGCTGTTCAGCAGTTACTTGAAGTATACCAGTGTCACCACCCCTGAAATTCTTCCAGTTAGTGAGATGGCTGTTTCTTAACACCTGCTGATCTCTTCGTATCTCTCTCTATATATATACAGATACATCTCCCCTATTTAAGACCTCTGGTTCTTTATTTAGGAGAAATGCAACAATTCTTGTATTAGCACTGACCTACTGAACATTTGTTTTATATTTGTACTTAGCTGTTCTTGTCCTTAATGAAGGAGAGACAGTGGTTAGTAGAGACCGGCTTTGTGAATGCACTGTACTAGTAGAAAAGCATGTATCCATGTGTATATTCTGTGCAGGTATGTATACTTTGTGCAGACTATAGCTGGGGTACTCTCTCCACTCTCCTAGTCCTTTCCCACTGAGATTCATGAAAGAGAGGTTTTCTTTTTATGCTGCTTTTTCTGTAAATAATATTTTTCCAATCTCACATGACTAAGCTGCACTTCTGCTCACTTTCAGGCCCTTTGGGCAAACTCACTTTTCTGTGTTTGTTTCTTCACATTTCCTTCCAAATCCTTGAGACTGCACTGAAAGGAAAATAAAAGAGAACTTGTCTATACCATTCACTTAAGTTCATTTTCCTTTATATTGCTTTCATCTCATGCTATATATTGAATATTTTAAGTGCATAATAGACAATGCTATTAAGAAATAATACATTTTATTAAAGCACACAACAAAGCTATCTATTCTGGGTGTAGTCAATAAATAGCATCTTGAGAAAGTACCAAATAGCAATCCAGTGTTTTGGTCCAACTAATACTCATTTGGAGGCTTTCTTGGACAAAACTAACACTAGCAATGATGATGAGGAGGTATAAATGTTACAAATTTGCTCATGGCTAGATACAGAAATATGAGGACTCTTCCAAAAAGCTGGCAAGTCCCTTCCTAGTAGATATTATTATTAGGGAGAACTGTTTATTATGGGATATTTGAATTCAGTGGCAAAGGAAAAAAAGCTGGAAAGAACACTTCATGCTCACAGAGATGTTGTAGTATAAGGAACAATAGAGATAACATGAGGTTTACTAACACAGAACTTCCAGCAGTTCTGTTGTAAGAAGAGGCAATGAAGAACTTGTTAATTTCATTCTGCATTAATACAGAAATTTGCCACTGCTGTTAGAAAGAAAATGGGAAACAATTTCAAAATTCTTCCAGAGAGAAGTAATTGAGAGGGGAGATTTAAAACAAAAAATTTATTACCCTGATGGCAGCCTAAGATGGTCTTCATCAGAAAGTACCTAGCTAAATTGTCAGGGAAGTCCAAGCTGAGTACGAGAAGGGCAAGACAGAGGGAAGGAAGGAGGTAATTTGTGAAGCTAACTAATGTGTAGTATGTGAGGTTATGTCCCATTAATTACACAGATTGAGAATTCATATTTGCACGTTTTTTTCCTGCATGTTTTAGCAGTCAGTTTTGTAACTATATTGAGATACTGAAGATGAGAGTCATAAGCCCATGCTGTCTCTCCTGCATGGCAGTGTGATTGATACTTCCGATGGCCCCAGGTAGAGTAACAGCCTGAGAGACAGCAGTGGGTACGCCAGTCCTCTGGTGTTTGTCTCAGGATTAGTCCATTGCCAGGTCATTCCCATGACTGAAGATCTCATGCTAGTCCTTCATTTTCCCACTGTTAGCTTTCAGTTAGATCAGTCAGCTGATCTAAACACAGTCCTTGGCCGCTTTTTTGCTGGAGGTAATGTAAGCAACATGCGAACATGTGCCTGGTGGTGGGAGAGAGCAGGGCTGTCCCTTTTGATGATAACTGACTGTTAAATCAAGCTTAGCTTGCATCTGCATGGAAAAAAAAAGCATGGCAAAGAAGCATTTTTGCTGCCACAACAAAAGCATGGCCATGGGGGTTTTCTTGGAGTTCCTGTTTTATCAGCTGCAAATGCAGAGGTGATCACCCTCCTGCCTTCCCATGTCCCTTCTTCTCCCAAACCACCTTCACCCCAAACCATTTTTAGAGGTTCTTAGGTTTACAGTCATTTGTAGCTTGTTCTTTTCCAATCTTATACCAACATTTTTTTAATGTATGCAGTGCATGTTTCCCAAGGTCCCAGCCATGTTTCTGCGTGCTTGTAGACCATTGATGTCAGTGGGACTGTGAAAACCTACCAGAGGGTGGATTTTGGACCAGGAATGTTTTTTTCCCCTGGTCATGGGTTGAGTGCTATTCCAACTTTTATTCTGGCAGCTACCATGAAAAGCATGTGTTTAGAACATCAGGCACAGCTGCTGTTTGTTCCAGGATACAATAATTCCATTTTCAAATACAAAATGTACAAACATCCTGTCCACTTCTGTGATGAACACCACTTCCGAAAAAATGTCTCTTAAGATAGTACTAAAAGGGATACATCAAAGAGGAACCTTGTAAAAAATTTCTCCCTGTCTAAAATAAACCTGCAAACAAAGCACTGAATAGGATGTTGGTATTAATAATAGTTTGTGGTGCTTCCTTGTTGACAGAAGATCTATAAACTTAGGGGGGGTTATCTATTTATAAAGCATTTCTGTTCCAGCAGTTTAAATACAGTGGATTTTGTTTTGATTTA
Source organism: Falco rusticolus (assembly GCF_015220075.1). Lineage (NCBI taxonomy): Eukaryota > Metazoa > Chordata > Aves > Falconiformes > Falconidae > Falco > Falco rusticolus. The sequence goes on from NC_051199.1 coordinate 27,735,731, forward strand.
TGAACGATAGTTAAGGTAGACTGACTAGCTGCTTTCTCTTCCTTCAGTTTTACATCTATTTGCTATAGCGTGCATACATGCAGGTGTGAAAGAATTAATTTAAATATGCTGCCCATAATTATTACATTGTCCCTTGGAATGTGATACCTCCAAGAATGGGATGCTCCAAATACTTTTTTTAGAAGCTATATGTAAATTACCCCAAAAATTGCAGATTTATTTGTTTATCGTGTTCTGTGCAGGACAATGAGATTGTTATCTTCATTTATTGAGGTGTAGAAATATGTCAGATGTTTTGTTCTGTTCAGACCATTGCTCTATAGCTGACCATAGTCAATATTCCTTTAATTACAAGAGGTTTTTAATTACAGCCACTACATTTTTTACCAGGAAACTTGCGCAAACAGTGACAGTGATTTCAGTACATGTCCTTGGTTTTGTCTTTCTGTGATCTGACTGAGCTCTTTAACTCCTCAGAACAAGGCAAACCAGCAATAAAGCTCAAAGCAGGGTTTTACACTGCAACATATAATGATGCCACATAGCCTTCAGGTGGGCCAAAATACTTTTTTTAAATCCAAGATAATTCTTTGAAGCATTTATTTCAGTCAGAAAAGGCAGTGGGTTCAGCACAAAATATATTTTATTTATGCCAGAGTTACAGAGTTGAGGCTTTCTTTTAGAGATGCACAGCTACTGTGACTTCCGCAGAGATTTAGGCCTGAAAGTGGGAATTCTTTGATTTTTTTCCAGTTATTTACCCATTCCTCAGAAAAATCACCTTTAGTTTCTTTGATGACTTGTTCACTGCAAAGGAACAGGTCAGCACTGCAAAGCAGCCACTGAATAAGGATATGAAATTATTTGTGCATATTAATACAGAATGCAATTGTACAGATTTCTAGCTGCCACCACGTTTATGTAGTTTCCACTGATGGTCTCATTGCACCAGGAGAAACTTCTCTCGTTCCCTCTCTGTTTCCCATGATGCAGAAACTTTAGACGCAGAGCCAGAGCAGGGTTTGCCTGTGCTGGGTTTCCTGTCTGTCACCTGTAATTGCTAGAGGTCATCAGGAGATACCAAAAAATATAAGAAAGTTGAACAAAGTTACGGAAATAATTAAGGGAAAGCTTTTGCTTTCCTTCTTTATGGTTAAACATTTGGTATTTTATTAACAATTCAAAATGCCAAATCTGACATATGTTTTTATGCTAGACACCCTTAATGAAAAGGAAAGCAGTCACAGCACTGCTGGAGAGCCAAACGTCAGAGATGTGATTTACCCTGAATTCCCTGTCATATTTATACCTCAAGTTATTTTCTAGGTGATTATTCAGATAAAGCTGCATGGAAATTATTTTATTAGGTCCCTTTCAAAGTTAAAGTGAGTGTTAGTCCTTTTAGAAAGAAACAATCTGCATGTTATTTTGGTAATATTCGGTGAGAGAGTAACAGAGCACCGATTTTTCTTGTAATTGATTTCATTACAAAAAGTACATGATGCTAAACCACTAAAAGACATTACTTGAATTAATGGATTTCTAACTTGGTTTTTAAGTGTAAGTCAGAGTATTGGACACCTAACTATGAAAATACTGTAACAGCTTTTTTGCTTGACCCTGTAGTTATATATTTTTTATTTTACATAATGCCTACAATCCATAGTGCTGAGAAAGGCTAATAGCTGCCACCAATAAAAAAGCACAGGAATCAGCAATGAAAAGCCAGAAAATAACTAGCAGGTCCATGCACCCTCCTTGTGGATGTGCCACGCTGGAGTTTCTGACGCTGAATTGACTCTCAGGTCCCATTAATGTCGTACTTTCTGTTGGACTCTTTTTGGCGGGGTGAAGGAAAGGGAAGGCTGATGTGTTCAGTTTTGGCATGGATCACAGCACCCAGGAGAAGGCAGGGAATATATCCACACTCCTCTGCTCAATCTGTAGTACCATACCAGCTATTAACAAGACTGACCTGGACAAGCAACTCTAGTAAGAGCAGTACTGAAGTTTCCGCCTATGTCCAGAGCTGTCACCCATGCGCTCTAATGCATAGAGCTCTTCTGAGTGGCCGGGCTTGGTTTCAGGGTGCGTGAGACTTGATTTCAGCTGATGATAGCTTGTGCATGTAGATGCTCTCCTCAACTTGTAGGTGACAATCCTCATTCAGTTCACGGGGCAGTTCTGGCAGGAAGGTGCCATCTATAATGGCATAGGGAAACCTTTCTAAACCACCTCATCACGCCAGCTGGCCGCTACATCTGCTCTGCCCTTGGGTTGGCAGACCCACTTGGAGAGCCTGGGGGATCAGCGTCACTGGCCTTGGGGAGAGATGCAATAAAATAGCATGTCCACATGTTAGAGCTCATGCCAGCATAGCATCATACATTCGTTAGCACAGGTGGCGTTTGTTACGTGGCATCATACGTTCGTTAGCAACAGGTCCTGTTGATGATAATGGCACATCTGTTGCCACTGTAGGCAAGAGGATACAAGGTCTTCTCTTGCTGAAGGCATCTGTAAAGCATGTACCAGCCTTTTCTTTCTAGTCATCCCCTACAATATCCCTAAGCTGGAGAAGTCTATGTCCAGCGTAACAGTGGTCCATATAACAGTAATGTGGCTTTAGCCTATGGGCTGTGATGCCTTTTGTTTTGCTCCTGAGGAGCTGAAGTTCTTTAGGGACTGGCTGAAGTGTTCCTTCTTATAAACCTGTTTTTTTCAGTTGAGTCCAAACCTGGAGTTCCGTCATGGGACTATTTCTGAGTCCCACCAGTCTATCCCTTGTGTTGCAGCTAGCAGTAACAGCCTTTTCTATCAAGCACATCATGCTGATCTATATGAAGTACCATCTAAACAGATTTTAAGAAGTTTTAATACCACCTCAGTTAGATTACCTAAATGTGGTACTTAAAGAGTGCACATAGTTTGGTTTTCAGATAAAGCTGTGTCTTACTGTTCTATTTATTCTCTGCGTTTTGTATAATATCTAGCATATCATTGATCTTGCCACAGAAAATCTGTAAAATAGATTTTAATGTACAGAATGCCTTGTTATGCAAAAAATATACAGTGGGAATGTGAGGTTGAGTAACAAAGTGTCTAGGCTATGTTGGAAAGTTCAGGCCATAAATTCTAAGTTGTTAAAAGAATTTAAGGAGTTTAAGGAAAATAAAACTAGATGCTTTAAGAAAGGATGCCAAATAACTGAGAGATGGGGGAGGAATCAATGTGGGAAAGCGGTGGTAAGAGGCCAAGGGCAAAAGCATGGCAATGAGAAATAAAAATAGCAGGATAAAGACCATACTGCTACCAAAAAATAGCCGGTAGTTCCTCATGTGTATGTGAAACTTGGATAGTGACCAAAATAACCTTCATGGAAAAGAAGTCCAAGCTACTTACAAGTTCTCCAGAACACCTGTGTTTGAATGTAAGTGATGAAGTATGTCCATGTGAAATATCTTTTTACCCAGCCAAATTCAGTTCTGTTTCTTTGTTACTTTAATTGCTGGGATTAAAGATTTCACATCCAGGTAGTTTAATCTGCAGTTCTTTAAAAATATAATCTCTCATAATTGTATCTAATGAAAAGTTTCATTACCTAATTTTGTATTTGAATTCGTTCATCCCCTCTGATTTCTACCTTATTTCCAAGCAGTAGAGTTTATTGCAAAACTTTGGAAAAGCAGATTTTATTAAAGCAGAATATTTTTTTAAGTGTCAGGAAATATCAAACATTTTGTCATGATTTCCTACAGTCGTTGCTCTTGTAAATTCAATTTACCAGTACATTAAGATGCTCTTTTTGAAAATATTGCATCTACATTTAAGGAAAAGGGAGTTCATTGACTCAGAAATTGAGAAAAGAAGTTCAGAAGTAGCCCTGATCAAATTTTCTTGGGCTTTTTGGTTATATGTTTTGTTCTGACGTTTTGTGGAGCCTCTTAGGTGGGAAACAAAATGAAGTATTTCCTTAAAGCAAGACTTTTGCCTAAAGAAGCAACAAGTGCATTCAAGTTAGCTCATCAGATTAATTTGCTCTCAGATTCATGCATTTTCTTTCTAGGATTATTTTTGGTTTTATATATAAATATCTGTAGCTCTGTAAGGTAACGCTCATTCTCAGTATTAATTTGCAGGGGATTTTCTCCTTTGTATAATGGGATAGATTAAAAATAGCCAAGATTCAATCAAAAGGCCAAGCAAGGCAAACTAATCTGGTTTTGAACTACTGAGCTGGCATATACACCAAGAGGGATTGGCACTGGGCTTTTTATGTTGCTTCGCAGCTAGCAAAGCTACCTTTAACTGCAAGTTTCTTTCTGAGTGAAGTCCAGTTTAGTGCTCTTATCATACTCATCCCAACCAAATAAGCTTTTCTCAGAAAACAGGAAATTGATAGACTCTAAGTTTATGTAGTGACTTAATACCTGGCAGGGCACTGAATAATGCCAGAACCTGGGGATTTGCCTGCAGAAAGCAGCCCAGAAGTTGGTGACAGCATTAACTTCTAATCTGTGATTTATTTTTTTTCTCTTTGAGGAAAGGGGGTGATGGTTTGTATGTAACTGTAGCCTGCCTGGTACATCAGTCTTTGGATACCCATCTCACTGAAAGGCATTGTAATGAACTGAGGGCTGAGAAGTCAGGTGTGTCCATGTTTAGGCAATTGACGATATGCTCTGATTTACGAAGTGCCTCAAGCACCTCTAACTTGTTTTAACTTCTTCATCAAAGGAATCTTTAAAAGTATCTCTTAAATTTTATCTTCTCTGTAGCAAGCTTTTGGTGGTTGGGCTTCCCTTTTGTCTACCATTTCCCTCCCTGCATATACTTTCTCCTGAAGTAATCCCATTATTCTTTGGCTGCAGTACTATACCAGTATGTTGGCTTCAAAATTGGTTTCAGTCTTCTACACACTGTGTGTCTGCCAGGTTTTTTCCCCCCAATGTTTTCTGGTGATATTTTATTTGTCTCTGTCAAGATTAGTTTCTGTTACACCCACAACATTCCCAAATCCTGTTTTATCCTTTTTTTGCTCAGTGTTGGCACCATTTCTTTCAACCATACTCATGACACTGGGATTCTTTCAGATGTTGTTTTCTCATTCTCTGTTTGTGTCCCAACTTCAGTCGCCAAGAAACAGCCCACTTTTTGGTGCAAAAAGCCTTGACTCCAGCAGTTTCCTGCTCTGAATTACTTTCTCACATTTTTGTCCTGATCTGTCGAGATACTTCAAGTAGCATATTTTTCCATTCTGCTCTTCTCTTTTGGTTTCACTGCAGTTCATCCCTTTAGTATGTACTTCTGCTCAAAACAGTTTACAGTGGCGTTGATAGAGAAGCAGTATTGCAACAGCATTTTGAAAGGCTGGAAATAAAGCTAGAGGGCAGAGTGAGGGGTGATCCAGTAGTTAAGATCATGCAGTGCCTGGAAGGAGCACGTTACCTACATGGGTTTAAAAGCAACTGTATCATTAGATGATATACTGGAAGAATGGGGAAGGTTTAGACACAGTTCAGTTATGAAGTGTAGTAAACAGAGCCAGGTCAAAGATAAGGCCTTGGATACATCCTTCTAAGAATAACACTGGGGTTCTCCTGGTCTCTGGGATAAAAGGATGAGAGGAGGACTTATGAGAGAAGATTAAGAGCTATGCTTCCACTGCTTTATCTTGCACCACTGTGTGAATATCCCCAAGTAAATGTTAGAGCTGTCTGACTTAGATTTTAGTTCAGAAAGCTCTGGAGAGTCAAGGCAGATTGGCAAGTCAACAGCATAAAGATTATGGCTGATCTGGTTCCTTATGAGTGGGACTCGGCCATGAGCCTTGTCTTGGACAACCATTATGAAACCGTCGTGGAAACCCTCAGGTGGGATGGGAATAACTGGGTGAAAAAGATCCAGATGGAATAGTTAGCAGCAGGGGGGAAGGGGGAAGAGAGTGGCATTAAAGCAGGCAAAATTTCAAGAAAGCAATACTGTCAGTGGTGGTTATGTTCCTGACAGTGATGTGGATGGAGGTGTACAGAAACATGTCAGTAGAGACCCCAGCCCATGAGACCTTACCTGAGAGTCATCCCCAGTTATGCTGCTGATCTGCCTCTTTTGTTCTGGGCTGTTTTCTTTGATGGCACCTGCATGTTTTGAAATTTTACTTGAAATATGTCTGCTTGTTCATGCCTCTCAGTAAATCAGTTTCTGCTATGCAATCTGTACAGTTTCTTTGCCTCAAACTGTACCGGACATAGTACAAGCTTGGATATAGGATCTAAGTTCGAGGAACGTGTTGGTTTAATACAAGCACTCTGCAGAGAGGAAAAAAAGCTGTTTATTATACAAGGACTTAGAAGTACGTAGTAGCAAGGAAATCCATGCAATGCAGGAGAGGTGGAATTTGTAAAGCCTCAGGAGAGCAGACATTACTCATTGCCTGTTCCGTGCACAGTCCTGTATGTGCCTCTGGTAGCAGTCCAGAGTGTATTGGTGGAGCCGACTTGTGGTACAGAGGTCCAGCTCAGTGTCCTTGAAGCTGTTACATCTTCTGTCAGTTGTGTGGCATGGAAAAAACAACAGGGGAGAGAACAGTGCTTGTGCAGATGGAGTGCAGGTAATGATGAGCGTGGGGAGAAGGAAATCCAGAGTTCATCCATCCTCAGGGGGGAAATACTGAAGTTAGGGGACAGCATGAGTCTGAAAGACAGGGCATAGCATCTTACTAAAGAGACCAAGTGCCTAAGGGTTTGGGGGAAAAATAGTAAGTCAAAAACTGAGTGACAAAAGGAAGATTTTCTACCATCCCTTTTTGCTGAGAAAATAATCTTGATCTCACCAACTTCCTACTATATACCTCAGAGGCTGTCAGCTAACTGAATCAGAAAAACATGAGTAATTTATTCACAAGAGGCAGATATTTCAATGAGGTTTTGAAAGTGAAGGCTGTAAGATAAGCTGCTTGTTAGCCGTGTTAATGTGGTTCACAGGGAACAGCCATATTATACTTAGCTGTTGCTTTTGATGAAAATCTTGAGTAATATTATTCTTCTCACAAGATGCATTATGTGCTGGAGTGCTGAAAAGTGATGATCCAAAAGATGATACATGTTCCCTGGAGTAAAGGATGCACAACTATTCTTGAGCTGATGGCTGCAGGATATACATAACACACTTTATAAGTATAACTCCCTTGCAAATAAGCCTGGAAGGAACTTTTCCATGAGCTGTGGCCCTGCACTCACCGAGGAGCTGTGGGGTGATGGTTGTGAGTTGTGGGTCTGACTTCTTAGCCTCTCTACCAGTGTGCTGTGCAACCTTGGCCAAAGCACCTTCTCTGTGTCTGAGATTTCCTTCCTGTGGATAGGACACACCAGGGTGGTGATGGTTCATTTGTCTTCAGTCGAGGCATATGCATGTCAGATTTCAACAAACTGAATATGCCAGGCATGCAGAAAGCAGTCCTCCAGATGTACCCAAGTGGAAGGGTTTGGGTTCATGTGCCTGAGGTCAATGGGTCAAAGCAGCAGTCCAGGTCCAGGCACGCTGCCAGCAGTTGTCGTTCTTCAAAACAGCAGTCTCCCCTCAAAATGAATTCACAACTAGCCTTAATGATGTATTGGGTTTCTCTGAATTTCAAATCTGTTTTTCTTTAGAAATGTTGGCTCAGGTTTGCTTAAATTTCTATTTAAACTCCTGGAAGTTAAAGGTTGAATATTTATGGGAACTTTCCAAAATATTAAGCTCTGTTGCATAAGTTGCCTCACTACATACTCCTGATAAAAAGGTATGTGTTTTTTTTGTCTCAAGGCTTGCCATGAAATCTGAAAACTTCAGACTGTGTCACTTTAATATACAAACAACGCTCAGCAATACAAAAGGCTTAAAATCAAAGCTGTGCTGTTATCTCTTCAGACCAGGAGCTTTTTCAAGGAGGTTCTAATGCAGAAGGAAAATAACTTCCAGTTGTGTCTTTGAAGTTTTTTGGTGTGATATCATGGACATTTAATCCGTGCTGTGGCTGCTCTTAAAAATCGAAAGAAATTGCAAAGTGAAGCAGTAAGGAAAAGAAGCTGTTTGAAAATTTAATCAGTCTCACTTGATAGAGTCTGCTAGTTCTGTCCCAGTATGGAGTAAACCTGGTCACGGCTACTTTAAGCCTGATGCCACTGAAATGTCCCAGTTTAGGTGTAGTACAGTGTCATGATGTATAGAGATTTAGAAACTACTAAAGTGATGACTACAACATATTCTTTAATGTTATCCTGAGACTCGGAGCGTGTGTTTGTGGTTAGAGTCAATGGAGAGGCAGCTGTCCCCAGCAGTGCTGCTTACTTCTGTAAATCAGCGTATTGTGAAGTTACTTTCCTCCCTTTAGGAAAATGCATTCGAAGTTGCATTGAAATAACTTTACTTATGTCTGAGGGTTTTTTTTTTGCCTGTGTGTATTTGGTTTTCTGGATTTGTGTTTTGTGGTTTTGTTCCACAATGGCATTAAACTCTGGCAGCTAATGCAGGAAAAGAGGTGTTTGCTGAAACACTGGATCCTAATCCCAGCCACAGGGTTTCAGCAACAAGTCATTTGGCTGAATAATTTCCTTGCTCAGCCCCCCTTTCTTCATCTATTCAGTGATGAAAATAGCCTGAAATCTACTTGACCTTCTGCCTTGTTAGTAAGTGTGATTAACAACCCCTTGTCCTAATGAGATACAGAAACAAAATTACTGTGTACTATCATATTTAATTAAATTGTGTTTCAGAAAACTGTCATTTAAATGGTAACTTATATTTCCCTGGCATTGGTTTCTCTTTCCTTCTTCTGACTTCATTCCCCTTTCCTTACTTTTCTCCCTTTAGTTAGTATCCCTTTGTCCTTTTTTCCTTCCCTTTCCTCCTTATTTTCCCTTCTTTTTTGTTTTGATATAAATTGGCTGGTCAGGCACTGAAGTGATATGAAGGATACAGAAATACCTCCAAAGGCAGATGCAATTCTGCTTTTGTTGCTGCCTCCATGAACATGTGCGAGCAAAGCATCGGAGCATGGCAGAGATCCAGGGTGGATAATGGGAACTGAGGGATGTGCAGGAAGGGCAGACACTCCTCAGAGAAAACAAGTGAACAAGTTGGTTCTCCAGTTAAGGGTAAGATTGAAAAAGGAGGTGGAAAAACCCAAAGGCTTCTCCTGAACTCTGCATCTCTTTGCTGGTGGTCCACTGCCTTTGCAAATGCCAGGTGAGAAGGCATCAAGGGCGAACGTGCTGCAGACAGCCACGTTGCTCTGCTCTGCCACCATTGCAGCCCTGTGGCACAGTGCCCTGGGTCGTCACACCTTGGTCTGCACACTTTTCTTTCCAACCCAACACAAACTTCTCTCTGTGTGCAGGTGCTGCCCACATGACAGATGGGCTCTGTGCATGCATCTACCAAGAGCGTTAGCTGGTCCCCATGTGCTTACAGGCATTTGGGCTCAATAAGCAAAGATGTGTTGATCACACAGGCAAATGAAAGTCTTTGTTTATTCTTTAAATATGTGCATTTTTAGAGGGAAGAAAAAATAACATCCAAGCATTGGTGTTTATCCTAACTGGAGGCCTGATTTATGCCTCTCCTTCTCTCAAGGGTACTGCTCTCAGTGTTTATGTAGTGAAATGGCACTAGAAAATGAACATGCTTTGGAAACTATTTATGAATTCGAATTGGCTGCTTTTCTGTTTAATGAAGTCCCTGTCTTTGAGTCTGTGCCATTTAATTAAGTGGTTTATATAATTACTCGCTGTCATCAGTTCTGTCCACTCTGGAAGGTTTGAGTTTTCTTACTGAAGGTGTTCTATTTAATGCTGGTTTGTAAGTCCTTCAACTTCGGAGACAAAACAGAACACAAAAATGCAGAATCCCAAGGTAAAGACACTTTCTGTAGCAGGGCAGACTGAGTTAGGTGGGATGAGATGCTGCTAAGGCTGTTCTGTTTTTTCCTCAGTTGCTGATGTACCAAAACTTTCTCCTATTCCTCCTTTTAGGAAGAGGAGCTGCGATCCAATCTCTGTGTCAATACAGACAACATCTGTGTGCTTTTGGCAGAATACCTAGCCTGGCTCTTTCTTTGCTATAATCCTGGAGATATTTTGGGTTTATGAAAGTTCTGGCATTCTTTACATGCAGGTAGTACCTCTTCGTGCCCTCAGTGGCTGCTTTGTCTAACATCATTCGTAGCAGTGGAGTCACTAAAGCATCTCCTGCTTCAGAGCCGTCTCTGCATCCTTACCTATTTGAGCTGTTAATGTGTGTTGCTCATGAGAGGGAAAGTTTCCTTCTCAGCAGCGGTTACTTTGGTGGCAGTGTAGAGATTTCAGAGTAACCTGGTTATCCATGAGAGTTTATGAGTGGTGTCTTCCTTCTAACTAAATGGAGACCCCTGTGTGGAGCACATGTACGGTTTTTCCACTTGACCTTAGCTTTGATAAACTTCAGACAGAGCCTTGCTTTTCTTGCTGTAAACTTCTGGGGTTACTTAAATTGTTTTCCTTTTTGTTGTTGTTTTCTTGAACCCTCAGATGTTCTCTTGTTTCTCAAATTCCAAGTGTAAGAACTCAACATAGTATTCCGTTAAAAATTCCATAATAACTTTACTACAATAAATCCTTATTATTCCTCTATTTATACATCTTAGGATTCCAGTAGACTTCTTAAACACTATATTGTACCATAATCTTATGTTTCAGCTGCTTATCACCCACATGATCACAAAGTCTGATGGGCAAGAAAAATCTTTTTTCCTGGCAGACTGGTGTTACAGTAGCACACACAGAGAGGAGACAAAAGTTTTCTTTATTCTTGAATGGCATTGGATTAGTTTTATGTAAACTGTGAATGCAGTGCTTTCCTCAGTAGCTCCCAGCTCATTATTTGCAACGTGGGTCAATACAGTGGCCTTTTTCAAATCTGAAGCAAGAAGAGGACCTAAGCAAAAGAACCATAATTGCATTTAAACAGAGCTCATTGAATCTTGTAGTTGTTATCTTCACAAATTTTAATTCCCATATGCATCACTAAAAGAAAATGTAATCAGGCCCCAGCAGTAAATTGTTTAAAGGACTACACGGCCACATTTTCCTCATTAACTGTTTGTGTGCAGGGTTTGTTCTGGCTTTTGAAGAGACAGCAGGGGACTCCAGTAAATACAGCTGGAACAAATCGCAGTTGTGTCATCTATTCATTAATCCCTCCAGCTCCTCAGAATGAACGGCACAGCAGAACTACTTGGATTAACCCTGAGGCTCTGCAGCTTCATGTACTTTCTCACACTGAAGTGGTTTATCTTGCTTCTTATCTCCTCATCACAGCATCAGATGTAACATGGGGCTCATTATTAATGTGATTTCTTAATACAGAATTTTTATAAGGTCACTCATAAGAGAAATAGGGACCTAAATGAAGGCTTAAGAACTGTTGCCAGCATTAGACTTAGGCTGTTTAGTAAAAGCCTTATCAGGACAGGACTTGGCTGTTGGGCTCCAGGGCACAACATCTGGTCAAAGCTTCTGCTCCAGAACAGAAGTAGGTGATGTGCAGCCTGCTGCTGCAGTGTTTTGGATTTGCTGGGGACATGCAGGTGATTTATGACTGCGGAAGGCAAAATAATAGTACTTTATATGTTGACACTCCACAGTTATTTGAAAATCCCTGTCTATTTTCTGCTTGCTGAGCTTTGGAGTTTTGAAACTGTACTGGAATAATTTACAGAAATATTTCATTCAGGATCACTGGACTCAGTATTGGGAAAAGGAGCAATGGGAACCTTAGAGGTACCCTCATTCGTGGGGGGAAAATATCCCCAGAGCAGAAGGGTGGGAGCCAGCGTGTGTCATGATACTGTGCTTCCCCTATTCTTTTACATCCATTATAAAAACCCTTTTACATTTGCTTTTTAGAATGAACCATACCCATCTTCCACACAGCTATAAAAGTGTAAGGCAGAAGGGCAGGACTTTTATTTACCTTCTTCCATGTCCTAGACCCTGAGAAGTGACTTAGACTGGCATCTGTGCACCTGCCTTTCTGCATGAGAGCCTGTAAATACAGGACAGCTTTGTATGAGCCATCTGTACAAATTACTTCAGCTAAAGTAATGGTCAGGACTGCAGCGAGCCTTGGCCTACCAGTCCTGACCAGCATCCCTCTGAGCAGGCTTCACACCACACAGTCAAACAGATGGCAGGTAGCAAAGGACACAAGCAATACTGGTATGTTTCTGCACTGTGCATCATAAGAAATTCAAATTCCCAGCTTTATATAAGGTATCTTGTGTGCTGGTCTCTTCATCCATCACCTGATAGCAGTGCCTTGCTCCGGCATGGAGACATCCCAGTAAGTACGAGTGCTCTGCGTGTGCAGTCCCCGCTCTGCGTGGCCAAGGTAGTACTGAGCTGAAGCTATTTAAGGAAGTGTTTGCTGAAACTGTGACTTTTACAAAGGGAACAGCAATGTCTTGTTCCTTATCTTCATTCCCTAGATGAGTTAAATTATTTGGAATACTTCTTTTTTTTGGGAGGGTGGGGGTGGGGGGTGCAAGGGGCAGTTAGAATAAGAATCTAAAATAGAATACAGGCTTCTGACCAGATGGTTGAATTTTGATAAAATTCTGAGCAGGTGAATATAGAGTCTTTTTGGTCTCCTGCATAACAAACTGATTCTTGGAGTGTTTCAGCCCAGACCAAACCTTTCTATTTCCTGCGATGATTTCTGCTTGGCAGAAAGTGATGTCTCTAAATCAGGAGAGGCCATTTAGACTGAAATATTCCGCTGTACTCACTCTTCCTTTGCTTGGAGGGAGAGAACAATGGCAAAGAAAGAACACTTCTTGCTATTTAATTGAGTCTAAGAGGCTATAAATACATTTTTCCTTCAGCTAAAGTAGTAGAATGAAAGGCTTCTGAAAAAACTGATTCTTCATAAACCAGCTCATATCCTGCTACTCTTTGGAAAAGCATCTGCACAGGAGCACCTGTGGAAATCCCCTAGAGTAGTTTTAAGGCACTTTAATTGCTGATGAAGGCTTTCATTTCAGGATCTGCATTGATGCAAGGTTACAATTGCAAAGTTTTAGCATCAGTTTCTCAGGGATTGCACAAAGTTGTAGTCATTTTGCAAATCTGATTTTTTTCGCTTTCTTTGTTGAACCTGATGAGCTCAGTAAAATACAAAATGGAGTATTTTTCTGTATCCAAAAATGTTTGATGCTTAGCTTACAAAATGAGCAGTTCAATACTCTTGTGAAGTTAGTTGGTTTTATGACATTTCAAACATTATTTTCAGTGTTATTTCTTTCTCTCACTTCTGCTTTTTTATGCCAATATAAAAAAAAAGATCCTCCATTGCTTCAGTTTGATTATAGTAATATAAAAAAATGTTTCAATTCGTCCTGGTTGGGTAAAGTTTTTCTCGCAGATCTTCAGTAGCTGTATAGGCATTTATATTTAGTAATCACTTGCGACCATAAATTGTAATTTGGGACTAGATTTTTTTGCACTGCTAACTGGTAATGGACAAGTATTTGCATGCATTTTTAAACCTTTTTTAACATTTCCTTATTTAATATTCAGCTCATCTATGTTAATAGTTACAAGCAATTAGCATAAAAATTCAGTTAAAACTTGAAATACCTATTTTTTTTTTAGTACTTCATTCAAACATATTTTGCTTTGTTCCATTAGCTAAATCATGCCTTTTGGCAAATAAAGATATTAGTCTCATATGCCAAATACTAATGTCCTTTACATATGGCCATATGGATATGGTAGTCATAATTACTGCTTGTCTTTTGTGCCTGTGCTTGTGTGTCTTCCAGGATTTATGAAATACATCACTTTTACAATAATACTCAGCTTCCTGTTTGTTAAAACTAACAGGAGTGTTATAAAATAAATGCTCTGTCTGTGGCTAATTTTCGGTTTATTTTACCCACTAATCTTAATTCTTCTCCTAAAAAAGGCATGAATAATAATTGCCTTCCTAGCACAATTAAGATTCAGAGTTTGTGTCTGGTTATATGCAATTTAAGTGCTAATGCATTTTCTTTTACTAGGGTAATAATTCCTCTTATCTCATTATTCTTTATAGATTTACTAAACATTTTTTGGGTGCATATATGTAGTTGTCTAAACAGTCAGAATAAATATTCTAGGTGGAGTAGCCATCCCACTGTATTATCTACAAATATTTTCACAGTCAGAGGGGGTCTGAGTTTGGAGGTGTCTCTGGAGACCATCCAGTCCAGCCTTTGCTGCAGCTGGGGCTGGCTGGAGCAGGTTGCTCAAGAACATGTCCAGTTGGGCTTTGACTATCTCCAAGGATGGAGACTCCACAGCCTCTCCGGGCAACTTGCCTCAGTGTTTGACACTGCTCACCACAAAAAGAGTTTTTTCTTTGGTTTAAGTGGAATTTCATGTATTTCAGTTTGTGCCCAATGGTTCTTGGCCATTCACTGGGCTGAGCAGAACCTGGCTCTATCATTTGTGTTGGTACACAAATCCCCCTAAGGATCCCTCTAAGCCTGCCCTCTGCTGAACAGTCCCAGACCTCTTACACTCTCCTTGTATGACAGATGCTTCAATCCCTTGATCATCTTCTTGTCCCTTCACTGGACTCACTCCAGTATGTCCCTGTCACGTACTGGGAAGCCCCTCGCTGGACCCAGTACTCCAGATGCATCTCACCGGAGCTGAACAGAGGGGAAGCATCACCCCTCAACCTACTGGCAAGGCGCTGCTTAATGCAGCCTGTTGTGCTCTTGGCCCTCTTTACTTCTAGGACACATTACTGTCTCGTGGTGATCTTGTTGTCCACCAGGACCCTCCAGGTCCTTCTTCAACCAGCTTTCCAGCTGGTTGGCCCCCTAGTGTGTACTGGTGCTTGGGATTGTTCCTCCCCAGGGGCAGGGCTTTGCAGTTCCCGTTGCTGAACTTGATGAAGTTCCTGTTGACCCATTTCTCCAGCATGTCCAGGTCCCTCTAAGTGGCAGCGCATCCATCTGGTGTATCAAGTGCTCCTCCTGGTTTTATATCATCTGTGAAGTTGCTGAGCGTGCACTCTGTCCCATCATCCAGGCTCATTAATCAGAATATACTCGATTTCCTTGTGAGTAGGATTCCACTTCATGGAATCTAAGCATTTGATTGTTTTAACTATGAACCAAAGCATTTGATTGTTTTCATCAGTAATAATAGTTCTCATAGTGGTTAGCCAAATCTTACGAGAAGAACATGTGTTTTGACTTGATGTACATGCTATTTTGAATACTTTCAAATCAATAAGGTATGTATTAAAGGGATTAAACTTGGGTTATGTGATAGACTTTGGGATAATTATAAATAGAAATTGTTCAGTGGGTATATTCATATGGAGAGCCATCCTGGCTCTTGTAGGGATGTGACTTATTCTTATCAGAGATTGGAGAAGGGATAAATAATGATGTTCAATTAAAGATCCAGAGAAATTTGACTCATTTCTTGGGTGAAGACATGTAAGCATGCATTTCAGTATAATCCACTATCTAGTGGTGCGCAGTATAAGTCGTAAAAGATTTAGGGACTGCATGAACTGCACATGAGATCTCAAGGCAGTGGTGAGCCAATAAGCATAATGCAAATGGTTAATGAAAGTAAGGACGTGGTTTTGGTATTAGTAAGTCTTCCTCCGTGGTGTGTTGCCTTACTGTGATGATTACCCCTAAAGAACAATGTTGGAAAATGTGCTCAAAGGAGAACCATATGAATGCCTGAAAAGATTAGAAAGGGCGCGTCATAATGTGACATGTAATAATGTGCCATTCAATGAGTTCCATCTATGGAATTTATCAATGAGAAGATAATGGGGTGATTTGATCAATTTGCATGTATTTACATGAGAAAGAGGAATGTAGGTGAGCAGACATTTTACTTGATTCAGTGGCTGAAAGTCATAGATAATAGCAGATTCAGATTGGAAATAATGTGAACATTTTCTGTAGCATGTGAATTTCTCCTCTAACAGTAAGGATAATTAACTTCCAAGTGCTGTGGAAGATTCTCTGTCTCTGAAATAGTAATTCTGAAAAATATGCAACTTATTCATTCAAACAATGAGATAGGGAAGTCCTACGGTCCTGATTCAAGATGCCAGACAAGATAATCATAATGCTCCCCCTTGCCCTGATAAAATTAATCTTCTAATTAGACGTCCAGATTCCAGAGCACTCCTTGTAGCTCTGCCAATTGCAGTGAAATCTGACAAATGTCTCTGTGCTTTGTTTCTTTCCTCGTCTGTAAAATGAGTAACTGCTTGACTATATCACATGGAACCTATTTTTGTTAATTTTAATTAATTAATTAAAATCAATTATTAAAAAAATTACTTGTACGTGTATTTCACTAACCACTCCCTCATTGGAAGATGGAAAATAATTGTTCTGTATTTACTCTCACCTCTTCTGATCCATATCCTAGATTAACGAGTACCATGCCAACATTCGGTGCATGCACACTGCAGTGGCACACATTTCTATATGACTAATGGTGGGGGGAGTGGGAGGGAGAACAGAACATGTAATTTTTCCATTACAAATTTCGTTGACTTGCTTCTCATTCTAGGACATTTAAGTAAGTCTATTTAAGAAGTGAATGACAAGTGCTGTCTTAGGGAAGAAACTAAAAAGCATAATTTAAAGCCGTAAGTCATCATCATTTTTTATTTTTATCGTTTCTGTTTGGTGATAGGATTACTTGGATTGCTTGTAGCCATAAATCCACATATAGACTGTGTCAAAGAAGATCAAGCTCTCCATGCTCAAAGCATGAAGTCAGAGCAAAGCTCCCCAACAGATGGCCTTTTCTTTCCATTTCATGGACACTAGTTCTCACTGGGCAATTCATTATTTTCTACAGTTGAAGCAGCTGTGGATTACTGTAATTATGTATTTAATATATCTCTGACAATCCAGTATGAATACTAATTTGAACTTTATACATCTCCTTGGAATCAGGTTAATTTTCTCATGATTATATAGCTTCTGATTAACTGAAGATGTTTGTGAGGCTAATATTTTTCCTGCTACAGAAATAAATTGTGCATGGATTGCAAAATAATAGTGGTGTTTTCAGTGTTCAGTCTTGCTGAAAGTCCTAGGAGAGAATTTCTGAGTTCCCCAAACATTTTCAGATACCATGCTTTTGCTAATAACCTTGTTTTAAATTGTGAGTTTGGCTTTCCTAGGATACATATTGATCAATAGTAAATTATTTTCTTAAATATTTATTTTGGAGAAAAAAAAGACACTTTTTAATAGAAAATAATAGGCCAGCTGCACCAGAAGTTTCTATTACAGGAAAACTCTACTAACAGGTTTCTTTAGGCATGTTTGTCCTTTAAATAGCTCCTTGCTTTAGAGGGCAAAATGTTTGTCTTGGTGCCATTTGTAGATCTTGTATTATCCTCTTGAGAGTAGATTATGTTTTGCTATCGTATGTTTTCCTTTTGAATAACTATTCATAGCTTCATGTCCTTATTCCAAGAGGTTTGCCTCAGCAAAATCTCACTGACTACAGTGGAGTTATTTGTGGTTCATGCTGATGAAGGAGAGGCATCTGATCCTAAATACCATGTGTGAGATGTGGGAGTCAGGGCTGATATACGTATATTTCTCTGAAATCAGTTAAGTGGCACATGTGGGCCTGGAGGCAGAATTTTTGTGTCTGCTTCAATCAACACCAGCCTTTCCCACATTGTAGTGTGAATAAGTTGAGAAGGTGGTTTGTCTGCAGTAAGTTTAGCTCTCAGGAAGGCAGGAACCCAAAGTATATGCTTTAACCGTTTCCTTCCTATAGTATGTATCTGACAGGGCATCAGGATGCCAAGAAACAACTCTTGAAATGACAGTAAAATAGGAAAAAATACTTACTACCTGTGCTGCACCAAGTCTGAAAACAGGGTGGCTAGACAGAGGGAATATGCTCATAAAGTTGTCCTGGTTCACCCCTGGAAGAAAGGACATCTCTATTAGAATGAGGTGGGTCAGGGGGAGATTGACCTTCAGATCTTTTACTCTAATCTGGGATGTGATTTCATTAACCTAGCAATCTGATTTTAGAGCAATACATATATAAAAAAGTATTTTTTGTACTGTAATTTTTAAAAATAGACAGGAAAGCCTTATGTCATTGCTACAAAAAAATACATTTCTTGTCCACAACCTTATCATGCCATGGTTTTTCCCATCCTATTGGGAGATATCTAATAAGTGCACTGTTCCTAGAATAATGAATTGTGTGGGTGTTTTTCGGGTTTCTTAAAGATGTGGGTCCAGAAACCTGTATGTAAAATTATTTTTGCTACGGAGTACTACTAGTCTGAAATATGGAATGTGAAATTCCAAATGGGATCATTATGTATTTCAAATAGCACCTCTAGTTGAAATCTTTTCTGTGAGCATTGAAATGATTGAGCTGTGAATGAAGGTCGGATTCTGGCAGTGACAGGCATCCATTCCCTGGAAGCACCAAACACACGCGTTGGGTCCAAAGCGACTCTGGAGATGCATCTTAATCCTGGAAGAGTGTCTGAAATGCTTGATCTGCATGGGATTCAGTGTACTAATTTACATGGTAGGCTATTTCTCTGGGATCCCCTAAGGCTTAAGAGAATAGCATGAAAGATTTGTCTGCGCTGATGATGTGATCAGTGGTACTCAGACTTTTAAGCACGGGCGTGTTTGCTGGAACAAGCAAGGGAGCATTTGCTCCCTAGACTGCAGTTTACAGGAACTGAATTAGCAGGTCTCCTTACACCTTGAGAGAACCACTTTGCTCTCTGCATCTTACAAATCTTGGTGCTTTCATGTGCGTAGAAATCATTTGATCTTTTATCCCATTTTTTCGGCATCAAAGTTAAACTGACGAGTCTGTAATTCCATTTCTCTCCCTTTATACTATTTTAAAAGTAGCCCCGATATTTGCCCTTTCCAAATAGCATCTCGCCATCCTCTGTGAATTTTCAAAGACAGAGGTCATTAAAGAGATTGTTTCAGCCCATTACCTATGTATACCTGAATGAATTTCATCTGGCCCAGCCAGATGGAAAATATCTAATCTTTATAAGCACTTTCCAGCGTGTTCTTTCCCTATTCTGTCTTGAGATCTTGGTTATTTGCCTCTGATATTAGCTGCTAGTTGAATGCAACAAGGTAAAGATAGTGAGTACTGTGTCAAAAACCCACATTAAATACTTCAGCTTTTATGGCATCATCTGTCAATATCTTTTCTACTCTGCTGAGCAGCAGAGCAACATTTTGCCTGTTTTTTTTTTTTTTTCTTTTATTACAAATGAACTTGTAGAATTTTTTCGTGCTACCTTGGCTAGCTCCAAGTCATTTTTTTCTTTAGTCTCCACTTGTTTCTCAGTGTTCGTTATTCTTTTATACTCACATACTATTCTGACTGTGTATATGTGTCCTTCTCGAGTCTGAGATCACTGAGCAGCTTGTGGCTTAGCCAGGTTAATTCCTGGGCGTTTTCTGCATTGGGATAGTTTTCATTCACATAATTTCTCTAAGGAAACATTTGGTCCCATACCTTCTTTTCTCCTTTGATGTGCAGCTGTTGGTCTTTTTGTACTGCGAAGCCTCAGAGATCTTTAAGTGTCCTTACTTTAAAGTCCTTTGTCTTTATTATGTTGTTTTCTCCCTGAAGAATTAATCGGCACTTTCATGCAAGTTGTCTTTTGCCTTCTTATCTTAGGGGGCTTCTCTGTGCTGGAACATCCCTCACCCAGGCTGTTTTTTGCTGCTATTACCAACACACTCCAAGGTTGCTGGACAACCTGTGCTCTGAATAATTTCCTATAACATATCTGAGTAGTTGCAGTACTTCATTACATCTTGTGCTTTGGTCAATTATTCCAGTTCCTGGTTAAAAACCCCCAACTTCTTGGTTTTTCATTCGGTATCTGATGGACCTGTGCTATGGTAGTGCCCTCTGCTTCTCTTTTTTACATGATGACTTTTGTCAGGGCTGTCTCCCATTTACAGACTGGACCTAAAAGAGCAAATACTCTCTTGATGTGCAGTGCGCTTCCTTATTTCCATAGCCTCTTTTCTTAGTAAGTTATCTGTATTAGTAATCTAGTCTTGTGAGTTATTTACCGAGCTTCTCTTACTGCCCATTTATATTATAGTTTTGATACTGTACTGATTTCCGCCCAGCTCCTTTTGTGTATTCTCCACAAGTCTTGTGGAGATGTCTGATACGGTCCATAGATCAGTCCCACTTTGCTCTTCATTGTGTTTCCTTCCCATGAGATTATCATGGCCAACACTATCTTCCATAGGGTTTACACCCATGTTCATTTGTTGTACCCCCCTCAGGCTTTTATTTGTCAAACTCACTTGATCCTGCTTAAAAAATATTTTCCCTGAGCTAAACCAAGAGGTGAACAAAGCTGATATTCCTCTTTTCATAAGGTGAACTCTGTTCTTGCCCAGCAGTTCATGGTGTGTTGTCTCTGAAGAAGGAAACTTGTCATAGCGACCTGTGTGTCTTTGGAAGGGAGGGAAATGTGTGAAAAGATAGGCAGCAAGATGTGATAGAGGAATCTGGATGGGTTTTGAAATCCTTCATTGGTGTACGTGCTACACCAGCAATACCACACTCTAAAATGGATCCTGTATTTTCCTGTGATCTCTGAATGTTTGCAGTAACTGGGCAGGCAGAATGAATTGTCCCAAGAATATTAAGACCATAAATTTGTGTTTTCCCTCCTTCCCCTGTAAATCATAAGAGCTGCTGCAGAGTGCAGGTCTGAGGCAATAAAGTCTCTGTCTTCCATTTTTTAAATTGGAAATCTGTGTTTATAAATAATGGCCATTCCATCTAATTAAATCCTTCAGTTGCTTATGTGCCAGCGTTCTGATCGTCCCATAGCTCTCATTTGCATTGCTTGTTTTTCATGGGGTTTTGAAGCTGCTTAACACTTGCCATCTTAATTAATGTATTTTGTCATAGAGTACTCCAGTCACTTCTTGCATGTTTACACACATGGCGTGTAGGTGCATCTTCGCTGTGTGCAAACATCTGCATGGAGAGACACATAATTCAGGAGCCAGTCCTGATGCTCCTCCTAGCCAACCCCACCGAGGGGTGAGCAGCAAGCAGATTCCCAGGGCATTGCCGCTTAGAGAGGGTTTTCCACTGAACAGTGTTTATCAGCCAGTAGCAGTTTAATGAGACCTGCATGAGTGTTTCAAGTGCCAGAAATATGCAAGGTCCCTGCATTTGCTTTGGTGAAAACCTGAATTTTAAAGGTCAGGTGGGTTGGTGAAGCCAGGCTGTGGGACATGCTGAGCTGTAGCAGCCTGCAGAACATGATGAGGATGTGCAAGGATGCAGCTGTCCCCTGCGCCTGTGGTAGCCTTCCAGACGCCAAATACTCTACCGAATGTAACTGTGTAAGGAGACTGCTTTGTCAAGGTGCTACTTGATTTTTGAAGTAGCTTCATAAAGAAGCCTTTAATTAACTGGTTTAGGTCTTTGCTTCCTCACATACAATGGTGCTCCCAGAAGGATGCACTTCAGAAAAGCAGAACAAATTTTAGTAGGCAGTTAGCATAATTTATAAAATGTCAATTTGTATTGGATATATATTCCTTAAAAATTAAAAAAAGTGGGCAAATTTGAAAGTTAAAGACAGATGCTGGCTGCATCTAAGGTTCAGGTTACTACATAGTGAGGCATTTCAGCATTTCCTGATGTGATTTTTATGTAGGGTTTTTTTTTAATGAATAGATAAAAATGTGATTATTTTGTGTGTGTGTGAATAAGCACTGCAAGTGTATTTCACTGTATGTAGATGTTTTAAAACTTATTCTATATGTGGAATATTAGTTTTCAATGGTAGGATGAAATTCCCTATAGCCAATTAAGGTGTTAAAAGTCAGTCTTTCATTTAATTTGGAGAAGGGTGCTTCACATTGAAAACAGATCCACAAGGGATGCTGCAGTTACAATTTTATAAAAGAAAAGGATAAATTTCTACCAGAAAATAGGAGGTTATTGTGACCAAGAGAGGTAGTTGTTCAGCAATGTGCATTTCTGCAAAGCTGTTGTTTTGAAGCAGCGATCTGTGGGAAGGTGCCTGCGTGAGCAGGACCACCATTTCTTTTGTATTTCTCACTGCTGCAGTGCCTATGGCTCCAAGTTGCTTTCTCAGAGGGGTGGTGATGAGGAAGGCTGACCAGAAAATATTGTACCACTAGTTGTACCTATAATTAATGGCTGAGGCCAGGCACTTTCCAGGAGCAGCTACATTTGTAATTCCTTCCTGCAGGAGTAAGAGGGACTATAGGGAGGAGAAGGATGAAGCTATTTTGAAACCTCAAAGTACTGAAATGGGTTTATTTCCCCTAACTTCCACCTGTGACACAAATATATATTAATGAAAATAGATATCCTGAGAGCAAGGGGACCCTTGTGCTGGCTGGTGGAGGAGCGGCCGAGCTGTTGGTGGGCTGCCCAGGGGGGTGGGATGCTCTGCCGGCAGGCTGCCTGTGAGCAGCATCCTGGCAAACGGGTCTCTGGACCGTGACCTGCTCCGAGGTCCATGTGGGACGGGTGCAGGGGGCGTTTCTGATCTGGTCAATGAGTGTTGTGGTCTGTGTGGTGAGAACTGCGGCAAGATGGAAGAGCATGGAAATGGTGGAAGTCTTTCTTTGATAAATGTTGTTTATTTTTTATTCACCCAGTACAGTTAGCTTCTTGGTTTCTTTAATTGCAAACACATGCATAAACATGCGCTCACACCCTCACGCTTTTTATTTTTTAATATTCCAGGTACTGGGAGTAACTTTTTAAAACCAAGATAGAATTGCTTTTGTACTGAATAGAATATAGCACTATCTGTCTCATCGCTGCAGTGCAGCTAAGGACGTAATTACTCAGATGTAGCTGATCACCTTTCTTGCTGGAAAAAGAGAGGAGTTTGTATCAGTTTCATCATTGCTTTACAGTTTAAATCTTTAATCTAGATGTAATTTGAAAGGCAGTGGGCTAAGCAAGTGTTGGCTTTTGCTTGTCGCTGAGGGGGAGAAACCCCGCCTGTGAGATCACACTTGAAGTAGGTGTAATCCTCTGCCTCGATGTCTATGGAAAAATTTGCCAGTTGGGCTGCACGTGGCTGGCGATGGCTGTCCATCACACCGACTGCGGCTGATGGGCCGGATGGTTTTCCCATCTGCTTGTACCCATCTGTCTCCTGATTTTCCCTTGGGCTGCAAGATCGTTGGGACAGGACGGGTATTTTTCCTTACAGCCAGTAATATATAAATATTCACGTAGCTGGCACTGTATTTCAGGAAATGAATATGTATAAATTATTCTTTTGTTTTATGCTTTTTAAAGTTGCTGCCTTGGGAAGAGCACAAAAATACTCCCCTGCAGAGTAAAAACCTCTTCTCAAAGGAAACACTAACCACAAGTGCCTGAACTTGGACTAAAATAATTGGTGTATCTTTTGGCCTTCCCTTGGAAGAAAATCACTATTACAAAGTAACATTAAGTATGCTGTACTCGTGTGGAGAGTTTGTTTGGTTTTTCTAGAATAATTTCATTTGTCTCACATGGCTTAGCTTGCAGAAAAATTGAACACAACTTTAGTGACATTTTAAGGTCGCAATTTAATTGGCAGTTGACTTTGGAAAACTAAATATAAATCCAGGAACAGCCTGTTGCTGAGTAGAGGTAACTTCTGGTCAGTCCCAGGCCTGAAATAATATGACCTTGTTATCATTTATTTTTCTCTTTTGTCTTGAGGTTGGCAGGAAAGCTGGAGCAGGGCAGCAGCCTGGGCTACATTCTCCCTTTTCCAGTTCCATTTGTATCAGAGATGGAAAGCAGGAAAAACCAACCCCAAATCCGTGCCAGAAAGAGGGACTTTCTAATTATCCCTTATAGTGGGAGTGTAATACTCGCAGGAGAGGGATGCTAATGCTTAAAAACCAGAAAGCTATCTTGTGTTGGATCTCCTTAGGGTGTCTGAGCCCAAGCCCCGAAGGAGAGAGCTGTTCAGTGGTGGCAGGGATCCTGGGGCACTCACACCTCTCCAGAGGCAGATGCTCTTATTAGTTACCACCATTTATGTTTTTGCACAAAGGTCCATAACATCGGTACAACCATGCCACCTTGTGTTAATTTCTGTTCCCTTATGGCCTGGAGCAGTCAGAGAAAAAAATGTAAAAGAATTTTCTGTGTGTGTATGCATGTGTGTATATGTATGTAATTTTTTAGTGCTGTTAAACATTCACTTCTATCTCCCTGTCTAAGCCTGGGTTTGTATCAATAGCAGGTGAAGTGATTCCACTCTTTCAGTTTGTACTTTAAAATTTAGAATAAAAACATTATATTTCATGATTATATTTTCAAAATATGTTAATGAATAAGTTGAGCTGTTGTGGTATGTATGTGTCTAGTCCAGCATAGGTAACTCCTTCTGAACTGCCATAGATTCCCTGCTGAAGAGTGCATTATGCCTCAGCTTAGAGGAATTTGGTCCATTATATCCCTGACTCCTTGGAAGTTTTGGGTGGGCAGGGGTCATTTTGGCAGAGAAATGACCTATGGATTTTGCACCATGGAGTTAGTAGCATTGAGTATTTTATTGTGAGGAGTTACGTTGGAGAATGCTTTAAATTTAAAAAAAAAATACTATGGACTTGTGTTAATCTTTTCAAAAGACAGTATTAGTTAAACTTTTACCTCTTTTGTACATAGTCAGCAGCAGAATACGTGAAGTCCCGCCTGCCTGAAGTCCTAAAACAACATCTTCAGGACTACGAGAAGGACAAGGAGAACAGCGTGCTGTCTTACCAAACCATCCTGGAACAGCAGATTTTATCAATTGATCGAGAAATGCTGGAAAAACTGACTGTATCCTATGATGAAGCAGGTATATTTTGTGTTTCTTTCTAAATTGCATTTTACTGAAAAAGAATTGCTCACTTTCAGTCTTTCTCCTGAATACTAGTGCTTGTGCTGGCAAATTGAACTTCGTCCTCAAAGGTATGAAGTGACTCAGTGAAACATTTCTTTTTCCTAAAATCAAGTTGAGATAGAAAATTTTCCACATCAGTGATTGCATACTAACTATCTGAAAGGACAGTTATTTTTCTAACAGCACTTTGTCCTTTGCAATGCACTGATGTTGACTGATGTAGCTGTGTCTCTTTATTGTCTCTGCAAGTGGTGCGACCTGGTTTCTGTGATTTTCTCCTTCATTGCTAGCTTATTTTTGGGCTTACTTAGTTAAGAGTGTACTGGATAGTCACAGAATTTGATTTTTAAATGTGACATAATGCACGTGAATACCCAAAACTACTTAAATTGTTGAGCGTTGGAGGCATTTTAACAGTGCAGTTACAGGGGGGTTCAGTTTTGTTATTCACCTCTTAATAATTTGAAGGTTTTCTTAATTATAGCTAATACTACTTACTAGCATTTTGTTAAAGTAGTTAGAAGTTTCTTCTAGCTTTTAGATCCTTCACAGAGTTGTCTTGGTGCGTGATCTTCACAGTTACAGAGGAAAAAATGAGTTGCTCTTCATGTTTTCTGCTGATCTTCCAAACTAGCTACCCATATATGCTATACGCCTACTCCCCTGAATCTTCCCAAGTTTCTCAGTGTGTAGATAAATTGAAATTAATGAGGCAACCTTGCAAAGAAGGAATCGAACAAAAAGAAGAATTCATTATTTTACCACTGAATTAGTATTCACGGTAATGAGCGGACTGGCAATGCATATGGAAGTCTGTCTGGACGAGCTGTGTGTTTCTGCTCCAGGTGTGTGCATGTGTGGCTCACTGCACTCTCCCCAGTAGCACATCTCTCAGCATCCATTTCTTAGCTCTGTCTGAAAGATGTTGCTGTGTTTCTCCGCTTTAACCACATGTGGCTGAGAGCTGCAACACACCACTTCCTTTCATCTGCAGCCCTACCAACCAGCCTCAAGCAGCCTTGTCATAGAAAAGGAGAGTTTATACTTAGTATGTCCCCATTTGAGGGTTTTTCTTAATCCCTGGTGGCATTTTCTTGTTCTGTTATTCCCCTGACTGTACCTGGCACTGTGGTGGCCTTGGGGAGCTGTGCTGAGCTGTGTTCCAGGCAGAAGCCTCAAATTTGTAACTGGGTTTTTCATATTGTTTAGATCATGTTTTCCAGACAGCAGCCCAAATGGATCACTCTTTTGTTTGGTTAGGTGGTACCCTGCTAAAATTGCCATCATCTGAGTTTCTCATCAGTAGTCCAGCTCTGGAAAACCAAGCACTGACAAGCTGGTGTTATTTTGTCCTATTACTTTGTACTCAGGCTGCAGTGCCCTGAAGTACTTTAAATGCTCAGACTGCTTATCAACTTCGTTCAGACTTCTACTCAGACTCCCACTCACTAGCAATGTGATTCTCTTAAGCTACTTTGATCTCAAAGGCACTCGAGCAACTTAAAATGCCATTTGCAGACTGCGCATTCTGGGTACTTACAGGGCTGTGAGCTTTAGTAACTTCAAGTAATTACAGTGCTCTATTACTATATCAATTATATTCGTGCACTCACCCAATAAATAAGCCTGATTCTCTTAAACTGCTTTGGCGGATGCTCTCAAGTCCCATACAGTGCCATTTGCAGACAACATGTCACGTACTTCAGGGTGTCAGAGTCATATGAGTTCCCAAAAGGACAACTGAGTTAAAATGAGGGTGCAGGATACTTTTTTTAATCACTTAGGGCCTGTTTTTAATGATGCATTAAAAATAAGCTTCAAAAATCATTGCTTTCTGTTTCTTCTGTTTATCTTTTTTAATGCAGAATTTACCAATCCAGTGACTCAAGTAAATCTTTTTCCCTGGTTCAGTCACTTCATCTTTCCAGTCATTTTGATTGATAGAAGTTTGTTAAGAAGGAGAAAATGTAGTAGAGGAAATTACCAAATGCTGTCAGAAGAAAAAGTATTTTCCTTTATTGAAAACTCTGTAAGAGAAAGCAAAGATTAAAACTGCTTGAAACACACATTTGGGGATTTATATCATGCTACAAAACAGTCATGTAGAAATACAGAACTAACTAGTTTAGAAAAGTCCCAGCATTCAGAACGAACAGAGAGCGCAGCTTAGTGTAAATAATAAGCCAAAATTTCGGCTGCCCAATCAGGTAGAGACATCTGTAAAGATTAAAACACAGAGATGGAACCTGTTCGTCATTCTAATCATGCCACTTGTTTACAACAAAAGCAGGAATGATGCTACCTGCTTTTGAAGTAAGATCTGATTGTGAGCAAAGCACAGAAAATGGGCAGTTAAATATAATTGCAGCAGCTGTCTGTGATCCAGAGTGCTCCAGCTATTCAGCACTCAAGCAGTTGTGTTGGTGACATTTTTCTTTTTATTAGTGTTTTTCCATACCAAAGTCTATTCAGTGAGAAGATCAAGCTGCTGTTCTTACATACATAATGAAGAAAGCAATCTTTAAAAATCAAAATTGTGAAAACAAAAGTGATTGTGATGTAAAGGGAAAATACAGCTTTGACTGGTTGGGGACTATGTGTGACATGAGCAAAACCCGGTTTAATTTCTGTAATCATGAGCAGTTGGAGTTCTGCTATGTGTCAGCCAGGGAAATTAGAAAGTTATGAGTTTAAGGTATGTGGTACGAGGGGTCAGTGGCTGACTGTAGCAGGGTGCTGTGTGGAGGGGAGCACTTCCCCAGCAAAGGAGCAGACTTTTTTCCATCCAGAAGCCTTTCCCGTCCCTCTTGGAAGGGCTGTTTTCCAAGGGTTCACAGAGTGCTTACCCCCAGCTGACTCCCTTCACCCCAGGGTTGTGTCCCAAAATGGGTAGAATTCAGCTACATCCATTTGTCAGAATAAAACAGAACTGCACTAGAATGGCTTGGGTTTCTGGTACAATTTTGCATGTTAATTTGGCCTTTCTAGTAGCATGCAATATTAATAACGTGCAGCTTCAGTGGGCTCAACATCCTAATGACTTTTTGTAAATCTTTCCCTATAGGAAATCAGTGTATCAGAGGTACCAAATAAAATGAGTTCATCTAAAAATAATCAGATGTTGACAAGATTTTTAGTAAAGTTTGACTAGGGAAGCTTTATAAAATGAAAGCAGGCCAAAAGTGACAGACGGGTACGAATCCTCTCATAATCTTTAAATCCTTTAGTGTAAAAAGTGGCATTCTTGACTAGCTACGGCTGGGTTAATTTTGTGCAAGAACATTTTTTCCCACTGAAGCTTTGTTGGATATTAATCCTATTCCTTCGCTTTATAGCATCTCTAAACAGCTGGAGTAGTCGGTGACTACTCTGTACAAATACAAATTTGGGATATTTAAAAGTGCTTTGGCATTTAACTCTGGTGTGGCAGGTAGCGAAAGCCTGCTAGGAGATTCTGGTGGTGGTTTTGTGCTGTCAATAGGTTTTTCTTTAATGGATGGCTCCTCTCCCCCAGAGTCCTGTAGAAATTGAATTTCATTATTGTGCGACAAAAAAGATTAATTTCATTTTTTCCTGCCATGAAGCAGTCATGAAAGATATTTAGGCACTGTATCCACAGCCACATGTCAGCCCAAAACATGTTTTCTTAGCTAATATTTGCCAGGGTGCCCAGCATTTCCTGGAGCACGCTGCAAGGAAAATGGGTGGCTGCTCCTCCTCACATCTTCCCCGGGGGACCGAAAGCTCACACCTGCCCAGACCCTGCGCACCTCTCCCTATAGGTGTGGTTTGTGTTAGAGTTCATTTGTAAAATTTAGCTACAGTTGATGTGCACCATTGCTTGCAACACTCGCTGTTAGTACCATAGTGTTTCTTAAAGCGAGGTTTTTATGCTAGCAGTCCGTGTCCCAAATCGCCTGAATACTCCAATTTTAGCAACAGAATTTATTTTCTGCTGAGATAAAATGTGGTGATTGGTGCTACAACACATTGCGCTTTGTCTCTGATGAGATGGGGTTTGTAGTCCGCCTTCCCCAGCAATGCCTGGTGCTGTGCTCTCCCTGGGAATCACACATTCCTGCAAAGCAGATGATGCAGCGTCCTCCTATCCTCATTCCTGGCCTGATTTAGTATATAATAAATTGATAAGGAATTAAATCAACTCCTCTTATTCAACTTGTATGTCTGTGCTTCACAGAAGGCTGAGTCTGGTTTCACTAGTAGTTGCAGCTGTGAAAACTGGCTCTGAGTAAATCCAAGGCTCAGACCTTCATTCTGACTTCAGGACTGCAACCCAGCGTAGATCCAGTCCTGTGGGCATTTGCTGTTGCTGGCAAAAGTACAGAAAGGCAAAAATATCCAGGATTAAACTTCAGCCCAAGAGGCTGGCAAATCCATCTGCTTCACACAAGCATCCGTGCTAGTGTGGTCATGCTGGGAAAAGGTTAACTTTAGTCATCAAAGGGCCAATGATGCTCCTTTTTCAATTACAGTGCTCCCGTTCTAGCAGTGCAGGCAGGTGTTTTCCCCCAGAGAAAGTGACTACAAGGAGAAAATGAGAAAATTAAGGCAGTAAAATTGCATCAAAATACATCCTACAATTTGAAATAATAAATACTGTTCTGGGGGAAAACCTTTTTTCCCACTGCAAAGAGCTTTAGCAGGTAAAGTCATCGTTATGCTACATCACAGGGAAGATCAAGCAAGTTGTCTTTGCTGTGATGTTTATCCCAAGGTGGCTCGTGCTCAGCAGTAATCCATTAAAAATGCAGAAAGAAATCTTTTGGGTTTGTTATGTCCTTCTTCAAAACATAAAAAAAAATAATTGTCTTACAGTGCACACTTGTGCTTGGACCATGCATGTGGTATGTGTTTGGTCCTTTTCATGGAGGGCTTGGTCATTGGGGAAATATGGGAACACACTTTCAGTAGTGCTGACTTTTCAGGTGTTGAAATCCTTGTCCTGACAAGGAGGCTTGGGAATATTTCTTTTCCAGTCTTGGCTACAGCCATTACCAGTAAAGCAGAGTATGGGCTTGCTGTGCTGACAGCACTGGGAAGAGCAGACATCCGTAATCTGACAGTTACACAGTGATAATGGTCCTACAAGAACATGTAATACTGCAAAAAATGAAGTGACCTGAGCTTAAAAAATGGTTGAAAAGCATTATGTACTTTTTTAGGAGGGATTTAAAGAGCAGGAAGGAGTGTCATGCACTAAACATGATAAAAACAACAGTTGCAAAGGCAGTGGGTTGCATGGAATATGAAAGAACAAAACTAGGGGAGCGGGAAGGAGACAGCAAGCAAGAGAAGAGCCAGGGACTATGTCTTTTTCTGAAGAAAAGGATAATTATAGAAGATGATGTGTTTCTATTATCTCGAGAGATGCTACTGGGTAGGATTTGTGTGTGCTGTAGCGAGCGCCCCTTGACAGGGGTTTAGCGATCCAGTACATTTATTTTCTGATGTGTTGCAAACACCTCGACACAACAGATGTGTAACTAACAGCGCTCAAATGTGTTGGGCAACATTTATTGCTGTGCCAGAGGCTTCCTTCTGACAAGCAGAAAACGAGAGTGGCCTGCAGGCCACCACGGGTGGCTGCTTTCTCTCCAGCTCAGGTTTGATTTTTAAATGTTTTTTAGCTATTTGGTCTCAAAAACATGATCTAAACCAACTCCCTTCTCTGAGTCTTGGTCACTGCAGTGAGAACTTGATGTTGTGCTTTTTCCAGATAATACAGTAGAAGTTTTACCCTTTATAGCCAGATGATTACTGCTGAATTTATTTAATCTCTGCCTTATGCTCCACGCTTTCTTTGGATTATTTTATTTCTTTTACACGTTAAAGGTACAGCTAAAACTTGGTCACTGTGAAACAGTGCTCTCCTGCAGAGGGCCAGTACCTGCAGCAGAAATCACAGGGCAGACATCGAGGGCAGAGTTAGCCTCTTCTACCTTTTGATACCTGCATTAAAGACATCA
Organism: Falco rusticolus; assembly: GCF_015220075.1. Taxonomy (NCBI): domain Eukaryota; kingdom Metazoa; phylum Chordata; class Aves; order Falconiformes; family Falconidae; genus Falco; species Falco rusticolus. The sequence continues at coordinate 27,766,717 of NC_051199.1, forward strand.
GTTCTGGCAACTTCTCTAGAGCTCTTCAGTAGTCATTGGAAGGAGAATGGTGTTTCTAGGGTGATTAATGGATTTATTTTAAGCATGTGCTTTAGTATGTGAAGAGTCGTATCCTAAACGTGCCCGCTCTTTTCTGTTGGCTTTGAATTAGCTTGTTGTTCACAGGTAAAATACAGGGAAGCAGCTCTAGTGAGGAGCTGAACGCCAGCCTCAGTGTCTCTGTATGTGAACACATAAACCCATTTAAACTACATTTCAGGTTGTAGCTTCAATGCAAACTGTGTGACTCCTGAATTTCCTGCGTTGTGGTCTTCCAGCTTTCTGGTATATTGGCAATGTTTATAAACAACAGACATGTATTTAAGCCAGCCCAAGCATGTTGTATTCTTTTGCTCCATTAAAATAAATTTTTATTATTCCTGTAATTGTAGCCTTTCAGCAGAAGCTCAGAGCAGAAGTAGCACTTTGACAGGTGCCTACTTGCCTGTGAAATATTCTTCACTTCCTCATCAATTTTGAAGTAGGTATTTAGCTATTTCCATTTGTCAGCTAGCAGTTGCTTTTCCAGAACTGATATAAATACTAACAATACTTAGTTTGGAGTATTTAGTAAATCTATTTATAGATTTGGTAAACCAAAAAAAATATTTTTTTTTATATTTGGTGAAACCTCTGTGCAATGTAGGTCCAATGGTGACTCTGCAGGGCTGTGTCAGTAAGTTAGGGATTTTTTTATTAATCACATGAAGTGTTCTGTTCTCACTCAAGTATATGTAACTATTTTTAGTCTTACTGTATAAATGCCATGTATTCTTTACTTTGGTGTTTATACATTTGAAGCAATTAAAAAAAGATAATTTTGCGATTACCAAAGTCCTGCAGAAAGAGAAGAAACCAACACAGCCCTGCAGAGTGCTGAGATTCAGAAGTCTAATAGAAAATGGTTTATAAACCATGTAATGGTTTTAATACCAATTATTACTAACTGACCTTTTTCTTTCTGTGTACTTATCAATTAAGTCTGGAAAGCATCTTTAAAATGCATAAACTTATTTTTTCGGTGGTTACTTAGTTTAACCATAACCTGAGATAGAATCAGTTCTGGTTTGTGCCCAGTGGAAGGGTGGTTTGATGTTTCTTGCATTCGGGAAAGGTTGCTTCTCCAGCCTTTTAAAGATTTTTTTTCAGGGACACTGCATTATCACCACCTGGTTACCATCTTCCCTGTTTGTATCTTTGGCCTAATGAAGTAAGCTCTGGGGAATTAAAACCATTATTTGAGATTTATTTTGCATAAGTTTTTGTTAGATTTCATTTGAAAACCTATAGATTCAGTTGATGTGCACCATTGCTTGAGATAGTCGCTGTCAGTACTGTAGTGTTCTTCCTGAATTCTAGACGCACGCGTTGCATGAATAGATAAACATGAGCACGGATTTATTTCATTTTTGTATCCTTTATTAAACAGATATCAGACACAGATAGCATTTGAAGACACAGCTTGCTGCAAATTCAGTGTAGGCAGAGAGGATATCTGTTCCAGGCCTCTGGAAGAAAGCCATCCATCTCAGTGGGGGTTTGTCACCTGCTGATGGATGCAGAGATAGATGCCTGAAGGGTCTTGTGAGTAGCCATGAAAGCAGCAAAGTTTGTTCTGCCTACAAACCTGGCAGACCATTTGGAGATCCTTATTAAATTTTCCTGCATCATTACCCAGACAAGTATAAGCAGCATTGCTGTAGCAGGGTGGAGCGGCACAAAATCATCACCGGCTGCACCTTTGCAAGACTATTCATTTCACCCCACAGTTGCTTAGATTTTAGTATTGAAATGAGTAATTTCACTCTCGCTGCTCCTAGTATTGCCATATTGTGTACAAAAAGCTAATATTTGCTTTCTTTTGAGAACATTTTAATATGAAAATCATTGGAAGAAAATACATCATAACATCAAGAACACGCACATGCACAGGGATTTATGGTGTAAGGGTGGGCGCTGCTGTGTTTCTGGAGATCACTTGCGCTCTTGCACACATCTTTGTGTCATCTGTCCTTGTGCTCTCCGCATTTGCAGCAGCGTTCAGCTCATGCTAAGCCCTGCTTTGCATGCACAACTGCATTGCACGCCACAATCAATCACTGTTAGCCTTTTCCATTATTTCCCAGTGTTTGAATTATACATGGGGAGATGTAGGAGGAAAAAGGAGCAAGAACAAAAGGCGGCTTTCTGTTCTCAAGTGAAGCTTTATTTAAAACCCTATCCATAATCTGTAACAACCCATTAAGGTAAAGAAGCTGGTCATGAACAAGCAAAAACTAGCTCTTCCTCATGCTGTAATACCTTTCTAACAGTGGCAGTTGCTGAGTTTTGGCAATACTGTTGCTTTTTGCTCCCTCTCTGTGCATCTTTTCCATCAGCTCTGGGATGACAGGCTGCAGCCACCGTCTGCCAGGGGCTTGAGCCTGTCTTTGGAAAGGTGTCGGCCTGGGCTCCAGCTGCCTGTTGGTTTTGCTGATCTCATACAAACGTTCACCCCACAGCGTGCTGTTTCACTCAGCCGCGTGCCGGGCAGATGATTTCCAAGGTGACAGCTCTGCCCCCAGAAAATGGATGTTTGGCGGATGGAGGGGTTTTGCATTTGCAAATGACCAAAGTAGGTTTTGATTTGGAGAAGTGGAAGACACAACCAGAAAATACAGAAAGAAAAAAGTATGGTCCAAGGTGACTTTTGGAGGGGTGTTGGAAGATGGTTAGCCCCTGTGTTTGATTAACCTGAAAAGGGGAAAAGTCACCAGTTTGATTAAAGCTGCCACCCTTGCTCAGGCCAACCAGCCTCAATTTACAGCTCAGGAAAATCTGCATCACCGAATTTCGTGTGTTGGATAGTGGAGGGGATGGGAACAGAGTAAGGATCTTGCATTAGATCACAAACCTCTTTAATTGTGTGTAATTCTGGTGTGTTGTCGCTCCCCACCCCTTTTATTCCTCCTCGACTCGCTTCCACTTTTCAGCCAGTGCAGGAAATACAAAGTAAGATTGCAATCCTTTTGGACGGGGTACATGTTTGTGTTTGTAATTCTGTGATAACACCTTGGGCACCGAATAAATAACTCTTAAATACCGCCTTGCTGTACAGCTCTGCCTGTATACTAATAAGTTCCTTATTTGTTCAGGAGTTAAGGTGAGTGATCCATCATATAAGTGCTTCAGGGCCAGCTGGAGAGCGCAGCAGATATTTACAGTGGTCCCCCGTGAAATTAGCTGCAACCTGATAGACGGTCCTGCTGCTGAGGGTGCTGGTCCTTTGTAAAACCTGACTCCAGGAGACAAGGGATAATGCAGTTGTCGTAAAAACCATTTGTCGGATACGATTGCCAGCCACGACGGGGGTTTTTGAACAGTCCTGTTAAGGCTGAGTGATGCAGGGATGCACGCAGCATCTATAAGTTAGCTGTTAGTTGCACTGTTTGTGAAGGATTTGCTAATTATGTGTTTTGAGTTCAGTTTAGTGCCTGCCTGCTGACACCTTATTTATAGCTGCTGCTTTGGCTCTGGTATTTATGGCTTAGGCACCTCAGGGAAGTGCAGGCCAGTTCCTGGGGTTCAAATGAAATTTTGCAGCCTTGATCCTTCAGGCAGAACTGGGATAAAGCCAGAGATGTCACAGGGCTTGGCACAAATTGCATGCTTTTAATTATTTTGGTGAGGGGGGAGGGGTCCAAGTAGGATTTTCATTTTGCTTTTACTTTTTCCCTGTGATTACAGGCCTCATTACAGTTGAACATCACTAATAAAAGCCTGTTGACCATCTAGCATAACATTTTCTAACTAGATAAGGTCAGTCATGCTCTTAGCGGCTTCGTGGGGCAGTGTGTGGAGCAGTGGCATTGCTGACCCTATTGCTGACGCTTGGAATCTCCAAGCATCGAGCCTCGGCTGTCCCTGTGCTGCCACCAGCAAACTTCTGCTTGGCCCAAAGCGTGGGGTGGATCCTGCAGCAGGTCGGTACCCAACTGACTCACTCAAAAGCCTTTAGTGTCATAAACTTCATGTCTTTAATATCTTTGGCACTGTGATTGTGGAGGGGTTTATTTGTCTGAAATTACTAAGAGGGTGAATCCTTTTATTTCCACTACCATGACCACCCCTCCCCCCACCCCCCGTGCAATCACTTTTGCAAACTGTGTTTTACATTGAAATTTGATATCGTTCCATAATGGGAAATGCAAAGCTGTAGAAGATTTCTAATGGATCTGTAGAAGATCTGTCTTACAGATCACAGAATTTGGGACACATCTTAATGAAGCAGACTACACACATCTCACTGTAAAACTTTTAGTAGCTTTCATTTGTTTGTAAACTTTTATCCAGCTCTTCCTTAGAAAAGTTTAGGTATTGTTATTTTGAAGGAATACCCTCATGTTTCCCAATGAAAAGTGTACAACTTCTTCCTGAATGCCCCAGGTTCATGTGAGCAGCTTTTGTTAACCGAGGCGGGTATTATTCTGGGCTTGGAAGGGTTGTGATATCCTCTGGCTCCCCTTCTGCTGGCCATTTGACCCTATAGAAATCCCACCGCTTTGTTCCGAAATCGCTCAGCACAGTTGCTGAGCTAAACGAAACCAAGCTAGTTACTGCCTTGGGTCAGAGTAGCTCGGATCTCCTAGGAAAGCCTCCGGTTCAAAGGAGAGAAATAGAAATTGCCCCTAAATTTTAGTTCTGCTGTAGAGGTCTAGGAATTGGGGAAAACATGTTCAGCAACAGATTGGAGGAGGGTGGGGGAATAGGTATAATTCCTATTTGAAAGCAGTAACTTCTGGGTTTAGTTTATACAACCTGTGCTTTTCAGCAAGGGAATGCTGCGTGCTTGCCATGGTCTGAGCGGGGGGCTGCGCGTTGTCTGCTCCGTCTGACATCTCTAAACCTCGCGCTGAGCTAGACCCTTCCTCTTGTTGCTCAGCTTATGTAGCAGCTGGTTGGAGCTGTTGTTGAGATTTCTTTTCCTCTTGCATACAGACCATAGTGTAGGCATTTTTTTCTTGTTGTGTCGCTGCAACACTGCACAGGAGGCTTAACTACTGCAGAATGCCCAAGCCCGTCTGCAAAGGAGTTTGCACATGTGGTTTTCTGCACTTTAATTATCCTGGTGGCATATGGAAATTTCTAACCAGAAAAAAATAAACTGTTTTCAACATATTTCTACTTCTAGCATATGCAATGGCTGAGTGGGTTGTTCAGGTGAAACTACATATGGGAGTGATGCCAAGAAATCGACGTTTGAATTGAAATGGAGATTCCCTTTGTATTAAGATTATTTTTCACATGGACAAGAAATTAATCAAGTGGCACTAGGATAGCACAAAGGTGGGAGCACTCGCCATTTCCACTGCAGTATTGATGAGGCAATGTCAGAGCAGTCTGGAAGATGGAGAGGCTGCCCAAAAGGCTTTCCACTTTTCAGTAATTAACTTTTGCTACCTGACGCACAAAACTTCCTTCCAGCTCGTTTTCCTACCTGGAAAACACTCTTAGCCATTTTTTATATAGCTGAGTCAGAACATCTGCATGAATCTGTTAGTCTGTAAGTGTATCCCAAATATGATGAATACAATATGATTAATGGTAAACAGGATTGAGTTGTATATACATACTCACTGATTAGACAGGAAAATAGGATCTAACCAGAAATACAATATGGTTCTCTGCATCAAATACAAAATCTTAAAATACAGCCAGGTAGGAATTGTTTCATGACGGAAATTAAGCTATGATCTTACCAAGATGTGAAGCAATTTCTACGTATTTGTAAGAATCCAATGTTTCTTTTAATCTATTTTAAAAGTAGGAGATCTTTTAATTTTAGAGCGGAAAAAAACATTATGTTGAGATGATTAACGAATTATGAGACCTTGAGTTTTCAGAATGGTTATTTTTAGGTCCGTGCTTTACAGAACTGACTTTTGCAGAAGAATTTTGTTGACTGAAAGAAGGGGCAAGTGCAGCTCATTTGTAGGAAACACAGCGCTGAGGGGATTCGGGGATGAAGCCTGTATAATGTGTAGGCTGCTCGGTCCTGTGTACCTTGCGAGACATTTGAGGAAATTAGGTGGATATCTTAAAAGTGCACATGTATTTTGCAAGGTATTGTTGAGTGATAGGCAGTTCATTTCAGTTGCAGGCAGTTAGCCCAGTAAATTGCCAAAATTGTGTATTTTGGAAATTATAATGGCATTTTCTCTAATCTACGTAGCTTTGGCTAAAGGAAAGTGTGTAGCTATTTAAACATTTCAATAACCTATAAAGGAGTAAAGGATGAGCACAATTAGCTTAGCCTTCCACAAAATCTTTGGTGAAGGTCGGATGTTGTCAGAGAAGCTGAAAAAGCACGAGACGTGGTGCCTTGGATTAGAAACCAGCCGAGGACGGGTGCCAACCATTGGGACCCAGCAAAAGGTCCATCTCAGCAAAAGGTTTTACAGTGATCCCACCTCAGTTAAGGTTGTTTGGATCATTTTTGTTTGGAAAACTGTTGTTTTCAGTACCTGATTTGTCCCTCCTTTTCTGTGCATGGTGGTTTGGGGAGCATCAAGCAAGGAAAGGGCTTCAGCCCCTGCAGTTCCTGCAGCCCTCTCACTGCTCAGGCGTGAATAAAACGTGAATGTCTCGTTGTGAATGTCTCGTGCTTGGTTTTATTGTTTCTTATCTTATAGATAAGCAGTGGATAATTAGATCTATTTATATGGCTTTAGATTCGAGTTGGTGGATCACTTGGAGGGCACATGGAGGCAGCGTTTCATGATCTTGAAGGTCACGCACCACTTTTTAGCCATATTCCTGGCAACTGGGAAGCAAGAGACTCCTTTATCCTCCGTCATTTTTCTCAGTCTTGCCTATTCCACAGGCTATAATCAAAGTTTTAGTTGCATTGCCCGAGGGGTATGTGCACAGCATGTGAAATCGGAAATCAGGAGACACATGGCTGGTCTCGACAGGAGGAGCTGAGGCAGATGGGCACAGAGGACAGCTACATTAATGATAAAAACATCACATATATGCCCTGAAAACTACTGGAGACTTATTGTTTAGGATCTAAAGTCCCTGTAAGGCAAGTGGAAATGCATGGTCTATAAATGAGAAAGAAGCTGCATGCGGTGTGAGTTGCTAGTGGAGAGTAAATATAAATCTGTGGGTTTCTTTATCCCGCTTTTTGCACTGTTCTGAGTAATTCTGTTTCCTCCTGGAGATTATTGAAGGTCAAATATACTAGCTCTTGCTTAATTATTATGTGAGTTCAAGCTTGAGCGCTGTTGAAAAGAAGATGGGAAGGGATTTTTTGAGTTGTTTTTTGTTTGTTTGTTTTTTTTTTTAAATCGGTCCACCCAGGTAAGTACCGAATTTCTTGACCTGCAGTGGCTCTGAACACATTTCTGCTCAAATGGTACAGTAGACCTCTGCCCTCCGTCAGTCGGGCATCACAGGAGTGCTATTGTACACCCTCAGCTTGTGACAGGGCATCCAGACTTAGCAAAAAGCAATTGTGTGGGTTGATTGAACATCCCTCCCACACGACTAGGAATCACCTGCAAAGGCAGGACTGGTCTGAGCTGTTATTCCATTCTCAGTTCGATACCCGGGTAAAGGACAGGACACGGCTGCTTCAAACCTGGGACTGAAAGACGCTGCCAGTGCAGGGCTGATGCTCTTCACATAGGCATTTCCCCAGCTCTTGTGGCTGAGCCTGCCAAAAACAGGGTGTGGAGAGCTGCGCCCGTCTAGGCATGGTGCAGCCCAGCTAGCCAGGTTATTCCCTTTCTAATTAAGGTTCCTGGGGATCTTTTTCCCTGCAGCTTCACAGTGGTCCCAGCTGGTGCAGCCCACCTCCTCCTTCTGCAGCCCACCTCCAAGATGAGATTAGACCAATTTCCTATTGCACAGACTTCTGTTTAATGCCAATGAGCTGTCACAAGCCCTACCTGTGCGGGAATTAACGCAGCTTTTAGCCCTCTGGGGTTTAATGCTTTTAGGCCAAATGCTAAGAGGACAGTGTTGGTCTCTCTGAAGAGAATGATGATGGTTTTGAAGTCACCATTCTGCCAATTTTCTTCCTTTTCCCTACGGGAAACTTCACATCAGATGTGATAGAAAGCTGAGATGAGGCAGTGAAACTATCTGCTCCTCCTGCCGTGGTGGCACCACGAGGTGCCTGACGGTGCTTTTCAGGCCATGGAACAGGCTGCAAGAGACGTTGGGATAAATACCTGCAAAGGACACGGGCGGACCTTTTAGGTGAGAGAAGAGGCCCGTGTGGGATGGAGAAGCAGGTGCAGGGTCTGTGTGGAGATACTGGCGATGTGTGTGTTTGCAGGTGGGGTTATGCAGAAGTAAGCCTGCGGAGAGGCAAGGCGCTGGTCAGAGACAGGAGAGGAGCGGGAAGAGGAGAGGGATGAAGGGGTCTTCAGAGGTGGTTGCAATTAGAGAATCAAAGCAGAAAACTAGGAGAGAAGTGGTGTCTCGTCAGCCTAGAAGCAGCACTGAGCTGGCTGTGCTGGAGCCAGGGAGAGGGATGAAAGAAGCTCACTCACTGTCTGCGCTGCCACTGGAAAACGCTGCTAGGGACTCATCAGAAGCTGCTTCGATGGTGAGCCTGGGGCAGAGGCTGCACTGGAGGAGGTGGAGTGTGGAGCTGGAGGGAAGGAAACCTCTGGCAGTGATGGCAGGCGGCACCTTCAGTGAGCTTGCAGGTGAGACAGGAACGCAGGGGTAGCCATAAAAATCATCAAGGGTAGTGATGGGGTTTTAGAGGGGCGTCACAAAGATGTGCTGTGAAAGAAAGGAGCCGGAGAAGCATAGGGATGAGGTGATAACAAATAAAAGATGTTTCAAAAAAGGCACTGGAGTAGAAAGACAGGTCCGCAGGAGGCAGCACATGAGCAACGTTCGCACACGGGCAAATGGGGAAGCAATGGGTACAGTGTGGGAGGAGGGAGTCCCGCTTGTCTGAGAGACTGTGCAAAGAGCTATGGAAAAGGTGGGGGAGGACTGGGAAAGGCAGTGGGAAGGCATGTGTGGAAGGACAGCTGCTCAGGAGGAAGAGTCTTGGCCAGGGACTTCTGGTGTTTCAGAGTGTGAGGTGAGGGCAGGGTGGAGGTGTGATTTCTCACCAAGGGACAAGCAAAAATTCAGGGTCAAGGAGGGTGGTGAGGGGGGAGAGGAAGGGCAGCGGTTACACATGCTGATGGCCTGAAAGCTGTGGGGCGTGAGAGACTTGGAAAACAGAAGGAAAACTCGACACAGAGGGAGAAAAGAAGCATTGTGGTGAGAACCTGGTGAGACTATCTGCACCTTTTCTCTAATGGGTTAGGATGGAACGAGGGCACTGGGGGAACTTCAACCAGCTTGGGCCATCTGGAGCCCAAGAGCTCTGGTCCTCATCCTGAGCTGCCCTGCCAGCAGAGATTTGGAGCCAGGCACCAGCAGGATTTCTTGATGCCACACAGGAAGCACGAGATCTCCAGCGGCTGCAGGGTGAGCTGGATCATGCCTGGGCTCTCTAATGCCTTTTAATGTATTAATCGGGTTTTGTTTGCACTCTGGTGACTTTTTTCTCGTCTCTACAAAGCAGTTATCTAAAAACTGGTAGAGCCAGTGCAGCCTTGACTTTTACAAGGTGCCTTGTCTGATACTAAACCACACCACCAATAATCTTACCTGAGTTAAGAAAGAAAAACCCAAACAACAAAAACACCCTATCTCTGCAGCCAGTGTAGTACAGGTTTTAAATTTTCTGGTCATTTTCTTTGTAAACAGCTCAGCAGGGTATTACTCTGGCAGCTGCATCGAGGGACTAATATAACATGTGTTCTCAATTTTGGACCCTTTATGTCGGGAATTTTCCATTGTGCAATTGCATTAAATCTGAGGCGGCTGACAAGAGCACGATGTTTTCTAACTCTACACAAGGTTAAATGACTGAAATAAAAATAGATGGGAAAGAAAACAAAGTAAAATAAGTTTTCTTTCTCATGTAATGGCAGGCAGTTGCGTGAGGTCAGGGATTTAACGATAGCCCAGCCATCAGTCAGGGACCATGAAACAACTGATTCTTCCTAAATCACATTGGAAATTATCTTCTGTTTCAGACGCTCATTCTCTTTCATTCACACAGATCATATAACCAAGATGACTGTGTTCAAAGTTACCATTTTTATATAAATCGTGGTAATAATGACTGTGTTTGTGAAGCATTTTACTTTCTGAATGCCAGGGCTGTAGGATGTTATTTGAAGTATTTTCCTTACTAGGAAACATGTGGGTTTTACTACGGCTTGTAGGAAAAATACATGCTGGGCTGGTGTCATGGGAAGGGGGGAAGGCAATCTGCGGAGCAGCAGGGTGGGTTTGTGTGCAGGAGGGTGGGTGGATGTACAAATGCAAATGTCAGGCCGAGACGGCAGCTCCAGGTAAAGCTGGAGCTCTGATCCTCAGAAGGAAGCGTCGGCTGGGTGGTGGCTCACGGAGCCTTGCAGCCCCGCGTGCAGCGCGTGGGTCTCTGTCCCGCAGCACTCCAGGATCCTTCCCGCGTTGGTTTTGGCTTTGTGTTCCCATCCAACAGGGCTTTCACTTTTGCGCCCATTTTACATCTCACAGGTTTTGTTTTCAACCCAAATTGCAAGGGCGAAATGTCAGACCAGCTTCAGCAGGTACCAGCCCTCTAGTCTCATGCAGGTTGTCAGCATGATGCTGCTCGAACATTTGTTAAGGAAGGCTTCATAAATGAAAGCGAGGGAGGGTGCCGTTTATTGCTGCAGTTTTCTTACTGAAGCAGAGTTTTATGGGTGTGGAGAGTTACCAGCATTTGTTCAGGCAGAGAATGAGGTGACCTCAAATGGTAAATCCCATTTTGTTCTGCTTCAGTGACCAGCTGCACCCCACTACAGTAGTTTGTATCCTCGTTATTATTTTGTTGTCTTTCTGGTTTGGATACTGGTATTCTAACTGCCAAGTCCTCCGGGGTTAGAGCGGGTCTGTGCACCAGGGTGCTGAGGCCAGACACCCTGCGTCTGCACAGGGCGGGCGCCCAGCTGGCAGTGCTCCCCCGGCACAGCCTCCCGCGCCCTTGGGTGCAGTCTCGTTCAGTCTGCAGAGGAGAGACTTCTCGAGCGGGCAGCTCATTACTGGCTGCCTCGGGTGATCCCGGTGGACAGGTTCCTCTGCACGCCCTGGTGTTAGGTGAGCCGTTGAGTTGTGCAGTTAGCAGGGGGTTTAGCAACGAATGGGAAACTCTATCCATTTAGGTCTGTGACGTGTCAATCAATTGTAAAAATAATACATACGTATATATGCCTGTCTTGTGAAAAAATAGCTCTAGTTTAGAGCTGTGCAAGACAGACCATTAAGTTAAAAATAAATCTTCAGGACACGGTGCATCTAAACACAAATTGTTTATTAGTGGCTATTTCATTTATACCAGTCATGGGATATTGAACTACTGACATGGGAACAGCAAAACACAGTTTTTAGCTTGGGTTCGGACAGCGGTGCAACAAGCAGCAGCTATGAGAATTCAGTTTTAGAGACACAGAGCGTAGACTTAAACCCTAATATGGCTCCCCAGGAGCAAACCAGAGGTCAGGATGCCGCTGGGGGTGGGCAGTGCAGGGATGCCCCATTGCCAGCATTTTCATTAAAACTGCATCTTTGTCCAATTAAAACATGCAAGCAACCCAGCTGTGGATGCACCTTGTTTTTTTTTAATGAATAATCAGGTTTAAATTAACAACAGAGCTGAAAACTCAACCATGTGCTTTTCTGGTCTACGTGAAGGAAAAAGAAAGCAGCCATGAAGTTAATTTTATTTACTGTTGAATTGCCTTTTGTAGCAGTATTAGCAGCACTGTGCAATCTAAATTGAGTGCCAGGCACATGGCCTTTTAACGTTTGTTAGTGTGTTAAAAACTTACTTGCCATCTTTTGATTCTAAAGCATGAATGAAATTGTGACATCTGGTCCAAAGGCCATGCAAGGAACGCTTGGAGTAGCTGGAGTTTATATGAATACAGCTCGCACTAGCTGGAAGGGGGAAATGGAGAAAAGCCATGGTCTTAATAGGTTCTGCTTTGCTCAACATTCATTCTGCTCTGCATCCATTATATGAGGAAAACAAAAACTATAGTATTTGCACTTGAAAAATAGGCAATTTTTCCAATATTTTCCTGCCATTTTAGCTAATAAACACTATGCGTGTTGGATACTGTGGTCCATGACTAATTAGTCATTTTCTGTGTATTTAAAGGTTGAGGTAATTAAAAATGTCAAATGTTTTCCTTTTTGCAATAAAAAAAATTTAAAACTGACCGTAGCTCTTGGGAGGATGAGGGGAGAGAGCTCTGCTTCACACACGCACGGACCACTGCAGCATGGAAACTGTTCATGGAAGCAGCAAGTGGGCTCTGGGGCCAATTTATACTTTTCATTTATTACTTTCCTTGGCCATGAAGAAAAGCCAGCTCTCAGACCGAGACTGGGAAATGTTCCTCCCACTTCAGCCCCCCTCTGACATTATTAATAGGAAAAGCATTTTCCTGCTGATCATTTCTATATAATATACACACCCCCCCCATATATTTGTTTTGCTTCCCATTCCCTTCTGTTTTTCCAGGTACAACTTGTTTGATCGCGCTGTTGTCAGATAAAGAGCTCACAGTGGCCAACGTTGGTGATTCGCGAGGAGTCTTGTGTGACAAGGATGGGAACGCTATCCCCTTGTCACACGATCACAAGCCCTACCAACTGAAAGAGAGGAAGAGGATTAAAAGAGCTGGTGAGTCGTAACGTTTTTGCTTTGGATTGAAGTTCCATCTTTTTTCTTCTCTGTCAATAATATAGACTTTTCCCCTGAGAGAAACTGTAAAGTACCAGACTGAGGCATCAGCAGATAAAATCTCCCATTATTAACAGAGCACTTTTCAGTGGGATGTTGTGGTGCAAACAGAGAAATGGAAGCAGATTGACCTATACCTTAATGAGCCAGTGTCGAGTACGAAGAGCAGCCTTCATCTTCAACAGCCCGCTGCCCGTGCCAGCCAGTTGCCTTGTGACCCCTGCAGAGAGCGAATTAATAAACAGGGGCAGCAGTGCTACAGGCTTCCTCACGCCAAACCGTATCAGCAGCCTTTATGTGAGAGACTGGGTATGAAGCTGAGTGAGGTTTAGTTCCTAAAATAAGCAGAACATAAATCTAATTCATCAAAGCTATTTTTTGTTCCCATATAGTGACTGCTCAGGAGCACGAACATGTAAATTGTAGCAGGAGTACAGGGAAAGAATATAAGAAACAGAAACCTTTCTGCAATAAATCTTTATTGCTTTCATCACTTGTCAGTTTAGTGACCTCCTGGGCTAGAAGTTACATTTGGATCATCAAGTTTAATAGCCAATTCTCCGTAAATTTGTCGAAGTCTCTTTTGAACCCATTTCTGGTTTGGCTTCTGCAGCAGCCTGCAGCAGCAAATTGTTTGATGAAAAAAAGTTCCCCTCGTTTGTGTTAAACCTACCAATGAGCATTGCCTCCAGAGATGCATTGCCTCTCTGCCTCCAAGTCTTTCTCTATAAAGTGGAAAGAACAAGTTTCACACCACACCACCCCCCCAAGTATAAAACATTTTTAAAACCAACAGGTTATCGGTACACTCACACCAGCAGAGATGTCGGTACGTGCACCATGTGCGCTTTGCTCCGCTGTTAGTGCCGAGGAGGCGTAAGAGCAGTGGGGATCCTTCCCGCTGCTAGGCAGAGAGCTGAGGTCACGAATGTTCCCCAAAGGAGAAGAAAAAGTATACAGATCCTAAGAAGAGGGAATAAGAACATCTTGGTCTCATTTTGCTTCAAGTCTTTACTTGGGGGATGCATTAGTAAAATCTGGAGATTTGTCTGTAAAATTTTTTCCCCCTGAGGCAAGTCCAGGGCCTCTGTGCAATTGTTCCCTTAGAAAAGGCCTTCACTGAGAAGAAAAAAATAACATGATTACTTCATTTGTCCAGAAGTGAGGCTTTATAACAACAACATGTAAAATTAACCTGGATTTTTTCTGGAATTTCCAGCTTGGGAAGAAATTATTTTAATAGACAGGTAAATGTTGTAACTATCTGCAGCTAAACAAGAAATATTCTGTCTACCCTAGTGACTTAACGAATTCACTTCTCTGTGACCTGCTGCCCCACTGTATTATCATGACTGATATGGCCTCATAGTGCTGTTAAAAACAAACAACCCAGTTTATACTACCGCTGGATAATTTTACGATTTGGAATATCCCTTCTTTACATACAGTAAGCGTAAAATTGAAGCAAAGTGCCCAAACTGATTTATCAACCCTACGTTGCTACTGTGACTAACATACCAGACTCTTTCCCACCGTCTAGATACTTTATCGTCATGCAGAGCTGAAAAAAGCGACAATAAACCCATCATTATGTTATATTTTGGTAGCTCCGACTTCACATTGCACCACCAAGCTGCACTGTCCAGTGCCCTATAGATAGTTATAAAATGACTGCACATTTGTGTTAGTAGGGTTAGATTTAATTTAAAAGTTAAACCCATATAGCCACAGTTGAGAAAGTATCTTTCAAAGCTCATTCTGATAGAAATGAATTTGAGGCAGCCTGAAACAACAGCTCCAAGACAAGCGTGACTTGCCCTCTGCGTTTCAGCAGGGCGTTAACATTGGGGCGACAGGTCTAAACGAATCCATCATTTTTGGCTGCCATGGAGGATGTTAAGGAGGCTCGCTGCTTGCTGCTGTCAGCGGTCAGCGGATGCGGAATTAATTCAGTCCCGCTCTTTTCCCTGTTCCCAGCAACCACGTACAAAGTCTTAGTCAACCCACAACCAGAAAAAAAAATATTCCTTTGATCAGTCCAACAGGGCTCGAGCAGCTGTTGCACTGAAGCCTCTGCTCAGGTTTCTCACGGGCATTGTGCAGCGCAGCGAGAAGTCCCTGGTACCCAAGCTTGCAGCCAAAGGCCAAAAGGAAAGGTGGCAGCTACGAGGGCAGGGCAGCGCCCTCCACTCTGAGCCGAGGTGCCACATCCTGCGGAGTTACCTGCTCCGCAGCGTGGCTGTGTAGTTAACAGCACCGGTTACGGGAGGTTTGTCAGGACTGATTTATTTTCAACAAAAGCCTGGCTGACACACGCGCACAAGTACTGCGGTGCTGGTCGTCTCGCAGCTAAATGAGGTGGGGGTCCCACCGCTCTGACCTGTTGCTGTGGGAAAGGGAAATGCATGTCCTGTGGCACAAGGACGTTGGTGTCCCTGGAAAACACAAGGAAGCTCCTGATCAGGCGCTTGAGCGATGTATATTGTACCAGTGTAGGACAGTGGCCTGGAAACCACCCTGGTTTGGGCTTGTGAAGGTGGGTTGTAGAGCCACGAGGTGATTGTCACAGATAGAAACTTAAGTGATTCACCTTGAACATAATCCTCCAAGCTCAGCTCTTGCCAACATGCAAAATGTGCGGCTGCCAAAAAGCTTCTCTTTCTTTGATGCCTTTGCTTCTCCAGCAGCAGCCCGCGCTGCGGAATGTTTGCTTTTCCCTGAGCATTTTTATGTATTCTGTATGGAAGGCTTTATAAAAGAAAATACTAGAAGTGCCAACAGACACTTCAGCAGACCACTGGAATTCAACTTGTGCCGTAGGCAGTTCCAGGTGCCATGTGAGAACGGCACCGAAAAGTCACTTTGTACACGTAAGCACAGCCTGCAAAGACTGGAGTAAGCGTGCTCAGCAACTCGGCAGCATCAGCTGTCTGCTCTGCAGGTACAGTAACGGGTGCAGGCATTGCTCTCCTCTAATTATGTGTAAAATGTCTACTTAAAACTGCCTTTTCTTATTGCTTTTTGCTTCCCCTGTCATTCCAATACATACAGATGATCACACTCCAGTTACTATAGTCCTAATGGCTGAGGAAAAAACCTAGAGCTGGTGAGCAGGTGGCTGTGCAACGTTCAGCCGAGGTGCCCCCAAAACCTACAGCAGCAGCTGGATGAGGTGTGTTTGAGGGAGCTGCCGTAGGCTCGCAGGTCCTTCCTTTCTTTGGCTATGGAAGGAAGCATCTTCACAATGGAGGCTCTGAACACCCAGATAAAAAGTGGTGTTTCTGCTGATTTTAACACAAACCAAGTTTCAAGCTTTTAGCAACCATGAATCAACAAATGAAATATAGTTTCACCTGAAAGCAGAAAGAATTTACAGATTAGATCAGCCAACCAGGAATGGAAACGCTATCATAAGATTTAGGTGAGTAGGTGACTGACAAATAACACATAGGCTGAGGTGCAGAGCTGAAAACGTCCTGATATCGACAAAGAACAAATACATTTATAAGAACACCAAAGCAGACAGCTTGCAGACACAAAAGACAACAGTTCCCCTAATTTCGTCATAGATTTTAATGTTCCATGTTAGCAATCTTTTTGTCCTCAAGTAGCTTTTCATTCACGTTCCAGTGGCAGGAATATTGCTGTGGAACAGTGCAGACAGTGGCACGCAGATGCATGCACAGGAATTGAAGGTGCCTCAGTTTCACTCTTTGACCTTGAATACTGTGCTGTTCCCTCCCTGGCACAGCCAGAGTGTGTAGCAACCAGGGGCTGCCAGCCTCAGTCATCGATTTCAGTGCAAAATGTTCTCTCGCTGTAAGTAACCCCTAAATAAAAGAATATATTTTCAACTAGAAGTAGCCTTAATCCTGGTGATGGTAAAATCAGTCAGTCAGATCCCACACTGCATCTTTCCGACTCGAAGTAAAATTTCACGATCCGTTTGTTCACAGCAGTTTTTTGGTCCTTTTTGACACCGCTCATTCAAGGCAGCTTGAAGGAAGAGCCTATAAATGGTTTTGCACTTGCTGCTTTGCTTTATGCCTTAAAGTGAGATGTGCGTCCTACTGCAGGGTGTTTTCAGTGTTGTTTCCTTCGTAGATCTTCTGAAACAGGGAAAACGGAAAAGGAGGTTCACTAACACAAGAACATAAAGATTTGCCTTCTCTATTTTTGTCTTAACGTTGCCATGAGGCTTTCTGACCAGTAAGTTGTGTGCTGCAGGGACACCTGTGCTCAGTAAGGTGTCGGTCTCTGGGGGAGTAAAGCATGAAGCTGCTTCGTTTGAAAGCTGAGCTATTCATGACTTGCCTGCTTCAGCTGTTTCAATAGCACTAGCAGCCACAATCCAGCTCTTCCCCGCAGCGCTCCGAGCTTTACTTAAGCCATGTCCTGCTTTCTGAGATCGGTAACGTCTGCACGCCTCAGGATGCTGCAGGATGGAATGGTGGGGGGCTCTGGCAGGGAGCCAGGCGAATGCTCTAACTTGCAAAAGAACGGCTTTAAGTGTTGGTGTTTCTCTCCAGGTGGTTTTATCAGCTTCAATGGCTCCTGGCGCGTGCAGGGGATCCTGGCCATGTCCCGCTCGTTAGGAGATTACCCTCTGAAGAACCTGAATGTTGTCATTCCCGACCCCGATATTCTTACCTTTGACCTGGACAAACTGCAGCCAGAGTTCATGATCTTGGCGTCGGATGGTCTGTGGGATGCTTTCAGCAACGAGGAAGCTGTCCGATTCATCAAGGAACGCTTGGATGAGCCACACTTCGGTGCAAAGAGTATAGTTCTACAGTCCTTTTACAGAGGATGTCCTGATAATATAACAGTGATGGTGGTGAAGTTCAGGAATAGCAGCAAAACGGAAGAACAGTAATTGCCAGCGGTTCTCTGCCTCACTCTGAACTAAAAACAAACTCTTACATTTTAAACATAGTAGAAAGCTGTAGTAAATACCATTAAGGTTCTACACAAAAGGAACAGATCCCTCTGGTCTTTGTTCTTTGCTTAACAAAAGGAGCAATACAACAAATTCATTCTGAGTGATAAGAATTACATTTGTTCACATGTACCTGTCTCCTGTGACCTTGCTGCTCCTTAGAAACTAACTGTAATCTTCCATTTCAGAATTTTCTTTACAAATCCTGTGTGCGCATTTCGTTTGATTCCATTTGATCATTTCTAACAGTCAAAGGCTCGTTCAGGTGCACGGCAGGGTCAGGGCAGTGCTGCCGCTTAAGAGCAAGTGATAGGAATGATGCTGCTTCTCACTCATCGGTGTGATTCTTCAGAATGATTCTCATGTTTCTCATCTCTTTCTGGTTTTAATCTGCAGTGATAAGGTTGTATAGGAAAAGGTTTGTGATTATTGGCCTGTTATTGATATGAAGGAGGAAGAGGAGCCAACTATTAGCCTGCTACCACAGAACTGGCTCTCTCGCTTTGTTTAACCTCACCCCCCTTAAATAAATCCCCGCCGAGCATGTGATTAGGTATAGTTACTGAATTACCTGAAGCCACATGTTTACTCAGTCTGTGCGATACTCTAATAACATTTCTTCTACGCCATATTGTATTCAAACCAACTAATGTTAAAGTTCAACAAAATACGGTGAGGTCTGACACCTTCCATAGCAAAAAATGGCTCTGTCGTGATAGAAGGATGCCTGTCATTCACCGAGACCCACCCTTTACAGTGTTTTTTTGGCATGGACTTTTCACAGACGTGTAAAGAAAGGAATGCAAGATGAAATTAATTTCCTGAGTGACTGTTTGGAAAACTAATTAAAACAGGGCATTCCGCAGAGCTACCTAGATGGAAGTCAAGCCTATTAAAAGACTTCCTTGTACTGCTGCAGATTAATTTGTGGTGTTAATCCGGGGGAAGGTCACTCTAGAACCGTGTGTTGGTATAATGTATAAATCCCAGGCAGTGTCACTGCACTGTGGAGATGAAAGCTTGTGTTAGATCTACATAAAAATATGTTTAGATCTAGCTTTCAGTATTTAATTTTGGAATCTGTGACTGCTGTAAGTTTAAACAACGACTGTCTGAGTTTGCTCTACCTCTGACAGTTTAGCTGCCTGCTTCATGATCGAGAGGCAACAGCCGCGGAGCGCCAGGGCAGCGCGTGTCAGTGGGACAGAGCCAGGGCCTGAGCTGGAGGTCAGTATTTCGGATGGATGGCTTACCCCTGTCGCGTCTTACAGCTATCCTTGGCATTCCCTCCCCTCACAGGGCGGTCCTGGCCGATCTGCTGAAGTCTCTCATCTTGAAGGTGGTGGAGGCTGTCCGCGTTTAGGTCCCGAGGTGAATCAGGGGTGCAGCGCGTTAACTAGTGTTGTCTGTTTCCTGGGTAGACGCAATATTTCTCATCACCCTACAGCGTTTTGGGGCCAGTGGCTTGCTGATCCCTAAAATACTGTGATGCGTTGTGGTCGTGCAGAGCGGGTGTGTGTCTCTCAAGGCAAAAATGAATGAGCACAAATTTCTGCTGGAGAAGGAATGTCCGTCTTAGTCTTTCCATGTTGTCCCTAGGGTATCTCTTCCCCAACAAAATTCCCTCCTTTCATCTGTTTGGAGATCGTCACAACTCTTAATTGGATCTGTTGCTATTCCCAGTGCTATTCACGTTGTACACATACCCTTTAGCAGCCTCTTCTCATCCCAGACTCTGGGTAGAGCCCCTTGACGCTGAGTAACAGGCAAGTGAAAAGAGGAGTACAGAAGTGTCCCGCACCCTCTGAAGCCAGCAGGCAGCCAGCCCACCACCGCTCCTTCCCCAGAGGATGGAAGATTTTGTACTTTTTACATCTCTTGAACTGTGCATTCAGTGAATTTTAAATGCAACTGTGCAGTTAAATTGAGCAGCTAACAGGGAATGTTAATAATTGCCGAGCGCCTCAGTTATTTTATTTTGAAAAGGTATTTGAGGTTAGAATGCTGTGAAATGAAAACCTTGTGTGATATTTTCATGGGGAGTGCTTAATCGTGTACTCAGTAATGCTACAGCAGCAGTATCCAAACTGTGCTCCAGGCAGAGTTCCTGGTGCATGTCGTGTTTGCCTTTCCTTTCTCCTTCACAGATGATGTTTCCGTTGTACTGGCTTTTCTTTGGAGGGGACAGCCTGGATGTTTGTCAAAATGGCTGCCCAGGGAAAAGAAGAATTAGAGTCAGCAGCCTACAGAACTCTAAAGCCGAGGGACGCTTGTGTAGGAGAGACATCACTACTAATCCTTTGAGAAACTGGAACTGGAACAGTGGTCAGCTCCAAAAAAACCATTATAGGCTAACGCCGCTTGAGCAAAAAGCTCATGGCTGCCACTAAGGCTCCTGCAGCTCATGTTCTTGAGGTTAGCGAGCGTTGCGGGGGGTGCCCGACCTGCTGAGCACAGCTCGCCTGCCGGTTGCTCTGGCATTCGAGACAGATGGGAAAATGAGGTGGCAGGAATCCGTACGCATTCACAGACTCCTGAGGCAGCCGTGAGGAAGCAGTGGGAACGTGGCCTGCTCTGGAAGTAAGCCATGCTCGCAGGATTTGGGGAAACACATAGTGCAGTGCAATGCAGAACTGCTCTGCAGGCATGTCTGGAGATTTACTCCAGGACTCATTTACTCTGTCACTCACAGGCCTGTCCAGTCAGTTACTGAATCAGCCCTATTTCAAGCGTCTGCAGGTGCAACAATAGATGTTTTAGCACCTTCAATTCTCTCTGCAACACTCCCACCTTTCTAGTAGCTCTCTCCTGGCCAAAGACATTCACGCCAATGATCTCTGGTAAGGTTGTTGACTTTTGGGTTTATTATTTTAAAAAAATAGTTATAGCTACTTTAGGTTTAAAGATGAAGGACTAACGGAGATGAGAGGCTTTGTGCGGTCTTCCACATACATGCGCAGTGCCTACCTATGCTCCCTGCTAGAAGTCTTCAAAGAAGTTTTTAATGCAGATCTGGACACCTATAACTTTCCAGTCGTGCTGATTTGTGCCAAATTCTGCTGTGATACATACAGCTGCTGGATGACAAGATTAACCAATGTACATATTGCTTATGCAACCTAAACAGTCTAGGGTCTGATCCTCCACTGCCTTAATAATACATCCTACATCTGGAAAGCACTGCTGGACACTGTAACCAGAAATACCCCACGTATGCTCGAGCCGCCTGGCAGAATGCGTCACAGCATCGCAGGGGCATCCTCGGTGCTGCTTCCCTGCTGCCTGGGCACCTCTGCACGCAAAGGGAGATGCCGTCCGGCTGCAGTGGCTTGTGCAGACCTGAGAGCTCCCTCTGGCCGTGTTTGTTCGCAGAATTTTTTGCTGCTTAAGCCCGAGTAGCTCCACCGGTGACATCTGTTCCTCAAGAGCGTCCCATGCAGAAAAACATGAAGTTGCTGCCAAAAAGCATCTTCCATACGGTCCAATATGAAAAAATGTACCTTGTAATTAGTCATCTCATCCAGAGCTTGGAAGCGTTTGGGTTTTTCCCAGTGACGTTACAAGCTAACAGTGTAACTCACATCATGCATTTTAAAGATACTGCCATTTAGCTTTTCATTTGGCTTATGGACTGCCATTTAGTTTATCGTTCTGATTATATACCAGTGGGGTGTTGGGCTTTTCACTGGTGTAACGGACGGACAGTAACCATCCCCGTTTGTAGCTGCTGGTGCAGCCGCGGGGATGCCGGGTCTCGGTCCCGGCCTGGTTAGGTGCGATCGCAGCTCCGCCTAGTGGCAGGCCTGGCCTCAGCACGTACCCACGCAGCATTCTGCGAGTAGTTGCTCTCAGCCCGTGTGAAAAAAGTCATTAGAAGTTCCCGTTGTCCCTCGTGCAGTTCACGAGGAGGTGAATGCAGGCCCGTTCTCTCAGGCTGAATTTTATAGCAGTGCCAGAGCAGCGCGGGCTGAAGGCGTGCATCCGCAGGCGCAGCTACGAAACGCAGACGCTCAGATGCTAAAAAAACAGGCGTGAAAGTTTGGCACACCACAGTGCGGCCCTGCGGCCCCTGCCAGCTCCCCCTCCCACGTGGGTGGCTTTGCAGCCTTGGTGAATGCATTTTAAATGCTTGTTAGTGGGATCCAAATGTTTGGCAACAGCGCGGCTTACACAGAGTGCAGCGATCCAGCTTGGGAGAGTCCATACTTCACTGGGAGTCTCGGGGGCGGCAGGAGACGCTATTTTATTTTGTATAAATCGTACGCCGCTTCTTTTGTTGCAACATCCAGCAGGAGTGGTCTGGGCGTATTGATCCTGTCTCGCGGGGGAGGGACAGTCGCAGACAGCATTGTGAGGCTCGCATCAGCACTGCGGTCCTACAATTTCTAAAAATACAAAATTTTAAATGAATGAGCCTGTTTTACTGAATAGAACGTTTAGGTAACTATAAATAAATTCCATCCAACATCATGTATTGTCCACTGACTTGTGAACACAAGGCCAGTACCAACTGCTGCTGATGTTATTACGGTATTTTACCATTTATGTAAGGGAAAATTATGTAAGTTGTCAAGTTGTTAGAATACAAAAGTTAGTACTAAAGCACTGCATCTGCTTGAGCTGACAGTGTTTCCTACATAAACACTAACGCTGCATCTTGAAAGTAAGGGAGTTTTGTTGTTCAGCTGCCTCTTAGAATATACGACATCCTTGCTTTTAATATTAATGTATTGCTAATGTATCTGATACTTATTTTACACAGAGAAACATCTAGTAAGTGATTATACTAAAGGAAAAAAAACCCCAAACTCACCAGCCTTTCATTTCCTGAAGTAGGTTTTTAGGCCTCCATTCCGAAAGCTGGCTGTGCACCATCGCAGGGTCAGAATTTAGAATGTCCTGCGGAAGTTGGCAGCTGTATATCCAGAGCTGCTGCCCCTCCGTGCAGTCAGTATGGTGATAAAGTACCTCCCTAAACCTGAGGACTCGTATCTAAAGAGATATATACAGTTAAGTTAATACTGGGTTGCAGTTTTAATCACTATTATTTATATAGTGGTGACAGTCTAAGGCTTAGGTAAGCAGCTGCTTTACATATAGTTTTCCTTTAGGTAAGTTAAAGTTGTAGGTATCAGGTGTCTCTGGTTATAGATGATAGTCTAGACGCTCTGTCAAGCAAAACGTGTGCGGCCAAAGCAGCCGAAGCCTATCTAAAACCATAGATAGATGCTCACAACAAGAGCAGTTCTTGAGTAAAGTTTTGAAATCCACTTTCGTGAGCAGCTCAGCTCCTGTGTCTGGGCTGCTCAGTCTTAAGGAAGAATTCCAATTAGTTGAGCAATAGGGAAATAAAGCACTTTTTTCTGCATTTGAATGGCCAACCCTCTATTCTTTTAAGCCTTTGGAAATGTGTTAGTACTTCTAGGAATGTGGATGCTCAGATCTACTTCAGCCTTTATTCCACCAAGTTAATGAAATTAATAACCAGTTACAACATTTTAGGAATCTAAATGCAGAACTATCAAACCCTGCTCTCCGGGAATTCATGCGCTGTATTCAGGGGTGTGAGAGCAATTCAGGTGAAACCGTACTTGATCTGCACTTACTTGATCCGCACTTGCTTTAATCCTGGTAGGAATGAGAGTCCTGAAGTCCAGCTGTGTGGGCTGGCAGTGGGACACCTGCTCAGCGTCCCGCACGTCAGTGCCGGTGCCACCACGCTGCTGCCGCCCCGGGAAG
Source organism: Falco rusticolus (assembly GCF_015220075.1). NCBI lineage: Eukaryota > Metazoa > Chordata > Aves > Falconiformes > Falconidae > Falco > Falco rusticolus. Next base: position 27,790,275 of record NC_051199.1, read on the forward strand.
GCAGGCTGGCTCCGTGCCCGGCTGCTCCCGCGCCCCTGCACCCCGCTGGCTCCAGCTGTTCTTGATGGCCAGAGGCTCCCACAACACAACTGCCAAAGTCCGTGTGTCATTTTTAAATTTCTTCCTTCTGGAAAGACAAATTTAGTTATGTTGAAAACATGATTCGTTTGGGAAAAGTTCTTTAGAGCTAGTTCCACTCTCTAGTGAATCACTCGCTGCTCCTTGGTACGTCGTTCCTGTGCATGTAAGCTAGGTACAGAACGTAAGCGGTGGTTAGCCATGCTGGATTTACAAATGAAATCAACTCTTTAAAAAGTTCAAACCGTCACGTAACTTAACTACAAAGTTGTTAGGAGCGGGGTGTGGAAAAACAACTTTAAAACACGTACTGTGCGAATGTTACACTGAGCGGCTGTAAAACCGCTTTTACACAGGGTATTGGGAAACACTCCCTGAGAAACACTCGAGACAGTCATTTCGAGAATGAACTGCACGTTTGGAACTCTGCAAGGGCAGGTCAGAGCTTCGTTAACAAAAATCCTACACAACACACCAGATAACAAAGCGCAATGTTTAGGCAATCCATCTTGGTTAAGGACAGCTTCCATTTAGTAGGAGGCGGCTGTATTATTGTAGATAAGAGCCTCTTCAGGCTTGTTTGTAACATTTTTTTCACTCAAAGCCAGAAATGTTTTTAAGATTTTATCTTTATTGCAAGCTCAGGGGACACTGCACTTTACTCCTAGGTGGAGGACCACCGCAGGCAAAGCATTACTGAGAGAAGCAGCTAGGAGTTTGGGCTGAGCCCCACCCCAGCCGGGGCGGCCGTGACACCCTCACACTGTATAAACCCCACTCATTCAGATTATTTGGATTAATGTGGTCTGGAAAACGAACACACTGTGCAGCAGCTGTCAGAAGGCTAGAGGTAAACAGAGCTCCGGTATGTAAACCATCCCAAGGGAGGTCACTTCGGGTAAATTTTATACTGTTCAGTCCTTATTTTATAGGAGGAAAACTAAGTCCCAGAGTCCCACAAGGGCAGGTGAGACAAACGGTGCTGTACCACAGGTAGTACCTCCTCATCTGAGTTGCAGGTCGATACCACCTTTAGCGAAGCATCACGTAACAGCAGCGTTTCGGAGACAGGCTATGCTCTCTTTAGTCCTGTGAAAGGAAGTGGCTTTAGGATTTTTAGAAACCCAATATATAAATAGGGGAGGGGGGAGGGGGTTGTGTTGGTTTTACAATTTTAGGTTTCTTTAAAATGTGGACTCAACTACACACGAAAAACCCACCACCAAACCCAACCATCTGCTTAGCTTCAGTTTAACTTGGTTTTCTTCCCCTCCTACATGGAGTACTTGCATTTGGATACGGTTTACAGCTCAATATGCAACATACAGTAACTGCATTAAAACCTGGCAAGCCTAATTTAACAGAGAGTGCAGAAAGTGCGACATCTCCTTCCCTACCACCTCGACCTTAGGTGAACTGTAAAGTACTTCCTGAACAACCAAAATGGTATACACGCTACTCAGACAAAAATGGAGATTAACAAACATTTTAGGAATACGGAGCAAAGTTCTGCCTCCCAAACTTCTCCAACATACCTAACGTAACCCAGGGACACCTATCAGGAACTCAGCATCGCTTGGTTAACAGCCTTCAATCAGTTTTTAGTTTAAATTTGAAAGAAATGTGATAAAAATTACATTATTTATTGTGCATCCAGGCATTCATGAGTTACTCGCAATGAACTTCCACTGGAAGGCTTTAGTAGTGACTAGAAAACGTAAGGCAAAACTTAGGAAAATACTCCAAACCGTCTGTGTCCTCTTAATAGCGAACTGATCATAGAGAATAATGCCCTGAATTGGCAGCACGTACTGCTTCATGGTTCACTTTGAGCTTGCCTGTTCTCCAATGCACACAAGCATTGATACATTTGACTTTTTAACTCTTCCGAAGTGACATACAGGCAGCACAGGCTTGACATTTCACATTGTAAACCTCTTTTGCTGCCCACCCAGCAGTGGTTTCCCAACACCTTCGACTGATGGATTATGATTGGGCTTTGCAAGTCAGAGCGCCCCATTTTCACACCCACATCACGAGTGCTTGGGATTCTGATTTAATACAGCTTTCCGAACCACCTGCCTGCACGACAAAAGGAGCCTTAGGATTTGGAAAAATCTTAGCCAGTGGTTTAAACTTCATTTTTAGTACAATATTGTAGGCAGATGCTATACAATTTGGGCCCACCGCTGACTTAAATGTTTATATTAGTTCACAGTTTTAAGCTTTTTTTTACCTCTTGCATGGCTGCACACACTAGAAACTTCCCTGATACTTGCTTTAAGTGGAAACATTAGCTTAGTTATGAATTTTTATGGTCTTTTAAGCAATAATAAGGTCAGACTCAAATACAAACCAGATTTGGAAATGAGGGTTTTGTAAAAAAAAACCAGAACAGGTGCAGGCATATTTTCCAATGTAAATTTCTTGCAGAATTGATGTCACTTTAGGTTAAATTTCAGGTGGCATAAACAGATCACTGTGTATAAACCTGCATTTGTGAAAGCAAAAGCCTTGTAATCTACAATCAGTAGTATTGTTCTGGGGCACAAATATAAAAAATACCGCGCTTGGTGACAGTTGCATTTTTAGTGCGGCCCTGCACAGCCAGTTCTCTTGATACTCGTTTCGTACTCTCTCAACAGGAGCACTGTCTGCTTTATCTATCCAGTTTCTGAAGATTGCGTAGTCTTTCACAATTACTTTTTTTTTTTTTTGAAAAAGCAATACAATGTGTGCTGTAGTATCAGTGTTCTCATGACAAACTATTTATTTCTAAACATTTAACATGGCAGGTTTCTAAAAAAAATGGAGGTGTTTTTTTTTAAGGTGTATAAACAATCAAAGAACAAGTTAAACACTTCTCACAGAGCTCTCAGGATCTGACCACAGTACAATCAAACAACAGATCCGAAACCCATAGGAACGGCTGCAGTTCTACCTGTTTCTAGAAATACAATAGCATTCTTCCCTCAGTTATGCAATACTGTATCTTTAGCTATTTAGTTTAACAAAAGAAATCTATTTTTGGAAAACTTTGACCTTCTTAACATAAATTCTTAGAACACTGACATCTGAAATACTTGTCTAGAGAGTATTGTCCCCAAGACCTCATTTTTATATCTAAAAAAAACAACACATCCTATTATTCCATCAAAAAACATGTGCAGTTGTTGAAAAGATAGCGAGATTCAGTACCAACCATAATCACAATGTAACAAAAAAACTGGTGAAACCTCCAACTTGGTACTAGAGGTTTCTGCACCTCTTCTAATTTGTCTCTAAGAGACTATCTGAAAGACAGCCAAATGTAAATACATCATAACATCTTAGCTGTAGTACAAATAAGGTGGCAGTGCTCTGTCATTCTAGGTGTACAGGATGTTGCCTTCACTGTGTAGTGGGTGTGTCAAGAATAATTATGTTAATGCAATTGCAAATTCTGTATTGTTGTCTATTAGAAGTGTAAACTACTGAAAACTTGGCCTTGCTGATACGAATAAAGTGATTCAAAAACCTGTCTTTACAGATGTAGTAGAGCTTGTCTTCTTTAAGAAATACAAATCTTGGTATTTCTTACTTTTTTGATTCAAAAATTTGAAGAAAGAAAACTATTTTAGAAACAGATATAAAGTCATTGTATGAATGTTTTAATCTTCCCTGTGTGGTTCCAAAGCTCTGGGGATGCATCAGTACACACACACGTCTGCTTTTACAGATGCGGGTTTTGATTATCCCGATATACTAGAGATGTCTAGTCATTAAACTGCACATGAGCTCGCCTGCATCTAGCCCTCCAGAGTCTGCACACATTGTCAAAGCCACCAAAGCCGTTCTATTTCATATGTATATAAATATAGCTAGAAATACACACACACAGTGCATCACATTTTTGGAACTTCCCATCAGCTCCTGCAGACCCCACAAAATCCACAGGCTTGTAACATTCTCAGAGCAACTACGGAGGCAATACGTGTAAATAAGAAGGTGCAACGCGCCCAGAAGGATTACTGAGGTGATGCATTGAAAGGCTGCCGTGGTTTAACCCCAGCTGGCAACCAAGCACTGCCGCTCACTCCCTCCTCAGCCCGAGGGATGGAGGGAAGAGTTGGAAAGGAATGTAAAACTCAGGGGTTGAGGTAAGAACAATTTAGGAGGTAAAGCAAAAGCTGCGCACGCAAGCAAAGCAAGGAATTCATTCACCACCTCCCATGGGCAGGCAGGCGTTCAGCCATCCCCAGGAAAGCCGGGCTCCGTCACGCGTAACCGTTACTCGGGAAGACAAACACCGTAATGCTGGATGTCCCGTGCCTCTTCCTCCTCCTCCCCCAGCTGTACGTGCTGAGCGTGACGCCATATGGTCTGGGGTACCCTGGGGTCAGGGGGGTCAGCTGTCCCGGCCGGGTCCCCCCAGCTCCCGGGTCCCCCAGCCCTCTCACTGGCAGGGCCCCAGAAACTGAAAGGTCCTTGACTCAGTATAAACATCACCCAGCAACAACCAGAAACATCAGCACGCTGTCAACACCGCTGTCACACCAAACCCAAACCACAGCGCTGCACCAGCTATAGAGAAGGAAATTAACTCTCTCCCAGCTGAAACCAGGACAAAGAAGGTTGTTCTAAGTTCCATGCTAGGCAGAGAACAAATACTTGGGAGTGGCAAAGGATTATGCAGTTGCAAAAAAAAAGATTAAAAAAAAATCAAAGTAGGAATTTGGGAAGCACCATCAAAGCCAGTTTCTTGGCATAAACATTGTTCCACAGTGACATTTTATACATTCCAAAAGATTCATGTAGAAATCCCGTGGTTACAGCACACCACATGGAGAAGCACCACAGGAAGACGGGGAGAGTATTCCGCAGTATCCTGCACGTGTGGGAGACAGACATGGAAAAGTGCTTTCTGAATTCCCAATACTTTTATTTAAGAATATTAAAATGTCCCAAAGGAACGCTGCCATTGCAGCTTTGCCCCGGCAGCACAGCCCTCCTTCAGCTAAAGTCATCTCTTTAGCTCTGGTTTTGTGCTGCCCTGTACTTCTAACGGTTTTACACCGAATAGTTTTAAGTTCATACATGATCACAGAATCAAAGGCAAGTAACTGAAGTGTTTGATGACAAATCCTGCCAAAACTGGACTATTTCACTTGATGTAAGGCCATGCACCACAATCAGATCTCTATACTTACAAATATGAAAATTAATTTTATAAAGAAAGAATTGTTGTTTACCTCCTGGAATAGTGATGTTCACTTTAAGTATATTTAAACAAATTCCAACATAAACATCCTCTAATCGAATAGGTTTGACATGACTCATCATTTCATAAATCCTCAGAGCCAGTTTTCCATGCAATATATAACCCAACCCACTGCAATACGAAGGATATACACCGAATATCCATTCAGGTTGTGAGATGTACGTTTTTTTGTGAAAGCCCCTGTAGGCAAAGTTATCTGTAAGAGGATAACCAGTAAAAACACTTTCTGAGGAATTCAGCTTCAGAAGAAATTCTACCAGGTTAGCAGTGTTGATGAAGACATCGGCATCGGTCTTCATGAGGAATCTAGCATTTGAACAGCACTCACTGACCCACCGAAACGCCATGATCGTTTTCAAGGTGAGATTGTCGTAAGTGTCCATAAAATCCTGGCAAATTATGTCACCACAGAGGATGCTTTCATCTTCTACCGACAGTGCTGCAGGATTGTCTTCTCTTTGAGTATCCTGTCCTAGTAAGAACAGGGTCAGAATTCGATGTCCCCACCAGAAGTTCTGAGATGCCCATGTTATCCGGATGGCCTGCCTTGACTCCACATCCTTAGGACTTGAAGACACCAAGATGACTAGAAGTGGATTTACATCTTTGCATTTCAAGCGCTCCCGCAGTGTGAAAAGGTACTGTTGCTTGTAAATCGGTTCATATTCATAGAAATACGTAAGGTTTGTATGCTCAATCACAGTGTTGGAAAAATAAGCTAGGTACCACATTGTAAGGACAGGAAATACAAGGAGAAACAAAAAAATCCATTTTAACAGTCTTATATACATGATACTAACTGGAACTGGGCAGCAACTAATTTGCAGAAGCAGTCAGTGACTTCAAAACCTGTACCACAAGTCCTGAAGTGTGTTTCTTGCTAAAAAAAAGAAATGAAACAGTAGTGTTCAGAATGCTGTTATTCAAATACGGCATTTTTCTTGTCTTGCCTGAAGTGTCAGTTGAAAGCACGCTGTAATATAATGGAAGGCGAATCCGAGACTGTGGTCCAGCGTTACCTATACACCAGAAATCACTGTTGTATCCCAGAAATGAGTATGAGCAGAACACTGAGCTGCTACTGAGGATGGTATGGATTGAAACCTCATAGCTTTCACCCTGGAAATGTGCCTTACATAAACCTGATCACAAAAGAGCACACGTCAAGCACTGTGATCACAGAGATCTCAGCACGTTGTCAACTCAATTAAATCTCGGGGAAGGAATACCATGTGCAAAATCTAATGGCTACAAAGGGCTCAGCAAATTGATGTTCAGAAGCTTCCAGAATTTGTATAGAAAGGAAGTCCTACTAGTTTTTATAAGCTGGGTCAAATCAGCCAAGCAAGCAGGTAAAAAGAGAAGCACAAGTATTTCATCCCTCATTTAAGGGTTCAGCAGCTGCTTGTTCTGAATTGACTGAGTAGGTGACGGGGGGAGGCAGAGAAAATCAGCTTCCTTACGAACAGTGTCAGAGCTGCAGTCACGCGAACACAAACCTGTCTTGACAGACAGACTGAGCTCTGACACTGCCCAAAGAAGTGGCTGCTCCCACAACACGCAACATTATACAGCAATCAATTATTATCTAATATGTGCTTATTAAATCAAGTGATTTAAGAAGGGGGCTTTGCAACCAACTTTGTCATAGCAGCTTTACAGTTGATGTAATGGGAGCAGCAGGGAATCCACTCCAGTAGACAAGCTTCAAATCTTAAAGGAGTTTTGTGAATTCTTCTGATATTTTCCATTTAAGCAAACAAGACACTACCAAATCCTCCTGCTACGTCCACCTATTTAAGTTTTAAAGAAGGGATCCTATCTGCCTTATTTTCATTAAAAAGCCTACCCCCATCTGCCAGTGCATGAAAACACAACAGATTCGCTCAGCTCCATCAGGCACGCCACACAAACCAAAAATGGCAATCAGCACAAGAGATGAAGACAAACTAAAGCATTTTTCGATTAAAGCCACACATCTTGCTCTGGAGTCCGATCTACATGTGCAAGTACTTACACAGCCACATAGAGTCCATGCTCAAGACATCGCTGCAGTGGCAGGACTAGATATTCCAATCAATACAACTTTTTAATATAAATTTAAATATAAAATCTCAGTCCCATACCCTCCATTTAGCAGTCCTTACCTTTACTGTATTTCTTTAAAACTACATACACTGTGAACATATATTAGACAAGCCAAAATAACTACAATGTCTTACTGTGGGAGTTCCAAATGATTTCCAATGTTTGCAGTAATAATATTTACCCTACACTGTGAAGTATCCACAAAGACACAGTAAGGATGGTGGAAGGTTCAATTCCACAGCACAGTTAATTACTATTTACCTTATCTTCAAAAAGATCACTGCAGGGCTTGTAAATGTTTTATATTAAAAAAAACAGATCCAAACCCCAACACAGCACACTAGAATTCAGGTGAATTTGATTTGCCGGAGCCCACCTGCCTTGTATTTCTGGGTATAATTTGACTTTATATTAATGACCATTTAAAGGAAGCATTTGGAGCGCAATTCACCAGCAATGCATAGCACATCACTTAAACTGTATTAAAGCAATTTTATACAAATAGCTGTTTAAATAGAAGAATCTCAGACAGATTCCTTTCAAAGCTGCATTACTTCAAAAATACCGAGGGGCTAACAGGAGTCAATCCTTCATTAAAGGTACCTCACATAACTGCAAATGAACAAGCTGAGGTTTGGTAAGAACTTCCCAAAATGACCAGTGTCCTAGCTTATAAAAACACAGAACCCCAGAAGCTTTATGCTGGTTCACTTCTTTTTCTCCAAAGGGATTAAACACATGCAAGTAAAATCACGATTCTGTGACTAAAACAGAATAGAAGTTTGGAGTGCAAAGGAAACTATCATCGGGACTATTCAAACTGCATTTACAAAAGTCAATTATAACTGTAAACAAATTTAGATTTGCCAATCTCATATTTACTTTCCGGCTTTATAGAAGAAACTGGAAGAAACTAACCTAAATCATGTATCAGTGCTTACGTATTTCATTTTATATAAATAACATTTCTCAAAGTTTGATGATCAATTTAAAGTAAAAGCATATAAAACTTTGATCAGTTCTTGACTACCTAATGGAACAAAAATCTGATTGTAAGTATTTTGATTATTTATGGACACAAAAGCCTGATTATGTGATACTGTGAACAACAGATTTGGAGGCCAGTGCCTGATCTGCTAGGTAATGAAAAAATAAATCATTAATTCAGGTCCTTTGTCCACACTATGCAATACACAATCTTAAATCCTTATGACAAGGCTGCACCACAGGGCATCCAGGACATGCACTGCAAAATGCTGGTTTGCTGTACGACTCCTGAGGAGCTAGGAAGTCCAGACCCTGCCGGTCTCTTCCCTGAGGTCCCACTGCTCCAGCGGCACACTAAACTGTTTGGCAGATGTCATAAGTTCGCCAAGACACAGCCTTTATAATGGTCACAGGGTAGAAACGACACTCCCCAAAACATGAGACATTTCCGCAGCGCCGACCATTCAAAATACAGGCAGTCATCCTCCAACATTGAGCGCAAACACATGCAGAAAAGGGCAAACCAGGGCTGACACCCTAGCCACAGCCCTTGGCACGAAAACCTCCATTCTATTTCAAACGCCTAAAACAAAGTAACGATGTTGAAGAGGTGAGGTCTGCAAGTTTTGCTGGCACCTCTGCTTGGAAGTAGTGCAGTTGCAGACCTTCCAGGACAGGTTCTCCACCACTTCCAGGCTCTCCTTGGGGGCAGTTTTTGCTTCCAGTTGCAGCAGGGCAGCACCAGCTCAAGAACTGCTCCTTTCAGGGGAACACTTTCATTTGCTTCCAAGCTCACAGCGACCGATTTGGAGATTATGCTGGCAGATAAAATCGGTTGACTTTAAAACAAATGTAAGAAAACCTGTACTGTGTATGTGCTGTAGTGAGTTCCGATACATTTCCCTCACTCCGCTACAGCCAGGCAGCGCTGAGGGCAGGCATTCCTCACAGGGAAAGGGTGGCAAATTCCCACATGCGTTAAAGTCTAATAATTACCATAACCGATGGATATCCCTGTGTAAAGTTTTAAAAAAGTCCATATTTATAATGTTAGATGTACATAAAAATATTTATTTATTTATTTACTTACTTATTAGCTACTAGCAGAAATAATCTGGAAGCATTGCATTGTTCCTGGCTTCTTGTTTTCTTCATAGGGCTTAGGACCAACAAAAACTAGAGGAATTTCTGCGAGATCCTGGTGTACGACGATCTAATATAACAGTATCTTAGAAATTATTTGAAATAGCCTTTAACGATGACTTACTCTCACTTCAAATCGCCCAAGCAACCGTCATTCTCCGTTCTAGGCAACTTGCCGCCGCGCACACGCGGTCCCGGCCCACAAGGCAGAACGGGCTCTGCGGGAAACCTGCCGCGCTCTGCGGGAACCGCACAGACACTCGAAGCGATGTAACGGTTCCTGTGCCGAAAAGGGAACGCGGGGCGGGAGCGGGGCGGGAGCGGGGCGGGAGCGGGGCGGGAGCGGGGCGGGAGCGGGGCGGGAGCGGGGCGCCCCCGCCGCCTCAGCCGCCCCCGCCGCCTCAGCCGCCCTCTCGCGCCAAATGGCGGCGCCCCCGCGCGCCCTTCCGGCCTCGCGCGCGCCGCCGTGAGGAGCCGCGACGTCCCCCCGGCCCCGCTGGCACCGGCACCGCCGCTGGCACCTGCCGCCCGCCGAGCACGGCGTCGCGCCTCCCGCTCGCAGCGGCCGCGGCCCCTCAGGGCCAGGGCGGCGGGTCCTGCTCGCACCGGCTGCCCGCGCCGAGGGAACCGGGAAACACCCGCCCCCGCCAGCCCGCCGGGGCCGCGGCAAATGGCGTTCCGCGGGGGCTGCCTGGGGCTGCGGGGCTGGGGGCTGCGGGGCTGGGGGCTCGGGGCTGGCCGCTGGGGGCTCGGGGCCGCTGGGGGCTCGGGGCTGGGGGCTCGGGGCTGGCCGCTGGGGGCTCGGGGCTGGCCGCTGGCCGCGCTCCTGGGGCCCCGGCGCCAGCACCAGGGCCTGGCTGGTGTCACACTGAGCCCGGGGGCTGCAGGGCAGGAGGCAGCCGTTTGCAAACCGCACTTGCTCTCATCCTTCTGCCGCTAGAACCGATCATAGAAGCATCGAATCGCATAGGTTGGAAAAGACTTTTGAGATCATCGAGTCCAACCGTTGACCCCGCACTGAACCACATCACCGCATCTATGCGTTTTTTAAACACCTCCAGGGATGGTGACTCCCCCCCCCCCCCCCCCCCCCGGCAGCTTGTTCCAGTGCTTGGCCACGCTTCAGTGAAGGAATTTTTCCCAATACCCAAGCTAAAACTCCCCTGGCACAGCTTGAGGCCGTTTCCTCTTATCCTGTCACTTATTATCTGGGATCAGAGACCAACCCCACCTTGTTACAGCCTCCTTCCAGGCAGCTGCAGAGAGCAATCAGGTGTCGTCCTGCCCCCCCGTCCCGTCCGTGCCCCCCCCCGTCCTGTCCGTGCCCCCCCCCGTCCCTTTTCTCCAGGCTGAATACCCTCAGTCCATGGTGAGGATTCACCCCCAAGCCTCCCTGAATTATTACTTTAATTACATGTTGTCACATTGCAAAAGCATGCAGCCATGGTGGAATATCTTGCTTGGACAACTCAGGAACTTAGATCATTTATGAAACGTTTATTGTGCAAAGTTTGAGTTCAGATTAATTGGTGGTAAATCAGCTGTCCTGGTTTTGTTCTATTACTCTGCATTTTTTTAAACCGAACATGCAGGCAAACCCTACACAAGCAAGATAGCCTCACCCTGGCTAGGCAAACACACCTCTGGACAAATCAAAGGTACACTTCTCATTCTGTCAAATGGTCACCTTTCAGTGCCATGTAGATTCAGGACCTGCAAGCAGAAGGCTGTGTGTGTCACGCTGTGTCTGGTGCACCTGATTACGGCTCTGGTTTGACCTCATGCTGGTGTATAAACTCCAGAGCAATGTGGGAAATCATACTGGAAGCGGCTCTGCATCACCAAATTCTGCTCTGAACCAAACTCACGTTTGACTCAGGTAAGGTTAAAAACTGCAAAACCATGGAGTCTTCAGAAGCTAGCTGTTCTGTCCTGGAAATAAATTTAATTAGCTTGTAAAAAATCAGAGATTGGTTAATCACTTCTTTAAGGTGATAGTCTGATGTAATGAAATAACAGTTGAGACCATAAATATCAGATACAGTTGGAGCAAACATAGAGAGCAGAGAACTGTGAGTAATCTTTAAATCAGAGCACCACCCAGGGACGTGGACCATCCATCCATGCTGTCACAGGTCACACAGAAGGGAGGTTTTGCCCTTGATGGAGATAACCATATTTCAAGGAAATGGCATGCTATTTTGCAGGGAATTATGATTCATTCAACTGTGTTAACAATGTGTTTTGCATAGTTTCTTGTCTCCCCATCTTTTGATTCATTCATATACATTATTTATAAGGAAATGCAAACACTTTCTTCCCTGGTCTAATACATCATGACCCACTCCTGAAAAAAAATCCTACATGTAATCTATACATGTTATTAAGTTTGAAAAAGGTACAACTGTGAGTATGTCACTGTCATCTTTTGTTGCCCCCAATTAGTTCCGGTATAACCCTTTTAGCTTCAAGAGAAACCAGATTATAACTTGTCTGTCAAGGCTGCGGTTTATTTTACGCAACATTTGTAATACCTGAGCCACCAATATCATAATTATCAAAATGATTACCCTATCAGTCAGCAGCTTATTTGGCCAGAAGACCTTTACATCTGTTTTGCTGATTATGTACTTTCTGAAGCAAAGACACATGGTAATAAGTAATACTAGTGCATCTGGGTATAAGGGCAAATAAGTATTGCAATACCCAGCGTACATTCAACCAGCCCAGCGTAGGTCTACTAACTGCCAAAAAATGGAGACTTGAATTAAATAATACTAGACTAAATTTTCTATCCTCTTTCCCCACACACACACTATTTAGAATGCTGGCAAAAAAAAGGTCTTTTAATTGAGACTCAGTTACTCCACCCTTCTCGTTCCTTTCCTCAAGGAAATCTTCATCGTAGATCCATGGGCAACAACTGAGCGTAACAAAGCTACCTGAAATTATTAATTTCAGGTAGCAGAATCTTAGTAATGACCAGATCGTAAGATCGATATTTAGTCTCCACCATGCAAAGTGTGGTTAATCTTCTTCATATAAACATAAATCATCGAGTTTACAACTCTTGACAGTGTAATCCAAGCAGACAGCTTCATGCATGAGCAGGCAAGAGGAGTAACTGTGGGAGTCGGAGGCAGCCAGTTTACATGTGTTTACATGTGCCCATGTAGACTCACACATGAACCTCATGAAGTTCAACAAGGCCAAGTGTAAGGTCCTGGATGTGAGTCGGGACAATCCCAAGCCCAAATACAGGCTGGGAAAAGAATGGATTGAGAGCAGCCCCGAGGAGAAGGACTTGGGGGCGTTGGTTTATGAGAAGCTCAACATGACCCAGCAACGTGCGCTTGCAGCCCAGAAAGCCAGCCGCACCTGGGCTGCATCCCCAGCGGCGTGGCCAGCAGTCGAGGGAGGGGATTGTCCCCCTCTGCTCCTCTCTGGTGAGACCCCCTGCAGCCCTGCGTCCAGCTCTGCCCCCAGCATAAGGAGGACACGGAGCTGCTGGGGCGAGCCCAGAGGAGCCCAGGAAGATGCTCGGAGGGCTGGAGCCCCTCTGCTGTGCGGGCAGGCTGAGGGTTGGGGTTGTCCAGCCTGGAGAAGGGAAGGCTCCGGGGACACCTTAGAGCAGCTTCCAGTGCCTGAAGGGGCTGACAAGAAAGCTGGAGGGGGGCTTTTTACAACGCCATGTAGTGATGGGACAAGGGGGAATGGTTTTAAACTGGAAGAGGAGACATTTAGATTAGATACCAGGAAGAAATTCTTCACTGTGGGGGTGGTAAGGCGCTGGCACATGTTGCCCCATCCCTGGCAGGGCTCAAGGCTGGGATCAATAGAGCTTTGAGCAGCCTGGGCTAGTGGGAGGTGTCCCTGCCCATGGCTGGGGGTTGAAACTAGATGATCTTTAAGGTCCCTTCCAACCCAAACCGTTCTGTGATTCTATGATTAAACCATTTGAGATGTATTTGTTGCTGGGACATGAGATGCACCAATGAATCAGGTACTGTGTCATTTTGTGGCTTGCTGAGTATGGGCAAACCTTAAGATTCCCCCTCCTCACTGCCTGTGTTTATATTTAATTTCTTTTCCAAAATGGATGCAGATGCAGTCATAAAGGCATATTTATCTCTGGGCACACACTGAAACAGAGCAGACAGCTCGCAGTTCCCTAGACCTTGGGATCTGGGAGTATAGCTAGACTGCTGGGGGTTCAGTTTGCACAATTTACATTGTAAAGAGTTCTTAAATGGTCCTGTAAGTGTGGTTCACTGTTCAAACATGTTCAAAGACTGTAACCTTTGTGCTTGTGACCAATTGGTATGTTACTCATAGCTGTTCCACCCACAGGCTTGGCAATGTACAGTGCACCATCATAAATACTCTTTGCATATTATCAAGTTGGTAAAAGCCAGCAAGCATTTGTACAGAGCTTTTACTTACTTTCCGTATCGCAAGGCTGCTTCTTCCTCTTCCTTACATTTTGTGCTTCGTCTCACAGAGGCAGACAGACACATTGCTGACAAAAATCAACTTCACAGAAGACAGGGAATTTCACCTTTAAGGGCTTGCTAGAGAACCCCGCGGCACAAATGGGCCTCCAGAACACCAAGCACTCCAAAGTCAAGCAAGCTAATATACTGATGTTAGGACTTGATTCTGCAGGAAAATCTACACTGTTGTACAAGTTCAAGTATAATGATGTTTTTCTAACGATTCCAACAATTGGCTTTAATGTTGATATGATTGAAACCGAGAGAAATTTTACATTGACATTTTGGGATGTTGGAGGACAACAGAAAATGAGACAGGTCTGGTGCAATTTCCTGGAAAACACAGATGGACTTCTGTACGTTGTGGACAGCTCTGATAAGCAACGTCTGGAAGAATCAAAGAAAGAATTTGAACTCATTTTAAAGAATGAATTTATGAAAAGCATACCAGTTGTCATGCTAGCAAACAAGCAGGATCTGCCTGGAGCTTTGAACGCTGAGGAAATAACCAGGAAATTCAACATGAAGAAGTACTGCAGTGACAGAAATTGGTATGTACAACCCTGTTGTGCCATCACAGGAGAAGGTTTATCAGAAGCTCTCCAAAGGCTAACCATGTTTTCAAAACACTACAGCAGATCAAAGGAGACTTTTACAATCTCTAAGGAAGTTTAAACTCTTCAAGAATTTCTATCATCGCATTCTCATGAACATTAATGAATACATTTTGTTGGACTAAATCTGAAAATACTGGATTCTGGAGAACTCTTATCAGTAAATATCTATAAAGAACCTTGACAATAATTGATGATACTGTTACACCTGCACATGCTTCTGAGATGCCACTCTGCAGTGTTTCATTGGTGACGGTATACTTGGGGTTATTCTGCTCAGAAATGTGGCTGTTGGATGATCAAAGAGGTGAAGTTGAGCTTCCGAATTTTAGCAGGTGGAAACAAAATAGGTGAGCAGTGCTTCAAATGTTTAAATCGAGTCATTTTGTCAAGATATAAAATAGTGAAGTCGTTCATTCAGCAAGAAAAGCGAGGGATAAAATGTTTTTTTTGTAATAAATGCTCCATGGATGTATTTCTCATGTAAAAATATAGTCAGTTTAGAGCTTAAACTCTTAGTTATATACAGGAGATCCTATGAATCTGAAATACCTGTTGGATGTTATTGCATTCTGGAACCAGTTACTCCAAACAGATTTTAACAAACAGGATCTTCACTTCATCAAGTCACTGACAAAACAAAGATCTGGTGCTGTTTGTAAGGTGTAGGTCTGATGTCCCTTCATTACAGACTTCCAGGTACCGATCTCTTTGCTTCTGTGCTGTTGGATTGCTACCCGTAGCCAAGAGCAGGATGGTGGAAGCCAGCACAGGATTGGTCCAGCAAAGCGCTCATCCCCGTTGTCTGTGTGGGGAATAAAGTGGGGAGGAATGGGGATGTTGGCTCCTTGTCAATTTTATAGATCATGATGGATCCTGTCCTGCCTGTACTGAATCCAACTGAAATTTTGTTACTCATAAATTTAGGTTTAATTAAATTTGAGATAAAACTGGCACCAAATTGCTGATCCTCTTACTATAGTTTGTAGAAAAAAATTCCAAATGAAATTTCTGTTTAGATTTCCTGATCGATGGAGTGAATTAGTATTCCAATTCATTCATAAGGTCCATTAAGCATCGAAGGATTCATAATTACAAGACTAATTGAACTGTATCAACCATGAGAACACTTTAAACACTAAGGCTGAAATGTTAACAGGGCCTGCTCTTTTAAAAGCAAGAGTAAAGAGACCATCTAATTATTGGTTATACAGTCCCAGAAAATCCAGCCCAATTATTTCTGCCTCCTTGGGCAGTGTCTGCAGTCATAGCATGCTCCGGTGGTTAGGATGCTTGCTTAGATAGTCATATTATTTTTTTTTCCCTACATCTACCACAATCTTTGACCATGGGCAAGTCATTTGATCACTCTGTGCCTCAACAGTCCCTTGACAAAATTTCCCCCCCAGTTATGTGCTCTGAAAAAAGTTGTAGCAAAGGTCAGCTTGTGAGCTTTTCTCTTGAGACAAAACGATTATGCCAAGTAATAATATAAGAAATTTACATTTAGTTCTTACTAATAAACAGGCAGGAATTTCAAGTTGTAGAAAGGTGAAGCAGCAAGAAAAACACCCAGACATACCCTGTTGTCTCATGCATATATAATTCAAAGACAAAAACATCATCAGGTGAATTTGCTGAAATAGTAAACAAAGGAAGGTTTCTCAACAGCAGTTGTCACTCATACTGACAGTAATTACTACAGGCTAAATCCTGAGTCATGTTGAGAAAGTATTTAGACTTGTATTGCCTGGTCTGATGATTTGGGCTCAATATAAAATAACATCCTCTGTCCCCAAAAAGATTCTTAAAAGTCAGCCACAATGGGAACATTAGTTTTCTAAACCTGACGATTCAATGTTAAAAATGTACTATTTCAGATCAATATATTTATAAACATTTGCATGTGTATGTTACACATTGAATTCTCCCACTAGTTTAATCGTGTCTATTATAATAAACCTGAATATAGTTTGCTGGCCTCGGGACTTCCATAGGGAGAAATACTCCTTGAGAGATTTAATGAGAGTGCACGAGGGTCTCTAATTAGACAAGAAGCAAGTTCTGAAGGGAGAAATAAAGTTGTGTAATAGACTAGCTCACATAGCTAAAACAGAGAATAAGCTTTCAGGCACAGAATCCCTTCTCCAGGTTATCAAATTAGATTAAATGATGCTCACATTGACTTGAAGAGAATCTTTTACATTATGCTTCAAAGGAAATAAATATACTTTATTCCATTCACTTTGCAGAATATCAAGTATTTAAAACTCAGTTTTTCTAAGAGCTTGGTTTTCTAAAGAAGTGAAGCCGTGCCCATTTTATCTGCCCCTGGAGATCCCTACCTTACTGAATAATTTTTAAGCTTTAAAACTAATATCAAGTTGGACAAAGGTGCAGGTTCTCAAAATAATTATATGCCTGAAAGTTTAATTAAAAAAATCAGTGAGATAGAGGAGTGACCATACTGGTGCCCCGAGTGAAAGCAAGGCTGATAAAGTACAAAAGACTAATCCCCTAGGAGACAAATGTTCCGTTTTAGCCTCAAGAGAGCCTAAGCGGGAACATAAATCCACAGAGCTCAGACTTAATTAGTTCCCCTGCTCCTGGAGCTAGTTGGTCTTTCTCTATACTGCATGAGTAAGTGGTGTACTTGGGGGCTTGTTTAGGATGAGGAGATAGAGGACATAGAACCCACTGCTTAAAATTTCCTTTCTACACATGGAGTAAAGAATCTCCCTGACGACTCAGCATGTTTTGGGAAGGATCTCTGAAAAAGCATAGGCCAGGAAAGTGCAGAGGAATTGGAACTTCTGGCTCAGTTCTGCAAGACTGCCGAGCCCCACGGCACTGTTTGCTCCCTGTTGGAAGCCTGGAAACTGTTTGATATCTGATCCCATCACGTGTTACATGGTGAAATCAATAGCAAGGAAGTTACAAAGGCATTTTACAGCTTCATCCTGCTATGGAGAGTTTTATAACTTTTGATTGCTTGGCTGAACAATATAATGAGCAGAATTGTCTTTACGTTTCAGAGCACAACAAAGTAGAATTCGACCTGAGCTAAAAATACAATCCATAGTATCGTAAGCATAAGTTATTCCTGGATAAGTCTTGTTTTATTATTTAGAATTTATATAGGTTACTCACTAAAAACAATTTTAGGATTTTTGAAGGTTTGGAGTGCTTTGAGAAGGTAAGAAATCAGCATATGAGGAGTACTGCCCCACTTGGCAGTGGAACCAAAGCCTGTAAGCTGAAAAGTTGGCATGGAATGAAAGGCCTTAAAGGGTTTGGGACACCCCTCAGCTGTTTATATTGCTTCAGGTTTTGGAACTTTTTTTATTAGGTCTCCTAATAAATCACACCTTGTTCACCCTGGCGTTTCTTGCATTTTTTATTGATGCATACTGGCAGTCTTGTGCAACTGCAATCAAGTGGTAGAAGCATTACAACTATATTGTAGCTGAAGTGGACAAGTCCCCCAGTGTCTGCTAGTATTTCTTGCACAAAGTTTGCTGCACCTGTTTCTTTCTGCTGACAGAACAGTCATCCATGAAGAAATAAACAGTACGTATCTGAGATTGTGAAACACAAAGGATCTGTGAAACCAAGACATGCTATATCCTGTGCCCTCACAAGAAGATAATCCACTTCAGACACGTTTGAATGTGACATTTTAAAAGTTGACAAATCCAGGGTAAGGGGAACTGTCGTTTTGACCATTCATTAATAAGATTACTGTTGTATAAAATCATGAGTTTTGAAATAGCTGTCATGGAGCTCATTTAACATAGTTCCAGTGGGCTGAAATGCCATTTTAAGGGAAGGTGCAGAGCAGCATAAGAAACCATTGCAAATTTGGATAGTAACACTCCCTCCTCCTTAGTTGTTAGAAGACAACTCCCCCAATAATGAAATACTCTGCAGAATCAAAGGGAAGCATAATGTGTAAGGAATGAGGGACAAGGCTTTTTCAGTACCAGGTAATGTAGAGCTGAGCGACTCACTCAAAATGTCTCTTTTGCCATCTCCCCCTCATTTCTGGCAAGTTACCTGCAACAAAGGAAGGACTTTCACCTTTCAAACAAGTTTTAAGTCTACTGTAAAGGAAGACAATACTTTGAAGCGCTGTATGTATACTTAACTGCTTAAAGCAGGCTTTCTTTCCAAAGTAAATGACCCATGCTGAGTTCTGTGCTGCTACAATTAGACTTCCTCCACTTATAATTAGCTCAAGTATTCCTATCCAGCACAAGCATGAAGATTCTGGACATATATTGCACCAGATCAGGCAGGCTAGGTTATATGAGCCTCTAATTTAGGATGTAAACTCTTGAGGGTGGAGGCCTTACTTACAAAGCACACACCATACTGCAGGTACAATTTGCAAATCTAAATTAATCAAACAGCAACACAACATGTCCAAACACAACTTATTTGGAACACATGTAATTTTATCAAATTGTGCATTAGCATATGTTCCAGTTTCTACAATATTCTGTTCTTTAGCTGTGGTAAGTGTCCTTGTACCACTCCCACCCATCCATGATGTTTTTGCAGTGTAACTGTGTCACATCTAGTGTGAAGCTGGGTGCCATCCAGAGTCACCTCCCCTTACCCTCTGTCACCTCTGTGTTCCCCTCCCCAGCTACGTATTTACACTTGCAGGTCTGCACAGCAGAGCCTTCTCACTTCCCTTGTCCTTCACCAGCTATCTAAATGGTGATGCCAGTATTCATGGTCTTTTTATTAGATAGTCATCGAGTGTTTTTACGCTTGCTCTCATGCTGCTCCTTGTACTTGGAATTACCTAAACACATTTACAAAACCATTTTGTTGTTTTCTTTCAGATCCTTCCTTAATGCACTCCTTTCCCACGATGTATGCAAAAAATCTGACAATAGCTCTTAGGGTTTTATGACAAGGCCGCAGCCCATATCTTTTGATGAATATTTTTTTATTATTTCCTTGTTCTCTCCATATTTATTCATCTGGTCCCTTTAAACCTTAGAATGTGTGTTCTTTGGTGCAAAGATCATCTTTTTGTTCTGTGTTTTATATGCTGCCTGATTGATGAGAAGAGTTTCTAGACCTTATATTACTGCTATTAGCCTGAATCTCATGGAACATCTGCTAAAATAAGTAATTTTGTGAGTTTAAATAAACCATCTAGGTCTGAAGCCATGTGTATCCTTTCTTTTTAGCAAATATAGCTGGGAACTGCAGCAACAATTTCGCTGATCCAAACAAAGGCTGAACTCCTTTACAGTTGTGCTTGGCTGTTAAAGGATAACTGTGCCTTAACCGTTTTCAGTTACTTTATCTAAAGCGTACACATTAATCACTAAAGAAGGCTAGTCTCTTAACCTTTTCTTAGCTGATTCATAATTCTGAAATGTTCTGGTTTAGTTTAGGACCATTGCAGATTCATGTGAAAATCCCTCATATCATTTGGATGCAAAACAAAATGTAAAAACGTTCTGTAAACAGCTTAACAACTCTGATGAATGAATGTCAGTCTCCTTGGCTAGGTCTCACGCCCAGGTCTCCACTGCTGGGTGCTCCCATTGCGTGTATTCACAACACTGCGCAATGGCCTTTGCCTCCATTCACGTGTTTTTTCCTTTGTTGAGGATCTACAATATAAGGTTTGATATATCTTAAATGTATATAGTTACTTGCAATATAATGCTTAGGTACTCATCTGTTATTTACACATGTTGCAGACCAACATGAGTGCATCCAAATCCAGCTTGAATTACTCTGTTTTATCTAGAAAGGTAAAACAAAATAAGAAATAGTATGCTACAGGAGAAGTATATAAGGAGTTAAATAGGAGGGGAAGTGAGAGAAGATAAGCTAAAGAAATACAATGGAAAAGGATAGAGAAAAGAAAAATAGGTTAGAAAAGTTCTCAGGGCAAACATAGTACTAGGTGTATGCAGATATACAAAGCAATAGAAAGCAAAAAAAAAAAAAATCATCATTAGCCGTTATCTCCTGAGTGGTTTTTGCATTCCCCTCTTGTGATAATAATGTGTTAAGAAGCCTTCTCTTATTTTCAATTAAACATGCAATGTAGACAGTAATTCCTACTTGTGCCCACATATGTAACTTCACATGTATTATCTCTGAACATACATTACATACTAAAGGCAACTATTTTATAGATCTTAGGCACATCAGGCCCCAAAGATAATGTAATCTTTAGAGAAAATATTATGCCAATAACTGGCTCCTTATAGTAACCCTAAACAATATTAATCCTGAATATGAATACATAACAGATCTTCTTAAAAACAAATGTGGAAATTAAATAGAGCAGTTTCAAACAGCTCTTCCTTTCAACCCGCATAGGAAGACATTCATATTTCTTTGTTATCACCTGCTTACTAAGGGCTATACATTGAGCTTTTTTTTTTTTTTTTTTTTAAGATTACAATTTTCCAATAAGTCATTTGGTTCATTGACCATTTAAAATAATAATGTATTGCCTATACTAATGGATAAATTTGCATATACTTTTCTTTCTCATGTGTTATTAAAAAAAACCTGTCAAGTATTAAGGAAAACCCAAGCCAAATAGTAGAAAATCTTTACATCAATTGAGTAATATTATAAAAACCCTCGTATAAAGTTTAGCATTTCCACACAGAGACACCTTGTGGCATATAAGATATACTGCAGTTAATAAAACCGAAACTGGTTGTAAATTCGAGTGGTGACAATAGGAGCTTGAGAACTCTGTTCTTGGAGGTTTAAACCACACAAGTAACCATCTTGTACATCACTTTTTCAAACAAAAACCAGCTAATTACAACATTGCTGGGACTTATTTTCAGATATTAAGTATTTAAAAACCTGATAGTAACAATTCGTTAAATTAAGATTTCTGTACTTCAGGTAAAATCCACATTTGTTTTCATTCCACATTAAGATGAATGTTTCAAAAGTACAGCATTTTGTGGAACAGAAGTTTTATAAGTGAGTGATGTCCAAACTGTTCAAACAAGCAGACTACAGTCATTTCAACATTTAATAAGCATAACCCAGTAATACAAATGTCCAAAGCATAACAACCCATTCGTGTGCAACACATGCTACTGGTTAAAGCATGCTCCAGACAGCGCTAAGGGTGTTGTAAGCAGGAACGGTCAGTAGTGGGTTGAGTAGATCTCAATGAAGACAGGCTGAGAGACTTGGAGTTGCTCAGCCTGGAGAAGGGAAGGCTCCAGGGAAAAATTAGAGCAGCTTCCAATACCTGAAGGGACCAACAAGAAAGCTGGGGAGGGGCTGTTTACAAAGGCCTGTAGCAATAGGACAAGGGAGAATGGTTTTAAGCTGAACAAGGGTAGATTTAGATTAGATATTGAGAAGAAATTCTTTGCTGTGAGGGTGGCAAGATACTGGCCCAGGCTGCCCAGAGCAGCTGTGGGTGCCCCGTCCCTGGCAGGGCTCAAGGCCAGGCTGGACGGGGCTCTGGGCAACCTGGGCTGGGGGGAGGTGGCCCTGCCCGGGGCAGGGGGCTGGAGCTAGGTGGGCTTTAAGGGCCCTGCCAACACAAACTGTTCTGCTATTCTGTGATTCTATGAAATGAAAACTACCTCATTACTATGGGAAGGGGGCAATCACATTGCACTGGAGAAGAGTCCAGGGGAGGCAGCTGAGCTGGGGACCCCCTTGCTTCTCTTCCTGGCCGGCCATGTGGAGAGCTTTCCTCTTCCCTTCTCCCTCTTTGTCTCTGTCCTTTTGCTTTTTATTTTTACCAAAACACAATTTTTATTATTAGAGTGAAATGTATACTATCTTGTGTCTCAAGAGTAAATCTTCAGGCAGGTAAGTCTGCCTCAGCATCTTCTGTGCAACAGATGGGATTGCAAACCAGCTTTACATCAGCTTTCCACTTCCTAGGTTGCAGGTGAGTGTTATTCATTGTCTGTCCAAACGTATGATACTGCAAAAAAAGACTCTGTCAGTCATTACACCATCCAAACAGGCAGACTGCCGTTCCCCCCGACTGACTGCACTCCTCAACAACTTCACTGCTGTCCCATCCCTTCTCCATGCCAGCAGCATCATTCTCCTGCAGGAACACTACAAAATTCCATCATATATGTCTCACAGGCTCAGACTATCATGATGCAGAAAGGACAAAAGTTACTCTATAGTTTATTAGATTATAATGATGTGTTTCTAAACTGGAATTGCCATTAATATTATTTTTTTTTCACATTAAGTTGGTAGTGATTTATAAGAGCCCTGAATACTAGTTCATAACAAAAAGGAGATTTTAATTAAAAAAAGAAGTTATGAATATTAAAGGAAAGAGTTGATCTAGGTGATATGACAGAGGTGTAGAGTTCCTGAAGCTACTAAAATGCTATGTATTTCAGGAAAATTATGTGGCCATTATTCCCCCTCAAAAGAAAAGCTGAAACAGAAATATTGTTGTTTATCAGGCATCAGAAAATCAAGGAAAGCTCAGTCAGAAATCCTTACGAAAATGGGCCTCATTAGTGCTGCGGCTCAGAAGTACTCATTTTCTTCATTACAGTGTAACAAAGAGATATGCATACTTAGGGTATTTTCACATCTCTACTCAATATCAGTCCTTCAGCATTTCAAAATTCCTTATTCATTTATGTATTCTAGTTTCCTTGCAAAATTAGTCTGAAACACAGCATTGACAATGGCAATCTGCATCTGCACATTTACATTTTTGTTGCATAAAAGATGCATCTTGGATTTGATACCATTTTATATGCTAAATTCTGCTCACTGGCAGTGTTAACAGCCAGAAATAAGAGCTTAAATTTTAGATGCTCCCATAAATGTCTCTAGCTTTGTGATCCTATTAGTGTTTCTGCGTACAATGTGAAACACATATTACCTAACACTTCATACTAGCATTTAATTATGTAACCATATTGTATATATTAATTTTAAAAGTATTGCCCTGAGGATCATCCTTCCACTGGAAAACCCAAGGAAGGGCAAGTGACTTTCCCTTCTGCAGCACTCAAGTGGAACAGAACCCAGTATATGGGGAGTTCCCAGGCCTGCCAGCAGATACTGTTTCCCTTTCCTTCTAGAAACATCATGGAACTCGCCCAAATCAAGCAGCTGTGACAGAGAAGTTTTCTGTCACTGTCTTAACCATCAGCAGTGCTACCAGAAAATTACTTTGTTCTAGGGGCTTCTTAAGAAGGAAAATTTTTTTAGCATGGAAACAATATATTCCTGAATCTTTCAGGAAACTCATTTCACTAACCGTTCCTCACTTTTTATCTTGAATGAAATTTTCTTCCCTTGCCTTTATTAGGAA
The DNA here is from genome assembly GCF_015220075.1 of Falco rusticolus. Lineage (NCBI taxonomy): Eukaryota > Metazoa > Chordata > Aves > Falconiformes > Falconidae > Falco > Falco rusticolus. Next base: position 27,814,266 of record NC_051199.1, read on the forward strand.
TTGTTCTGTTTGAAAGGTAGAGCAGCTAGGACAAAGGCAGGGAAGTGGGGCTCCACAATCTGCTGAGTCATGATTGATTCCTGTTCTTCATGGGCTATTTGCAGCTGATGGATTTTGTGATCAACTCTGGCTTTGGTACTAAGAAACATTTTTGGCAGCGGTCATTTCATGATCTATAAATTTGTTTGCAAAACATCTGATCCGGCGTGTTAAAAACTGAATTAATATAGGCTGAACTGCGGAAAACATCACCGATGTTAATTAAAAGCAATCCCAAAAACAAAGGTTATATTAAATAAAAAGTTATATTAAAACAGAATAACTGAGATCAGAAGTAGGCTCATTCAGAGATTGCTTTGAAACTCTGATCATAAATTTTAACAGGACTGCCTCCTGCTTAGTGTTTGCAGTCATGTGGGAGCCCTAAGTTTATTTTCTAATCACAGGAGCAGATGTTCAGCTGATGTGAATCAGCACATGGCCACTGAGGCCAGAGGAGCTACCTTTAATTTGCACCATCTGGGGATCTGGTTTACAGTCTCTCCTTTTGAAGAAACAGAATATTGTGCATCATCTTATAACTTATCACATGGTGGCTTCCACAAATTGAAAAAGGAAAATATTTAGGGCTCTTTAACTAGATAAATAGTGCTCATAATGTGGTATTTCAAATTCAAACTGGCCTTGTGAGAAGAGATCCTCAAGGCGTCTGTAATGCCCAGGCTGTAAGTAAGCACAGGAAAGCAAGCCTCGTGAGGGACAGTGTTAAGTGAGTGAGAGCACTAAAACTAAATTGGCCTGGTGACATCAACAGGCCTTTGGCTTCATTAACATCTGATATGGGCCAGCACTGAAACTAAGATCAGGAGCATCTCTCAGTAATTTTAGTGTCTTGTACAACATGATTAAAGTGTTATAAATGGAAAGGCATTGAATCCTACTATGTTTTGGACATTTTCGGATATTTTAGGCTGATTTTCTGTGCAGTTCATTACTCTGAAAAACTGTGATGCTAGAAAGTGAGGTTTCAAGTACCACTCCAACTAAAGAGCGTTTTTTTCTAAGTATAAACACATATTTTTTTCTAAATACAAAGAAAAGCTAAAATACAGTGTAACCAGTGGTTCTAAATGGACAGAGAAAAATAAAGGGGACACATGCACAGGAACTCTGCAGCTTTTGAATACAAGAGAAGTCTCCATCTGCACAAGAGAATGACCCCTGTGTGAAAGCAAATGGAGTCAAAAGATAGGAGAGCTGTTTAAGCATTTTCTGGTTAAAATCTTTTTTTCTTACTGTAATCCAAAGGACTTCAGCCAAGTTCCGTCAAAAAGCAACTTTAAACTAGTAGGTTAGGGTAACAATTGGAAAAACAAGTTGAAAAATTAGCTGAAATAAGTGCCTTTTTTGGTTTTTTGGTTGTTTTTGGTTTGTTTTTTTTTAAGTGAGGAGGAGGGAAGCTGGGCAGAAGGCTGGATGTAAGAGTTAATAATTTATCCAAGAAGACAGCAGTATTAATACATCTTTCTAGCTCAAAAGGAATGATGTGCATCCACGTCAATGCATGGTCCATCATACTGCTGTTTTCACATGCCTCTGGACAACAGAAAGAGTAAAGGAAATGTCAGCAGTGGTAGCAGGATTTGTTGCAGATGCTGCAGGTACTCAGTGTAGACCCTTTTATTACAAAATGGCATAGAACTTGGGCAAATAATTTTTGAGCAACTAATTAAGACAGCTAACAAAGAATACCTCAGGAAGGAATTTGAACTTTGTGTGAACATTTTCTAAGAGAGAAAAATGACAGTCTGGCTCAAGCAGTTCAAATGAGTAAAATAAGAAAACGGTAGAAGAGGATACAGAGGCTCAGGCAAAATCAAGCACTGTACTAAAAGGAGACATCCTAGAGGTAGTAGCTGTGTAATGGCACATCTGAAAAAACTATTCTAGCACAGTGATGTAAGAGAAGACTAAAAGCAAAACTAGCATTCAGACAGTAGAAATTAAATTTTCTCCTAGATACAACCTTAAAAAATGTGCTGTCTTTTGCAAAAGTTTGTCTTTGAGTTATCTCCCCTGGAAGCAGGCTGTGGTTGTTTTTGCTTCAGTGGGGGAAGTCCGCAATGCAAGCGTGGCATCTGCTGCTCATGACCTATTACCGCGTGGTGTGGGGTTTGCACAGGCTCCTGCTAAGGGTTCTGTGCTGACTTGCCTCTGGGATCGTTACGCTTCCACCTGCCTGCTCCTTCAGCAGAAAAACTGTCAGCACCTCTAGCTCTTTCTAGAAAAGACTTTTCATGCTAAGGAGCTACAGCAGAGCACTTCAGGGAAAAGTGAAAACGAGTGCAAAAAACATTGACTTGCTTAATGGAGCCCAAAAGCCCCATGGTGCTTTACTTAGATCAGCCCTGTTCAATCTTACGTAGATTACTTTTTGTAGTAATGTCCCTTTTAAAATAATCCCCCTGTTCTGTGAAGCTCAGTTTTGTATATTTACTACTTGTGTGTGACAGTTTTTTATGGCTTTTTCACCTGGTGCAATATTCACAGCTGACCCCAGTTTAGTTTAGGTATTATTTGATAGGGCTGTTTCAATGTCCAGCAAGTAACAGTCGGACTCCAGACTCAGAGAAGCTCTGTGCAAAATGAAAACAAGTAGTTGTGTTTGCATACCAGATGAAAGATTATCATAAAATATCCCAACAGCAGTTCAGTGATCTACATTTTTGTTAATACTAGCTATTCCATTTTTATAAATCCCGGGATTAATGGAATTTTTCAATGTGCAACACAAATCTTTTGCAGCTTGACATAGTATTTTGTTTCTTATACTAGGGAGATATGTTTACTTGCTATGAAAAGCCATCTGCCCGAACTCATTTTGCCTAAATGTATGTTTAAAACAAAATATATTACTAAAACATTTCAGATCAATTTACGTTATTAGTTGAAGGATATTTTTAAAGATAACTTGATAATTACATGTTTTCTAATTACATAATCAAGCACAAAGTTCACAAATTATGAATGTGTTACCTGTTTGTAAATGTAAACTATTTATAATGCAAGTCTGTCTACTGTGTATACATATATGGAAGGGACAAAGGTAGCTAAAAGCCATCTCAAACTTATGTATTCTGCCTTTCTTCTTTTTTTTTTTTTTTCTTCTCCAAAGATCTAAATGATCTCTGAAATCAGAATGCCCTCTATATGATGTAGCTGCTTGGCAAGCCAGAATTTTCATTACTGAGCACAATGCCCATGCAGTACAACCTCCGCATTAGAAACTTTCAAAAGTGACAAAATTGGCTCCTTACATCAACTGGAAACTTGTATTGTGGAGACAAATTCCTCCTTGCCAAATGGTATCTCCTTTCTAGCACCTATATATTGCCAGACAGCTCAAATCCTATACAAATTATAACCACCTCAAGCTACTCTAACTTCGTGTTCAGGTGCCGGGAGCAAACAATTTAGAACCACTCCTTAATGAGAGGTTAGGGCAGCTCTCAGTATCTTCCCTGTCATTGCTTGAAGGATCAGAAGGTGAGCAGAACCCAATTCACATCTTTATATTTGCATTACTATTATTTTCCAATCTGAGAAATATGCAAAAATATAAAAAGATACAGAGCTACTGTAACATCACATGAAGTTTAAACATTACCATACCAAGAGTATTTGTATTATATGCATAATTTGTTATGTTGTAGGCACCTACATTTAGCCAAAATATACCCTTCTAAGAGAAACTCACTTAGAATCAAAATATCTGTTTGGTTTGTTTGTTTGTTTGTTTGCTTGGTTTTTTTTTTAAGACAGCCACAAGATCAAGAATTCAGAAGGGAATTGGTCTGTTCTTCAAAATTTGTCTTCCAAGTGCTGGCAGATTTGCAGTGCAGATCTGAAGTAAAATCAAACCAATACAAAAATAACATGGTAATTGTTCTTCTGAGAGCTAAACAGATTAAGCAAAATGCACTTGATTAATCCATGATTATGTCCTCACTGAAGTCACACTATGAATTTTTTTCAGATGATACTACATCAAAAATATAGATCAAAGACCACTGAAGGATAGTCTTCCTCCAAACATACATAATTTAGTAAGAGCATAGTATGTTCTTCTATTTCACATGAAAGTACATGGTAAGAAAACTATGCACACTGGAATGGTTTATTAGATCTGATGATGCGGCAATGTGATTTTAAGACAGGTGTGGATTTTAAGGAAATTCTCCAAGATGATTCTTCAGTTATTTTCAAATGGTTACTCATAAAATAACATGATTATTGCTCAGTCCCTTGTCTGTGTCAATCTTTTTCCAAGAATACAGAGGGAAGGTCAACAGAGAGATGACTTCATTAAGAGGTCATTGTTACTAGTTAGGGCACTGAGTCAGTTCTGGTTGCTAGAATGTGCTGGCTTTTCAAGTCCACCTTTCCCAAACCACATGTTATACAATCAGTCAGTGCTAAGCGTGGCAACAGTCGGAGGTAGTAAATATGGGATGAACATGTATACATTTGGGTTAGCAAAGACGCGGAAAAGGTAGCTATGAAAAGAGCAGTGATGGAGCAAAATAGTTTTTCTTTCCTTTCATAAACTTCTGGGCTGGGTCTTAGACACCATATATATTTTTTACCTTCATAGCCTGATTAGTTATAATCTCAAGCAGGTGCCTACATGGCCAAAAAGGCCAACAACATCCTGGCTTGTATCCGAAATAGTGTGGCCAGCAGGGCTAGGGCGGTGATCGTCCCTGTGCTTGGCCCTGGTGAGGTTGCACGTCAAATACTGTGTGCAGTTTTGGACCCCTCACTACAAGACAGACACTGAGGTGCTGAAGTGTGTCCAGAGAAGGGCAACAGAGCTGGGGAAGGGGCTAGGACACAAGCCCTGTGAGGGGCGGCTGGGGGAGCTAGGGGGGTACAGCCTGAAGAAAAGGGGCTCAGGGGGGAACTGGTCACTCTCTACAACTCTGAAGGAGGCTGTAGGCAGGAGGGTCAGTCTCTTCTCCCAGGTAACAAGTGACAGGACAAGAGGAAAGGCTTCAAGCTGCACCAGGGGAGGTTTAGGCTGGATGTTAGGAAATGTTTCTTCATCAAAAGGATGGTCAAGCATTGGAACAGGCTGCCCAGGGAGGTGGTGGAATCACCATCCCTGGAAGCGTTTAGAAAACGCATAGATGCAGTGACATGGTTCAGTGGTGGGCTGGGCTGTGCCGGGTTAATGGTTGGACTTGATGATCTTAAAGGTCTTTTCTACCCCAAAATGCTTCTATGATTCTATGAGCCAAGACATAGTCAGGAAAGTAACATGCCAGTCCCAATGTACTAGAGTCCAATTTCATTATTGATAACCATGTTCTGCTGAGACAGAGCCTCAATTGTGCTTGAAGAGATGGATTCACGAAGAAACCTCCTTGGGGCCACAGAATTCTAAACTTATTCTGCAAAACTGTTTCTCAGGGACACTAAAATTATTCCTCAAAGGAAGTGACACTACAACTAGTCAGCCAATTATTGATAGATCTGTAAAATACCTTTTAATTTTGAGACCAATGACTTATGCCATTAGGTAACTGTAAGTTTTCAATACTTCTTATTTTTAGGTGAAATTGTAAAGCAATTTGGCTTGTTACAATTCTGATATTTCCTCCAGTCAGTGGAATAATTCCTCAGGAGAGGAATTTTAAATGTACAACTAGATGAGCCAGTCAGAATAACAGATTCATAGGGCTGCATCCTGATTTTTCAAATCTTTTGAAACAGTTATTAGTTAAACTTTTGTTAGTTTTAGGTATCTCTTTCTGGATTTCATACTCTTACTATGTAAAAAACTGTGGTTCAGCAAAAAGTATTAGATGACAGTTGCCAGTGTAATACTATTTTCATCATATCAGCTATGTGATTACAATAGGTATGTTCATCTAGGGCAATTTCAAAGATGACAGAGAATAAAAAATACTAAGCATTTTGCATGTCCCTGTGATACATACAACACAATCTTTAATCACAGAAGGAAGCACTGTTAAAATATGCCTGAAAATGCAGTCAAAAGCAGGGAGTTTTACTTCAGTTAATTCAAACCATTCAGATGTAAATAGAGGGTTATAAAATAAACTCAACGTAACAAAAGCCATAGCAAATATAAGAAATTTCCAGTTTGGTAACACAAAATATTTTACTTGCTGATCATTTCCTTAAACATTAAGTGCAGAAGCTAAAAGCAATGAGAAACTACCTGACAATTCTATTCAACCAATTTAAAATTGAACATGCTGGTAGAATTTATTATTTCCCAGACTTCACAAATTTCTACTGTTTACATATGTGAATATTTTTCTTGTTTCTTTACTAAAGGCTTCCTTCTGAAATGATAGCATCAGTTGGAAATACATTACTTTTGAAAAAGTGAGGTACGGTTTTGGGAGGGTTGTACTTCTATAATATTCTGTTTTCTTAAGGCAGCTGTGCTGTGATACCAATGAAAATGATTGTTAGTTAAAGAGATGTTCTTTTTTTCTTTTTCTCTATGTAGCTTCTAAAACATTGTCAAATGGACAAAGTGTACTACTTTTTAAAATGTAAATAGCCATGACAAGAAAAGGTCTTTTTTGTATATCCAGACTGCAGTGTGAAAGCGTTGCTGCACCCACAGTGGCTTTGAACAAAACAGTTTACATACTGATAGACAAGTAGCTATCCTATATGAAATACCATCAGGACTAATTAAACCTGACTGATTTACCCTACTCATATTGCTGTGACATCACTACAACATTTAGGCAACAGATGTGGCTGTGGTGACTCAGAGTCCTGTCATTTCAATCTTGATGAGAACTCTATCTAGAACAAAGCCTCATCCTCTGAGAAATCTCCCCGAGATAAAACACACATTAGCTTGTAGTCTGAAAGATCATAATCTTTGTGTTTTCACAAAGAACTAAAGCAAGTTCTCTTTTCTGATATTGGTAAGTCTCCGAGTGACTTAGTTTACAGACTTGGGAGACTGCACCTCCTATCACAGCTTTGACTTTTCTCAACAAGTATTATGGAAAATCATAAGGCCGCTGACGAAACAACGGCTCTATCAACACGCAGGACTTAACAGAGAGGAATCCTCACAACCGCTGACTTGATTTTCCAATCATTAAGAGTAAGTATAAACTACATGCAGGATGAGGGCTATATATTCCAGTGAGTGCTTCTAGTTATGAACAGAGGTACTATTCTCTGGATCAAATTACAAAAGTAGGAAAAAATTGGCATCCCCTCTGCTCTGCAAGTGTATCTATTTCTTTCAATACCCTTAACTCATTTCAATAAAAAATATCCAGGTTAGCTTAAATAGTTTGGATAGTAGCTTTTTTCCCCCTAATATTCTGGAAGACTGGAAGGAACAGATACTACTCCGAGTGTATTTTCCTCACAAGTTAAAGCTGCTTCCCAATTGTCAAAGGCATTCTGAAGTGAGCTTTGAGAAATAAAAACCCACTGGATGTTTTGTAAATAAACCACTTTGTTTTCCTGGCGACTGTTAATCTCTCTGCCCTTCCAGAAACTTTCTGTAGTCTAATTACCTGCATCACAGAAAAGCTATAGAAGTGGAACATTTATTTTGTATTTCTGAAGAGTCAGTGTCAAGAGGCAAGTTTTATCAGATGCGAGTTCCCAATGAATAATTTTTTATAGTTTGGATTTACCTGAATAAAGACAGGGATGTACTCTGATAGCCACAGTATTTGATGTAAACACAGTCTTGGTCTATGCTCAAACAAAACACATCTATGGAGTTTTCGTAGCATCGTTCCCTTTGCTGGTATGATCAATGCAAATTCAGGAATGACTTTTTGCAGCTCACCACAGTTTGTGTAACACGTAAATAATGTTGCTTATTAGAAAGCACCCTGGAAGGAAGCTTTAAGTCCCAGAAGGGAGTTTACAAAATATATGTCACAATGTCACACTGATGACTATATTCAAATGTGAGAAGCCTATCTGGTGAAAGCTCATAATTAGTTTGGAAACAGCATCCACCTACATCACCTGACAATGAGTTACAGCAGTTTCTACTGGCTGAAATCCACTGCCACTAAACCTGACTGTCATCATCAAACTGGTAAGAGACCGGCATGTAAAAAATTCTGAGACAGCAGAATCCAGAAGATGACTGCAACCTCTTTTGGACCCAAATAAACCAATCTGGCCTCTTTTCATCATGCTAGGAAACTAGAAAGATCCACGGAATCTCATCTCACTGAAAAATAATTTTGCTGTCATTTCTGATCATCCTTATCAGAAATATTTCCATCAAGTCTTGCTTGTGAACGTGGTCCACAGTTGCTGTGCAGCGTAAATGAGAATGTTGCCCAATACAGTGGAATCCTGCATACAGATGATATTAATTCCTGAGGAAAGTTTACCCATGTTTCCACAGGGCCTGCCAGAATACCTGCTGCTGTATCCTGCGCTCTACTATTTTCTTTCCAAAACCAGTTGTGCTTAGGGCCAGTCTACTAAGTGTTTGAGATTAAAATCTGGACCGTGCCAAACGTGACAGCTGCAGCGGTTCCTTTTATTCAAGTCTTTCACTTTTTCGAAACTTCAAAGGCATGCCAACGCTGACTCTCTCCCCTCAGGTGGCTCGGAGGCCCCCACGTCCTTCCCACGCCGCCCGAAGCAGCCGGGCACCCTCTTCCTGCCGTCCTGCGGCCGCAAGTAGAACAGTTTTATTTAAAAAATAAACCCCAACAAAAACCAAAAAACAAACCCAAACATTCTATTTCTTTAAAGTGGCAATAAAGCGGCGGGGGAGGAAGCGATGTCTCCGTTCCCCTGAGGGGAGCGAACGCAAAGCCCGAGTGAGGCAAAGGATAAGCTTTCCGCTAAGAAAACAGCGGGTACAAGGGGGCGCAGGCCCCGAGGAGAGCGGGGAGGGCACTACCGCCCGCCGTTCCTCCTCCCGGCGCGGCCAAACCCGCCACCCAAAATGGCGGCGGCGGCTGATGGGACCGGCCGAAACGCCTCGAAGGGCCCGCGCACCGTCACCGCGCGCGTCACGTCCCCCGCGCAGCACCCTCCCTCTGCCTCCCCTTCTCCTATTGGTCGCCGGCTTCGGACGCCGCAGCCAATCGGCGGGCGCGGCCGGCTGGCCCAGAGCGAGGCTGCCCCTCTTTCCCCCCTCCCCTCCCCCGCTCGCGCCGTTCCTCGCTCCCGGCACGTTCGGCCGCCGGGGGCAGCGGGCAGCGCCGCCCCAGGAGCGGCAGCGGCGTCTCCTCGCCTCGGCCTCACGGCTCGGCGGCGCGGCTTGACGGGTGCTGAAGCGTAAGCGGGCTCGGCGGCCGCGGAGGCGCCGGGAAGGGGGACCCCGGCGGGCTCGGGTAGGGGGTGCGGGCCCGGGAGGAGGCACAGGAGCCGCGCTCCCTCCCACCTTCCCCTCCCCGCCCGCCATGGCCGACAACGAGAAACTGGACAACCAGCGGCTGAAGAACTTCAAGAACAAAGGCCGCGACCTGGAGGTAACCGCCGCGGCGCCTCGCGGGAGGGGCCGGCCGGCCATGGCGGCGGGAGGGGGCCGCCGCCGTGTGGCGTCTTTCCTAATCCGCCGGCGAGGGGCCCGCGGCGGGGCCGCGGCCTGCGCTGCCCGCCCCGTCGAGAGGCGGGAGCGCCGCTCCCCGCCGCCCAGGGAGGGAAGGGGAGGAAGAAGAAGAAGGGGAGGCCGCGCTGTGGGGCCGGGCGCGGCCGGGCCGTTGGGCGCCGCGCGGAGACGAGAGCGACGCGGCTGAGGGGGCGACGGCTTCCGCCGCCTGCCCGGCCCCGGTGGGGCGGCCCGGGGCCTTAGCGGGGGGTGGCTTCCGCCGCCTGGCCGGCCCCGGTGGGGCGACCCCCGGGGTGGGTAGAGCTCCTGCCGCCTGCCCGGCCCCGGGACGTAGGGGGCCCTCCCTCCGCCTGGCCGGCCCCGGTGGGGCAGCCCGGGGGGCCTCAGTCGGGGTGGCTGACAGGAGCGGCCGGTGCCGCCTCCCCCGCGGTGCCGACTTGGCGTTTCGGGGCAGCTCCGGCGTGGTTCGGCCCAGCCACTCGCTTGGTAGAGGTGTTGCTTCGGTGTTTTGCTGTCTGCGACAGCAGTCGCATCTTCGTGTGGCTCTACCTCAATTTCTTGCTGGCACTTAATTATCGCTCTTTGCGCTGAGTAGCCCCTAAAAGCCTGAGTCAGGGATTAGGGCCCAGCTGGGTGTTCTGCTCTGTGCCTCTGGAAGATACTGAAGTGAATAAATGAATTATTGCCAACACTTTATACTGAAGATTATTAATAAAAATACAACCCCACCTTTTTTTTTTTTTTAAACGGGGAAAATGCTGCTGTTTTACTGTTCAGTTAGTTGAGTGTGGGAACAGTTGTGGCTTGTAGTAGGGAGCCTCTAAACTTTTTGGTGGCTGGATTGCTGCATACATTATCTGAGATGTGAAGATGCTTCCTCAACACAGTAGAAGAAATAATTAATTTAAGATTATCTCAGTAAATATTCAGATTTTAAAATTGGGTCTCAATCCTCATCCATAAGCACTTAGCTAACAGTGCTGATTGGGGAAGCCTGTGTATCATAATTTTGTCAGAATAAGGCTCTGATGAAGAAATGGGCATTGGTATTCTTGTTTCTGTTTTTCACTAGCCTCAATATGTGTCCCTATGGTTAGCATAATATTTTAATCTTTCATATGAAGGCAATTGTACACTATTTCTTTTTTGAAAGTAAGAGATGAGTTTATGTTGCTGTCATTCATTAAAACATCTGCCAAGTTTCCCATTTGGGTAATTCAGGAGTCAGTAACACCTCGATTTTTAGCTTGTCCAAGTATATTGACAGAACAATTCTGTTGTTCAGTTACGTGCAAAGTTTGGTGATGCCAAAACCACTGGAAGTGAGAATAATTACTGCAGTGATTGCTCTGTTTACTAATAAGGTTGTTAGCTGTGTTAGCGACTACTTGCTTTAGATATTAATTTGATTTTTCTATAAATTGTTTTGTTACCATTGAATAGACAACTACAAGAAAGGCATCTTTAGTTAGATGCACAGTAAAGTGTATGCTATCATAGTAAAAAATGAAATTAATGGGAAGATACAAGTTGGAGTTCATCTGTGGTTTATCTCCTTTTGCCTGCATACCAAGTTTTAAGGTAAGTTAGCTAAAGTAGGGAAGGTTCATGGTGAGCACATGCAAGTAAAGAGGATAGGTGTGTGTATGGGGAAGCAGGTAATCTGCTGATGCACTTGAACGGCCTGCTACACAGTGAAAAAGCCACTGTTGGGCCACATTAAATTTTAGATATTGACATCTATCCAACAAATCCTGGAACATATGCTTGGTACCTAAAATAACTACCGTGGATAGCTATTTTTCATACAATAGCTGAGGCTTATGGCTATCATTCTTGCTTATTAACTGCTTACACATCACATTTTTCATTAGTGTGAGAAATGTTGGTAATGTCCAGTTATAGCCAAGTATCCTATGGTAGCAACAGTTGCTAATGAGTGTTTAGTTAGTTCATAACACCTGTGTTCCTGTGCTACTTTTGGCAGAAAGATGTCTGTTAACTTCACATAGGAAGCCAACATTTGATCTTTATTTCTTTGCCCTTTATCTCTGCTGAAATTGTGCATTTAGCCATTGGTTTCTTTTACAGAACCATGATCTTTCTTTTTCCTTTTCCATGACAGTTTACCACCATTCACCATCAGCAGATAAATAATAAATCACTAGTTTTGGTGGATCCCAACTTAATAGATACTTCTAGATGCTATGGTGGGTTGCCATGTTGCAAATTACGAACTTTTTAAAAATGGTACATACATGATTCCATGTTGTTCAGAACATTGACAGTTATATTGCTGACAGGTGATGTCACATGGTACTTACCTTCCAGGCCTTACATCTTCACAGAAAGTTACTGTATATCTTGCAAAAGACAGGGGACTTCCTGCATTTTGTCTCCTGAAGTTCTAAGCATATCTTTTTAGCTTTTTGGATACTTACTGAGTTAATTTTCCAGTCCATATCAATGTGCTTCTAAAAATACAAATTCTGGCATAGGGGTTGGGGAGAAAAAAAAACCCCCAACACATGCACACCTGTTTTACATAAGGTGTTTAGCAAAATTCCTTCATATGCTTAAGTATTAGGTAAACATGCATGCATGGACATGTTATGTTGTAAACAATTGCTGCCATGTGTTAGAAGATGACAGATTGGTGGCGACGCTGGGAATAGAGAGATTTGTTGTGACCAGAAGTATAAAATGCCTGCTTGTCTTTTTTTCTTATTTATAGTACTGCTCGAAGAAATATTCTGTGTAATGAACTTTTTAATATCAGAAGAGTTTGTGCTGTGAGAGCAATAATTAGTGGCTAATACACAGGCAGTATCTCTGTGTAGTGTTTTAAGATTTCTAGTCTTGTATGTACAGTATTCTGTTAAGGTTTTCCAAGATTTAAAGAGTTGTTAGAGCTGTGAGGAAAAAATCTGTATTCTTGCAGCACAAAAAGGAGCTAGCCTTACAGAACTGCAGAAGTGGTCACACTTTTTTTAACATCCAGAACCAGAATCTTACTCAAACAAATGCCCATTGGGACTCTTAGACAAAATTATGCAAATACCTACTAGGAAAGCTAGTTGAGGTAACTTTTTTCCTTCTGTGTCTTCAATGAGGAACAGGTTTTACTTGGGCTTTTTTTTTTTTTTCTTGAATAAGAAAGGATGAGCTGTTTTTTTTCTGTTGTGGATATGGCTGTGGTGATGACCAATTTTCTTTCCAATGTTTGTTTTTAATTGTAGTACCACAGACCTTGGAATCAAATACTAGATCTTTACTATACAAAGGCCAGGATAAATGCAAATGGTTCACTGTTTGCAACATACATAGTTTTATGTACATTTTGGTTTTGAGTAATTGCTGCTTAGTACTGCATGTTAGGGGTCTCAAGTATGACCTTACTTCTGGGAATATTTGGGGTGGTGTTTTTGTTTGCTTCATTTTGTTTTATCGTGTTATTCAACACTTCATTTTCTATTGCTGATTATTGTCTGCAACAGCACACAAATTTGACATTAGGTTTTTTGAAATAAAATTAAAATTTTCATGCATATTGTTTCTCTAGAAATACTGAAAGAAACTGATGAGTTTCTGCTGGCCTTTTCTTTCCTGACTTGCTTGTGTTGCTGGGTGAGAGATGAAGAATTGCTTTAGTAGTGCCAGCACAGGAGAAGTGTCAAATAGATCTTTCTGCTCTGTAACTGAGAGACTCGTGATGTGAAATGACGATAATATTGTGATGCAGAGTACTTCAAAACTAATTTTGGAGCACCCACTGAATCTAGATGTTTTAAGATCACCAATGTCAAGATTTTGAAGAGTTGGCAGTGGTGTTTACTGGCCTTGTAATGACAACAGTGTATCTGAGAGCACCAAGGAAGCTTCAGGGGATTGAAGGAAAGGTAGTATTATGAGAGATACTGGATATCACAGGTGGGTAGAATCTTTTCAACCTTTTTCTGTATCCCACACAAAATAGTTTGGTTGGGATTGAAACATGGAGGAACTCAAGGAATTTCACTCATGGAGTTAGTTAAAAATAGGTTCCTTTAAGATGACTTGTCATTCTGTGGTGAAGCTCATACATTTTGTCATTTAAAAATCTTACTCAGATATTTGTTTGTATAAGGCATTTTATTTGGCATGTACAGCTTCTCCAGGAAGAACTAGAATGACAGCATGTGCAGTGACATACTGATTTTTATTTACTTGCTTGTAACTGAGAGTCCCATTATAATTCTGAAGGTGGAATAGTTGCTGAGATGTGTTTTCTGGTGGTATCTTGTAGAAGTTGTGTTGGGTTTAAAATCCCATAGCATTTTTATCGGTGATCTTCAGAGTAGACTTTATTGCTCCAGTTAGCAAATGAGCTAGGATTAATATAGGAGGGAAATAATGGATAGCGGAGGGCCTGAATCACTTGATTAAACTGAATGTGAAGAGTATGGCTTTTCACCAAGTACAAATACAAAGGTGCATGTGTCTCTGAAGGGTTTTTTCCTTGTGTTTTTCAGTGCCTTTTAGGCCTATGAAGGACAAGTTTCTTAGTCGTTGCTGTGTTCACTGCACTGGATGTTCTGGGCTGTAGACTAGTCTTCTCCAGCTGTGGTCTGCAGACTGAGTGCTTTCTGAGTAGCTAGGCTAGTAAGCAAGCAGTTTATGCACAGGGCCTTAGTAAGTGGTATTTTAAAAATAAAATAATTGAAAATCCCATCCAGTTCACAAAAGGTTTTGGAGGTAAATGGTAGTTGGTTTCCACACATATGCCCCCCACCTGCTTTGTGTGGGTTTTTTAGTTTGTATTTTGAATCATAGACAGGCTAGTGCTAGTGTGGAGTAGCAACTTTCTAGGAAGGAAAGATGGCTCAAGTAGCTCTGCTTTGAAGTAACTTGTTGCCTTTACAGTTTCACAATCGAAGCAACTTGCCTTTGGAAACAGCTCACTAGAATGAGAAGACTAGGTGAAGTTCTACCATTATTTGTATGCTGTCAGACCTTCCTGTTGTAGGTGTGTAAACAGAGCTACTGTTTAAAACCCGCCCCACAAAACAGTAAAGATGGGCTAGGTGTGTGATAGTCTTGAGTTTCTGAGAAGCAGTGATTCAGAGAAAAAAGTGGAAGAGGGATCAGGATATGTTAGCTGAACACGAGCTCCAGGTGTATGCTAGTGTACTTGGAAAGGGCTAAGTGTGGAGCATAGAACACCTAAGTGTGGAGCATAGAACACTTGTTCTGTTCCTGGCATTGTGAAAAACACTAGAAATTATCAGGACCCTGCAGGTATCAGTTAATGCACAAGATTTTAATGATAAGCTGAAGGGCTCAGTAATGACTAATGGTCAGAAAATAGCCCTTACGATAAAACATAAGCTAAATATAATTGAAAAAAGGAGGATGGAGAGGGGTAGCAATCATAGGCTGACAGAAATAGATTTGATCATTTGATTCTTTGATGTAGCAAATGAAGAACAGGATCCAGTGACTGAAAGAGCCACATGAATTCATACTGAAGTGATGCATGATTTTATATTGGAACACTTTCCAAGGACCATTTTGAATTCTGTTTCTAGAAACTTTTAAGTTGGGAGTGGTTTCGTACTCACAGTTGAGAAGTGATTCAGAGAATTCTTAACAATCAAGCCAAATCTTAAACAGAACAGAAAGGAGAATCTAGCTTTATAATGCCACTTGCCAAGAAAGTGCTATACCTGAGTTTCTGCCTTTTGAGCTGTTTTCCAAAAGGTGACACAAGTTGGTCTTGAGTCTGTTTGTCATTTTAGTTTCCCCAAACTAAATATCCAATTTCTAGGCTGAGGTGATGGGGCTGTGAAACTAGACAGAGCTAACTTCAGTTCTTATTTCTGGGAGAGCAGTGGCAGGTTGACCAGTGAACCAACTACTGTTTACACAGAAAATTATTTTAGTGGAGCCCCATTTTGGTAAATTGTTCTTAAGAGTGACTTGATTGGTTGCTTGTCTTTCATGTGAAGGCTTCTGAGAGTCCAAGGTATGCTGGTCCTTTTCAGAAATAGGCAGGAATTTAAACCAAGGGCCTGTCAGCTTATGTCTGGAGGGAGAACATTCTTCTAGCAGATTGTTGATGAAGTTTCAGGATTATTTTTTAAAGTCTGATCAACTGCAAATATGATTTTTCAAGTAAAGAAACTTCTAAATGACACACCTGAGGTTTTTTTTTCTCTGAGTACTTGTTTCAGCCCTGCTCACTTCTCCCCATATCTGTCACATACATATGCATATATGCTTGTCCTGAAGATGTGTTACCATCTGAGTTAGAATAACTTTCCTTTTTGGATCACAGTAATTTTAACTATTACTTTTTAATATCCTTTCCATCTTACGTGCCTTTATAGTTTGTGTTCTAGCAATTCAGTCTTCTACTCCTTGAAAACATATGTTGGGTCTTGCTGTTGGTTAGCAACAGCTTTTCTGTGACAAGCAATGTCATTATTGAAGTCTGGTGAGAGGAATCCTTGCAGTACAGCTTTTTGATAGGTAGGCTTGTTTTGTTAGGTTGCAGTAACAGTTGTGGATTGGGAAGGCATTAATGAAGTCTTGTGAGATCATCAGGGGCTTGGTACAATTCTGCAGCCTTCTTTCCAGAGTTTTTCCTCAATTTATTTTCTTCTTGAATAGGCCAATTAGTAGACTTCCAAGAAGCTACACTGAGCACTCCATTACTACAGGCTCTTGCTCTCAGTCTCTGAAGTCAGTTGTAAAGTTGCAGCTTCTTTCTGAAGCCTCTGAATGGTGGGTGGTATCCAGAGGTGTATCAGCTTCTCTGGGAGGGCAATAGCACTTTGAGCACATATAAATGACTATTGAGTGCCTCTTGCCTTCACCTCTGTCTTTGGAGTTGCTGTTCATCCTTCAGGTGGGGCACACTTCTTTGCTGCTGAACCCTAGGCAATGCTTTCTGGGCTCAAGTTGTGTAATGCTGACCCGCAGTCGCTGGAGTCCTGCGATGTATGCAGCTGCGCGGGGGATTTGGCGCCGCAGCATTGAAGTGATACGCGCTTCAGAGAGCTGAAGCACAGACTGACGGGTGATGCCACCAGTAGTCTGTAATCAAACATTAACAAATGCATGTGTAGGAAGATAGCTGCTGGAGAAACTTCTCTCCATTTTGTGTCAATATAGAAGCTTGAGTTGGAGCTATTGCACAGTATTACAACTTCTTTTATGTATTTATAAGACAGGTATTATATTGATTCAGAGAACATGTATTGGACTAGAAAAGTGTCTATTTTTTCCTCTTTAGAGATTACACCTTTGTGATTCTCACAGTTGCTTGAAGAGCTCTAAGAAATATTCGAAAAGCTTATCTGGCTTTGGGGAGAGTAAGTCCATAGCACTGGAATAAAACTTAACTGCATACTGGTAGTGCTCAGTGTTAGCTGTTGACCTCATGTAGTAGACATGACTTTTTACAGGTTTAAAGCTGCAAAAGCCATGAATCTAAGCTGAATTACTCAGCTATTAATTCTAATTTTGATTGACCAATTGAGTTAACATTCTTTAAAGATGCACATGTTTTCCTGGAAACTTGTTTTGGTGTGTTTAGTGTGGGACAGTCTGTACTTGCTGCTTATGGCTCTTATCTAGTCATTCCAGGTGCTGCAGCTGCATTAGGTAGGTATGCTTGTATATTTTGCCTTTTTTTTTTTAGTGGGAAGCTATTGTTGCATTGGGCAGGTTGTTTTTTAACTGTTATTTTGGTCATCAAGCAATGAAAAGTTCTACCTCCAAAGCAGTGGGGAACTGTCCCTTCTTTTTCATTTGCATGCTTTCCAGCCCTTTTCTTTTCCTTGTAAGTTCTTCTTTTGAAAAGGCAAACTGTCTTGCTCAGAGCTAGAAATGCGATTCTGATGAAATGCACATTTTCAATAAAAATAATTGTGCTCCTGAAAGTAAAGCTTTTAATCCTTACCTTCAGAACTGCTTGCTTATTGCTGAGATCTCTTAGCTATTGCTTTTTCTTGTATTCAGTGTTAATGTGGTCCCTTATGCTCTTGGATTTCAGACTTTTTTTGGGCTTGTGAACAGTTAAGTCACAATAAAAATGCAATTGTTTTTACGGTGAATGAGAATAGTGAAGTTAAAGTTCAAAGTGTAGAATAAAATCAATATAGACTGATTTTCTATTTCCACTTTGCACTTACACAAGCAGTAGTAAACCAATTTATGTATGTTTACAATTGATTTTTTCCTCCTGAATATTCTTAATAGGAACTGTAGGGAAAATGACAAAAAAACCCACCTGCTTTTACTGTGCCAAGGGTTTTATGTTGTTTTCATTTATAAGTAATATTTTTGTAACTCAGCTTTGCCTTACTAGGTCTCTTAATTTGAACTTGTTTATAAAGCTGTTGCACAAGGCTAGTACTGCTTCATACAATAATAGAAACATGTGCATATCAGAAACATGTGAAACCTGTAAATTTACTTTGTGGCTGTTTTGTCCCAGATATCTTTGTGGAGGTTTGGGGGAGCAAGAGCTCCTGTAGAACTTTGCCACCTTTTGTGTCTGGAAGGGTCCACTTGGGGTGCTGCACATGCATGAGAAGCCTGGTAGGCATCCTTCCAGAAACGGCCTGGTGTTGTCCACATCTGTTTATTCTGAAGAATTACATTATTGAAATTCTTTTTTCTTTAGCAGTTGTACTTTGTTTAGGTGAAGGACTACCTGCACAGCCTGAACTTAAACTTCTGTTTTTCAGTGTATCTGTATGGTGACAGTTACCTGTTAGCAATGAATTGTGCTCCTTGCTGGTTTCTGGCTGGTCAGTGGGCCTGCTATGTAGTCCAGGCCCTGGGAATCACCCAGTTCCCCACTACTCTGAGGAAGTAAGATGTTCTTAGTTAGGCGTGTAGCTAGGCAGTTCTGCTTGACTTTGACTTTACAGTTTTCAAGTGTACCAGTATGCCTTTCTGTAAAAGTGGCAGCTTTGACTCATGCCGTATCCCTGTCTGTATGTTAAAAAAAGCCTTAAATCAAGAAAAGGCTATAAATGTTGGGCAACCTTTGTGTGCTTTCTGTTAGTTTGTCATGGTGTTTTTGATGGCAGTGGTTTTTGCACAACTTCTTTCAGCATTGCCCTTTGTTAAAAGACAGTTGTTTATTCCTGATTGTGAACTCTTTTTTTTTTTTTTTCGACATGAAGACATAGGGGACTCTGTTTTACTCTGAAATAATACAGGCAGGTGTAATAGTTACCTCCATTTCTTGTTGGATATCTACTTCTGTAATGAAAATTAAATCCTGCTTGTATAAGTCCTGTTTCAAGCGCATGAAAAATAGTTGTGCAAGAACTTTCTGAATTACTTGGTATAGATTCAGAACATAATGTGCTTTGATCTTGATCCTTTTCAGACTATGAGAAGACAAAGGAATGAAGTTGTTGTGGAGTTGAGAAAGGTGAGATGACCTAGCATTATTCTTACAGATGGTATTTGGCTATGTTTATATTTCATAAAATTTTCGGAGTTTTTGTTAAAGGCTTAAAAAAACCCCATCCCTATTATGTGTTCTTTCCATAGTCCAGTAAGATCATAATTATTAAACTATCTATTTGTCTTTACAGATTCTGTGAAGGTAATTTAGCTTGGAAGGAAGTTCTAAAGTTACCATACCTTGTACTAGAAGTTCCTTATTATTTTTCCTAAAACCCAATTTTATCTGTAACCTACTGAAGGGAAGAATTCTTGCTCCTCCAGCTAGGTTTTCAATTCTAAAAACTTAGTAAAAAAAACCCCTTGGTTTTTACTTTGAAAATGACTTCCTGCTAATCTGTAGACAGAAAGCTATTTTTTTCCCCAAAACAGTAGTTCAACACAGAAATAAGAGTGGAAGAGTATGTGTGTGAAGCTGGCACTGTTTAAAATTGTTGGAAAACTAGCTCTTGAGACAAGTAATCATAACTTGAATAATTTTACTTATGAGATGAACAGAAAACTAGCCTTATGTTATAAATAATGATGGATAGGTTGTAATGTCAGTGTTGATGGATGTGTGCACGTGAAACTCCCAGCAAAAGTAGTTACTACTGTAGATGAAGTTGGGTGGAGGATTTTTCTAGGAAGAAGTGATTTTCAAAATGTGCTTCTCTATGTAGTCCTTTCCAACTAGTTGTGTGTTGGAAATTTTAACAGTATCAATGAAAGCATGTTTATGATGTGTGTCTAAAACAGAAGCTTCTATACCCTTCCTAACACCCTCCAAACCTCCAAAATCAAAGTTTTAAAGGTATTAAATAATTTTTCTTTTTAAGAACAAAAGAGATGAACATCTTCTAAAGAGGAGAAATGTTCCCCATGAAGATATCTGTGAAGATTCCGATATAGATGGTGACTTTAGAGTGGTAAGGATTAATTAACTGTCAAGCATGTCTTCTTTTTATGTATTTAAAATACATTTCTAATTTCTAACTGCCTTTGTCTCTGTTTTCTAGCAAAACACTTCTTTGGAGGCAATAGTACAGGTAAAAAAATTGAATTGTTTGAACATTCTTAATGTCATGGTGACAGACATGTGAAAAGTCTAAATTCTCTTTATTTTAGAATGCTTCAAGTGACAACCAGGGTATACAGTTAAGTGCTGTGCAGGCTGCAAGGTAAGAACACTTTTCTCAAATACACTATTTTTATTCTTATTTTATCATGCTCTTAAATTCAGAAAATGTGTTCTAGCTTAACTAGAAAAAGTATGTCATTTACTGATTTCAGAAAGGTAAATTGATAGATAAAACTTCACCAAAAAAACCAACAACCCACCTAGTCTTTGAAATAGTCAGGTTTTTCATTATGTATAAAGACTAGGATTTATTAGTGTGATACTTGATGCTTCTCACAAGTAGAGTAAAATGTACGATTAGGAGGACTATGAAGTCTTTAAGGATGGAAAGAACCAGCATAATCCTTTTTGCAGTTTTGTCATGGATTAGGCCACTAAAACCACTTTTCACTTCAAGAAGAATTCCATGTAGTTGAATATATTCAAGAAGTGATCTTAAAAATACTCTTAGAAACTTTGCTTGCATAAATTCAGTGTTTAACTGTCATTTTGTGAGCTACTGGGTGGGTTTTTTTGTTGTTGTAGCAGAAAGGTACAACTTTGTTTACCCTCTGTGGTCAAGGGGGTGGATTCAAGTGAAAGGGGAAACTTTCAGATCATAGGGAAGTCAGGTGAATTGGAAGTCACTTGACTTTTGGAAGTTAATGTGTTCAGAACTGATAGGGGCAAAGTCAGTTTCCATGCCCATTGCCACTGGGCAGTTTGCCTTCATTAAAAAGTTCCCTCAACTCAAGGTAGCATCATGTAGACCATGCTGCTTACTACAGCTGTTCTAAACCAGGTTAGACAAAAGTACACTGAATTAAGCCTGATGTAAAATGAAATGGGCATGTCCATGTGGATTTCACTATTGTAACCGTCAATTTAAAATTGAAAACTAATTTAAAATCAAGGCAATGTAGTTTACATTTCTGAAAAGGCACTAAGGTACATTTTAGAGAGGAAAACAAATGTTTTTGTCTTGAGTCTGTACCATGCTTTGGTCTGAAGGTGAAACGGGAAGGAGAAATCTTGCCTGGGTCTAACCCCCAGAACATACGACTGGAATATGAGGAGTGGAAGAGTGATTAGAAGTGCTTAAGAAAAGCAAAACCCAAACAACAACAAAAACATTCTCACACACACGCAACCCCCCACCACCCTCAAGTTTTATTTATATATTCTTGTAGTAGAGTTCCCTACCTGTGTGAGCAGGTAGTCTGTGAGCAGACTGCATGATGATTGTTTTGTCACTGTACAAAAATCAGGATTAAGATTCTGCAAGTAGACATTTGTTCCTTATTTTTATAAGCTTGTGTAAATTGTCTTCACTTCCAAAAGGAATCTCCTTTACTTAGTTGGAAGTTGAAGGTGCATATATGATTATTACAAGAGCCTTCACATAATCTGGGTTCACATTCTCGCTATTGTGATGACTTAGTTTTCTGAGGTATTTTGTTCTGCAGCTCTTGCTCTTCATCTCCTGTTCTTTTGCCCCTTTAACACACCACTGATAACTTTCAGGGTAACGCAGCAGTGAAAAGTTGGTTTCTAGTTTCTGAGTTCTTCAGGCCTTCTGCGTGTTTGTGAATAGGCTGGTATGTGAAGACATGACTGTATATAATCTCTCTTCCCACTGCTAGTAGAAGTTTGGTGTGACAGCCCAAGTTGTTGCCTCCAAGAAGTTTCCTTCATTCTCCTGCATTCCTTAGCTGTAGAAAGGTGAAGCTAAAGCGATTGAAAACTGAAATTTGTACACTTCTGTTCTTTGCAGTAGTACTTTGTGAATCCTTGCTGTCTGACGTTATGTCCTTAGTAAAGAAACAAGTTTCTGCCTTTCCCATCAAAGCAGCCATATTTTGTTGATCTCCCATGTTGGGTGGAGGAGGAAGAAGCTTTAGGAGGGTGTAACTGAGTAACTAGTGATGTTTATTTTACTGACTGGTAATAAACTTCAAAAGTAGTCAAAGAAAACATGGCAACTGAAATGGGCAATGAATATAATGACTTCAGTTTTTCAGTAGTTCAGTTTTTCAATTTTGAGGACTAGTTATTGTTGCTTAAAGTGGAGAAAACAAATCCTGCTTGGTCTTTGAGAGTATGAAACACACTGGGGAAACACTTCCCAGCCCAGAAGGTAGTGCAGCACTGGAACAGTTTGTCAGGGGAGATTGTTGGATCTCTGTGCTTGGAGGTTTCCAAAACTAAACCAAGGGAAGCCATTACTGACCTGATCTAGTGTCGGCAGTAATCCCACTTTGAGTGGGAGGGTTGGGCTAGACAGCCTCCAGAGATCCTTTACAGTCATGACTTCTCATTCTGTGATTTGCCTGTTAAGCCTTGTGTTTTCTCCTTTTCCTAAACAGAAAACTGCTTTCCAGTGATCGCAATCCACCAATTGACGATCTAATAAAATCAGGAATATTACCTATTTTAGTGCACTGTCTTGAAAGAGATGACAAGTGAGTATTTCTGAAACTCCAGAATGTTTTAATTGTTGCCAGAATTCTTGGTATTTAGCTAATGTGCCTATGGCATCTGATTTGAAAACTCATTTAACAATTTTTTTTTTCTTACTTTGCAGTCCTTCTTTACAGTTTGAAGCTGCATGGGCTTTGACAAACATTGCCTCTGGAACCTCTGAGCAAACACAGGCAGTAGTTCAATCTAGTAAGTCCCAACAGTATTTGATCATTGATAAAGCACGCACTGTAGCTTCCACAAAAATAAGATCATCTGAATGATACTGTAAAGAGCATCCACACTCCTGTTCCTCTCTATCTCAAGCATGTTCACCAATCCACATGATAGGGTTGGTCCTTTCATGCGATAGCCAGGATGGTTGAAATTGAGTTGTCAATCACAGGCACGTCGCTGAAGGACCTGCCCATGAAGTCTCCTGCCAGATGTTCTACCTCTTCTCTGGCAAGCAGCATCAATTGAAGCGCACACCTGCTTTTGTTCTTCATTTTCTCAGATTTTAAATTCATTTGGGTTTCCCAATGGTGAGTAATGTCTTCTGGAAACTCACACTATTTTAGCAGAGTCGATATCTGCTGGTTTCCAGTTTTCAAACTTCAAAAAACCCAACAAAAAAACTTGAAACAAAACCAAACCAAAAAAAAAACCACCTAAAAAAACTCCCATGGAGGGATTTCCTATCTTACTGTGAAGAGGGAGGAAAAGATGCGGACCAAGTTCAGAGGGTGCTTGACATCGAATTCTCTTACAAACTGAAGTTGAAGAAAAAACGCTGTCCTTTATATTTTGAGGAATCTGAAGCACGGAAAGGAGTTGTTGTTGGACTTGGAATCTGAGTTGCCAAGCAAAGCAAACCTTCTTCTGTACTCTAAACATGTCCTAAGTCAAAGTAGTATTTGTGTTGATAAAGCAGAATTTAGGAGAAGTGTCTGCAGACTTTTGAAGTCAATGAATAAAACAGCAGAGCTTCTTGAGACCTATGGAAGAAGCAAACATACAGTAAAACAAACTTTTGTCTAAAATTTATGGAAAAAAAAAAATACGTTAAACTTATATTATGTGAGATACCAGTAGCTTTAATGGTTGGAATCAGTGTTATATTGCAGTGCATGCTGCTGATACCATTAAACATGCTGTTCTTCCAACAATGAAGAGACATAGAATTACGTGTGATCTTTTTTGTGTGTTTTCCCCCACCACAACCATCATATATTGACTTTTTAGAACTACTTGGAACTGTTATTCAATATAGTAAGTACAGTTTCTAAGACATGTGGTGGTTTGTTTGTTGAAATGTCAATGTTTGTTATATTCCATGGCTGGCTTTTTCTCTTCAGTGATCAAAGAAGATTGTTTCTTTTTTGTTGTTAGTGCTAACCGGTTACAGGCTTCTCACAAACTGTGTATTATTGGCTTTATGCTTAGAAAAAAAAGAAGTATTCATAAGAAAGCTCTTAGCACTATCTTCTCTGTTAAATGGCTGCATGTGTTTCAGAAATCTTTAAATGGAAAAATAGGTTAATTCTCCACAGCAGATGTGAAGGAATTTAAGGCAGGCAGCTTCAGCTTAAAGGATTCTTTTTTCTAAATGGGAATGTATGTTTTGAGATTGCTTTGGTTGCAAGGTCAGTTGCCTTTTGCTTTTACAAACTCTGTGTTAAGAGCCTGTTAACTTTGGTATAGCTTGGATTTGACCACTATAGTATGCATCTTTGCTCATACTTTTAACTTCCCTTTTTCTCATCCTCCTCCTCTTCCTTTCCCAGTTGCATCCTCAGTTTTCTTTTGGAAATCTAATGAATGTATAATCTGTCCCACACCTCTGATCTGGAACACTTCTTTTTATTTAAACCTGCCTTATCAGTGGATGAAAGATGAGTACCAAGTGTAGTAGTTCTTTCAGTGATGATCTCTGATTTAGCTAGGTCTGCATGTATGCACTGTGTTAGCCAATTGAATAGCTATAATAGAAGAAACTATGGTTTATATCTTGCAATGATTTATTTCAATGAAAAAGGTGGTCTGCTGTAATCTTTCCAAAACTACTTATGAATATGCTTGCTGGGGACGTTTTTTCTACAGGCATACAGGCATTGTAAAGTACTTTTATTTAGTAGGAAATACGGAATCTATTGTGATTTGTTATTTCTCTAGCAAAACATGATTTACATTGAGAGAATCTCGCTAAAAATATGAGCCTCTCGAAATGTGACCTAAAGTAAGTGACTGTTTCATACAGACTAATCTGTCATAGCAAATCATGTAAGCGAGCGCATTTCATGCTGGTGATAAAAGAATCCTAAGGATCAGTTATCTAAATGCGGTGCATGTAGAATGTGTTTGAAACACTGGTTTAGCTTTAGTTCTAAATATTGCGAGCATTCTCCTGTCTGACACCAACATAGGGTAGAGGAGTAGCTGCCTTGATAACAGTTGTGGAGTTCTGTGTGTTGCCTTCTGAATCCCTTTCTTACTGCTCAGTCAGTTGGCTTTTTTCTGAACAGTCTCTTCTGAAGTGGTCAGTTAGGTTATGCCAGTATGTTAGATAATGGGTCGCAAATTGAGTAGAGTCAAAACTTGTGATATAAAAGGAGACTTCACATTGAGGAGTGCATCTGTTAGCTTTCAGGAGACCAAGGTAACTAGATTTGTAGAAACGGCTGCTGTTGCTGTACACGTACCTTCATAACGGTTATCAAAAGATACTGCATGTAGAGTTGGAAATGTTAGGGAAAAGTACGCAATGGCCTGGTGCTTAGTAGTGCATCTGTATTGGCAGCAGAGGTTCTTTTGGTGCAGTTTACCTTGCACAGCTACTTGTGTGTGCTTGATCAACCAGATTTCCTGGTGGTAGAGCCACAGGTGAAGTTGTGCACTGAAGTGCTGCCTGGAGCTCTGCACTGGCAATGTATACAGAAGATCCCTCAGTAGTTAGCTTTCTGCAAGTACTAGGACCAGCAACTGGCACATACTTTACTACTGGTAAAGATGTGATGGAGGCGTATGAGGTACTGTAAATCAGTAAGATTGAAACAAATTAAATTCCTGTCCTGCCGCCTTCACTACATTGCCAGTCAATAACGTAGCTGTGTACCTGCTCACTGTTAAGTAGGCTAATTTGAGCGAGTGAGGTTGGTCTTAAACAGTTACTGCTTTGCTGTTGGTTCTGATAGAAATAACACAGAATTTCTAAATTCAATACATATAACTAAATTTGGAGTCCTAACAAGCTTCAGTAAGCGTTTGAGACTTGCAAACAAATTAAAATGCTGGGTTATTTTAAGAGTTGCTTTAATAATATTCTGAAATGTGGGCTCTGTAAGAAAGTGCAGTAAAGGAAGAATTGTTACAGCGTGGTTTATTTCAGTAAGAAGTTAGTAAAGTTTTGACCAATACTTAACCAGGAGAAAAATTTCTCATGCAGTACTGAAACTTAAGAGCTGATTATGTGAACTATTTTGTCTTTTGAGAGATGTATTTAAACTTCAGTTTACTTAACAGTTGCATGGGGTTTTGTTTGTATCTTTCAGATGCTGTGCCGCTTTTTCTGAGACTGCTGCATTCACCTCATCAAAATGTTTGTGAGCAAGCTGTATGGGCTCTAGGAAATATCATAGGTTTGTGTTACTCCTGCTGCTAAAAACTTCGAAGTTCCTTTTGGTATTGAATGAATAAAATAGGTAGGGTTTTGTGTCTTAAATTTGGAGGTGTTCAACTATGAGACAAAAGGCAGCTGTTAGACTGGCAGTTACCCTGTTCTTCCTCTTGTCTCTGTTGTGTATCAATGGTGTGTACCCAAAACCACATGCCTACATACTTTCTCTCCAGGTACAGGAAAAAGAATTACTGGCAAACAGATGTGCAGATTGTTAAAACAAAAACTGTTCTGCATTGAGTTCTGAAGTTTTGCTTGAGCTTACATACATTGTGTTGAATTCAAGATAAGTTGTGATCATTCGATCTTTCATTTGATTTTTCTTTTTGTGCAAGTATTAGCTTGGTGGTTTACAGCCCTGACTATGTTTGTAGTGCTTGAGGACTAATACTGGTTCTGACATACTGGGATTTCGGCAGTCTGATGTTTTAGAAATGCCTAGTCCTTAAGAGGGAGACCAACAAAATCACAGTATTGCAACTGCCTGAAGCTGTTAGTGATATGTGTGCAGTACACGTCAGATGCTGCTTTCGAGTCAATGGTAGTGATACCTAGGCAGTGATGAAAGTGTGCTTATCTTTCAGATATGAAGATGACAGTATCTGTTCAGGCAATTTTCACCTACTCTTGGGATATTTTAGTATTGATTATAAACTTTGTGAAGGGATCTTCAGGAATACATTGGGCTATCAACAGTTCTCGGTGGTTTGGCATTGTCTACCACCACCCCAGCCTGTACATCTGCTATAAATTATGGAATACCTTTTCTGTTAAGAATTTAGCTACATTTAGTGATTAGTTCAAAATGCAGCAATTAGGGAGGCAGCCACAGGTCTTTCTAAAGCTTTATATAAATGTCTTTATGATGGATGTATATCTAGAGGTACATATCTCTGTACTTAACATGCGTCTTTCCAAGGCAAATATTCTTTAACCTTGTATGCATTTTAAATAGCTGAAGTTTAAGTGTGCCGATGTCAGATTTTTTGTGAATGGTGTAGGATGATCTTTTTCTTCGTAATCCTTTCTCTCAAACAGGTGATGGACCCCAGTGTAGAGATTATGTTATTAGTCTTGGAGTAGTGAAACCACTGCTGTCCTTCATCAGCCCATCTATTCCCATAACTTTCTTAAGAAATGTTACTTGGGTCATGGTCAATTTGTGCCGTCACAAAGATCCTCCACCGCCGATGGAAACCATTCAGGAGGTGACTGAATTATTCACTGTTCAGTGTAAATAAACTGAAATTGAGTGTCTGCCTGACTTAAAAATAACGCAGATGCTTTTTTTCCTCCTTAGATCCTTCCAGCGCTCTGTGTTTTAATTCACCACACAGATGTAAATGTAAGTAATGCCACTTAAAGCCAGTTTTGTGTTCTGGTATATTTTTCTAGCTGAAGTATAAAGCTTTTCATAATTAACTTTTTTCATTAAAAAGAATATCCCTTTTGTTACTGCAAACTTAATTTGGTATCTTCTAATAACTGCTTATTTTTAAGTATCAGTTACGATTTTTTGCCTGGTATTTCTCTGTATATTTGCAAATATTCACTTGCATGTAATTTCCGTACACTTACAAATAAAATGCATTTTCAGTTACATTTCTGTGAACATTCATGTGCAGATACAGGATTTTTTTTTGACTAGCATGTAAGTTTGCGGTTGCAATAAAAAACTGTAAATGAAAGAGAAACTACTGTCTGCATATGTAAAATGTTAGCTTTAGATATAATTTGAGGTGTTAAATATGAATATTAGGTTATTTTAATAGTGAAGTAAATGAGCAAGACTACTGAAATTATGAAATAAGTTAGCTTTTTGCCTAAGCAAGTTGGAATGGTTTAACTTCCTTTGCTTTCTAGTGAAGTTGTAGCTCAGTTGTCTTAAGTTATTGGCAATAGAGCTGTAACAAATTATACGGAAGTGTATTAACTAATGTTTGCATAGTAATTATAGTATTTCATTTCTTGTATGTAAGTAGGTGAAATTAAGTTTACTTGAATTTTTTTGAAACAGCTGTATTTGTGAATCAGTCAAGAGTTACCAGCTGAAACAATGCTTGCTCATTGTCTTTGTAAGCTGTCACTTGGAATGTTCAGATTTACTGCTCTTTAAATTGGCTTTTCTGTGTGTGAATACACGCATGTATGCACAGAGAGGAAATTCAGTCTAGGTGCTGCTGTGCCAGATGTTTAACAAAATATCACAGCTTTTTCTTAAACTTTGGAATGCCAAGAAAAAAATTAACTTGATGCCATAGGATGTACGTTGGTCTGAGAGTACCAAATGCTCACAGTTTAATATTTGCTAGGGCTTTATCTCCCTTCCAGGGTGAGTCTTTCCTGTCTCACATTGTGTACCAGTACTTCATGAAAAGAGCAGAAATAATGGAATTGCTTTTATATCCTTCAGAATTTAAGCTGTAGTGAGCAGTTTAGCTGTTGGTTGGCCGTTTTTTTAATCTCTGTGTTCTTTGGAGCTAGAACAGGTTGAACAGCAGTTGTATTTCAAACTTGTGTAGAGCGGAATGTATGAAGCTTGTAGAACAAAGTGGGGTTTTGCTGTATTGTGTCAATTCTGGCTTCACAATGAGAATTTTTTAACTTGTTT
This sequence comes from Falco rusticolus, assembly GCF_015220075.1. NCBI lineage: Eukaryota > Metazoa > Chordata > Aves > Falconiformes > Falconidae > Falco > Falco rusticolus. Next base: position 27,843,184 of record NC_051199.1, read on the forward strand.
TGTGAGACTTGTGATATTTCTGTACTATTTAAAAATAAATGTTTTTACTATTAGATATTAGTAGATACAGTCTGGGCGCTCTCATATCTAACGGATGCTGGCAATGAACAGATCCAGATGGTGATAGACTCCGGAATAGTACCACATTTGGTTCCTCTTCTCAGTCATCAAGAAGTTAAAGTGCAAGTAAGTTTAGATAACTTTAAGGAAGTGTTGTTCAAAATACAATACTAGAGAAAGTAGTTAGTTTCTTTTTGTAGTTCATGTTGAAGCTTGAACAGTGTTTGAACAAACAAGTTGTTCCTGTGTGGTATAGCATTTGCATAAAAACTTTTGCTTTTTTAACTGTTGCCGTTTGAAAGTATGTGCACAACCAGAAGAATCTTTGGTTAAAAGAGCTCTCTTTAAAGAAACTATTTTATTTCAGACTGCTGCACTGAGAGCTGTAGGAAACATTGTCACTGGTACCGATGAACAGACACAGGTAGTTCTGAATTGTGAAGCCCTTTCACATTTTCCAGCACTTCTGACACATCCCAAAGAAAAAATTAATAAGGTAGGTAACTGCAGAGATTGCACTCAATTGATAACTGTTTTATATGGGACTTGGCTGTTTCGCATTCCACATAATGTGGTGTGGTAGAGATTTGAGTAATCGAGCTTATACCAGTTCATGGCAAGAGCAGGCAGGGTGCTAAAATTTTTCTTGAAGTTAACAACTGTAGAAAAATCTCTAAGGAGCTGCAAACTCCTACTTGACAAGAATGTTGTTTCCTGATTCTTTCAATTGGATTTTTATTAAATTAAAGCTTTGTCTTTTTATTCTGACTGTTGACTTAGAATTTAGTTCCTGATATGTGAAATGTCACTTTAATTAAACTGACTCTCTTGGAAGTGATGAAATAGAGATAATTGGATGTCTCTTTGAATGGAGTGTGGGGGGGTGGGGGTAGGGAATGTGTGTGTGTGTATGCCTGCATGTATAGAAAAGGCTTTGAATGGGGGCACTGATAATGCAGTGCTGATTCCGGAGTGCATCTGAGGCATGTTGTTAAGTTCTGGGGTGCCACTTTACAACATTGCCAATGATTAAAGCCCAAAAGAAGCCCACCAGGATAAGCCTAGGCATCCGAAATCTCTGACAGGTTCATTAATGAAAGTGATCCTGTGATCTGATCTGAGAGACTCAGTTGAATGAAATGTGAGAATTTCTGAATCTCATGTTCAGAGAACTACTAATCTAAAATGTTGTGAAGCCAGGTAAGTTGAGAGAAGGGGGTTGAGAAGGAGTGATGGAGAGTTTCTATGGAAGAGAAATTTACCAACTGTAAGGTTAAAAGTTGTTACTCTCAATACGCTTAAAATTTTATGTGAAACTTTATTTCTTGACCAAACTGTAGATTCCTACTTAAACAGGGGGGTAGGGGCCTCTCAATCCTTGTTTTAATGTAAGAATCCAAATACAGTCTTTGACTTGTTTCAAAATTCTAGTTGTTCAGGACTGGGAGGGCCTACTGGGGAAAAGATAGTCTTACATGATTTCTTGTGCACCTGCTGTTGGTTCTTGCTAGAAGGAGAGAGTCCTGGGCTTATGGACAGAATGATCGTATAACTTCATAATATTCTTGAAAAGCAAGCATTTAAGTAGTAGGTGTTGCATTTTGTTGATGATTGACACTAAGAGGAGAAACATTATGAAGCAGGTCAAAAACATACTGTCTTCTGCTACACCTGTCTGGGAACTATAATGCATTTTGGAGCTCACCGGGCCATCAGCTGAAAACGGCTCATTTTCAGTAACAGAATCAATTATGAGTGCTTGTTTGTATCCCTGTGACTTTTTTTTTTTTGTCTCCAAATATTTTTTCCTCTTAATCTGTGGATTTGGAGTATTTGGCTGTAACATGGTAACAAAGAAAGACTGAAGAGCTTTGTGGAGTGCAGGCTGTCTGCTTTGTTGCGTGTGTGTCTAGTCTACTTACTAGGAGTGTAGCTATGTACAAAGTGATACAATACTTGACTGTATTTAAGATCTGCTAGTGTATGGATTGCAGATATAAAAATATGCATGTATAAAATCTTGCTGTAGTGAAATAAATGATGTAGAAGACTATTTGAATTAATAAGTTCTCGCATCCTTTCATTTTGCAGGAAGCGGTGTGGTTCCTATCTAACATCACTGCAGGAAATCAGCAGCAAGTTCAGGCAGTAATAGATGCAAACCTTGTTCCAATGATAATACATCTTCTAGATAAGGTTAGATAACAAGTAGGATTTAACAGATTGTTTCCTTAATTGGGGAAAGTGACATTTAATTCCTTGCTTCATGTTTTACATCATACTGTAAATGTGGGGGGCAGGGGTAAACTGTGCCCTTGAGCGCTTTTTGTATGCTGCAAGATAAAATACATTGCTGTTACTTCTTCTGTGAAGTGCTGTGAGATGTTAAGTGCCAGATGTATTGGGGAAAGGAAGCAGATCAGGGGAATCTCAGGTCCTTCAAGATCTCATTTAAATTATTTTTCTCACTTAGGGAACAAAAGGGATAAAATTCTTTGCTCTCCTGTGTGGCATGAAGAGGTCTGGTTGGGAACAGCATTGAATTAATTCCTAGCATTTTGCCAGGGCTTAAGGACTTTGTCCTTCCGTGCCCTCTGTTACCTGGAAACATAAGGAGGAAGTGCTCAACAGTGGCATTTATTAACCTGGTTGTGTTACTGCATATATCTGGTCTGAGAGTATTCCAGTTGATGGTCTGTGATACTAGGTCATGGACTGGAGTTGTCCCATCTATTTTTTTGTTTTTCAACAAGTAAAACTGCATCAACAAAGAACAGGTGACCATAGAAAATAATCGTAGCTTTTGCGTCTGTTCAGAGTTTTTCCCGTAGAAAAGCAACACCCTATGCATGTATGGATGTGTGCTTCTGTTCAGTAATAGATGAAGCTTGTTGAGATTAATGCTTTTATTACCTTTTTTATTAAGTAGTAAAATCAAGCAGTCGACACTTCTGAATGCCTTTCTCACGTTTTTTCACAAAGTCACTAGTTGCTTGTTCAGTACTAGAGGTGGAGTGGTGATGAGTCATCACTTGTGACTTAAAATACCTGTATTTCTTTTCAGTTGTTGGGTATTAGTGTCTTGTAAAAAAAAAATCAGCTTCCAAACCACATTGTGCTCCCAAGTGTGATTTCTCACACTTCCTTTGTGGGAAAGAAGGGTAGCTGAAAGAATGTTTTTGAACAGGATCAGCACAACACTTCTATCTTTCAGACATTTACTACTTCTTGCTTGATTCATTACTTGATTTTCTTTCATGAAGTGCAGAAGGATGACAAATGCCAACCTTATAATGTGTTCAGCTGTGACAAAGATACAGTATCTTGCTTCAGTGTGGAGGCTGGGGTTGAGACTGAAGAAATACCTGTCTTTTCCCCTAAGTAACATAAAACTGTTCACAAATAGTTCCGTTAACTGCCAATTTATTAATCATTGAGAAAGGTGTTGGGAGACCTTTCTCTTTAATAAGCAGACTTGAGCTGACTAATTTCAGAGGCAGGCGCAGTTATAGCACGTACAGTGCTTTATCAAAACTGACACTTACTGCTTATCTCTCACTGTAATATGTGACAGCTGTTGATAAGGAGTGTGAGAGTACTGCAGGTTTTATTTACTTTGATGCAGACAGGTTTCCCTTCCTCTTAAAAACATCGTTGCAGGAAAGGGATGAGCACTCTCAGTGGACTCAAACACAAACATCTACAGGATCTGTTCGTTACTTTCCCTACTTACTGAAAACTGATGTGGTGATACCATGCAGAGTGGACTGTAACAAATACAAGCTTTTAGTAGAATACTTGGTAATATAAGAACTGGAATGATTATTTCTACTTATGGTTGTATTTTTAGGGTGACTTTGGTACTCAGAAAGAAGCTGCTTGGGCAATAAGCAACTTAACGATCAGTGGAAGAAAAGACCAAGTGAGTCAAACCTTAAGAAAAGGCCCACTGTCTGTCTTGGGTGCATTTGAGAGAGTATATCAGCTGATTGGTTCAGACTTCTGTGCCAGGATTATGAATGTCTGTATTCCTCTGCTGTTAAGGAACTGTCTTCCCTTTTGGACAAGAGATTTAAGCATGAACTTCAGTTGTCATTTCTGGAATGACCTGAGAGTGGGAGTATCAGTGGGGATTTGGATGGAAGCTCCTCAGTTAGGGTGGCCTAGCAGCTGTGAATGGCTTCATTCAGGCTCTGGAGATTCTTGGTCACTCAACATCTCTTATGTTCTCTCCCTGCAGATAAGAGTGTGATAATTATAAGGATAGTAGCCATTTAGTAGAAACATACCAGTTTCTTATAAGCCCAGAATATGAGGTTTGTGGCAGGGCTGGGGTGGTGGTGTCATTCTTCAAAGGTGAGGTTGAAATACCATGTCTAATACTGAAAAATTCACAATATCTACTACTTATGTGTTCTAGACTTGAAATAAATTTGTAACATAATACATATTATACCTGTTCATGCTCCAAAACAAGAATTTCTGAAAGCAATTGCTCAGAATACTCCTTACCTGGTTGGGTAACTTGGAGAACTTTGACTTCATTAAAGTTGTTTGCATGTGTGCTTGTGGTGAAATGTTTGCTTCTGTCACGTTCCTGGTTTAACTGTTTGCTTTTTTCCCCCCCTTAGGTGGCATACTTAATTCAACAAAATGTAATTCCTCCCTTTTGCAATTTGCTGACAGTAAAAGATGCACAAGTTGTGCAGGTGGTTCTGGATGGACTAAGTAATATATTAAAAATGGCTGAAGATGAAGCAGAAACCATAGCCAATCTTATAGAAGAGTGTGGAGGTATGATGCTTAATATTTTGATACTTTTTTGAGAAATAGTTGGTTTGGCTTCCTACCATGTGTATCTGTTGTTGGCTTTATTGTGTGTTGGCACAGATGTTCTAAGCAAACCTGTTAAGAAAGTGACCTGTTCATGCCTGCCAGGTGAATATACTCAGCTTTTCCTAACTGATCAAGTTCATGATAAGTCAAATGTGGAGAAGCTGGATAATGGCAATAAAGTTTATTAGATGCTAATTTTATAACAGTCTGGTGTACATGACAAATTAGTTTATGTTAATATAGGGGTGTTATGCTTACCTTCCTTAGTCATGCACAAGTCATATCCAGGTGAATCTGGGGAAAAAAGTTCTGTGCGCAATGGTTGCAGGAATATGATAGCTTTAATTGCCTAATGGCTTTCAAACTTTCTCTATACTGGTTGCCATTGAAGTTGATTGACACTCTTCAAGGATGATAGAGCAGTGGTATTAAATTTGGGCACAGGTAAAAAAACTATGGGATTTTTTTGATACGGAGTTGGATAGTCAGAGGGGAAAGCTTAATTGATTGGTGATGGCTGGGAGGGGAGAAAAGGCGTGTTCATGCCTAAAGCTGTAAATCTCTGCTTGTCTGAACTTGAAAAATATTTATATGTATGCTCTACTCACGTCTGCAAGTGACTTACACTGTGCTGAAGGTATTTGCTATATAATGAAGCTAAGGGTCAGTAACTGATGCATGTGTGCCACACAACAGTATGTGGATTTGGAATGTCACAGCTTGGGGTTATCACACCAGGTGCTGAAAAGTTGTTTTTGTGGAAAGGGAGAACATATTAGTGCTTGGCCCTCACCGCGTTTCGACAGATTAGCTTAACCGCTCATAGCGAGAAGAGAAGGGAAGTACTATCACTGCTGGAATTGACCTTTCATACTTTTTTTTTTGGTCATGGTGTGTATTCTTCAATCTCTTTATTTCCTCAAATCTCTAAAAAAGCTTTTATGCTTTAAGCATGTCAAATGAGTTTAACAGCATCTTATTCATAGTCACTCTATTCCTAGATTTGTTTTCAATTCTTTTGTATGATGAGGCCTTAAGGAGAAAGCAGGCTGTTTTGCCTGAACTTAGTAACTAACTCCATTACGTTTCTTGTGTCTTTATTGTAGGCCTGGAGAAAATTGAACAGCTACAAAACCATGAAAATGAAGACATCTACAAACTGGCTTATGAGATCATTGATCAGTTCTTCTCTTCAGATGATGTAAGTGCGCAATTGCTCTGCAGTCGTGCTTTTCTAATTGTGTTTATAAATATGGTTCAAGATAAAGGCAACAGCTCTAAAGCCTGCTCTGTGAGGTTTGTTTCATTTTTCAGTGAAGAATGAGCCCTTATGTGAACCTGCTGCATATCTTACCATTCTTCATGATGAAGTATCTAGAGATCTCATGCTGAATTTAAGCCTCATCTCTAGAGATTAAAATACTGAGCTTTGAATAGTTCTTTTAACTGTCAGCTTCTGACTAAACTTGACATTTCACATTTGATAAGCTCCCTGCTGACTTGAGTACTGACTCTGGTAATTCTGCTTCATAAGCAAAGCAGCAAACTATTTGAAATATTTTAGTAGTTTCAGAGGTAGGATGTGCTGACTAAGAATGTTGTTTTTCATTTTAAACATGTAACACAAATCAAAGTAAGGTTTTAAATTCGTATGCACTTTAAGTTATAAAAGTTAATTGCATGTAAAAGAAATGCAATCATATCAGTCCATATCATGAAGTGAGAGGGTTTTCCACTTGGTTGAAGAATTCTTGGGAGCAGGTTACTGCAAAAATGGTAGAGCTCAGTTGCATTTGTGCCCTACTGTCTGCATTAAAGTTTATTTTGTGCTGAAGTTTTCCTTTTATATGGACAATAAAACACAAGCATTGTTTAGCGACTCAAATTTTGCATATACAGCAGGACTTGGAATTTAATCTAGTATCAGTTTGGTAATCTCTATACTATGTATTTAAGTGGAAACTGCAGTTTTGGCTTAATCCTTACTTGATATAATGATACTGGCCTTAAGAACTGTGACTGTTTATAAGCTGGCCATAAGGGTGATGTGGCTGACACTATACTTTCCAGGAGTGAAAACTACATAAACGAGAGAGTATTGGGTGCCATATAGCCTACCCCCTAATTACGGGTGAAACCATTGTGCCCTAAATCACTTCATCACTGGAGTGTGCTTACTAAATTGGGGAGAAGAATGGCAAGACTTGATGCAAGGTGGTGTATTAGGCGGAGAGGTAGATGCTCTTTAGGATTGTCAGGCTCCTTTTCAGTGAGGCTTTGGTCTTTCTATTCCTACTCACGATGTTCTCGTTCTGTTACAGATTGATGAAGATCCTAGCCTTGTTCCAGAAGCAATACAAGGCGGAACATTTGGTTTCAATTCATCTGCCAATGTACCAGCAGAAGGGTTCCAGTTTTAGAGTGGTATTTTGGAAGTTAGGTACAATGCAGCACTGAATAAAAAAAAAAGGTTTGATCCATCAATCTTGGCTCATGGGATCCGCTGCTGCATTAAATCGGGAAAGAAAATGTGAAGATTTCATTTGGAATCACAGAAAAGCCCAAATGAAGTCAAGATGGCGAGTGGGTGCGAGTGAGAATGAGTGGCAAAATGTAATGAAAAACTTCACACTGAATGCTTATTTAGATTGTTCAAAGAAAAAGGGCTACAGGTCAAAGATCTTCAGTGCCTGAGAAGGAACAATGACTTACTAGAGCAATTGGGGGGAAATGCAGTACTATCATCATCAAGCCTTGTAAGCATAAGAGAATAGGATGCCCATATAAGTCCAAGGAGAATGAGCCCAGGCCTTGCTATGAAGCACCGTGTGAATGGACACCATTGAATGAATGTCTGGACTCGATGCTGTGGAGCCAGGCTCATGTTTCAAATACGGGGCTCTTCAGTCCTGAAGCAGGCTCCTAGTCCTGGAGTGGCGTGTGTACGAGAGTATGGTTGTGATGCTGTATGTGAACGCATGCAAGCTTGATTCGCCTTCAGGGGGCTGATAATAAACCTAGTAAATCATCAAAATGAGTTCATAAGTGTTAACTTACACTGGACACAAAAACAAAAGACCGGTTTAGCAGCAGACTCTGGTTTACTCCTGCAGCCTGTGTTTCTTCTTTGGTTTATTTTTTCCCTTTTATTTTTCTTTTAGTTATTTTCAATTTCTTTCCTGTATGGCTTATTAGTTGTTTGTAAAGTCAGAATTTCAGGAAGGCTTCCCTGTGCATTTGCACCAGATGAATGTTTGATGTTATGAAAAGCTTTCCATATCATCAAAACTAATTTGTAGATTTTTGCATGAATAAAACATACATTTCCCTTCAAATAGACTGTGTTGCAGTACACAAGTTGCCATAATAGTAGAAAGCAGTAAAATGTGGTAATAAAATCTCATCCTTTTCATTTTCAAAGATAACATGAAGACCTTTGCATGTGGTAATCTACAGCATAGTTCATTTTTAGATTTTGTTGAGTCCTGTAACCAAATGTTTCCGTTGTGGTAGAATACCGTGCTGTGTTTCAATGTTACTTGTTTTCAAACTTTGTTTTCTATGAAAATGATATGGAAACTTCTAAAAATGAAATTTGGTGCATATGTACTGCCGAATAAAGACCGAAAAAGAGGTGTGAATAGATGTACAAATCAAGTCATGGTTTGAACACCTTTAATATGCCTAATCCAATTGTTTTAGACTCTTTTTATCTTAGATGTAGGCAGCCATGAACAATCTATTTTGAGCCACTTTAGAGAGAAAACTTTGTATTTTTAAAACTTGCACAAAAAGGATGCAAGTGTTTTTATAATTGGAGTAATGCCTCAGTTTTGAGGTTCTGCACACTAAATTAAAGGTGAAGTTACAAATTTGTACAAAATGAACTCTTTATAAGGTGGCTCATTGTAGGAAATGCTGTGCCTTCCCCTTTGAGCACAAGTGTTGCATGAACAACAGTTTGCTATAATAAAACATACCAGATTAGCCACCATTAGCATCTATATCTACCTTGTGTTTTAAAATCAACTGGTAATTCTGAAACACTGTAGAATGGATAAAGATTATTTTGTGATCATAACTCTTTGTTGGACTAGAGTATTTTTGCAGCATTCCTTGTCATCAGAAACATGGTTAAAGTTTAAAACTAGAAGCAGCGGAAACTAGCTTGTGAAATTTATCCAAGTAGAGTGCAGGCTAGGCTGTCTTGGGGAAATAAACATTAAAACTTGCAACAGTGTTGTATTCAGTGTGTCTTTAATCTATGCTCCAGTTTTCATCAAAAGGCGCAGAAGGTCATTTGATGAAAGTTACATTGACATTTCTGGATCTTGAGGCTTTTTTACCTGCCAAACGTCAGTGTGGTGTGTGGTATGTTATGTAGGCTTGAGGTGAACAACTGTTTTGGTATAAATACTAAGTAATAACTAATTTACTTAATTACATACTATGTATTCGCTAAATAAATTAGGGCTGTTTTCATGTAAAATGTAGGGAATCCTTAGAGGAGGTAAAATGCGTAAACTGATGTCTTTAAGGATGTTGCAGTGCTATAAGTAAAATAATTCCTGCCTTCACACTAACCTATCTTTGTGAAGCATGTACTGTAGAAAATTGCTTTGTTGTTAGAATCCTTTCTTGTTAGGGTTAAGAAGACAACAGATGTTTGTAGCAACTTTTATGTTTCCAAAACAATAGGGAAAAAACCCCAAACCACTAGAACCCTTTGTTGTTAGGGTTAAGAAAATAACAGATGTTTGTAGCAACTTTTGTGTTTCCAAAACAAAACAACAAACCACTATGGCAAGGTTTACATTTACTGCCGGTAAATGCCTATATATTTTTGTTGGCACTTTCCCTGGTGTGATGTAGGTACAGGTAATTACTTCAGCCAGTGTGGTTCTTGCTGTAGCCTGTACTTTCTTACAAGGTCAGTGGTGATGTTTTGTTGGGTTTGGGTTTTGGTGTTTGTTGTTTAAGTGGAAAATTATTTTCACCTGCTTCACAGCAGATCCTGTCACTATTCTGTTAGTTTACCAAGATCTGGAAAGCTTAAACATTTCAGCAACCACAGGGTGGCAATATTCAGAGTTCTTCAGGAGCAAAGCTGAAGCCAGTCCCAATGCCTTTCCCTGCTCCCCCAAAGCTGCAGTTTGAGGTAATGTAATGAATTACGTTGTCGGGGAGAGGGGAGTCGATTGGGAGGCTTGGGCTACAAACAAGAAATAGGGTTACTTTTACTAAGACTGCAGAAAGTAAGAAGGCAGTTACTCAGGGGTACAGCCGTGCGTTGCTGCAGTGGGTCACAGACCAATTTTCTGCTACATGTGAAGATGAATATATTTTAGCCTCTGACTTGATTGAGCAGTGGGATTATGTCATCAACAGAAGCAACTGGGCCGTTTGCCTTCCAACGTTGAAGCTGTGACACTGAGTGTACTTCTCAAGCTGTTCAGTAGCAGAATGCTGCTCTGTGATATTTAGACTGTCTGTAACCATGCAGATGGTAACTCACTGGTCACTGTTGTTCAATTCTAATAAAAATAACCAAAGATGTGGAGGTGAGGTTGTATATTAATCTACTCTTTCAGTACTTTGAAGTAGAAAAATAAGCTTTTCGGCTGAACTTAGGGTAGCAGATACCTAGAAAAAGACCTGTAAACTATTGAAAGGATGGAAGTTAATCCGTACTGTAAGCTTTTCAGGCAGGATTTTTATTCCAAGGAGCAGCATTGCTAGGATCTTGGTGTCGGACTAGCCGACTTAGCTAGGATGCGTGTAGTTCCTTGGAGAGAGGAATAGTAGGCTGAATGGAAAGGGATAGCTTGAGAGAGGTTGACCCTGTTTCTTTCTCTCCCACTATTGGAAGTGGAAACGGGCCCTGGTTGCGTGAGGCGTTTCAGCGCAGGAGAGCCATTTGCTGGATGCGTGGAGCCTTGAGCAGAGACATACCTTTCATCATTCTTCACAGGATGGTGCATCTTCTGATGGATCACAAGCACTCCCAGTAAGTTGTCTACTTCTGCTGTTTTGGTGGTGGAACAGGCTAGTCTGACTTAATTTCTGGAGCGTGTGTTAAAATAACAAGCAACTAGACAGGTTTTCAAGTGAAATGAAGTGCTGGCTAAGGCAACAGCCAGCCCTGAGTGAGAGAAGCTGATGATTTCTGTGTAACCAGGACTCTGCTTTTACGCCGCTTCAGAGGCCTAAGGAAAACAGTGGATGTGCTGGGAAGGGGGGTGCCTTCCTGCTTGCAAGTGAGGAAATCTCTGTATTTTTTAACTCCTATCATACAATGTGTTGCATAAATTACTGAGTTACTGTTGCTGCTTTATAACTAAGAATGTCTTCATATTAATACTTGTAGACTCTTTGCCACTTTTAACTATAAATGTTTCTTCAACTCTGCATGTCACCAAATTACTGGCAGGAACACTGGTCACAAGGCTGGAAACAATTACAGAAGGCCTGCATCTGGATCAAATAGACTTTCTGAAAGGAAACTTAGTAGCAGAAAATGCGTAAAGTTTACAAACTCTTACTAATAGTAAGTTTTAGCTACTGCCAGGGTGAAACTCAGAAGGCACACACAATTCATTGAAAAAGTTAATATTGCTTCAATCCCTACAGAAAAGTGACTGGAAACCTCATTTCCGTAAAGACATTTCCACTTTTGCTTGTAAATACCTTGAAGTGGGGGTCCTGTGTCTTGCTGGGTTGGTGTGCTCCAGCGCTGAGGAAAACAGTTTTCTTCAAGCCATCATTAAAACTGTCATACATAAATACCTTTGATATACTTGTAAATTTCTATAAAACAATACTGAAAGCTAGTAGTACTAGAAAATGACAAATGTGTGGGAAACATTAAATGCCAGCTATCGGTAAATGCATTACAGAAGTTTTGTAGTTTGGTGGAAAGGCACATGGTCAGTAGTCAGACTTTTTATTGGCTGTACCAGATCATGGTTTCAAGCTGATCATTTGTAGAATTGAAATTTTTAGATTCAGTGTTCGTTCCTCTTGAATTCTTAAATCTTCTAAGCATATTAAAATAAACTGGGCATAAAACACTGTATGCTCTTACTCTGAACGTCAGTTATTTGTATTGTAAATTATTGTCAAAAGCTCCCTTGTTGCTTCTGTAGCTTTTTTCCTTGTGTGTTGAGTGGGGTAGTAGAGGGGAAAGGATTGTAACATTTTTTTTTTAATATTCTGTGCATGTAAAGTGCATGTAGCCCAGAAATGGCCAATATCGACTCCCATGTTGAGTGCCTGTGCCACTTGGGCTCTGCAGGCACGGTGGTTTTCTAGGTGGTCTTCTCTGTTGTTGCAGTGTAGTTAGTATAGATCCTGGGATGAAGTATCAATACGTTCCTGTCTTAACACCACAAAGATTAAAGAGTACTGATGAGCTGGAGAAGCATCTTTCCTTGAAACACGTTTAGATCTTCATGAGCTTGGGGTAGGGCGGGAGGGGGGTGTCCGATACCATGGACAGCTACAAACGCATAGTCTGAAAAACACCGTTCTCAATTACATTACCATGAGAAGAGGAACCCGTAACTCTAGCAACTGGTTCAGCATTGAAATTCAGGCAAAAATCTTGAGTGCTTGGTCAGCCTCAGAGGTTTTTGTTAAGAGGGTGTCTGTGCAACCAGTGAAGTTCTGTGCATGGCTGTCATGGGTAGAACTCCTGCCTGTGCAATACTGTGACAGTAAAATCTTGCTCTATCCTACTGTTACTTCCCTTACAAGATTTCAGTTTTTTTCTTTCTTAACTATATGCACAACCCACCTCTCATTTAAGCTGTTTGGAATCTGTCACAGATTTGGACCTCTTTGCTTACATGTCACAGTTCATGTTCCTTTTTCTACTACTTTGACAAGGTATTTATAATGAACCAGAAGTATGCAGCAAGCAATTAGACTTTTGTGGTGGAACCAAAGATCGAGTTTGCAGGTTGGTTGTATTGTGGCCCTGAAGAAGGCTTTCCTCGCCTAAAATGATGTATTTACACTAACTCTATCACTTGCTCTAATGACACGTTCAGTTACAAACCTTGACCTGCTTACACATTTACCTCGGCTATATGGCACTTTCATTTTTTAGCTGCTGTGAGTTTCTGTGTGTTTTCCCATGTGATGGCTTTCTAAGCTTTCTAGAATTGTATAAATATAGAAATCCAGATTATTTTTTTTGATGGGATGAACTGCTGAAGTGTGTTCCCACTTACTTCATTTGTACTGAGATACAAATGATACCTATGTTGCTGTCTGTTTAATGTTAGTAGACTTGTGGGATCCCTGTTCTGCACTGGCTATGCATCTTCAAAACAAAGTGTGCGTTAGGATTTTTGTGTACTTCACTTAAATTGCAGAAACATCTTTTGGCAGGTTATTACTGCAGCAGGCCCTACGGATGCAGTTAGAAGGGGGCTGTCTCTTAGGCTAATGTTTTTGGCATGGCTCTGGCATTAGTACGCTGCAGCTGTGCAGAGCTAACACTGGCCCATTGTCTCGTCCACTGCAACTCCTGCCAGATGCAGAATGCTTCTAGAAAATGCTTATTCCCAAAAATTCATTTGCAAATATTTTTTTTTTTGCCATGTGATGCAGTTAACGGAATGCTAACAATAGATCATCCATGTGGTTGCAGCCGCTTCTGCAAACAGGGGCATAAGGGCAGAGTAAACTTCTGGATGTGAAGATTTGTATATCTGTCTTAATATTACTTTTTCTTGTTCAGATAGTAAATAAAACATTTGAGATGACATCTCTGCAATAAAAAGTAGGTTACTGATCTGTCAGGGAGTGCATGCATTCTGTTCATCTCTGACTTTTTATGACATATCCTCCTTGTCTTGACATAGCCACAGCAGGTGGTTTAGTGATGGCCCATCTGGTATAATGACCCGTTTTGTGGTGTAATCCTCCAGCCAATGGACCTGTTCTCTGAAAAACAAGTTATTTTCTGGGTTAGTTTTCAGCTAGTTCTTCGAGCCCATGAGGCTGCTTCCGCACAAGGCAGGTAGGTGAGGCCGCTGCTGTGACAGGCAGGCTGGCCGAAGCGTGAAGCTGCTGCCTGGGTTAGAAGTGGAGGCAGGGGAAGAGGAAGGTAGTGCACTAACAAAACAATCTGCGGAAACGAGATTATGTAGGACTCTGGTCTCTGGTACCATCAGCAGGCAGGATGAGCACAATTGGCAGGGATCTGTCCACCTGTAATTAAGAGTAAGGTCATGATTTACTGGTTTTTAAGAAGCAAGCAACTTTTTAAACCTGATGACCTAATAAGGCAGTCTTCTGGCGTGAAAGGATGAAACTGTAGGGTAGGAAAGTAAGGGGGGGAATTTCCCCAGTATACCCCAAACTCTATAAAACTAACAATTGTAAGATGTACTGATTACTTAGGTAGCAAAGTACAAAAATAACTAGCACTAGCTCCGCGTTGCTTGTATTTTATCTCATTCAGAGTAGAACAAGAAGAAAAACATACCTTGCACCTACAGTCTTCTCCTGTCCTCTGATCTGTTCTTGGGAGTAGTTCGGGGATGTGAATAAACTAAAGGAATGCTGTTAGCAGATTTTCTGCTGTGGGACACATGGAACAGTCAAATGGAATATATAATGAAGCATCATTGTGCTTGAGAAAGAAGCGCACCGTGTTTGGACTGTGTATTTGCAAAGCAGATATACAAAATACACTCTCAATCCTGCTGTAACGTTACCAACATGCAGAGTTGCCCCGGCATGTGGAAATAAAGCCAGAGGAAGAAGTCCGTGCTGTTTTATTCTTTGCCATTTCAGGTTCCACAAACCTAAACTGAAGTTGCTTATTTAAAGACCCATATCTATGATTTTAGAATTAATTTTAGAATTAAATTATCTCTAATTCTAGAATTAAGCAAGTATTTGGACTTAACTTTTGTTCCTCACTTTATTACTGCATCTCTTCTGGAAATGACGTTACCTTCTCTGAAGACATCCAAGTTCTGTTCTCAGTTCAGGAAGGACCTAATCTTTCTTCAAACCATGTCTTTTAAGGAAGGATTTGTTTTTCAACATCTTAAAGTCCCTTTTACGGCAAAATAAGAATTTTACAGAAACTTTCTAATTCATAAGGTTTTGTGGATAAATCTCTTGCTGTGTGGTGTCTGGATAGGTGCCCAAGGCGATGAATGTAGTCGGTGTGTCTGGGAAGAGCTCTTCCCTGTGTCAGCCTTTTCCTTTATTCATGGGAAACTTCTTTTTCATGTCGTCTTTACTGTTTTGAAGGAATATCCCTCTTCCACTTGGAGTCAGCTGTATTCTGTATGGTAAGGAGGCTCTGTGACGTTTGTATCTGCTTGCTTGGGAGACAGACCACCTCTCTTTGGAGGTCAGTTTCTTTGTGGATGAAGTCGATGCCTGCCTTGGCTTGGGGTTCAGCTGCTTCTGGCTTGAAGGACAGATGTTCCCCTCTCTGGGGTTCAGTTTTCCCTGGAGGAGGGAGGCACATCCTGGGTGGTCCCCCCTCTCCTTGCCTTGGGGAGCGGCAGCCGTGCAGTTGGCAGTGCCATCTCGCGTGTCTGTGGGGCAGGGGGGTGTTGCTGCACGGCAGGTGGCTAAACCAAAATCTGAAGTGATGTAACTGACATGGCAAGGTAGTGTAAGGCTGGTGTGATTGTAACAGCTTCGCATAAAAAACACCAGTTACAGCTAGTGTGGTAAACTCGGTGCCTCTCAGCTGAGCTGTGACTGTTAATTTGTTAGAGCAGGAGGGTTTTCATTATTCAAAACGTAATTCCAGTGTTTCCCAGATAGGTGTATGGGGTCCCCTAAATACCAGTTTTAATACAGATTTAAGTAATTTTTGAATGATTTATTATGATTTATGTTACAAAATTAAATTAATTTCTTTCAGTTTCACTATAAACAATGTCTGAGAATAAAGTACACTAAAACTGTAAAGTTAACTGTAAATAAGTATAGAATAATCTGGAATCTGAGAGAATTCTACACAACTGATACTTTATCGGTACTTTAACTGATACAGTCTTGAGATTTACCAGTGTTGGCAGATGTTGGTAAAACAGTCAGGAACCGTAGCCCTAGTCTGCTTGCTTTCTCCTGCAGTCTTGGTGTTTGCTTGGCAAGAGGAAGGTAAGCTCTGTGTTAATTGTAATTGCCCAGTTTTAATGTATAGCAGTAGCAGTATTGCTTAATGTAAAATATCTCGGCTGTCTTCAGTAGCCAAAGTAGGGAAACATGCTCTGGTGGGTTGACCTTGGCTGAGCACCGTGTGCCCACCGAAGCTGCTCTTACTGCTCTGAGGGGAGAGAAAAGCCAGCGCGAGGCTCGCGGGTCAGGCCAAGGGCAGGGAGATCACTCTGCGATTACTGTCACAGGCACAGCAGGCTTGCCTTGGGGAAGTTAGTTTATTACTGAATATTAAAAACATCTTCCCTGTTTCCTGGCCTTAATTCCCAGTTTCTCTCCCTGCTCCCCGCCAGCAGCGCCTTTCTGCTGCCGCTCTGTCCTGCCCCAGCGTGGGTCCCCGTGGGTCCCCAGCCCGGGCTCCTCTCCCCACGGGCCACAGGCCCTGCCAGGAGCGGCACTGGTGCAGCTCCCGCCCGTGGGTCGCAGCCCCCTGTGGGCTCCTGCCCCGGCTGCGGGGGGTGTGCTCCCCCCGGGCTGGGGCACAGCCTGCCTGGCCGGGGGCTGCATCAGGCCGGGGGGGCATCTCTGCTCCGTGCCTGGAGCCCCCCCCGCCGCCTGCGCTGCCTCAGGGCTGCTGCCGCCACGTCCCCTCACCCCCCGCTGGCACAGGTGCATTTTTTTTCCCCTCTCGACGCGCTGCCGCGGTGGCGGCCGGGCTGGGCCCCGGCCAGCGCTGGGCCCGGTGGCACCGGCTGGCACGGGCTCCACCGGGCACGGGGCAGCTTCGGGCACCTCCGCGCCCGGCAGCAAACGCTGGCCGGGCAAACCCAGCGCGGATGCCTCGGCGGATGCCTCGGCTGCAGCTGGCCGTCACCGCGCACGTGTAGTCCTTCGGTGTCGGAGCAGCGGCTGGCAGAGCGCCCGTTCCTGCGCCCCGGGGCCGCTGTCGGAGGTTCTTCTGCCCCGTGGTTTCCCGCTTCGGGGCGAGTTTCTCCTCGAGCTGCGGCCGCCGTTCGGTGCGGGGGCGCGGGGCGGTGACTCGGTGCTCCCGGTGAGCGCCTGGCCCGGGCCTGCCCCGCCCCGGGGAACCGGCTCGGTGCCCGGCGGGGCCCCCTCCGCGCCCCGGGGCCGCGCCGCCGCCCGCCCCAGTGGACGTTGACTTTCAAACGGCGCGGCCGTTGGGCGCCCGCGCATGCGCGGCTGGGCCGCGGGCCGGCGGTTGGAAGGCGGCGGTCGCTGTCGGTAGCGCGGGCGGCTCTGCCGGGGCCGCGGGCGCAGCGCACCGGTAAGAACCTCGCGGGGCTGCCCGGGCTGCGGCTGCGCCCCCGCGGAGCGCCCCGGGCCGGGCGGGACCCGCGGGGAGCGGCCTCCTGAGGGGGAACCGCCCGGCCGGCGGTGCGGCTGCCGCGCCTCCTTCCTCCCGGCTGGGGCGCGCTGGGGTCCCGGCTGCCCCGGCCGCCCTGGGGGTGCCCCGGCCGCCCTGGGGGTGCCCCGGCCGCCCTGGGGGTGCCCCGGCCGCCCTGGGGGTGCCCCGGCCGCCCTGGGGGTGCCCCGGCCGCCCTGGGGGTGCCCCGGCCGCCCTGGGGGTGCCGCCGCCATCTCGGCCCCTGGGCACAGCGCCCCGGTGTTGCACCCCGCTGCTGCGGACCCTTGGCGGGCCCCGGCGAGCCGGGGGCTTGGGTGGGCGCCGGCGGGGGGACTGCAGGGACTCGGCAGGTAGAGGTGCGACCTCCCTGCTAGCCCCGCTGCCGGGCGGTGATGCTCCAGGGCAGGGGCTGTGACAGGGCTGCGGAGGTCGGGGACGGGGAGCACCCGAGGGACGGTGCGTCTGGGGCCTGGGAACGCGGGTGGCTGCAGGCGGCCGGGCGGCGAGGGGCCGGCGGAGGCACCTACGGAAGGGAGCCGCGGGGTCGGCTTGATGGGGAAACCGGACGGGCTTCTCCGCGGCGCGCGTCTCCTTTCGGGGCATAAACCTCCCCCCCCAAACCGGTGTTAGAACCCGGGGCAGCTGTGTCACGGCCGTGCTCGGAACTGGGGCCGGGGCAGAACGCGGCTGGCCGAGGATGGCGGTGACTTGGCCGTGGGATATCCGTGGCGTGGAGCAGAAGCAGCGCAGCTGAAGTGGGCTGCAGTGGAGAGGTTTAAGGTTCGTTAGCTGTTGTTTGTGATTTCTGCTCCCTGGCCTGTTATGACCAGCAAACCTGGCAGGCTCCGTTCCTTTTGATGCACCAGCAAATACCAGAGCTGCACCTCGGCCTTCTGTTTTGCCTTTAAACAGTTCTGTCATCCTTTGCCACTAAGGTGAACACTGCCCACGACGTCATTTAATCTCTTATTTTTGCACAACGTAAACTTGAGCTTCTACGATAGTGGTACAGGAGGGCTTCATGGACCGCTGTGGGATGGGGAGGCGGCATTTCTGACGTGGTCGTAGCTCAGTACAGTAGCGAAAGTCAAGCTGAGCGTTACAGTGTCCTTTAGGAGAGAGCAGATGTTGTTTTTCCTGACAGTGGCGTGGAGGAGGAGCAGGAGCCTGGCAGTACCGACTCCTAGGGAGGGTTTGCCTTCAGTGCGCCTTCTAACTCTGGGTATCGGCTGTTGCAACTGTTAGCAAATGCCAAATCCATCTTTTAAAATTCTCCAGAGTGGAATGGGGGGGTATTGGCTTTGTTACAGCTGGCTTGTTCTATAAAGCAGTTGGGTATTTACCTAAATGCTGATATACGCTGTACTGCAGATATAACTGTTTCTAAACAATGTCTTGCATGATGAGCTGCATAAGCGGTGTCCTGCTCGCTAGGTGAGGAGCGCGGTGTTACCAGGGATCCGCCACCTCACTCTGATCTGCCTGACTGCAAGCTTTGGCAGATAAACTGTAATACAGGTGGGCTGTATCGCATGTTTTCACCTTGTCTACAGCATTGCTAATTAGAAGAGGATAAAATCATAGCTAATTAGTAGGCCTTCTATTGCTGGAAGATTTCTGAAACTCACCCAGTTACTGGTGCAATTATGCTTTTGAATTTTTAAAATACCTTCTAGTTTGTAATTTACTTATGCTGAGTGACTCTTAGAACAAATATGTATACACACGGGCACACACATACTTGCTGCTGCAGTTGTTTGGAACATTTAAGGAAAAATATCTGCTCTATGCAGGAAAGCATTTGCCAGCTTCCTGCTACTTCCCCCACCCGGAAAACTTTTTTTCTCTTTGCTTAACTTGGTGACGTTGGGTCTTCTCGGTCTTTTTTGGTTGGAGTTCCCAGTTTCTCTGTTTCTGATAGCCATCTACGGATTTATTTCTGTTCCTGATTTATTTCTATTTTGTTCGTGCTGCTGCTAGTGCAGGGTGAGGTTCAGGATTTCTACCTTTTGCTGCTTGCCTGGTACAACTCTGCAGTAGTTGTCTAGAACAAATAAAAAAAAAACCACAGGGTGCCTATAGCAAACATCAATGTTAGCATTTCAAATACTGTTTTGAAATTGATGAATAATAATAATAAAACCTAACAAGGGTCATATCTTGTGAGGTGCTGGGAGGTTGGGGGGCTGGAGCGGGGTGCCCCACGCACCCTTGGCCGTGCGGGGAGCTGGGAGCAGAAGCTCCTACCCTGGCACTGCCCGCCTGGCTTTCCAGAGCTGCATGCTAGCAGGCAACTGCTGTCACTCTTCAAATTTTGTAGTTGCCTGGGAAACAGAGCGCTGTGTTTCTGTGGAAATGGGAATTTCAGTCCCTCTGGCTGGCGGCGAGGGTTATGAAACGGCCTCGGGGCTGGCTGGCTGCTGCTCGAACCTGCGCAGCTGGTGGCGAGGCACCCCGCTTTGCTGGCGGGGCACCGCTTAGTTTGAGGTGATGTGTGATAGAGCTAAGGAAAAATTGCTAAATTTGCTCCTTTGTTTTTATGGTAGCAAGCAACTACTTTGTAGTTAAAACAATGTTTTTGAAGGTTAAATTTATCTTGTTCTGTGTGTAGCTCAAATAAGCTAGGTGTGTTCTTTACAAAGAATATTTCCCTCCTATAACAGTTTCTTTGAAGAGAACTACAGCCCTAGATTTAGAAAAAGTTAGTGATTTTAAAGATAAGACATTTTTAACAAAAATTATATTCATTCCATATAAATAGGAGAAAATAATAAATGAGAGAACCTACTAAGGATTCTTTCCTTTCTAACAATGAGCAAAACCTGATTTATTTTTTTTTAAGTGGAAGTGACATTCCTAAGATTCATAATAACTATATATATATATATATATATAAAACTTTAAAATATATTTTCTCTGGGAATTAATTCTCAAAAATTAATTGATCTAGACAATGAAGTAGATTTGTTGTTCAGCTTCCCTTCATTATTGACACACTTCTTTAGTTTCGGTGTCTGGAGCATCACTTAAAAATGTGAAATTATTAACGTATCGACCTAAAGAACTTAGCGTTGCCACGGTGGCCGATTGGAAAAGCTAGAAAGTAAATGTATGTGGTTTCCCAGTAAAGAGAGAAATACCTCATGCTGCTTAGTAAGAGCAGTGCAGCACAGAAGTAGATTTAGTGTTAAAGTGTCCTGAATGTCTTCTGCTAAACGTCTCTAGCAGTTGATATTAATTCTCTTTAACTAAGAGAATACACTAGCTAGTTAGAAATGCTAACATACTATCATTCTTCTTCTAAAGGGTAGTTCTTAAAAATGATGTTTCTCTAGTAGATTTTCGTCCAACTGTTGTCAGGTTCTCTTTAAAAAGTGGAAATATGTGAACCAACATTTTGTATTAATTAGCTGAAAAATGACCTGGAGTGTGCTGGATAGATTTATTTCTTTTTTTTTTTTTTTCTTTTTTTTTTTTTCTTTTTTTTTTTCCCCCCAAAGCTTCTAAATGTGTTTTGAGTAAGTTTAACTTTATATTGAAAAATGTACAAATACTTCCCTGAATTGAACTGGATGTTTTAGGTGATGATGGCTGTTAGATTTATTATTGTTATTAGTCGTATTAGTATTAATATTCAGTCTGGATTTACAAAGCAAAAGAGTCTGATCAGACATGCAGAGCTGAACACTTTCACTTTTGGGTGTACCAGACTCTCTCAATAAAGCAAGATAAGCCACGCTTATTTCTGTATGATCGGAGTAGTTTCTCTGTTCGGAGCTGATTTAACTCTCGAAGAACCGGGGTCTGAGTATTTAGCTTCTGACTTCCCTCACGTTACTCTGTGCCTGTTGCAGTAACAGTGCTGCTTAATTATTGTAAAATGTTTGTTAGTTAGTGTTGAATTTAATCCGTAGCAGTTGTCACGATTCCAAAAGCGATTTAAGGTTTTGTTTTCAAAGGAGAGTGTAATTAATAGTTCGGTTCCTTTTAAGTAGATTCACTTAAACTTTGGTAATCTCGGTGTCAGTGAGAAATGTTGATAGATCAATGCAAAAAGATACTACTGCATTAAAAAGATTAAGAGGGCACATCTGAATAAAGTAAAATACCCTCCCTAAATAAATCTCGTAGGTAGTTACCTTCCCGACTGAATCAAACAAAGGGTCAGGAGCACTTTGTGCAGCTGCGTTACCCCAGCTGCATGTCGCTGTTTTCACATTTAGAGTTAGAACCTGAATCGAGAGTCTTTGACATAAAAGCTTGGACAATTTCTTTTTGTAGCATAGCAAAGTCTACAGGGTCGAGTAAAACTGGTGAAGGGGACAGGAGAATGTGACACACAGATAAGGAAAGTTCGTACTAATTTCCCCATTTTTAACAGAATGCAAAACAGAATTATGCTTTATTATGAAAACTGGCATTAGAGTTATTGCTATTTGTGACTTTACAGTGTGATTTCACTAAGCTGGCAAAGCAAAACAAGGCAACATTACAAAAGATGGAAAATGAAAGTTAGGTTTTTAGTTTTGTGCTTTAAGTAACCCAGGAATAGGACCATGAGTTTAATTACTCTTAGTGGTATTGTATTTAAGGGCCGCTGAGTTAGACTTCTGTTTGTGCCAGAAGCTAAAGGTAATTTTTAGTAAATTTCACTGCTTCAGACTCTAATGACTACTTACATTGCAAAAGTAACATTTGAAAAAAGTTAAGGGAGCATAAAAAGTTTCTGTACTTATTGTTCTATTTTCATGTTACTCATAATTCTTAGGTTATTTAGAAACTTTCATTCTAACTTTTGTCACTCTTTTCTACTGTTTCCCACTGTAAAAAAACCTCTAGTAGCAGAGAGCTTTTCTGAGCTTTTTAAGGCAGAAGTTGGATATGGGTGAACACTGTCTAGTCACTTCGGTACTAAGCACAGATCAGAATTTGCTGAAATCTTTTGAGCCATTGCTCACTTTCCTTCATTTTTTTTTTTTTTTTTTGTCCTTTCCCCCCCTCCCCCTTGGCAATTAAGTGCCAGTGTAGGTTAAGTTACTGGTCATTAAATCACATGTTGAGGCGCTTAGATTAACCAATTATTTTAAATGAGTTGATTGTAAAAAGAGATTAAACCGGGGTTTTTTTGTTGTTGTTTTGTTTTGCTTTTCTTTTGTAGGAGATGCATCACTTTGAGGAAGAATTAACGTGTTCCATTTGCTACAGCATATTTGAAGATCCACGTGTTCTGCCCTGTTCCCACACGTTTTGTAGGAATTGTCTGGAAGGTGTTATCCAGCTGTCGAGCAACTTGGCCATTTGGAGAGCCCTGAGAGTTCCTCTGAAGTGTCCCAACTGCAGGAGTGTTGTTGAAATCCCTGCCGGTGGTACCGAGTCGTTGCCTGTCAACTTTGCCTTGAAAGCTATTATTGAGAAATACCAGCAGGAAGATCGCTCTGACGTTGCGACCTGCAGCGAACACTGCCGGCAGCCGCTGAACGTTTACTGTCTCTTGGATCGAAAGCTGGTGTGTGGGCATTGCCTTACGATAGGGAAGCACAACGGTCACCCGATAGATGACCTTCAGAGTGCTTACATAAAAGAAAAGGAGACTTGCGGAAAACTTCTCGAGCAGCTAACCGATAAACACTGGACTGATGTGTGTTTGCTTATAGAAAAGCTGAAAGAACAGAAGTCCCAGTGTGAAAGCGTTGTCCAGGATGATAAAAAAATAGTAGTGCAGTATTTTAAGAAACTTAGCGATACCTTGGAGCACAAAAAACAAGCTCTGCTGACTGCACTGGATGAGATCAACGCACGCATTGTGGAAGAATACGAGCCGGTCATTGAGAACTTGAAAAAAATAAGGGAAGAACAGCTCGAGTTAATGTGGCTGCATACAGCTATTAAAAAAGAAGAGTCCCCGCTTATTTTTCTTGAAAAGGTGAATGATATGCATCAACGTATAAAAGCTTTGAAACAGAAGCAACTGCCGGATGTTAAACCTATGGAGATTTATCCAAGGATGGGGCATCTCTTGAGGGATGTGTGGTCTACAGTCGAGCTCAGTCAGATCAACAAGACCCTCACTCCAAAAATAAAACTGATTCCAAAAAGGAAGTTACGCAGCAAAGGCGGTGGGAAGGAAGGAAGAGTGTCTAAAAAACTCCTTCAGGCTGTAAATCCTTTAGCAGTCCTGCTGCTTTTTGTAACGGCGGTAACTGTGCTTTCGTTTTACAAACCGCTGTCATCAGTTGTAATGGAAGCTACTTCTGCTTGTATCTCAGAATTCTGGCTGCTCATTTATCAAGATTTCAGTGCCCATTTGCAGAATACAGTGGATGTGCTGTGCCATACATGTAATTCACTGATGGAGTTTTTAGGCAGAATTGTTTCTCTTTGATTATTTCAGTGATTAAAAGCGTAGGAATCCACAGGATTTTTAATTTCTACTTAAAAGCTGGATTGTTAAACTCTACACTTTTCCTTTCTGTTCCCGTATCCTTCCTTTTTTTGTATTGTAGAGATTACCTTCTAGCTAACTCTTAGCTAGCAGGTTTGCAACAAAAAAGGCTTCCTCTTCCGCTCAAACCCATGGTAGGTTGGTATGTGTTGGTTTAAACTGGGAGCTAGTGAGAAAGTGCGTATCCATAAGCGAGCTGTAATAAGCATCCACATCCTAATCTGGAGTCCTGGTTGTAAACTGTCCTTGAACACCTTTTATCTTTCTTTTTGGGTAATGTAACTTTAAATTGCTTTTTAATAAAAGCACTAGAACGCTAAAGGTTAAAAAAACACCTCAGGCTGCAAACTGGCTAGACTGGGATGGGTCAGTCGCTAGCTCTGGTGTGTATAAAAACTCCTCTTTTGTGGTTTTTATACTGATACGCCTTGTTTTTTGAAGCGTGTAGTCACGGCTCTGGGTTTCACTCTGTTCAGGGTGGCTAGCGGAGGACATGGTTTCGTCGTGTATTCTGCAGCCAAACGGCCACTAACGCTGTTCGCTGCTTCTGATACGAGATGCTCCAGTCCAAGCTGTGCTCGGGAGCGAAATCTCCCACGAAAGCCAATTTTGGCCTTCAGTTATTACAGGCTAATTACAGTAAGTACTGGGACGGCCTTGAAATGTTGCAGTTACCACAGCAGAACACAGATGATCTTACAGTTTGCTAATGATTTTATAAAAAAAAAAATAATCCCAAGTATGTATTTGCCATGTCTAATTGTATTTGACTTGATAGAAATAACAGTGTATTTCAGCATGGCCGCGTTCCTCGGCTGCTCTGTCAGGTTGAGTAATCGGAGTTGTTTAAGTAGCGCTGGACTTCGAGGCCGGGCCCGGGCTGGGGGGGTGCGAGCCCCTGTGCCCACCCCCGCTTGCCTCTCGCTGCCGGCAGACACCGCTGGGGTCCAGCGAACACCAGCTGCTGCCAGGCTGCAGCTCGAGCAAGGTCAGTCCCGGGACGCAACGCCCATACATTCCTTGAGCCTAAAGATCCTAATGGCGGTACCGATAACCTAATATCGCTGTATCGATAAAAGACCGCGCCGAGGCTCCCTTCCCTGCAGCTCGGCAGCGGCGCGGCTGTGCCATGCCCAGGGAGTTAGGACCCGTTTCTGTAATTCGTACCCAAGTTTTCTGTAATATTTCAAAGGCAAGGCCCACCAATACCACCAGGCAGGTGTGGAAATGGTCTTTCAGTGTAGCTTGAGACTGTGTAAATGCCATTGCAGTAATTCCCCAATAAAATCAGGAATTTGTTTTTGTCTTAAGCCCTGCTAGAAGGCTGTCAGCTTGGCGTGTGAGTCTCGAAACCTGGTGCTAAGTGGCTGTCCACTACCGTGTAAGGCTTCTCTTTTGACTCACCTTCTTGTCTTTTATTTTCCTGACTTTTAAAAACTTAAGAGAGTTTATAATGCGGTTTTATTTTTCAAGACAACTACAATTTATAAAATGCCTTTACTGTTCACGGAAACATTTAGTACTTGTACTCATAATGTAATTTATATTTTAATAAATTTGCATACAAATAAAATGTATTCTTACAGTAGGATTGGCTGGCACCTTGCTTTCCTTACTGCACAGAACCTTCCCTCCGATCCTCGCCCCTGCCAGCCCCAGAGGAGCCGGAGCAGGAATGGGGCTGTTCGGCAGTGCTCTGCCTGGCTGCTTTGTTTTCTTCCCCATTTTATTGTTGGTTTTTGTTGTTGCAGCGTGACCTTTTGGAAGCTGCTTTGAAGCAGCACATCCTGAGCTGGGTTGCTGTGGATTTCAGCCTTTCACCTCGCCCGCCACAGGCCTGCTTTACTCGTGTTCCCGCAAGCGAGGTGGCAAAGGCTGGCGCCCGAGGAAGCCAGCGCGGTGACTGCTGGAGCGCGGCGCAGGCTCTGGGAAGCGCTGTAAGCGGCATCTCATCTGCCTCCTGCCCCAGCCAAGCTGCCCCAGCCCCGCTTTCTGTCCGCTGGGCAGGACACAAGCCCTGCATGCTTAGTTTCATGAAGCGGAGATGGAAGCTTTTTCAAGCAAATCAAATCTTTTTACTCCATTTTAATGGGGGGGGGGGGGTGTTGTACCCTCTCAGACCTGTGGTGGGTTTTTTTCCCATTTTTTCAATTACCTTCTTCTGAAACCTTGTGTTAGAGGTGTAATTCTTACTGCAGGCATTTTTAATTTTTTATTTTTTTTAAAGAGGGTAAGTCTGGTTGAAAAAGCGTATCGAGATCTGGAGGGCAGAAACTTTAGTTGCCAGGTGCCCAGGCAGTGCAGCCTGCCTCTCAAGTAGTTTGCTGCTGTGTTCTTGGCTGATCTTGCCCGCACGCTCATCCTGAAGCTCTGCTGCAAGACTTTGTAGCTTCATCTCGAGATGAGAAAAGCCCGGCTGTGCACAGCACTGGTGGCTGGAGCGGGGCTGGGCCAGAGAGGGGTTTTTCTCATGTATTATTGTGTTTGTGACTGTTGCTGAGCTGTGGTTTCTGAAAACTGCCCACGTATGACACCAAGATCTGTTCCTGGCAATAGTCTGTGGTGCACGTACACATCACTTGATATCAGATGTTGTCAAGTGAAAATTAATGTATGTGGGGTGATCTTAATGGTTAAGATTACGTAGAAAGTGTATCTCTAGACTTTATAGCAAATTATGTTACCCCCCTGCTTCAGTCCATGTTGCTGATTGTGCCTTTTAGGACAGGGTGAAGCTTGCACCGGATCTGGGCCAATCGTGCCAGATTTAGCTGGAGGCATAAGGAACCACCTCGGGACTACAGCAGCAGGCAGGATCAACTGACCAGGTACGAAAATAGCAAGAGCTGGGAATGTAAACAAGGCCCAGCAGCACCGGCTCCTCTTGGTCAGCTTTTCCACCGAGCAGCAGCACAGCTGTGACGGAGCTGGTTTTTTCCCCAGGAAGCGTAGCACCAGGAGCAGTACTGGTGCAAGTGTGCCAGATACTGGGCTGGCTTCTGGGATAAACCACATAATTTCAGTTCCTAAAGTAAAAAAAAAAAAAAAAAAAAAGAGGGGTGGGATTTGAAGCAAAACCTGTACAGTGGAGTGTTGAGATGCTGCTGATGGGAAGGGAGAGCTGCTTGTCACAGCCAGGTGCAGCTTCACCCAACCTCACCAAGTCTTCCCCAGGAAGAGCCGAGCCCCTTGTGCGGGGCAGCAGAAGCGAGCAGATGGCAACTCCTGCCTTCACAAACCCGAGCGCACAGCGTGGCCGCAGCTGAGGGAGGAGCAGGCCCTGTGGGAGGGGAGAGGAAAATAACTGAAGAGCAGCTTCCTAAACTGAAGCAACTCATTACAAAATGGCTACAAACGGCTTAGTCCCAAACCATGCAGCATAACATATGACATCCTTATCGTATACAGGGAAATAATTTTGTACACTGCCTTTACTCACTAGAACTTGTATAATCAAACAATACAGGACGCTCTGAAGATTTGCACTTGTTTGGTATATGCAGCCATACAGGCATTTCCAACCAAACGCAGAAGGCAAGCATTGACTTAAATTATGTATCTAGCTGCATTTTAATATTCCATGGGTAAGCTTTAGGAAACAACAGCTTTTTTTTTTAAACTCAGGTCACATAATTAAAATCTGTATAGACGGTGTAATTTGAAAAACGGAATTTATTGACGCTGATTTTATTAATAAGATAAAACACAAAACTGAAATTAAAAAAAATCTCAAATACAAAAGTATCTTAGATACAAGCAGCAGTAAGAATGGAACTTTATTCCTCGCTACTTTTGAGCTATACTACACCCACGAGCCGCAAGTTCAGCCAGTCCTTTTGAAGCGATAACTTTGGGGTTTGTTGCCACACTTTTCGTGGTATTGTGAGTCTTATAAATTCCAATTAATCTGTCCGCAATCTCAAACATGTTGTTTCGCAGGGAGATGATGATGAACTGTGCATTTTTTGTTTGTTCCTGAAACAGAAGTTATTTGTGTTAGCCCACAGCATTTCAGAAAGCTCTGTTCTTGTATGATCTCTGTATTCAGGTTTTAGGAACTGATGAAAACATCGCTAGAAGTATGTCAGTCAACAGGTCTGCAGGTGATGAGGCCTCAGAGTCCCTGCTGTCCGTAATCAGTAGGTGCACAACATGCTCCCAGCCTGGCTATCGGCATGAAGCACTGCTCTGTACTTCAGTGAGTCTCCTCCTTTTATCTTTTACACAGCCTACTCAAGGGAATTCGATTAAAGATATATAATTGCTTTCCATAGTTGCAATTCACCATAGTTTTAACATGAATTCCACAAGATTTACCGAAGGTGGGTATCATTAAGTTACCTGAATTGTTAAAGCAACCCTTGCTCTCAGAATGAAAACAAACCTGTTCTCGGTGCATGGCAATAGGGGAAAGAAAGCCCTTGGCTAATGAGGACAAGCCTTGATGAACACTAGTTCTGTGACCCTGAACGACGAGAGGTAACAATATCTAAATTTGGTGACGCTTTAAAAATAAAACAAACTTTATCCTTAAGAATCTGGCAGAATCAGTGTAGCTGCTGTTGCTGCCACACTGGAGAAATCCAGTAAGGACCAACTGCTAACTAAGTGGGATTGCAAAGCTGGGTAAAATCCAGCCCGTAGGGTACAGTGTGGCACAGGGGCGTCTTCACCCCCTTCAGCCATCTCCGAACACCCAGCAATGATGTGCGTGGAGCTGGTTAGGGTGGCAGGCCACTGCGCGGGCTGTGCAGCAGTTAGCAGGGCAGAGCGAGGGCTGGCCACTGCTCCCTGTGCTAACAAAGCACTTCATCACTTTGAGGAGACTCGCGGCGTGTACCCACGTTCTGTCTTTACATCGAATTTTAGGAGGTTCAGAAGCTTAGGGCTAGATGTAATAAAAAGGGCTCAAATACCGATCTTTTCTCCTAGGACTGCTAATTTAGAAGCTGTATACAGAATACAAGCTACAGCTCTACACTAAACTCTAACTTGCATTTAAGAGCTAAACTACTCTAAGTTTTAAATTTAAGTGTTAGTCTACACTGCAGCTGAAATGAAACTCTTTGCCCTACGAAACCCCATCTGGGTGATGGACCCTCCTTTGTGAAAGTACGAGTATTGTGGAAGCAAAGGTTAAAACTACATTTGTAGGCAGGCATCTTTGAAGTGTTTCCCTAATTTTAAGTAGCTAATCAGTCTTTGGTACTTCTAGGGTGCTTCTACCTTGGATAGTTCTGAAAATCCCAAGTTTAAATTAGCAACCAGAACTGTAGCAATGTAAATGTTTGTTTCACTTAAATACAGCAATGACAGACTTTTTAAAGGCATGAAAGAAAAAGAACACTAATAAAGACACAGATCAAAGAAGCCTATGGGAAACAGCTCATGTTAATGAAATGGAAGTAAAAACCCAAGGAACCTTGGCTGCTCCCGAGAATGAAATCATGAACTTGGATACTTGAACACATTACTAAGAGCTAAATAAGTTACTGTATTCTCAGCTGACTACAGCTGATTATTTTGGGGAAAGACTCTATTTTTTAAAAAGGAAGCAGTAGCAGCAAGGAAATGTGGCACCTTTGGCAAATTCTAGCACTCCTTAGACTGCTTTTGAAACAGGATTTGGAGGGAAAAAACCCTTGTAAATCCTCTATTAGTTGCCGCATTTCAGGAAAGAATTAAGCTTAGCAGCTTAGAAAAAATACAGAGAAAGCAACACTGTAAGCACCTTTCTGGAAATCTGCTTTGTACATAGTTTCCGCTTAATAATATTCTATCACTCCAGATTTTTAAATCTGGCCATAATTGTGTTACTACTTTGTTTTTCTGGCAGAGAAGAAAATATCTTAGGAAGATTATACTAGTTACCATGAAATACTTACATATATGTAAAATGCTACAATAGATACGTTTTTGAAGTCAAGTGCTGCATCAATCTCATCCATAAAATAAAGCGGCGTTGGCTTGTAATGATGAAGAGCAAAAACTAGAGCCAGTGAACTAAGAGTCTTCTCTCCTCCTGACAAGTTAAATATCTTCTTCCAACTTTTCTTCGGAGGCCGAACACTGAAACAAATTAAGAGTTTGTAACTTATCTCTGTTCTCAATTGAAGTTAGTTGTGGTGAAAAGCAAGTCACAAGACAGGAGGGAATGACAATAAAGAAGCTTGACTAAAACAGTGGATGAGCTGCTTGATACTCTTAGTCCTCTGCAGCTCAGAGGTAGCAAACTGGATTATTTCTACTCACCAAGGAGTAACTCCCTGGGTGCACACATGGCTGTGTGGTCAGCTGATGCTGACCTGAACTCGGACTACTGTAACACTCTGCCATTCTCTGTAGGAACTAGAACACTTAAGAACCGCTATTTAATTATCTTTCAAAAGTGCTGTTCTACTCTTTAGGTAATGAATGTACTCTTAGGAGCATTTACAACAGAACAATCTTCAGTTACGGATGTGATTGACATGATCCCCTAGGCAGAATGAAATGATTTGGGGATTAGGAAAGCCTGAGAAATTACTTCAAAGCCAAAGCTTTCTAACTGCAGTGAGTTACTTATTTCTCCAGGAGAAATCAATCTCCGTGCTAAAAAGTTGTGGCTCCTGTCAGTATCTTGCCAAGAGGGGGACTGTCGTGGTTAGCTGATGATCAATGAAAATTTACTTAAAAAGCACATTGAAAAAAAGCAATACCACTATTAGATTAGAGCAATAATACAAAGTATTTTGACAAACCTGAATACGATTCCTTCGGAGAAGGGGTCCAGACTGTCCACAAGTTCTAACTCAGCATCCCCTCCCAAAGTAAGCATCTGGTAGTTCTCCTTCAGTTTAGTTGTTATTACGTTAAATCCTGCCATAAATTCATGTAGCCTTTGTTTCCTAATATCTTCCAAAGCTTGTCTGAAGTTGTCTCTCTCAGTGGTAATGTCATCCAATTCACCCACACGTTTCAAGTATAGCTCTTCCTGTAGAAAAAAAACCCCAAACCACCAAAATTACAGTTAAAGAAGCTGTCTCCTTAGTTTAGATTTTAAACTATTTTCCCTACCTTTTGAAAACTTATTTTCCCCATAATGGCTAAGAGCCTTGAAACAAAAGAACAAATCCAACCTTTCTCTTTTTTCTCATCTCTAAGTGGCTGATGGAAAACCCATGTTAGAATAAAAAAAAAATTTAATGTGTTGAACAGTCCAATATTGCTGAAGTGAGTATTGTGAGGAGAAAAAAAAAGTCCTAGTATTGTTGTGGATCTGCCTAGTCTGTCAAGACTAGTTGACTCTAAATAAAACTTTCACAGGAGAAAGTTGTCTTCACCTGACATCACATATAAAAGGTGTACGTAAATTCCTAGATACAACTGTCATACTTGGCTAAGTACGAGCTAACAAATATTCAGGACACTAGCAACAGCATGGCCTGCAGCAGAGAAAGGGAACATACAAGGGTTCCA
Organism: Falco rusticolus; assembly: GCF_015220075.1. Classification (NCBI taxonomy): domain Eukaryota; kingdom Metazoa; phylum Chordata; class Aves; order Falconiformes; family Falconidae; genus Falco; species Falco rusticolus. The sequence continues at coordinate 27,874,485 of NC_051199.1, forward strand.
TTTCAGTCTCCCAAAGAAAGAAACGGAAGAACAGCAGCACCCCCTTCCCCTAGTATGCCCGTAGGTGAGATTGTCTCTTCAGTCACCTAGATAAAGAGTGTGGTTTGGGATGCGCTTCGAGGGCAGGATCTATTTGAACACTCACCTGAAGAAAAATGCACAGCTGGAAGGTCACCTCCGTACTTCAGAAGCAATGACACGAGTTCTGTACAGACTGAAGTACGGGCAAGCAATAAAGCTGTCTACACAACGCTTGCTGCCTCAGACGGGGGGCGTACCGTGTTACTGCCCCAACAGGTAACACAATATCAAAAAGATTAATCCTACTACCAGACAGCAGTAACTAAGCTTACCTTCCTCTTATATTCTGCAATAGCACCAAGGTTAGGTTTCATTCCTTGGCACTGGGCTTCCAGGAGAGCTATTTGGTTAGTGATGACATCTGGATCCTTGATAGCCTCAAGCTCTTCTTGACTTAATACTGGAAGTTCTTCAGGTGGTTTATCTTCTATGGGGTGCAGTGACAATTTTGATACCTGAAATTCAAAACCAGTCACCAGAAACCTTTAAAGATCACAGTAGTTATCACATGAACATGTTTGTAAAATAAACATATTCTGTATTAGTACATACTGAAGCTTCCAATCTCAAAACATTCAAAGATTCTTCACATAACTTTTAAAAAACACATTTAAAAATGAGCTGTGAAAAAGACAACTTATCCTTTTACCCTAATATTCTGTTCCTGAAAATTATATACATCATTCTTACAAAGGAGATTTCCCTGTGAGAGGAGCAGTAGCATATAAGGAGGAAATCATTTTTACTGATGCCACAGAACTTCAACAACTATATACTTAATACTTTGCATGGTCAAGATTGAAGAACTTCTGACAGCAGCTTTGCTTGCTGGGTAGCTGTCCCCGTTATCATCATACAACAAGGGTATGAAGGGCACTGTGCATTGCGAGGTCATCTGCTGGTCTACATGATTTAAATATGAAGTAGAAAGGATATATAATAAAAAGAGCATGCCCCCCTGAGCACACACCTGAGTTTCAAGAGGTGTTAACTCTGTGCTCAAGTAATCTACGGGCCAGAAAATGTCAGAATTCCGTGCAGAATTGTTTCCAGAAGGATTAAGAGCCCTTCCCAGAAGCTGGTCAGTCACCTTTGGAATGAACGCACCGCATGTCAAACACTTAGAACTAGCTCGTTCAACAGAACTAGATGGCAAGAAATGAGGTGTGAGTAAAGCTATCTGTGCGTCCACCTCTGTGAAGGCTGCCAGCAGTCCATTCAAGTCCAAGCCTGAGAAGCTAGGTGTTGTAGCACCTAGAGTTGGCAATTCCTTACTCCCACTGACTCCAATTTACTCGATGAGCTGGTTCAAGCAGCAACCTCTGAGGAGCAAATTTTTTTGCTGGCCCCACAGAATTCCTGTCAGCCCAATTATCTATCACTGGGGAAAGGCAATTTGATGTACCAAATGGACTACAAGTTTTAGGTGAAATGCTTTCAAGGAAAAGGTCTTGCCAATTTATAAAGAACAGCTCAGTGGAAGCAGCACCGAGTAGTTACACATAACTTGTGTTTTAGTTATCAACGTCTTGCTTTTTTTCTCTCAACTAGGAGGGTGCCTACCCTTTTAAAACGTTTTCCAGTATCTACAGAGAGGATACGCAGACACAAAATGTCTCCTGGTTCCTGTTTATGGCCTATTTATTTTTTCCTCATTGCTCTTAATTACTCGTAGACAGCATTATGTCAGTTACAGTTATCCTACCATACTTTCATAAAGAAAACTTGAAAAGCTAGAAGGTAATTCATAACCTTGTATGTAAACCAGAAAAGTAAAAGACAGAAGGGTCATCTTTTTTAGATTTGTTTTTTATAGCATAAACACCAATAAACTGTGAGCTGAATATGAATTTTCTCCCAAATTACCTGTTTTCTAACTGCATGTCAACTTATTCACCATACTAATCTTTTGAGATCTTATAGTTCAAGTTTTAGGAACGAAACAATTTCCCTACCTCTGTTTGCCAGTATTTCATCTTCGACTGGTGTGCAGAAATATGACTATCAATTTGTTCAGTTTTCAGCTTAATATTAAGAGCTTCCTTTCGAAGGGTGTGTTCATCATCCTGAATGTTTTTAATCTCCTCGAGTAAACCGCGGTGCTCCTCCTGAACTGCTGGCAATGCTTCCTAAACAGAAATGACCAAAAAAGTGCATGAATCTGTTTCCTACAAGAACATTACTGCTTTCTCAGGTTATAGATTTGTTTTCATTATGTTATTCACAGCGTTACTCTCCACAGTCCTAAGTATTGATGTAAACAAATACGTATTCTTGTATTTAGATCAACCTAGTTCCTGAATTCTGGAATGACTGAAAATACGCTGCAGTTTTTATTTTCATTCCAGATTTGGATCAAACAAGTCCTACATTCGGATGTTTTTAGCTAAAAGGCAGTTTTAGAGAAAGACTGTCTCAAAGAAACAGCTTTGTATGGAAGAATTCCAGCCATCCTGGTTGTTTTCACTCACTCTTGTACATAAATCTAGATGGGAAACTGAAGTGTCACATAACTGGAGAAAAGATCTATAGTTAAGCAAGTTTTAAAACCAGTAATTTCTTCAGGGAAACTTGGTTTAAGATTTTTTTCTTAGCCTCAGAGAACTGGGTCAACAGATTTTTTCAGGTAAGTATAGAAAAAACAAAAAAGAACACCATTCCCATTCCCTGACCATGGTGGAATGCCACTCTGCAGCTGTACAACAAAATCTGCGAAGGCTAGAAGGCTGTAACTAGGATATGATAAGGATGGAACTCATCATTCTGATTTTTGTTGAAGGCCAGACTGCATACTAGGACTGTCTTGCCCTAATTTTACCCCCACCCCCGGCATCTGTATTTAAAGGCCAACTTTGATTAACGATTAAATAAAATCATTAATGTTGTATGAATGCCCACAATATACGGCGGGATACAGAAAATAATATTCTTTGCCATTTTATCCCCATGGGAATTTTTGGAGGATAAGTAGTAGAGTATCAGAGAAAAAGATACTCTAGACCAGCACTGTCAAGTCTGAGGCTTAAATGGCAAGGTAGCTTTTTGGTAGGTGGTTTCGGTTCGTTTGGTTGGTTGGTTGGTTGGTTTTTTTTAAATAAATGAAGATACTACCAGCTAATGCGGCCCCTTGCTAGGCCTGCCTGGCAGTCTAAGGATGAAGGCTGACAGACATCAGCCGTTAAAACAATTCTGGCACAATAACTACTATTGAAAATTTATTTCACAGACATCCTCTGTGAAAAAATACACTAAATTAACATGACACTTACTTCAGCTTGCTTGCGGTCATTTATAACCTCAATAGCTTTGCCTTCTAGTGCAGTCAGCTCTTCTGTTAAGTCTTCAATTTGTTTCTTGTTATCTTCAATTTCCTTCTCGGTGTGAAGAACAGACTCTTCAGATTTTTTCATGTTTCTGCATGGGTACCAAGATGTTTGTATAGCTCACACAAGTGCAAGTAGGACATAAGGTAATCTAGAAACACAACCTTGTAAAGATTGTTCAGTGGCTATTGACAACTAAATAGGAAGTGCTTATTTATGCCTCAACTCTCACACTCTTGAGATATCCAAGTAAAACAAAGTTGTCTTCCTTAAACATACAGCAGACAGACAGGCCTCATTAAATTACTTCATCTGCCCTTTCAGAGACAGTTTTGACATTTGTTATAAGTATTCATTATGCATTGTTAAGCTAACAAAAAAAATAATTCACATTTTATTTCCTGACATGTCTTACAATGAAATCAGTCTCCTCAGATTTGAACTGCTCCACTGCATGGCAATTAAATGCTATTTTGAATCTTTATCCTGAAAGATTGCATTTCAGCTATAGGCAAGTATTAACAGAAAAAAACGAAATAAACGTGACTTTTTCATCTTCCTATTTATAAACTAAAGATTTTATTTCCCTTTACCTCCTTGACACAAGCAACATTTACAGTATTAGACATGCAACTGAAAATTAAGATTTTCAGGTCACAGAATTTTTAGCTATGGAGACTGCTTAAAACAAGCAAATGTCCTGCAGGCATCGATGCCAACAGATGCAGCTATTTGAAGGCTGACATGACTCTCCTTGGTCAGGTTTCACTAAGCTTTCTAGGTCTTTGATCCTTTGCCTTTAAAGCACAGTAATTAACAAAGATTATGGTTCTTAATTAAGAACCAGTCTCAGTTTGAAAGGTTATGACCTCCTCCCTCCAGGCTTCCTCTAGCCATGAAGAGGTGAAAATCATCTCTTCTAGCCTGACAAATGCCACCGCCACCGCCCAAGATCTGACTAATCAAACAGGAATTGCAGCAATAGACAATTACAGACCAAAGCTTTACAGCCCAGCAAGCCATGTCTGCCATACCTGTTCGCAGTCTTGACTGCCACTTGGGCTTTGGTTATAGCTGAAGTACATTCGTCAATGTCTTTGTTGATCTTATCAAGTTTGTCTTGTTGTGCTTTAAGTTTATGGTTATTGATATCCATTATGAGGTTATGTAATCGTTTAACTTCATTTTCTATTTTACTTGCTCTCTCAGCAACGCAGTCATAGTCTGTCGATAAACAAAACTGAGTTAAGGTCATCATGCTGTCCCTAGGAACACTGGCCTCCTGCAACACGTCACAATTTAAGTGATAAAAAGCTCTGCTGTATTAATATATTGAGAAGTGTACGTATTTCTTCATACTATGAAAAACGGGTTTTTTTTTCACTGTGGCAAAAAGAAAAAAATACCACCCACATCTTTCTGACACTGTTACACTACCAAGCCTTTTTTGGTGGAAACCACAAAAAATTTTAGTTGGATTACTTGATATATCTAAGATAAATACATGAGATAGTACATAAGAAGCTATTCCAAACTTCATTCTTTGCATTTTTTTAATGGAAAAATGCTCAGAGGTTAAATTTTAAGAACTGGCCACTAACCATTGCTTAGTAACTGGTGTTACCGTGTGGTTACTACAGCATGCAGAATAATAAGATAGCCTACTCTACCTTCAAGGTAAGTAAGTTTCCTTATTTAGCTTCTATTTAAAACTCAACAAAACCACCTTAATACATTGAACAGCTTTCAAAAATAACACGCATAGCACTTTAGCATTCTAAAGGCAAAACAAAGTCCCTCACTAAGTTTGCTACAGATTTAATTTCCTTTTGGGGACAGAAGCGGTAGAGCAGAGGCTTGAAATGTGGCAGGCAGTCATCTCTCCAGAGAAAACAGGTTTGCGTCTCTCCATTATTTGGTACAAATATTAAGAGAAAATATTTGTAACATCAAACTTCAGTGTGATTGAGGAATCATACATTCATACTTTCCTGATGCTATACTGTTCAAAAGAGGCACAGAGAGAACAGTAGTACATATTCTTTTTCCTAAAATGCTATGAAAGAATTGTGGGGGGAAGGGAATGATGTTTTACTATGCTCCTATTATTCCCTGCACAAGAAATACAAAGCAGACAAGGTTTACTTTACAAAGCTACCAGTTTCTTCAGAGAAACTGTTACTCAAGTTCTCAGAATAAACAACCTTCACAAAAAGCACAGGGGTGCAGCGTGCCCACAACAGAATACAGGGTAGTAATTTTAAAGTCACATAATAAGCCAGTCAAGGCACAGCAAAAGCCTTTACCTCCACATGAAGAATTCTTACCCTTAATTAAACTAAGCTTCCCTATGAATCTGTATGTAATACAGCCACCAAAATCTAACCAAATAAACGAACCCCCTAAAATTAATGTTTACTTTAGCTTGACTCAAATATGAACTTGAACAATTGCAAAAAAAAGAGTTTTAACATCCTTATCTCTAGAAGCACTTTTTATTGCCCTCCTCAGAAGAAATGAGGTTCCAAACCAAGATCCAGTACCGTGCTGCTAATCTCAAAGAACAAAGTTTTAACCATCCATTCCTGTATTAGTTAAAGAACATGACTGCAATTTTTATCTGTAATCCCCTCTCCAGAAAGCCTACCTTTTTTATAACTGTTACGGGTTTTTTCCAATTCTTTCTGTTTGTTTTTGTCTGGAGCAGCAGCAATTACATTAGCTTCAAGTTCCTTAACTTGGGTTGTTAGACATATTTCTTGTTCAGACAAATTCTATAGAAAACACAACTGTGTTAGAATCCTGTACTTTGAAGAGATCCTTGACACTAAAACAAGGACTATGTTAAGCTAAGGCTGAGAAGTTATGCTCCTGCACATTGCTGGAGAAGCCAGATACTGTTCCAATAATAAACTTGCTCACCTGGATACTTGCTTTATACTTTTCCAAAGTATTTCTCATTTCCCAAACATCTTGGTACAGTTTTCTTATGTCTCCTTCAAGTTGTAATTTCTCTTCTTCATACTGTACTGCTCTTTTAGAATCTTTCTCCAGTTGAGATTCCATTTTACTGACCTACACAAAGATGAGATATGATCATTTGCCTAATGTCACCACTTCACGGCAAGGTCTTATTCATGTGCTTGACAGTCTATGATCTCTCAAAATACAAGAAAGTGGAATAAAAACTTGAAAATTTGCTGTAGCTGGACACAAAATGGGAGACTGACTGCTGAGGAGATCAGTGATAATAGTCAAAAACAAGAGGAGCAAGCATAAGAAAAATCAAGTTGAAAAATCCTTGTCAAAATAGCTTGTAATGGAGAATTATTTTAATGAAATAGAAGCAGATGTAGATAAGCTTCAAAGGCTTAAGTCAGAATGGTGAAGGCAGAAAGCAAACCACACGCAAGCAGAAGCTAGAAGCAGTTTTTAATATAGGTAAAATTTGACGCTTGTGGTTCCTGTTGTAGCCTGCTGTTAAGAAGACAAGCTTTTGCACATGGTAACTGGCCAAGCGACCAAGCCTTGCAATTCACCTTCAAGAGCAAAAGGAATAAGGACACATTAGAGATCTCAGCCCATTTTCTGTTTTTACACACAGAGAACTAACAGCTGCAGATTATCAATATACTTGTTTACTTGGAGCTGTCCACTACGCTAGACAGGTATAGAGCCAAAACTCTCGAAAGTGGAGAAATGAAGTTACAGCTACTAATCTTTACAAAATGCCACAGTATCTCTCATGGATGGAACAGAAAACAGTACATAAGTCTGTCTCTTGGAGAGAACACACAACAAATAAATCTGAAGTGTGGAGACCAGAAATAGCAAAGTCCCTTAATTAATAAGAACTCAATATGAGCTGCCTTATGTATTTATTGGCCCTTTACAAGGCCAGGACAGTAACGCTTTGTCCATGAGATTAGCTCATTAGTTCTTTAAGAGTACAGCATTATCTGAAAAGGCTTGACAAAAAAAAAAAGCGTGGTATGTCAAACTCTCCAGGGTTTGCAGAATTGTATCTTTTCTTGGCCAGTGCAATCCTGTTTTCCAAGCTGAGTGAAGGTGAAACTACAGACGACAGATGAGAGGCGAATAGATAGATATTTTAACCTCTCGGTGATATAACCAAAAAGCACAGAAACGTCAGCAAAGGCAGTGACATGGTTATCTCCTCCAGCAGAGAAATCCCATAGAGAGAACCTTACAGCTGAGATTGATTTTGAAGTTCTCCAATTTGAAAGTATTTTCATGTAAAAAACACGAACTACTGCTTCAGTGTCCTTAGCAAAAGTCCAACCCTTGTGTCGGCTTATAGCTCTCATTCCTAAAGAGCAAACGTTCCGTCTTCTGTAGGGAAAGGACTGATGTCAGGAGCCATGGTTTACTTGACAGATACACAGGCGAGTTTGTCTTCTTGAAGAGGTACTAACACTTTGATCACAGTTAAGTTGATCAGCAGGTACTAGGCAGAAAAGACCCAGGCTACAACTGTACTAAATAAAACTACAGGCTAAAACCTAAAAGAATTCAGAACAAAAAGCAAGCTGTATCTTTATTTTCTAAAACATTCTCAAAATACAAACTGGAAGGAAAGCTCTGCCACTCCTTGCCAAATCTTACAAGGACATAAAATGAAGGACTCAACCTGTCTTTTCTTGCTCTTGAGTTTGTGTATGCTGCTCTGCAGCTTAATTGTTCCTTAAGCTCAGTATCTTCAATCAGTTTCCAAGCTAGCAAAGGCAGAACTATGAGAGTAAGAATTAAGTAATAGGCATATGGTAGCTGGGCTGTGAACAACTGCACTTAAAAGCGATATAATCTATGCTAACCTGGGGAATTTTAGCTTTATAAATCATTGTTAATGTATCTTGCATCACAGATTGTTAGCTACTCATACAGATTTCAAAGAAAATAGCACATGTATATAAACTGCCAGAACATAAGGAACTCTGATGAAATTCCACTTTTAATTAAGATTATGTACCAACCTCTTCTTCTGAAACATCCATTATGACTGAGGGACCCATTCTGCCCTTAATTATTTTACTCCCACCACCAGTCATTGTTCCTAGAGTAAGAGAGATGAAAAGAAGTTAGCAAGCTTACTGTGCTTAGATGTCATCTATAAAGTGCTTAAAATATAATCTCAAGTTTACACTTAAATACCTGACTGTTCAATGACCTGTCCTTGCATCGTTACCACCCTCCACCTTTTATCTTTTCCGAATGCCACTCTGGTAGCATCTTCCAAGTTATTAGCTACTAGAGTATCACGTAAGGCGAAGTAAAAAGCCAGGCGAATCTTCTTGTCTTCTACTTTCACCAGATCAAACAACCGAGGAATATTTTCAGGAGTTGGGACTTTTTCAGATGCTTTTTCCCATACAGCCATCTACATCAAAGTGATAGATAAATGAAAGAGATTCCTTAGGCCAAATTACGAGTTAATTTCATTATTCTAAGGTATGCTAAGACTTTAAAGCAAATTCAAGCCCGTTGCAATTACCAGTCAAGCTTCCTTCCTTGGGGATCTCTACTAACTTCCAGTTTAATTATAAAATCAGGTAACTCATTGTTCTCTTTTATAGTTTTCATAGTTTACAGTTGCTAGATCACTTGGATTATTAAGTTTGCTAATTTGTTAAAAAAACCCCTAAATGTAAAAATAGGCACGCCGAACATTTGTTGTACACATAGGTTATCTAAAAACCTTGTAATTCTCTGTAAATAAATGTTATCTGCCAGTAGAATGTTTTAAGGTACCAACATATTATATTTTAGTTTTGGCTGTATTAATACATACACAGTGTAATTATTCACATATAATACATATTTATACACACACATATCAATACATTATACTTATACAGTATGAATACTATGTACAGTAGGACAAATCAACAATTTGTTTTGCCAAAGTGCCAGTACTTACTTTGTCCAGGGCTATAAATGTGGCAATTCCAATTTTTCCCGCCTTTAAGAAATTCACACATTTCTGTGCAGTATCAATTGTATCAACAACGATGTCGTCCAAGGCACCGCAAGACGATGAAATAGCAACATCATACTTCTCATTGATAGCTCCCAAGTCTCCCTAATAATTGAGGGTTGCAGGGGGAGGCAGAAGTACACTGATTAGCTTGGCATCAATGTTTTCTTCTCTTGGTATTAAGAAATAAATGACAAAAACTTCACACAAAGTGAAATGAGATGAAAACAAATTATAAAATGATTTTCTGTGAAAAAACTTGAACCTTAATTAGTATTTGTAAAATAATACCACACCTGCCTTTCCTGCACACTGCTGTTTATGTATTTCTAATGTACTTACTCCCATAGCAGAAATTCATATACCCAAGCTTCAAAAGTGGTGCTTCTGGTAGAGCAATGAGGTAGCCTTGATTTATTTACTGTAGGCAAATGTTAAATTGTATATGCTAGCATTTTGGAGAGACAGTCTGGCCTAAAAAAATAATTTCATGTGTTCCGTATATGGTTTTACTGTTGGTGAGCTGGGAAGGACCCAGCAAGTCATACACTTCTGTGTGCTGTCCTGCAGTGATCTGAAAAACAGGTATGGGGGTTTCATCACCTTTGGAAAATTCTTGTTCATCGGCAGAGAAAAACAGCATGCACAGCCAACTGCGAGTTATTCAAGAACAGATTAATCTCACACTCCTCTCTGCGGCAAGTGATAACAGTATGAGACAAAATTCATGCCAGCTGTGCTAGACAGTGGTCTGCTGCTGTTAGAACTTCATCTTTTTTAAACAAGTCTATACACACATTTTTCAAATGTACATTACATAGACTAATTTTTCTGAAGCAGAGATAATTTTCCTTGGATGAGCAGGTAGGGGAAAAAAAGAGAAAACTGCAGAATACAAAAATCACACTTTTGCATTTAGCGATATGCATTAGCACCAGTTCAGTGCTAGTGAAAAAAAAGGAATGAAGAACTCTACTCCAGCTGCAAGTTTTCAGAACTTTAAATCAACGCTGCTTGGAGAGAACTGATAACACTCAACTTTTTGCTATGACATAGCTTTCCTTTGTCTTCGGAAACAATATTACTCTTTTGACTTGACATGTATGCAAGTAAAACAAGAGGAAATTAACAGCAAAGAGATCATCAAATTTTATAACTTTTGGAGGGGGAAAAAAAGTGTACAATTCCACATGAAGTTACATACAAGTTGGAAGATTTTTTTTTAAGTTCCATGGCAGTCCTACCAAGTGTGTGGTTACTGACCGACTCTACCTTCTGTGGCAGCAGAAGGTAAAAAGCACTACTCCACACTACCTCTCCAGCACGTATGTTCAAAGGAATCAGAATCGCTACAGCTGTCAGCCATACCCAAACACAGGAGCACAGGCAGGACCAGAGCATGGACAGGTTTACAAGATGTTAGTATTCCTGGCTTGAGGATATTACCATAGAGACTGCAGCTAAGTGATTTAGCTTAAATATTAGCCCACCAAAACACAAAGCTTTCTCATGGCCATTGCTTTTACTCTGTGCTGAACACAGGAACCTCAACAATCTTCTCTTTTAAATTTATAACAAGTCCATAAGATTTGCAGCTCTGCTGTCCGAATTCATAGCACCAGAGCAGAGAATTTTACCTTTCAGTTACTGAAATACCACTCTGTTCCTATAATGCAGGGGTCCTCAAACTACGGCCCGCGGGCCGGATACAGCCCCCCAGGGTCCTCAATCCGGCCCCCCGTATTTACAGAACCCCCCGCCCCCCCCCCCCCCCCCCCTGCCGGGGGTTGGGGGGGGGAACCAAGCAGCTGCAGATGACTGCCTGCCACTTCATCCACACGCCGGCCCCCTGGTTAAAACATTTGAGGACCCCTGGCATAAAGCTTAAGACAATAATAGTCTTCTAAAATTTACCAGTCTTCCATATATTCCACGAATATTTCCAGATTTCTTCTGTTGAAGCAGAGCCTCAAGCACTTTTCCTCGACTGCGACTTTGTGATAAAGAAATTTTGGCTTCTTCTACTTTTTGACGCAGGTTTCGAACAAGATCCTTAGCACCCAATTCTTCTCTTTTCAGATTCTCAAGCTCTTTCTCTTTCTAATGGTTAAAAGAAAGAGATTGTCTTAGCCTCACAAAAACTACTGTATTTAGGGAGTCTTAGATTCACGATTGTGTAGGCAATGATACCAGCCACTGAAAGTGGAAGTAGCAAACATTTATCAGAAGAATGGCTGGTATATGGATACACTTTGGCTACTATTTAGTACACTGACACAAATACAACAGCTTATGAAATCATGAATCAGGCTTAGGACAAGGTAGCGGGACCTTTTTTCTTTGGGGAATGAGATAAGAGCAAGCAGTGAAATTCGAAGAAAGCTCAGAAACACAGCCATTTATTTATCTTATCGTGTCTCATTATGACATTTAAATAGATCCTCTTGCAGGGATAGGTAGGATTTCATTTTAGTGCTTAACGTTAACATTTGCTGAACCAAAAGTAACTTTGAAATCAAATACTTCACTAGTTAACTGAGTATTAGAATATATAGAATACAGTTTTTAAATGTTATTTTATTTGAGACAGTTTTTTGTTTATTTTCACCACGATTATTGCTAAAATTAAGAGTGGAACTTTGGTTTGTGTGTTGCAACATTGTGTTGTGACTCAAAGATATACGAAAGTCAAGTCTCACCTTCTTCAGTTCCTGTTCAGCTTGGGGTAATTTTATATCTATTTCTTTGATAGCAGCTTTCCTTTCTTTAAGAGTTTTTGAAGCAGTCATCAGAGCCTCCTTTGCCTGATTTAACTGAGACACAGCAGTATTATGACAGCTGAGATAGATATCAAGCTCTGACTGGGCTACATCCATCTTTGAACGTGCTTCATTCACTGCTTTACTAAACTCCATGAGCTCTTTCTCTTTGCTCTGCAAAAATTGACAATGTTACAACTACAACCAGACAACTGTGGGATTTACTGCATCAGTCACACTGTATGAAAGAAAGAGGAAACAGGCATGTTTTCTTACAAGCTCTCCTGTCAGCAGAAAACCGTTATGTTGTCTAGAAGAACAAGTATTTTTTAATCTATTAACATTCTGTATGGAAATTAAATAAGGCATTTTTCATAATTATAAAAAACATCAGAGAATTATCACAGAACATTTCTATACCAGCTTTGTATACTTTTCTCAACTGGAAGTTGGGAGGAGCCCTATGCATGTGCTAACTTAGAGAGCAAATGGAGAAAACACGTTTTCAAGTACTGAAAATAAGCCCCCAAATTTACAGGGTAAAATTCCAGCCTCCAGGTGTTTAGTGATTGCACAGGTAATATCAACAACAATAACCAAGCGTTGTAGCATTGTCTACTAATTCAAAGACAGACTACAGCTGCACAAAAGGCTCGGAACACACCATTTCAAAATCTGCTTACTTATTTATGCAACATATTGGCTTAAACATTTTGATGGGAGAATAAATTAAAGCATGTTCAAATAATTAAAGTGTAGAATTATTTAATCAGCATATATGAATGATATTTGATTTTACACGATCACTATATAAAGCAGACAACTTAATGAGAATGATTTAGCTCTGATTATAAATTCAAAATTAATTTCCCAGTTAAGATCCATTGAACTAACACATGAAACAGTGTATTTGTCATATAAAATAGCATTTTATGACTGTCTTGTGAGCATTTAATTTGTAAGTGTAAATACTTATGCACATCAGTTAATACAGAAAATGTACTAAGTCAAAACAGTTCAAACCTCTTTTTCTTCCTGAAGCCCTCGTGTTTCGTCCTTAAGGCTATCCATAACCTGCTTGAGTTTTTCTTCTTCTGCCTCTTTTGCCTTTTCAAGAAGCTCTTTCTTAGATGTTGCTTCACTGATAGCTTTTTCACTGTTGGAATGTAGCTTTTTCAATTCTTCTACCTATACAAGGAAAAGACTTTTAACTTCCTCTTCCACTGAAAAAAAAGTTGCTCCTTATCTTTAAACCCTGCCTTTCAAGTGCTATGTGGAAGTCACAGGAGGCATAAGCCCTAAGGAAGCTCAGGTGTTTTTCTAGGGTAAGATACACTGTGGCTCTAGCAGGAGGTCCTGGATTTTATTTGCAAAGTGTGTTCAGTTCTAGAGCCCATCCAGTGAGACGCAAGCCAGAGCAGTAAAAAAACATTTTAATGACTCAAGTCATTAAAACACAGTAAGGCTTAATTCTTAAATACCTACTTTCAGAAGGCCAGTCTTAATCCAGAGTGATTTAAGATCTATAACAGCTGGCACCAACCATCTTGGTAAAAAATATCCACTAAATTAACCAAATGAACTAGGAAAATGGAAAAAAAAAAGTTTTGCAAAGGTAGTAACTGTGAGAACATGCAACATTCCTGTAACCTCAACAAACATGATAAAAAGATGCTTTGCAAACCATGAGACCTCCCAACAGAGAAGCAACAGGAAAGCTTCTAACTTTGCTTTTAGACAGAAAACAGCCTGGTGTACTGCTGGCCAGTCTTCCATAGTAAGATATGCAACAAGCAATGCTTTAAGCGAGAATAATGCATTACTTCAGTAAGTGATTTGCAAACAAAATCCCTACCCGATTTAAATGACATAAAATATCTGATTAAAAAAAAAACAACAACATACTTTTCCATCTTTGTTGCACAAAGTACAATTGGTGTCCTTTGCTATTTTATCCTGGCTGCACAAAGATGTTCTCAACTAGAGCAACCAACTATCCTTCTTTAAGTAAATCAAGTTGTAGTTCACGCTACCTTTTCTTTGTCCTTTTCAAGTTGCTTCACCAGTTTTTTAGCACTGCTTTTGGCATGTTTTAGAGTTTCCCTTGCTTTAACATCCTGCAAATCCAACTGAGTAAATTTTTCTTTATTTTCCTCTATGTACTTTGCAATTGTATTCATTTTCCTGAAGGGAAAAAAAGAAAGTCTCATCTGTTCCATACCCTATAAAAATAAGGCCAACACAACTTGACTTAGTAAGTAAGCATATAGAATTTAAACCAATACTACTCAGCCTTCTGTCAAAAACAACACCCAAGACTTACTGTATTCACAGTATTTTCCCTGGGGAAGCCATGTTTCATCAGGAAAAGATCAACTAACAAAGCAATATTAAACGTATGTTCAGAAATTTTATTTTTTTGCTGATAGAATTTATAATTCACATCTCTCACAAATAACTTACTATGATCACAGAGGATGAGAAGTTTAATATTGCAGCTGGATTGGAGATAGGCACCCAGGCAAATCAATTTCAGAGAAACACAATCTAGGCATAAGATTCATAAGGGTACCAGAAAAAAAATTATTAACATCCATGTACCCAAGTATTATGGTCATATATCTAAAAAGCTGAAACAATCTCCAATTATTTTTTGTACAGTTAATATTAAAAAGTATGTACTTTAAAATTAATTTTAAAAATCGGACATTTTCTTATTGTAGTTGTGAATATTACCCAGATTTCTGCAAAAGAAGCAACTGCAGAACCAAATCAAACCAATGAGAAATTGTTTTACATATAGTTTTGTGCAAAAGACCATTTAATCCCTGCCAGGGAATGTTTAGATATACTGTAAATGACTCTGCTCATCAGATAGCTGTAAGTTTTTTGTAGAAGAACTACTGAAAAACCCAGCTGTGCTCCCTGTGTTTGATCATCTTCCCATGCAACTACTGGATATTTCTGCTCTCTCAGGTTTGTTCCCCCACACCCCCGCCCCGTAATACAACCACCACTGCCTTTTCTGAAAAACCTGTTAACTCCAATGCCACATATGCAGAACATATAAACCACAGTACTCTTAGCTTTAAAATCCGTACCTAAAGTACTTACTTTTCAAGTTCTTTCAAAGCTTTATTCTTGGTTTTCATTTTGTCTGCAAGTTTACTACTCTTCTCATTAACTTCCTTTGCTTCTTCATTAATTTTTTCTTTCTGCATTTCTATATCATTTATTTGTTTCTTCAGGTCATAGCTAGAAAAACAGAAAAAAACCCAAAACTCCACTTTTTTTCCATAAAGCTAACATAATGAATATATATTTCCAATATTAAATGTAATTTAAAGTGATTGTGTGAAGTATTAAATGCAATACTCATTATCAAGTAATCTTACCAATTTAATACAGAACACCAAGGAAATTTAACAATTTAGATACTTCATATGAAAACAGTTGTTAAATGATCTACATGAGATTAATTTGCCAGACTACTTTGTAAAACACTGAAAGCAGGTTTTTTTATTGTTGGTTTTGGGTTTTGTTGTTTTTTTCCTTTGGTTTTTTTTTAAAAGGATTTTGTGAAAATGGTCTCAAACTTAAAAACTTTTAACTTCATAACTTGAAACAAAAGTCACTAGCCACATGCTATTCAACTAATTTTGAAGGAATGATACAGCTGTTAAGAAATGCAAGATACTTGCAATTAGAGATACGGAAGCAGAGTTTAACATCACCACTACATTAAAGCCAAATCAAAACTTCAGAGAATTACTTACATATAGTATTGGCAGATATGACTCTTTTCTTTAATCATTTTGTTCTCCAAGCAAAGAAATTCAATGGCTTTATTCTTATCTGCTTCCAAGGCATCCTTTTCTTTTTCCACCATTTTAACCCTATTTAACTAGACAAAACAAAGAGTCAGAGCTGACTTTACTGCTAGTACTACAGAAGAACCAACCATGAGGAGAAAAACCCCAGACCCACCCTTCGTAGCACAGGTGTCCTCTGGAGAGATGGTGTTCAACAATTAACTCTGCAAGGCAATGTAGCACTGCAAGCTTTCTGAGGTAACAGATCACAATTTCTGCAGCAGAAACTATCCTCTTAGGGCAATCCATTAATACTAAAAAGGGATCCTACAGATACTAGGAACAGCTCAGGCAAATCAAGGAAAAATGTAGGTGAGAAATAGAGCAGTTATACACAGTCATATATGCTGTTACCTATATTTCAACTTTTTGACTAGCCCCTTTTAAGTTAATTCCTGCAACTACATGTCTTGTTTTCCTTCCCAGCCTTTAAAAAAAAAAAAAAAAAAAAGATGATGATGGCAACATATTAGGATTTACAAAGGACTCCCAAGTAAAGAGAACTCTGATATTATTTAGTATTTTCAGAACTCAATACAACAATAAAATGTTATGAAAGCAAGTTCTGCAACAGATCTACATAGCTCAAGTCACAACTAATCTTCTGTATTTTTAAGCTTCTTCATACAGCTGTGCATGCCTCACCTCACCATGCTCTGCCTCCTTCTTCCTTTCCTTTTCCTAGCATGTGAGAGGTTTCCCTGCTGCTCTCCCATTTGCTATTTAGCGATAGGAGTCAGGCAGATAAAAAGCCCTATCTGGATATATTCAGATAATCTGTTCCTCTATTCAGTCCGAGAAGCATTTAATGCATGCAGATATGATCAAAGAGCGTTTAGCAGGTAAAATCCTGTGTTCCAACTCAAGCATTCAAAACCTTTGGGAATCAAAACCCAACAGCACTTTAAGTGTTTAAAGAAGGGCAAGTGATGTTGACTGCCCACTTTAGAATGGAGAGAAACAACAGATGCGATAAAGATAACCCAAGTCTCTGTTAACGTTTTCTAAAAAACTCCAGTAATGAAATACTGCAAGCTTTTTTTTTATTTATAATTCAAGCAAAATTTTGTGACTCACCTTTTCTCCTCTCTGTTCATTTAAAATCTCTACTCTGCGACACAGAATCTCAATAGGCTCTTTTAGTCGTGCGGATCCTATTAAGTCTTCTAAATATTCAAGCATGCCTTCATCATGTTCAGTCTGGCCTTTCGGTTTCATCAATGCGATCTGCTCAACTTCCCCCTTGAAAAAGAAGTTTCATGTTTTCTAAATTATTTTTTTTTCTGGGGGAAAGGGTTAGCATTCTGAAAAAATACAAACATCTTTGCAATGCAGCTATATGACCATCCTCTAGCATCGTAAAAACAAAACCAAAAAAAATCTAAAGTGTCTATTCAGAGTAGCAATACATTTGCGAAAACACAGATCAAAATGAACAAAAATTTCCTCGGAGTGCATAGTGGTGATGTGTGTGAAAACCAGCATCTCTTCTGAAGCCAAACATTCAGGTCTATTTCATTTCTCTACGGTTTCAAAATGTATTTCCCCAGCCTAAAAAAAGAAGAGAATAAAGCATGCCCTCTAGGTCACGTAGCACCTAATAGTCTTAAGATAGTTTAATCAGGATTGAAGTCCCTGAAGGGTTCTTTTTAGAAAACAGAAGGTCCATAAAATCATGTCTGATGGACGAACTGGACTTGTAATTCATATAGCTGAGTCTTCTTTGTTGGAAACAGAAAAACATTATTTTAGTATTAGGCTTCCTTCTTTTAACTTTCCTTTATGTACAGCATCAACTTTAAATTATTAACCTGAAGAATAGCAATAACTTGATTTTTATAAAAATAAGAATTAGAAAAGACTAAACGAAGACAAGGACTGTTTATTTTACCGATGCAAACATTAGCCAACAACAACAAAAAAATCCACTATCTACATTTTATGCTTAGGACAGCAGAGTAGCATGAAATGTTTTAAAATACTGATTAAGTTTTGTAAATTGCATGGTCATACATCAGAAGGTGAAGACATGCAATTGAATATACAAATATGAAAATGGTATCCTGGAGCAAGAATTGATGTGACAGATGCTGCACATATCAGCGCAAACTGAGTAAAAACTACTCGTCCTTCAAAAACCTGGTAGTTATGTACATAGCAAGAGACAACTTATTTGTAAGCCAGATAGCCAATAGTGCGGAGTACCTGCACTGGCCTTTGTGACATTCGTGGCATTTTTAAATGCATGAAACAAATCCAATTAGTTTTTGATTTAGTTTTAGAACAAACAAAATTCAAAACAAAACCAAAATTTATATCCCAGTATGTGAGCTATGTATGCAAAAAACCTAAAGTTTATATCCACAAAGTGAGAGTATAGTTAAGAATTTAGTTGTCATTGTTGGCTGCATGTTGAGCTTGAGCTGACAGCTAAGACTCTACAAAAGCACAGGTAAGGAAGAATTTTAACAACATACAGGAGGAGGGACGATTAACAAGACTGCTGGAGAACCAGGAAGAGCAGTCACAGAAATCAACGAAGGGCAGAATTCCTGGGCGAGCATTGTAAATCAGACCTGTAACCAGCTGAGGAACCTGAGGGTAAGGGACTCCCGAATGTTAGCTAAGGAACTAGGATTTTTTGCGAAAGGGGTTTTGCTACCCGTGCTCAGTACACAATGACACCTAGTGGCCCTATGTTTCTTCCAATTGGTAAATCCCATTCGGTTGAGTAGAAGGGGGGGGGGGGGAAGTGAAGTTTTAAGTCTTTCTTGCATGCAAGTCCTTTGTTAGCATAAACACAGGAGGCAGAGGATTTTTTTATTTATTTAAATTTCTAGAAGTTAATGCAGCTAAGCTTTTATTTTTCTGGTAGTTACCATTCCTAAAAAGTATCAGCAGGTTTGAAAAGACAAAAAAACAATCCAACCTTTATTTCTTATACATCTCAAAAAGCCAAACAATTAGTTTTCCAACAATTGCAGTTGTATTATATACAATTCCAATTACGCATTTGCTCCCTTGCCATGAAAGCATGTTTTCTCTGCCAAAAAACACCTGTTAGTGAGACACTGCTTACAGGTAGGAAACTGTGTAGCTGCCTACATTTCTGTGGAATTGTTGTCTCTATGTTGATTCTCCTTGCATTAAAGCATTTCCTCTGTTCACATCCAAGAAAAAGCAACCACAGAAAAGATACTTAATTCCTGTGCTGAGCATCAAGTCTAAGGATTTCCTACACTGCATATATATCCCTCAAGTTAGGTGCTGCTGTAAACCACAGAACTACCCTGGATCTAACACAAGGCACGGGTATTAGGGACAAGCAAGGAACAGAAATCAACTGTATTTATGATCTGGCTAAGTATAATTAACCATGTTCAAGTCACAACCATCTAAGAAAGATAATGTAGTGAGGATTCTCCATAGCTCACTAATGTAATGGAATATAACTACAAATATGCTTAATGATCTAGTCAATAATGAAATTTAATCCCATTGTGTCAAACTCTATTACCTTGTAATTTAAGAAAGCAGGGGTATGGTTGTCGAGGTGGCAAATAAATACATTACCACACAACCAGGAATTACTGGTGACTTCAGTTAAGACCATATGGTACAATAACACTTTGAAAAGTTGAATTGAGCACTGTTGAGAACATAACACACAAATTGAACTTGTCAGGCTAGCTACTGTCAATTTTATATGCAATTCCTGTGCTTCACCATAGGCAAGCACTTTTAAAATTACATATTCTTCATCTTATGTAAAGAGATGTAGACAGACTACCTACTTCCAATTCTCGGATTCTTTTTTTTTTATCAAGGGTAAAAAGGAAAATTTAGAAACTATAAACAGTAACTGAATAAGAAGAGTATTAAGTATTATTTGTTATTTACCAAGTTAATATATTAAGAACACTTAGAAGAATATTATGAAATCTGTTTAGCCCACCCCTGTAGTTAACGTATTAAGAAACAAAAAGGTTTCCAGCTATTTTAATTGATAAAGGAGACTGAGGAAGTTGTACCTGCTCTTCTTGCTAGTCACCACAACGATTAACAAGAGAAAAAAACACATTTTACAACTCTGCATTCTGTAAAACTTGATAGTCGATTTAACTATTCCCTAACTTCTTAACTGTGCTTATTACTTGACCCATTATTTGAATTATGTAAAAAAAACCCCACCCTAAAAATACAACCTTGCTCATTTATCTAGCAACTAATCTTTCGAAATACAAACAGCGTTTCTGAAAGTGAAACTAAGAAGGCAACAGGCAGACATTTGTTGAAAAGGAAACATGTTTGGACATGCTTAACGTAACTTTCACACCTAAATTTAAAAGTGTCTCAGAGACCACCAAGAAATCTCTTTATTTGCCTCAATTATCTTCTGCTAGTTCACAGGCATGGATTCATGAGGGAGAAATGTGAAAAAAAAACAACAGTAAAAACAAGTAAATCCTCTGTTCAGTTGAGAAGACAATCAAGATGGATGTCAACACCAAGACAGTGGTGACACTGGCAGACAGCTAGCAGAGGAAACATCCACAAACATTAAGTAATCACTGTATGAAAAAACATCAAATATCCACTGAGTATTTTGGGAAGGCTCCACGTTCGGTGCAAGAACTCTAAATGGAATTACAAACCCAATTTCAGTTTCTGCATCGTGCATGAAGTCATCTACATCAGACTGAAGTTTTCACTGGGATGGGGGCACATCACTAGTAACAGAGGTGGTCAACCCAAACACTGTATAACAAACATACATCTAAATAACAGCTTCTACAAAATGCCTCAGCTTAGTTACAGAAAACATGGGTACACTGTAATAGAGAACACAAGTTTATCTGTGGAAAAATTTCTAAGCAATAAAGTTGATTGACCGCTGGGCAAATAAAGAGAAACCTTGCTTGACAGCAGGATACGAAGTTATAGAAGGGCAAGAGCCATTCTCATTTGAAAGCCATCTCCTCTAGTGAAAAGTAAGAAGAACAACTTCAAGGAACTTGGAAGCTGGAGATTACGCCTTCCTTGGCATAGCCGAACTTTTGAAGAGGTGAATTATTTTTCAGTGTCATGAAGTTTAAGATACTTTCTACATTTAAATTTCTATTGTGCATAAAGGAAAAAGCTTTAAAGCAAGTAAATTGTAAAAAACCTTCAAAAACCAGTGTAAGAATTGCTCATAGTGAAATTAACCATTTGAAATTGATGACTGTTGAGACTACGAGAGGGTCAGCATTAGCACAGGGTGAAGCAGCAGCACAAAATACACCGGCCAGGAGTGCCTGGGCTTGTGCCTCCTGCGTTCAAGCCCATGCCGATGCCATGGGTGGATGCCCATGAAGATGTCCGGTGAACTGACAGAAGTGGCAACACCATCAGAATATTCTATTACTATTTTAACTTTATGAGGCTGCCAAATCAAGGGTCTATCTATTTTTAAGTCCCATGCATTTCAGTGAAAGTTACGCTTTCATCCTAGGAGTATTTTA
Source organism: Falco rusticolus (assembly GCF_015220075.1). NCBI lineage: Eukaryota > Metazoa > Chordata > Aves > Falconiformes > Falconidae > Falco > Falco rusticolus. Next base: position 27,896,019 of record NC_051199.1, read on the forward strand.
GGAGCATTGTACATTTAATGTAAGACATTGATGACAGACAGAACTCATCAAATTTCTGTGTTGCATGCACACTCTTCTGCATTCATATTAAAGATGTCCTAGTTCTAATGTGCATTTTAGTCTAACAGTGCAGCCAGCTGGCTTAAAGAGCCACGTTCCATTGCTGTATGCAATTTCCTAGAGGACATTTGCAAGAGGCAAGAATTTCACCTCCAATATAGGTCTAAAAAGGTGGGACAATAAAGTCTTTAAACTATTTACTTCATTTCTTGGAGCTACTACAATTTTCTCTGAAATTATACATTCTTTTCTTAAAACAACCGATCCTCTCAGAACAGAAAGCTTTTAATTTGAGTTTATCCAATGTTTTCTGGTATATAAAGATTTGAATTTTAAACAAGGTTATCAAACCACTTGATAAGGCAAAGTTTTGACCTACTCATTAAACTGCCTTTCTGCAACTCTTACCACTGGTCTTGAAACAGGATACTACTTTTCAGTTCTGCAGATAATTCCTGTTTGTTGCTCTTGGCAGACAGTAGCGTTATGTTCCAGCAACCCTCCTTTACATTTGAGAGTAAGGTCTGTGGACTGAAGCACTAATTCCAATGCTCAGAAGTCTGAACAGCATAATGCGCTAATCCCAATACTGACATTATCCAGCCTCAAATGGTGATAAACCGTATCCGTTGGTACTTTGTGCGGTGTACAATAGTAGTTCAGTCTGCAATTGTGCTAGAACTGGAATTACAGAGTTTCAGAATACAGCTGTCAGACTCTGTTTTAAAATGGTGCTATGAAACAAGACAGGGGTAGTCAAAAGCTTTTGTCATTGAAAAATTTCTGACAGCAACCTTAAAACTCTTAATGAAGAAAGAAACAATACTTTTTTTTATTCGGTTGTGAAAACTTGCCTGCCTTATGACTAGTTGTTTCTGGAGAACCTATAGAAAAACATGTTTGCTTACCAATTACTGCCTCCTCTTCTCATCCCTGAAAATTTGGGGAAAAAATTAACTTGAAGACAGTATCTTGCAACACAATTAGTTTTGTCAAGTAAACTGTTAAACACAACATTTGCAGATCAGCTTTGTTAGCACTCCAAAGAATAATTACAGCAGCAAGTAGAAAAACACAGCTTTCCAGGATTTTGAGTTGTCAATTTCTGGTGTCTTAATCTGAAGCTTTAAAATAAAGTGCTGAAAACCTTGGGATAGATTAGCGTGATTCTACACAACCTAATGAACTGGACTAACTTTAAGTGTTAAACTTTGAGTTAACAAAGTGTTAACACACACATCAAGAAATCTTTTGAAGCACAGCAAATCATGGGCACATTAAAACATACTGTAACAAGGAATTTTGTAGCTTGGAATCCAGTAGATGGAAATGTACTGCATTCGGGGTGGGGAGTACTGGATAGTTTGGGTGGTTTTTGAGGGGAGTTTTCTGTTCCAGTTGTATTTTAGTTTTTGGAGGGGAGCTCTTCAACACTAGTCAAATTCAAAACGAGTAATAGAACATCTAACCGAATTCAAAATTACATTCAGTTTTGCTCATGAGTAATAGTTTTAGAGAAAATACTGCCCAGTATATATTTTGCAATACTACATATTGCAAAAACCCTTTGTTTTTACACATGGCTGAGCAATTTAGTGAGGCATTACCTTAGAGAGCAGGACAACCTATTTGTCTTTGTTTCCACTTGCAACTGTTGCAAATACAACACAAGATATCTTCTGAACCACTGATGGAACCTCAATGTACTTTATCAATTGAATCCAGGCTTAAAAAACCCCACAATTACACATTTTGCAAATACTGGTAAATGAGACCAAGTGCTTTATACAAGCTTTTCTTTGCTTACATTTTTTCCACCTTTGAGGTGCTGGGCAGAAGGAAGCCTTCTTATCTCAAGTTGTACAAAGGAAGCCAATAGTAAATCATGAGCACCTCCTGTAACAGCCTGGATATTTTCTTGTCATAAGTTTTCTGAAGTTTCAACATACCTAGATGTCAAATCTACCAAGCTGTGGTTCTGCATCAATACAAGATGATAGCTTCACTTCAGAATTCTTTTGCTTACCAGCATTTGGAGTAATGAAAAGTAAAATAAGCCTAGTTACTATAATCTGTCCAAATTCTAATTCCTGCCTTGGAACAGAAATGTTACAGTAACTGCAGAGAAAGCTGTTGGCTGGGATTATGGTTGAAGCAGTTTAATCCTGAAACAAAATTACCTATTACAAAATTTTGGATATGACCATGGCTATGATATGTGGCTTTAAGGCAATCATGGCTTTTTTTAACATTCAGAATGGTATTTTATTAGTTTCACTCTAATGGTAGCATGCTTTTAATAACATACTAGTTTTTAAGGCTTTTCAAACATCCGTAAAAGGAAGTTTTGTGATTGAGTCCAAAATCTTTGAGCAATGGATGGATGCGTATCAGCAGGCTATACTGGAATCCCAAGCATTACACCTGTTACAGCACAATTACAATGATCTTGTAACTTCTTAGTACCATCAATATGCATATTCCATTTGCTTACTAAGTAAACTGATTAAATGAATCACAGTTTGCAACTTTACCCTATAAAAATAATTTTTATTATATTATATAATATATAATATATTATATATTATATTATACAGTATCACAAAATTCCTTTTCATTTAAGTGAGACGCAAATGCAGTGGTCAGAACATCATTTACTTTAACTTTGTCAAACATCACATAACAATATTCTGTCACAAACATCACAAGACTATCATATATGCATGTATAAAAAAAGATTTAATGTAAACATGTTGAATTTTAAATGGTTTAAGCATGCAAGTTTGTTCCAAAAAAGGGATGAGCTATTAGAAAAACTAATACCAAACTGAACTTTGAAACAATAGGGTTTTCTTTACATGTAATAGTTGATCAACAGAACTTGTCCTTTAAGCACTGAAATGAAGCAAAGAGTTGAGTTGTACCCAGCATATCCAGAATGCTAAGAAAACAGTACTTGGAGTTACAACAGCCACCTCTAACTCAAACTTTTGTGGAAGATTACAGTAGCCATAACCAAAATGTGCTATTGTATGTCCTATTGAAGAAAAGCAACCTTGATCAATCCACATGATAACCTAATTTCAATTATTTTCTTAACTTTTTAATATGGAAAGCTAGGCAGAACTGACCTGGCATAAGGCAAACTTAATAAAATAATGGTAAAGTTTAAAAATTCTAAACTTATTTTATGGAGAAAAGCTATAATTCAATTTCTTTCAAACAGTGAAGCATTTCTCCCATAGCAAGGGGAATTTGGACAATAGGTTTTGCAAGTATTTCACCAGCCAGCTACAGGAGCTGAAAATACAGCATGCACAACTTCTTAGCTTCATCAGCATAAGGAAGAACAATGGCTTATGCAGCCAATAGAATGAAACCAGTGGCACTATGGATTCGCTTGAAGGAGAAACCACATTAGAAGATTTAGAATGTTTACTATTTTTCTACAGAGATTTACAAGATCAAAAATCTAAGACTAATTTTGGGAAATTTCAATTACTGGTTTTCCTTCCTTGGTCTTCTATTCTAACCCACTTCTGAACATCAGAACTAGCACTACCACTGAAGTATTGCTAATAAGATTCAGGCTATTTTCTTATGCAGCTCCAATTCTACATCTTTAACAGAACTTATAGCTGCTGAAAAAGCCAATGAATAAAATTAGAGAAAAAGTAGTAATGAATATTAATCAGCCTGTCATATTGCCTAATAAGCACTAGCTTGGACCTTGTACAATTCTTCGTTTCTGCATCTAACACTAGCTGCCTCACAATACTTTTTTCTCCTGGATATTGTGTGTAATCAGTTTCATGATAATATAAAGACACCCAAACTGCATTTTTATCTTATATAAACCACTACGCAGCATTGTAGGACGCATCTTTCCATTTCCCTGTATGCAACTTACACTGTTTTCAACCCCTCTCCCCCCCCCCCCGCTTTTTTTTTTTTTCCTTATATTGAACTAGCATTACAGTGCTCACACTTGGCACTTTTTTTACTTTACCAAAATGATAGCTCTCACTTTTGAAGCAGAAGTACAGTCCAGAACAGCAAAAGTAAGTGCTAAATTTGTGTATCTCCCATTTTCCAGAATGGCAATTTCATTTTGACTTTGACATTAACCTCATACTCCCCTCTTCATTTAAAGTTTTGACTGTGAATTCTAATTCTGCATACATGGGCCTTGGAAGCTATGTACATAGTTAACCAGTATTCTTGTAACGCTACTCCTCTTCTCCTGGAAACATGACTGTAATATAGCGCTTGTAAGCCTCAACAGGTGGGTTTTTTTTCCAATTCCATGTAATTGCTGTTGTTACGTAATGCTTGCAGTCACATCTCATTTCTACTCTTCAATTTTACCCAATAGCAAACATACAGGAGGGAAGAAAATATCAAATACTCAACCTCATGCTCTGCCTTCCAAGAAAACTGTTGCAAACTAGGTGGGAAATTAAGAAAGTCAAATAAGTAATAAATGCACATACACAAATCTACAAGGCCACTACTGTCCAAAGATAAGGAAAAACTTAGAATTAGCCTGTTATACAACATGCGGTTGTTTGCACAAAACTACTATTCTGCATTCTGGAAATAATTTAAAAGTAGCCTTTGTCAAGCTGTTTGCACATCTGTCTAATTTTAGAAGCTTTCTTAAGGACATTCTTGTATTTAATACAAGAATACAAATTAAGCACAAATCTAGAGTCACTTTGGAATCTAAATCTGTTATTGTCAAACTCACCCTACAATGTTTGACCTAAGATTATCGGTATGTTCTCATTAAACTAGTTGATCACTCTCTGTTACACACTGCCCCTAAAAAAGTGCTTTTCTCCACTTTCCATATTTCCCTGTTTTTCTGAAGAAAGCTTAATAAACATTGGTTACAATGTTATGTTGCAATTTGCAAAATAAAAATCATATGAATTGCCAATGTAAGTTTTCTGATATAAGAGAAATTATTTTTTTAAACTGCAGACACATTAGCATATTTTATGCTGCTCTGTATTCACTTCAGCATAAAGTATAATATTTAAAGTCAGAGAAACTGATTCTGTACTCTGAATCAGTGTGAGGTTTCTATTTTTACATAATATTTTATTCAAAGAGTCTGGTTTTACTTAATGATGTTATCAAACTTGCTTTAATTCTTCCTACCACTTCAGCTCAGCTGTCCTTGACCTTTCTAGAACAAACCTCTCCTCCCCACCAATGTTGGCAGCATAGACCTCCATTTATAATCCCAGTAGAGCTTTTCAGCTTGTGTTCCACTCAGTGCTTTAGCTCAGATGTTGGTGTGCCTCCTTACAAAAGCAGACCTCAACAACTGGGAACTTCAGGCTTATCTCAAAGTGAGAAGAAAATCTGCTCTCCCTCATTTCCTCTCCAACACACTGAAAGAGCGACTCCTACATTATTTCCATAAAGCAGCAGGTGAAAAACTTGACTAAACTTCCTTTCTGGCAACATATAATCTTGCCATAGGATAAGGCTTAGTATGTTATAAAATGTCATTCCAATCTGTTACAAAAATACATATATATAAAAATCACTGTAGTTGTTTATATTCACTTAAGATTACATGAGAATATTTTAAGTCTACCTTTAAGTGAAATGCTACTGTGATCAGTACAAGATGTATTTAAACTAGTTTCAATTTGTCTGAAAGGGCTTCTAAAAACTGAAATCAACCGATAGAAGTCTGCTCCCATGTTACCATCTTTTTGTACACAATTAATTCAAAGTCTTGTCCCACTCATTACCATTTCTACAATATTCACTTGCAAAGTCACTGAATGGGATTTACCTGTGAAATTCCACTTTCCTTTTAACAAGTTTGTTATCAACTATACTTCTCTTACCTTGAAAGACTGCAAAAGGCAATTTCCTCAGGCGTTAATGGTTGCTGTCCACAGCTAGTCCCCAGACATGCACACCCTAGTGGTATCCAAAACTGACATTCCTTCAAGTGTTCCACATTTATTTAATAATTCCTTAGAGGCAAGCCAACCAGGATAAAGAGGCTGAGATTTTTTTCTGGCCTCAAGGTTAACATGTTCAGAGGAGTCACTATTGAGCAACAGCAGACATACTTTCTGAGTTTTGCCCAGCCCGGTCAGAGCATAGAACCCACACAAGTTTTCTGTACATGTACACCGATGTTCCATGTAAGCTTTTCGAGAAAAGCAAAGTAATTTTATTTGTTGTCCTTTACAGATATACAAGTTACTGAAGCTGGGGCATTAGGTGTGGAAGACAGAAAAATAGCTGCAAGATGCTAGATTTTACCACAGTGCTTAGCATACTTCTTAAATAACAATATGCATATTTTTTTTCCTGTTGCAGTTTCAGGCTGTGGGAAGCTCATTAAAAATGCACTGAACTGTTGCCTATTCCCAAAGTACTAAAAGCATATAACAATTTATTAAAGACATGAAATATGGAGTGTTAGAACTTAAGGATCACAAAAGTGATGAACTCCTCCTGTTAAATGTTGGCAAAATCTGGTTGTAACCAGAACCATTTTTAAACAAGATTTTTTCAGTTAGCTAGTTCAGGCACAGAATTTGTAATATTTCTAGAACTACTCAGTCTTACATATTCTGTTTTTCTACAGGTGCTTTTTGTAATGGTACTCACAGAAGTCATCAGCAGTTTGATTTTACTAATTTCAGTACAGCATAAGCACAAGTACCTGTATCATGCCCTACCCAACTTCTACAGAATTCAGTCTGGCCTGAGCTTTCAAGTTTTGTCCTAAAAGGCACAAAACCCTGCTCTGTCAGAAAAATACTGCAAAATAGAGGGTGAAGTGGAGAGAAGAAACCAGAAAAATAAAGCAGTCTTCTAACAGGCAAATTATTTTCTATAATGCTAAATATGCTAACAGGACAAAATCAAGCATCTAAAGGTTTTGTTATTACATTTAGTACTAAAGAAAAAGTTGTAAGTGACCATGTCCTAACCAGTGAATATTCTGTCACACACCAAACCCAGCATTTGATAATCTTTAATTAACATTTTTGCCCACAGTCTATAGTATGAGTGAAATATTTTAATTATACCCTACTGCACAGTAAAAATCAAAGAGATTTATTACTTATTTTAAATGATAAATTACTTGATATCACGTTAAAATTAGGAGAGCCTGGTTTATTTTAGCTATAACAAGAGGAGAGTAAAAGCTAAATAAAACTGTTACTTATCTCTCCAATTTTAAATATAAAATTGAAAAACATCAGGAGGAAAACAGCTATCCTTGTGATAGTAATCCACAGCCTCAGCCTTCTGATATGGTCTCGTTTACTTCTAACTATATTTTTTATTATTTGAGTTTTGAAGTTCTGCTGTTATGATGTGGAAAACATTGCTACACTTCCCACTTGAAAGTACTCAACTTTGAGTCGCCAAATGAGTAGATTTCACTTTAAAAAAAAGCACAAAACCTTATGCTCAAAGGGAAAGGACCTTGCCTCAGTCAGAAAGACTAAAGAAACCAGAAAATCTCAGTAGTTTCCTCTGCTATCCATTATAATACATTACCCACAAAGAGTCTAGTGGAATGGAAGGGAAAAAAAAAAAGCAAAATACACCATTACTTTATGCCTTAATATTGGTTACACCTCCCCTTATTTCTCATTGTACAGGTGGAAAAGAATGAAACTCAGCTTTTAGGAAAATATTCTCTTCATTGATAACTTCCTAGGAAACAATTATTGGTAGAAGAGAACAAGTCAAATTCCAGGGAAAAAAAATAATTTAAAAAGCTTAGCAATACATCCTCCCAATTGTTCCCTTCTTCTCCCAGAGGTAAAAGGGCATGCTCTCTAACACTAAGCTTTAGATGTGTCTGTACCATAATTCCTACCTAGCTTAATCTTCGACTCTGCATTCTCTCCCTTTAGAAATTCTGCCAAAAATGATACTTCAGAAAAACTGTATAGAAAAAAACGCAGTGTATTTACTACAGTTGTTTTGTCGGAGGCACTTCTCACTCCATCTTGAAAAATAAAATATAGGAATAAATTGTTGGAGGGAAAAATTCATTCTCATGGAGCCTTCAAAACAGAAATACCCTCTTTTTGTGGGTGTAAGTGGAAGCTCCTTTGACAGAAACAGGCCTGAAAAACTACTGAAAATTTTCAGACTTTGGGAGGCTCCCACTGTTCACTAATTTTCTAGGCCATGATCCTTCAGAGTAGATTTGGGACCTGTTAGTAATAGTAGTGAAATAATTACAGGTAATTGCATATGTAGTTACTTAATTGAATTAATATTTAAATACTTCCATCAAGTATTTTAATTGCTTAATGTAAATCGAGTTCTCTAGCACATAGCAAAATTCTCTATCATTATTTAAACACTAGAGAATTAGTGTGGTTCTCTTCAGCCTGTCTTTTAAGCAGCAAACAGACGCAGCAAACCTTATAATTTTAAAATCAAATGTGAATAAAAATGGTATTATATTGACAAATTCTATGATTATTTTTACAGTATGGGTTGTAAACTGTAGCCTTTAAAAACATAGCTTGAACTGGCTACAAACCTGCCATTCTTTGAGTCCTCTACAGTTGTTAAGCAAGTGTAAACAAAAAGCACACTTCATGAGTTTTTTTCTTGCACTCAATTTTTATGCAGTTAATTTTTATATACATACTCCTCCAGTAAAACCATGTCTATATACAAGAGCCATAGGTAACTTTACAGTAGAATCATTAAGATTTATGTTAATACTGATGCACTTTTATCTAAAGTATAAACAAGTTGCTCAATCTCTGCCACGCTTAAGCAGCACAATAATATTGGGGTTTAAGGTTTATTTTACTACACCAATATTTACGTGCTGCTAGGGCGGAACAAGTATGACAACTCTTCTATTCATCCACATGCCAGGAACACTAATTTGTTAATAGAAAAATTTATATTAGTGTCTTCAACTGTTTCTCTTCCTTAAATTTCTAAAGCAGCAAATAATGATTCGCATCTTTATTAGAGCATGCAAACCATGATGTGCTGCTAGAGTACTTTAAGGCCTCAAATACAAGACTTAAAACCTAGACAGCATTTTTTATAACTATAACTGGAAATGTAGCTTGACTTAAAATTGCTTTTATTCATATACCAACCTGTAAAATTAAGAACCTGTTATGGTCCAGATCAATTCCATGGCTTCGAAGAAGAATACCAACATCTTTGAATGTCTTTTTCCTTCCATTGATGTGGTAGACAGAAGAATTATCTCTATAGGCAGTTCTAGATACACAAAAATTGCTGTTAGGAATGACTTCATACTCATCTCCTTCCTGTTTTGAGGAAAAACAAAGCCACAAAAACAATTACTCTCTCAGGCTTACTTCATATTTCACAATTAAGCACAGAAGTTTTATCATGTTCAGGTTTTAAGTCAACTGCTCTCTGAGGTCTAGTAGAAATGGAACTGTCTTAAAGCTGCCTATCTCAAAAAAAGATAAAAAAACCCCCAACCTCGAGAACTGGATAAAAAATAGCCCAAACAGTTTAAACAATGGCCCTCATATTATTATTATCGTTATATCATTATATTCATATTATGCCTTTCCCACCTCTAATGCAAGCCATTGCTTTGAAAATACTTAATTTATTCTCTTTACCACTGCTTCAAATCACAAAGGAAAAGGCCTACTTCAAATTTAAAGTGGCTGTGCTATTCTACTTTTTAATTTTAGTTAGGAAGTCTTGAATGCCTTCAATTGCTGTTTGCATTTTAAACTTTTCTTTTATAGTGCTAGGAAAAGGAGTTACTTTTAGCTGACTAGTTCTAAAGAGAAACTGTAGAAGATAAAAAGCAAAACATTAAAGATGTGACAAATATGACATCATCAGCTTCTCAAAAGATATCTTAGCCTCATCTACAAAGCAGCAACTAAAATAAAGCTGGTACTATATTTTAAAAAGTTCAAATCGATGCATGCTTCTTGTAGAGACATAAACTGGCCTGCCACTTCCCCAGATTAACCCCCAAGAGCATAATCAAATTGTTATCTAGTATATGCAGAAGTTTCTTTGATCATAAACTTAGCTACTATATGTTAATACAAAGTCAAATGAAGGAAAAAGTTTTTTTAATCTGGTTATTATAAATAAAAGGAAAAAGGTATGTGTGTCTGTATATAAAGCCAAGGGGAAAAAAATTGTATTTTTAAAAAGTTCCTTCAAAGGCCATATATACTGCCACTTTATTAACACAACTTTTTTACATTTCAGGGTACATTTCCCACTATTTTGACTGACCCCAAACTCAACAGTTCATACTTCAGCTAGAATGTGTGCACAAAAATTAAATTTAAATGAAGATAAATTCCTTGCAGTATAATTGCAAGAAATCAAGAAAAACCTCACAAAGTTTTTTATCAATACATGAAAAGTAGCAAGCAAAATAAATTTTTTTTAACTTGCCAATACTTTCTATTTCAATGAAACAAAATATCAGGTTTAGAAATATTTAGTAGTATGATGTGAGGTCCAGAATTTTTGATGAAAAATCTGTTTTAAAATTGCAGACATGTTCACAGTATATAAAGTAAAAATAAGAAAGTTACAGATACATTATATATTTTTCTAAATTTAGATAACCTAAAATAGTTTCTAATTGGTTTGAAAAGTTTTGCTAAAATAGTTTTTGTTTCTTAATATACATTGTTATATTATAAATTTAAGAATATATAACATGTCCAAACAGAGACTTGTAATTTTTTAGGGGTCCTATTAATTTCAGAAATAGGTTTTATTTACTTGAGGTAAATGAGATGACAACTCTGAAACGACTTCTTCTTAAAATGATTATTACATAGTTCTAAATAGTTTTAAAACAGATCTGTACCAGTTCTTAGTCTTGCAGAAAATAAAAAAGGAATCCCTACGAATATTTTAAGAACTGCACCATCGATAGAGTAATTTTTAAAGCTAATTAACTTTGAATTGATGTTTTACATTTCAAAGGTAAACTAATCATGCTATGAAGTTCTCCCCATCTCAAACTAAAATAATCAAATATTAAAAGTTTTCAAATCATTAAAGAAAAATGAAAAAGAAAATGTCTCCACTGCTCTGAATAGAAGCATACATACCTTGTCAATGATCTTTTGGAAGTGGACTTCCACAGAACAACTCTGTATGTCTGTATGTTTGTCAGAATTATGGATCAGCACAGAGAGTTTTTTGGATCTGATTTTTTGTGCTCGATACCCAAACACAAAAAGCATTGAATCAATGACATTGGATTTTCCACTGCCATTTGGCCCAATAATACAAGAAAAACGCTGCATAACAGAAGAAAAAAAAAAGTTATATTCAAAGGGAAATAAATCCTGGCCAGTGTACATCACCCATTTTGTTTGTGAACAGTTTAAAACACAATTATTCCTACTGTATGAAACTGCAGACTATTTGATAGCTTAGTTTTTACTGCCAAAGGTAAAGCAGTACAATTTATTTAATAAAAGAACCACACCTCAGCTCAGCTTTCTAAATTTTAACTTGCTAACTCAAAGCAATACTGCACTTAGCAAGCCTGTTTGCAAGGAAAGTTTCATGATTAGACACGTAAGTCTCCTATGGGCACTCAAAAATACTCTCATTCTTCAAACACACCCCTAAAAGTTCTCCAGTAAATGAAATAAAGAGAGAAGTATGGGGTTTTTAAGGTTTTCTGACAAATTAAATTTGTACAGTATCACAAAGTTGCACTTAACTGTTTTCTCAACTGTCCAATAATGAAAATCTAGGATATCACTATATAAGTAATTCTAAAACTTAAATATTTTTCAGTTATTTTGAGGGAAGCTTTTACAGGAAAATACAGGAAGGAATACTAACACACAAAGTCTTACCTTCATTTAAAAAATGCTTAAGGTAAAAGAAAGATACCTTATGAAAAGGTCCCAAAGTTTGCTCCCCTGCATAGGACTTGAAGTTCTGGTTTACAATATGAGTTATCATGAGACGAGGAGCACCAGGTTCATTGGTCATTGCTGGAGGTGGGGGAGGAGGGATGCTACCCAAAATATCTTCTAAACTTCGATTAGCAAGCACCTCATTTGAGACTTCTAAAAAACATCCAAAATAAACAGAAAGAAAGAAAAAAAAAGACTATAAGCTCTCAATGACTAGACACCTTTTGAAATGTTTAACTGGAAAAGCAAACAACATTTCTACATGAACCAAACCTATACTTTTGCCTGTAATTATTAAAAGGAGCTAAGTGGAATTTAAGTTCTTCTTTCCGTGAACTGAATCTTTAAAAAGAGATACTCAAGATGTCCCATCGATACACTGGTGGGTTGGTTCTTTCATTATGTAATTCTTATTCTAACACACTTTAATAGGCACTCTGCAATTACAATAGCTACAACCATCACAATAAGTCTGCAAATCTGAAACAGGCAAAGTCTTTCTAATTAATAAGTGCAAAGCCACATTTCAAGCGTGCTCTCAAGTCACTCTGCAAGATTTGGGGACCGCTGCACAATGCTCTGAAAGCTGTAATGACAGCACAACCACTCTGCAAAGACAGGAAGTTTGTTACGAAAACAAACTGGCCCCCTGGATATCAGCTAGTTGTAAGCAAAGCAGCTTTTCAGCAGTCATTGGCAACTTCTTCAAATAGACAGTAGTTTTTGCCACCAATTTCAACGTATTAATCTGTGTGTGAAATACCTTGCTGTAATAATTGCATATCTGGCTACCTAAAAAGACCCACACTGTTGTTTTTCCAGCATTTTCAGCAAAATCTCAACACAAGAAACTCAAGAATACACTGCTTCATGAAAAAGAAAGTCAAATCATTTTAAGAGTTAAGTAAATAAACTTGACATTTATTCCATTCCAAGAAATCCCATACCATTGGCTGCATATAAATTTGAAAAATCCTGCTGTTGTACCACAATCTTAAGTACAACGTTACAGATCAGGAATATGAAATAGGCTTTATTAGGATAAAGTCTACAAATTGCTTCTGCACTTGTACTAAATCACTGGTCCAAACACTTTAACTCTTTGCAAGCCCTCTTTACTATTTTAAAAGCAGTTTAAACTTGCCAGGAGTCAAGGCTTTCAATATTCCTTTCCAAAAGAGAAAGGAGCAAATCCTATCTGGAACAGCTGGTAAATTCAACTGAATGTTGTTGCTAAACAGGCACTACTATCGAGTTTACACACCATCAGAACCACAACATTCAGACCCACCTTGTGGAGGTACTTCGTCAAGCTGTCTGTCACCATTGTTTTCCACTTCCATGTCACTGGTAGGCTCCTCTAAGGGCTCTCTACCTTTCTGATGGGCTGCTGTAGAGGCTTTGGTGCTCTTGCTTGTCATGATCTCTGTTGGCTGTTCTCCTTCTATTCGAAGCAATCAAACTACCGAAGGGATCTATCTCCTTTGCTAACATAAACAAGAAAACCCCATGATCCAAGCATCGAACTGCAATCCCCTAAGGAATATACCTACATGTTTGCCCAGATGTTTGACGAATTTAGAAAATACAGACTAGAGGTATTTTGAAGACAATAATCCAAATTTGAAATAAAATCTCAAGATTAGCCTAACAATATTCTTTAAGATACATCGCCCCCAAACCAACCGATCAACCCTAGTCTGTAGAAACAGCATGAATCTACCTACTGAAAACTCATACAGCCATGTTCAATGCAGTTACTATGCTCAGAGATGGGAACCATGATACTGGGGGCAAAAGAGTTAAAGACACATTTGCAATAACAAACTGAGTAGCCATTTGTCTATACTCTTCTAGAAGCACTCTTTACATACACATTTCAGACCTGACACAGGCTTTACTTTCAACAGTCCATGCTGACTATATTTTTTTATATAGGTAAACAAAAAGACCTGCATAATTACAGCAAAGACTTGACTCTTAAACTGTTTAAATCAACACACTCATTTTACTATAACAACCAGTACCGGCAGCATTCAACATTTAACAGAGAAGGCAAAACAAAATACCTTAATCTAGTTGTGATGTTCAAGTTAACTGATGAAGAATGAAACATTACACTTAAGCAGAGCTCCCAGAAAGTATAAATAGAAAGCAACCGATGGGAAGAAAAGACGACTGCAGGAGTGAAACTCTCTCCAAAGAGTTTAAATTGCAGCAAGTGGCAAAGTTAGTTCGCAGAAAAACAGACATGAGAAAGTTTACTTCTCACAAGATAAAAAACTGACGTGGTTAGAAAGTCATCTTACAATTGGTGCCAATCATTTGACGTTTTCAGACCTACCCCCAACCCACACTCTCATGAGAGTCCTTCATTTGGGACAATGGGGGAGGGGAGGGAAATGAGAGAAAGAACTCATTTTAAGGCAATTTGAGTCTATGCCCCTGTTAAGTGTTCCGCAATGGCTGTCTCAGACAATTACAGCCTCTCAAAGTACCAGATTTATTTATTTTTTTTCCAAAACTGCTCCACTCCAACAGAATTGTGCAATATAGACCTATTTACCTTACCAACCCTTCCCCCCCCACACTCCGACAGAATGAACAAGCATAACTACTTGACCTTAGCTTTTAAATCGCGATAAATCTGCTGCCACATACTTTCTAACAAATTTAACAAATTCGTGGCCAGCCCCTCCCCGAGTCAGCTCAAAGGTGTTCGTTAAAAGCATCTCTCGACGATCTCCTGCCAAGTGGCGTTTTTGTTACGGGGACGGCGAAAAGAGTCAGAGACGGATAGAAAAGCTTCCTTATTAACAGCGCATTAAATCTGATAGCGTCAACCCTTATCAGGGCAAATTTTTGGGGGTGTTTTTAATCCATCTGTTAATCAAAGGAGTCCAACTGCGCCCCTGTCACGGTCTTTCCAAGTCGTAACGGCCTTTTTTTGCCTTTTTCTCTCATACTTCAAACATAGAAGAGGCAGGCAGAGCTAGTTATAGATGGGTCCCTGCTTTGTAAGCAGATTAAAATCGGGCCTCTGTGCCATCGAAACGGATTCCTGTACTTCCCCGTCCTAGGTGGGTCTCCGATGCGCGGTCCCCAGAGATCCGTAAGGGCGCAGCGGGAAGCCTCGGGCTTTCTCCCTGGGGCTGCAGAAGACCCTCTCTCATCCCCCCTCCTCACCCCCATCTGCAGACACCAGCCAGGACGGACACATGGAGCGCCGTGCCCCGCCAGCGCGGAGACCGAGCGGCCGCCGGGCAGTCCAGGCCTCTCGGCAAGAGCCCTCAGCGGGGGATCCGCCGCCCGACCGCCTGGGCCTGGGGAGAGGGGCTGCCGCCGCCTTCCCCTCCCTCAGGGTCATGCGGAAAGAGAAAAAACGAGGCGCGGGGCAGAGCCCGCCACCCCTCTGCCCTCTCCCTCAGCACCCCCTGTCCAGAGAATCGCCCCGAGGACGTCGCCGCCGCCCCGCTCACAGCGGCTGAAGCCCCCCGACTCCACCTGCCCTCAGGCAAACTACCAGCACCGAAACCCCAAACCCTGCCCGCCCGGCTACCCCGCGCTGCCCGCCGAGCTGGTACCTTCCCGGGCTGGCGGCACCCGGCCCCAGCGAGGCGGCGCGCTGCGGCAGCGCGGGCGGCTCCGGTTCCTGCCGCGGCTCAGCAGCTTCCACACTCGAAAATGGCGCCCAAACGGCGAACTCGAACCGAAATTCGTTAGAAAAGCGCGGGGCATGCTGGGAAGGGAGGGGGCCGGCCTCCCGCGGGTTTGAAAGGAGGAAAAAAAGCCCCGCTCCCGCGCCATCTTGTTTTCCGTTACTGCGCGGACAGGCTGGAAAAAAAGTAAAATAAATCATAAATCCCCCCCCCCCCCAATCGCGAAGATGCGCTTTTTTTTTTTTTTTTTTTGGGGGGGGGGTGGGGGAGGGAGAGAGAGGAGAGGCAGGCGGTTGACGGTGACAGCAACCCCATGGCCGTGCCCGCTCGCTCCGCGTGGAAAGGATTTATTTTAATTTTAGAAGTAGGTCAGTGGGCGGCGCTTGGTTGCTCAGCAACGGGCGGCGGGGTGGTGAGGCCGGAGCGGCGGTGTAAGCGGGCGCCGTTATTAAAAAAAATTTAAAAAAAATTAAAAAGTAAAAATCAAATAAAAATTGTGGGGACACGACGGTTTAAAATTGGTATTAATTAACGGGCGGCGCGGTGACGCCAGCGGGCCGTGTCACCTGGTCGGGGAGGACCCATGAGGTGGCGGTGGGACGAGGAGGAGGAGGAGGAGGAGGAAGAGGAAGAAGAAGTATCGCGGGAAGTAGCCATAGAGACGGAGCCGCTTGGCCGCGGGGGGAGCGGGCAGCCGCCGCCTTGGTCCCGCCGCTCCCGTGGCGCCGTGGGGACGGGGAGGAAGGCGGGATTAGCCTGGGAGCCGGCCGCTGAGGCAGCGGTCCCCGCCGCTCTGCTCTCTCCTGTCCCGCTGCCGACGCAGGTAAAGGCGGGCTGGGGAGGCGGCGGCCATCCCCCTCCCCTCGCCGTCAGGGGTGGCTGCGGGGCGGCAGGGCTGACTCACTGCCGCGGTGGGCGAGAGGGTCGGGAGCCGTGACCCCCCAGTTCGGACGTGGGAGGAGGGAAGGGAGAGCTCCGGGAGACAGCCGGGAGTCGAGGTAAGGGCGGGGGAGTCCCGACCCCCGGCTCCGGACGGCCCTGAGGGGAACGGGCGCTGGCGCTCGCCGGGAGAAAGCGCGGCGGAGGGGGGATAATTTCCCGTTTGGAAAACTTTGAGGTGAAAAAGTGGGCGCTGGCATGGCCGGAGAGCGGGCTGTGCTGTCGGTGCGGTGCCTGAGGCTGTCCGAGGGCTCTGGGGAGGCAGGCGAGGCGGGGGGAGCTGCGGTTCCCTCACAGCGGCGAGCGACAGCGGCCCCGCGGGCAGCCGCGCTGTGAGGGGCGAGCTCCCGCCCCGCCACCGCCATCTACGCCCTTTCTTTCCGTCCTGCCGTCTGTCTTTTCCTTCGCTGCCCCCCGGCTCTTGCTCAGTCTCGCTCTGATCCTTATCTCCCCCTTCGGCAGCTCCGGAGGGGAAACGGCTGAGGGGAGGAGGGAGCGAGCGGGGACCGAGGTGAGGAGGCGTGGGGCTGGCAGGAGCCGAGCCACGCACCGTGTCAGAGTTATTGCCCCATCTTTTTTAAAACTCCTAGTAAATGCTTTCAGCTAACCTGCCGATGGACTCGTTGGGGAGTTGAACGTTGTGTGTGTAGTAGGATGGGTAATGGTGGAGGTCCCTGTTGGTGACAGCAGGTGAGCTGTGTGACCTGAGGGTGAGCGTTCTGCCTTCTAGGTGCATGTAAAGACTGTTTAAGCCGTTTTCAAAAACGACAATAAAGTTCTGGCCTTGTCTTTGAAAGCAAAATAGGTTTTCCCTTGCTACCTACCTTCATGGCTATAAGTCAGTGCAATAGAACTTCAGTGTTTCAACCTATGTTCCAGCAATATGTGCCTCGCATCACTTCTTTAAATTGTCCACTGTATTTATTATACTAAAGCAATCAGATAAATACACGGTTGGGTACTGTACAAACAGAATTCCCTTTAAACTCGGGTCTGTTTTGTGTTTATTTTTCCACAGTACTATTGTAATATTACTCATGTCAAAACTTTTTATCTTGGTGTTAGCATCTCCCTTTTTAATTTTGGCTACTTACACAGGTGTTTGTCTTGTTTTATTACAGTTATAACTATGTATCTTTTTTTGTTTGTTTAGTGCTCCATCTGAACAACTGAAATGAGACTGAAGACTTCACTTTTAAAGGAACCAAAACATATCCTTTGTCATGGAACAAACTGTAGGACAGCATGTTAATTCTGATTAGACTCTTTTCCAGAAAGGTTTTCTTTATCATAGATGTCATGGTAAAATGTTTGTAAATTGCAGATGGCTTTTTTTTTCCTTTTTCTTTTCTTCACTTTCCTGCTCTGTGCATCCTTTAAGGGCAACACTTTGAGAGGTGTTGAACACTCTTAGAGTAATACCTTCCCTCCAATCAATGCTTTGATAGCAAATTTTGAGGTTTTACTTTCCCTTCTTACTTGCAGTGGTAATTTAAAAGCTTTCCCAGACAGTAAATAAGTGTAGCGATATATCTACCTGCTTGTAATAAGAGATGGACGTAAAGAAAATTGTATTTTCCCTATTAATAAATTAGATATGTCAACAATTTGTATATGCTGTGGTGTTAATAAACCGACATATTTGAATGATAGTTGGGTGTTTTGCACTTGCATTGTGCGCTAAAACCTTTCTAGAGGTGTAACCCAGCATTTCAGCTATGTTGCAGTAAGTATGCATCATAACAAGAGTTATATTTTTGCATGATAGTTGGCTTTATTTTTTTGCTGAATTTCTACCAGCTCTTCTTGATGCAAAACAGTGAAAAAAGAATGAAGAATCATATTTTTTATATAAAGCATTCCATGTAATCTTATCAAAATAATCTTCCTGTACTGTTCCTTCAGTTTTGTGTAGCCTAGATGAGATATTTTGTAAGCTTATTTAGTAATTAACATTTTTAGACTTCCTTAATTTAACTAAACATAAAGAATTAGTTAGCTGTGTGGGGTGGACTACAGCTGATGAGCTATATTCCTGCAGTGATGATCACCAAATTATGAAGTGGAACCTTTTAACTAGTGAGACTACTCGAGTAGTGAAACTTCCAGATGATATTTATCCCATAGATCTTCACTGGTTTCCCAGAACTATTGGTGTGAAGAAGCAGTCCCATGCAGAGAGCTTTGTTCTAACAAGTTCTGATGGTAAGTCAATTTAAATTTTTTATAATTTATACCACTTTGTGCTTATGTCACTCAAACACATGAGAAATTATTTGCAGTTAAATAGTCTCCAGTAAAGCAACTTCAAATCTTATATACCAGTTGCACTGGTGTAAAACTAATAATTGCTTCAAATTTAATACATTGTGTTACTGTAATTTCCTCCAATACAACATTATCAAACATATCTCTGACAGCAGATAGGTAATTTTTTATGTAGGTCAGTTTCTACCATCTTTTTCTCAATTTCATAAACCAGTAGTTTTCAATATGTATCTACTGCATGCCTACGTAGATATCAGATCACTTGCAGTTATGAAAACTGATGACCAAATTACTGAAATTGCCTAAATAATGTAGTCCATTTCTTGGACGTGTTACAAGAGCAAGACTTGTGTCTGCCATCTGTGGAGTCTTGAATATCCCTCTAAAGCATCTAGTTCTGGTTGTTGTCAGAGATGTAAGACTAGTATAGATGTGTAGTATACTGGCAGATGTATATATGCATATGTATATCCTGTATGCTACTATTTGTCCCATATACTAGTGTACTAATACTAGACTATGTCATCCAGTATAGTAGCTGCTGTATCCAGTGTGTGAATTCTGTTTTGTGAAAGGGAGGTAAGAGCAAGGTTTGACAATTGCTTGGGGTGTTTTTTCCTCCTCCCCAAAGAGACTAGGAATTGATTTTGCCCGACTTGCACACAGCCAGATTTTTCTTCCTGCATGAGGGCAGATACCCTCCTCCCCAGTTCAGTGAAGAAATCTTAGGTAACTGGTTTCATTATTATATTACATTTATGATGAAGCAGTCCATACTGTTCGGGTCAGCGTTTGTCTCCTTAGTACTGTAATGGGGATTATGTTCCATACCATCAGAAATTTTCAGTGCAAGTTTTCCCCTTTGTTTTTTCCCCCTCATCCCTTTTCTTGAAGAAAGAACAGTTGGAGTCTCTTCTTGATCTAATTCTTTGTTTGAACAAAATATGAAAAATAGTGGTAAAAATAAATTTTCTTAACAACCCCCGCCCCCCCTTTATTTTTGTTACAAAGAACCTACCGTGTGGGTACACCGTAGTTCAGATGAGAGTTTCTTCCTGAGCCTACCAGTTCTAAAAAGGGGTTGATCCTTTATGAAATCTGCTGGTTTACACTGACCTTGTTATAAAAATCGTGTTAGGATAAACGCTTTGCTAAGAAATAAGTTCTTGATATAGGCTGGGACTGCCTCACTGACAATGCGCTGCTAAGAACTTGTCGATGGGGTTGGTGTATTAGTTTATGAAAGTATCAGAAATCATTCATGTTGCATCCAAGATCTTGGCATCCAGGTGACTTGCAAGAGTTGTATGACTTGCTTGCAGAAGCCAGGCAGTCTTTTCACTGATACTAATTTTCTCCAGCTTTGTGTTTTACTGGGTTGATAATGCTGTTGAAGGTTTCAGAGTAAGTCAAATTAGCCTGCTGGAACTAGAAATTATGTGCCACAAAGAAGCAGATGGTATCGACATACTAAACTTAGTTTATATTCTTTTGTCAGCAGTCAAAGATCTTGGTATTAAAGCTGTATTTCTACAGAAATGGTAGTGATTGGAGTTTCTCAGCAGTGAACTCAAAGCAATATGCTGCTCTAAATCTCTGCCAGCATCTTTAGGCAGAACAGTTCACAGTAAATTGTTGTAGAGAGTTTTCATCAGGATTATGATGGACATCTGCCCATGACCCTGTTGATAGCTTTCACAGGGACCTATTGATAGTTTGAATGGGACTGGTGGAGAATTTCCAGCCAACTTCTGCCCATGTTTTGGCCAGAACCTTGACTTTGTGGGTCTAGTATGTTTTCTTTGGTGAGGGGAACTTACTGTAGGCTTTTGGCTACCTTCACAGGGAGCTTGACTGGGAACGGAAGGTTTGTTACTGGGCATTAGCAGTGTGGAGCTGATGCATCCAGCATGGCTTTCTGTACGGGTGGAGAGAGGTATTACGTATTTGAAGAAGATAGAGGAAATTCATGCTTTGCATTAAATTTTAGAGATTTCTATGACTTTTGGTAATAGTTGCACTTAAAAATTAGGAGGGCTCAGGGTTCAAGTCACAGAGTAGAGGCCAAGATTTCTTCAAGTTATTTAGTACTTCCGAAGGAGTAAATGCACTGAACTTACAGACAAAAACAGGACATCTTTTGATGACTGAAGGCAGGCTCCTTATTGTTTCCTGGGTATATGTGGGGAGGGAAGGTGAGAAGTGCAACCAACGGAGTTGTAATTTTTGCGATACTTGGTGCTGAACTTTATCATGAGTCTTAGGCAGCTGGGTCTGATGAAGTATTGCTTGTAGAGCTCTTAAGGTGGAAATGCAAGCTTTTGTGAAAGCTGAAAGGAAGATTTGTTTGTATCAATTAATAGTTGCATGCATTTTAGTATTACGCTTTTGAGGGGGTGGAGTTTACCTGAACAAGGATGTTCTTCAGAAAGTCAATGATCAATGTTAACTGAGCTGATTTCTATGGGATTTCTATTCTTTTCCTTTCAATGATAAACATGGAATGGAGGGATTTTGGTAGGTGAACTGATGCTCTTAATTCCTTGCTTTTTTCTCCTTTCTTTTCCTTTCTGTTTTCACAGTTGTATTTCTAGTGACCTGTTTCTGTAAAGTTCTAAATTGTATGTGTCAGTAGCGAGCAAAAGAGCAACTGTAATGAGTGAGATCTTCTGTTAATTTATTCAGGCAGTTTTCCAATGTTATTAGAATAGTATGCTAATATTTCATGTTCTGCTTGAATAATGCTTTGACAGCTGATTGAAGAAATATGTAAAGGCTACTACTACCTTCATGAAAAAGATTTCTTCTAAAACTCAGCTATGCAGATTTTCTCTCTAGTTTTTTCTGTTTTTTTATATCAGTAAGATAAAAAGGAAAAGTAAATTATATTCACAGATGTGTTTGGAGAGGTTGAAAGTGGATCTTTTTTCAGAAGTGTTAAAAAATTAGCATGTCACAGGAGCTGTACATTCAGAAGTACTTCAGTCTATATGTGAACCCAGTGCAAGTTTGAGTTAGATACCAGTTCTGAAGTGTAATATCTAGTAGGTATGAATGAATGCTTGCCCTTCTCCTGTAAGTAGATTAAGTGACACTGCAACAGAGAGCTACAGTTTAGGAATAAAGATTGATTAATAGAATGATGTATAGGTAGGCCTCAGAATCTTTTCCAAGATGCATTAGGACCTTTGCAATGAACTAGGAGAAACTAAATTACTTTTAAGTGGCTTATGTCAATGGCAGAGGTACTTGCAGCTTAGCAGATGATTTTTCTTGCTGCTCAAGATTTTAGTTGTGTGTGACTGACAAATTCTAAACAAGTCCCTTGATGTTGATCTGCATTTTCCTTGATAAGACTTTTGTGTTCATTTGCTTATGACTTTTTCCAAACTTTTTTTTTGTCTGACCTAAAGGTATCATTGTAGGATTCTAGCTAATGTTGAAGTACTTCATAAAGATTTCAGATGTAAGTTCTAGTGAGAGAAAGGTCTGGAAAAATGCTGTCTCCTCCATAACAGTAAGAAAAATAAAATTAAAGATTATAGAATGAGAAAAAAATATCTGTGAAACCTGTAAATGAACATGTAGTTATATCTTTGTTATAATTTGTATGCACTTGAGAGTCTATCAGTTCTATCATTGTCCAGCTTTGGGAGATCAGCTTGATTAACTTTCACTTTCTTTTAATGCAGCTGTTTCTTGCTTGCATGCAGCATAAGCTGTTTTGGCTACCTTTGCCAACTTTTTTATTTATTTTTTTTATTTTATTTGACACACGTGTAGGCCCTTCAAATTGCCCAGTTCTCAGAACATCCCTAAGTGTTATCAACTTAATCGTGTTGTGGCTGAGATAGCTATTGTCTGATCAGAGACTGCAATTCACTAGTTTCCCCCTTTCCCAAGATGGACACATCCTTCAGTTCTTCAAGGCACTCCAGTGATCGGTCATTAGATAATTTTGTATTGTTCAGTGAGTCGAATTTGTATTCAGCCCTTGCATTCCTTCTGGATGTCTGGGGCCTTTATTGCAATTCCTGTCATTAATTTGAATGCTACTGTTTTGCTAGCATAGCGCAGTGCAAAGGAGAACTGAGCTTTGCTGGATAAATTGCTATTAAAACGAAATGCTTTATGGTTGTTATAGAGCAACAGATACTCTGTGGTAAGAAGATGCTGTATTGTGGGAGGAAGATAGGATGTAATTTCTGTTTAAGTGGACAGAGTAAATCTCAACTTGTTTATATGTTTATAAGAGTGCTAAATGTAAACAAAACTGGATGAAGAAACTCTTTTTTCCTTAAAGTTCTGTTCCCTAAGAAAATGGGGCTTCCATGACTGGTGTTGTCAAGGGATTGACTGGCAGATAATCGGTAACTTTGGAGCTCCTTGGTGGGTTTTATGGAATGAGGCAGCTCTGTGGTGGAAAACTGCCTACCGAGGGAGGGGGCAGCTGCAGCATCGGCTCCAGATGTTTCAGGCAGAGAGGAGGTGTTATGCTTGCCCTCCCTGAAGGGAAGCATTCAGCTGGGGTCCCTGCTTAGGCAGTAGGGAGTCTAGCAACAAAAGCTGATTTGGTTTGCTGTTACTTATGGAGTTATTTTTGCAATAATTAGTTCATAGATATTCAGGTTTTGTCTTGCATGAGTTAGTACTTCATCTTCTTTCTTATAGGGTTTTTTTTACCTAGTTAACTGTTCTTAGGACTAAGTGATAAGCTCTTAACATTGATTGGTAAATTCATCCTAAACATTCAGTTTCTGGAAAACTGTTCTTAAGATGTACTTCAAAATACAGAACAGTGCTAACCTAATTTGTGAAAGAATAAATTGAGATAAAAACTTAGGTTAGAAAACTTCCAAGCTTTTATTTACTAGTGTAACTTACCACTTTCAATAAAGGGAACTTATCTTGTAAAGATATGGTTTTTTTGCATATGCAACTGAATTATTGCAATGCAAAAGTGTATGAACAAGTTTTGTTGCTTATTTTCTAAAAATTGTTGCTATTTTCTAAAAACCTTACTTTTAAAATTCTGTTTAACTATTACTTATATAGCATGCCTTACGTGTCAAGCCTGCAGTTTTCCTGCAACAGCTAATTCATCTCTGTGATAAGGATTCCTGGAAATCTGCTGAATCCAATGGAAAAGGAGTATAATGTCTTTACAGGGTTGCATTAATTCCTGGTTGAACTCCAGATGTTTGTGAAATTAGAGCAAAAGTAAATTTAATCCTCTTGGGTTTTCTTCTGAGTTGCATCTTTTGTGGGATATTGGTCTGTTACTTCCTACTTACATTGATGTTGTTGCTGCTCTTTTACAACAATAAAAAATACGTTCAGCTTTAAACTGCTTATTAAGCACAAATTGCAAGTGAATGGAATTATTTTTTCAACTTTTTATGCTATTGATAATTTTACATTAGGTCAGCATTTAAGTCTATGAAAAGTAATGAACAAAACATACATGTGTTATATTCTGTATTTGAATAGGCTGTTAATCCCCCACTTGAAATTCCTCCAGAACTGGAGTCACTTTAAGATTGAGGACAGCTTCTGGCTTCTGTACTTAATAAAAGTAAAGGAACGGTATTTTATAAATCTGAGATGTAAAGTAAGATTTAAGTTGAATCACTTCTATCTACTCCAGGCATACAGCTAAAATTTTCCCTTTCTTGATTGTATAAGGCAGTAAGTTCTAATTTGAAAGCCTCCACTGCCTCAATGTTAAGTTGAAGAGCAGAAGGCAGAGAAATCCATGGAAACATTGCTTTTGGAGCAACCTCTGTGTGTGAATGCAGTGAAAGCAGCAGTATCTAATGAGTCACATCATTTGACTGTCATCAGTTGTAAATTTATATGTTGGAAGAGTAAAGAAGTTGCAGAAGTAAAGATGATATCCGTGAAAACTTGATTTGGCCCTGTTCTGCATAAGTATTATGATACAGTTTTTAAATGCATGATCACATTTTTTCCAGATGAATTCTGTCTTGGTGCCTAAGGTGGACCTGCTTTTACATGAAACTGTGTTCTTTCCTGCTAGGCTACAATTTGCTATGTTTCACTGTTTGAAAGATGCCTTGTGAAAGAAGTAAGAGCTTGTGGAGTGGGAAAGGATGCAGAAGATTGGTAAACGAGTTGAGCGTTTCCTTATATAGCAGGATTTTATCCTGTACTCAGTGACATGGCCCATTGTTTTCCTGATAATGTGACCTAACCAAAGTATTCAGTTCCTTGCCAGCTGTCTCTTCTTTCATTTCATTTTTTCTCTTATGTATTGAGGGCTTTGCTTACAGAAGTGTTGAGGTCTTCACAGATTCTACCTAGGTCAGTGGAAGCTATTGTTTCAATATATAAAGTGCCATAGAATTTCTTTGTAATTCTGGATGTTTCAGATGGGATACTGAAAAGTTATGAACGCCTTTGAGTTAGATTTCTGTGTATATTAGCTCCTGATTTGTAAGGCTTTTTGCTTTTTCTTTCCCCGCCCCCCCCCCCCCCCCCTTTGCCAAAGGGGGTGAAATTAGTGAAATATGTACTTAATGAGGAGTGCAGCCACTTAAATGATGAATACTGTAGGTGATGGCATGAAAATATTCATAGTCCTATGATCAGATTAGGTGTAAGTATTCTGCAATGAAAAAGGTCTTGGCTACAGATTGAACAAGTACACTATGCATTGAAAAAGACAGGTGATCAGCAAAATAAAACATGGTTTTTGATGGATTATTTTAAAGCCAGAAAAGGCCGTTTTGACAATTTAATTGGAAAAAATAGTACTTAGCCATTGAATTCCTGTGAATCCAGTTATTGCTTATGCACAAAACCCCAAGAATCTCAGACCTGAGAGATGTTCTATAGAATGAAACATTAATTAGATAAAATATATTTCATAATTATAAAATGACATAATGCATTGAATGTAGAATACCAGTACTGAACATTTTAGGAAGCTAAAACTTAACTGAATGAGGAAGAGGTGGTCATTCTGGTAATACTAGTTCTGTGCATTCAGAAAAAAAATGGAATTAACTAGCTGTTCAAGAGTACTCTAGTAGATACAAATATGTGATAAAGAAAAGCAAAAATGTATAGATTTGTATGATATTTAAAATAGTCTGTTCAAATAAACTGATTTATTCAAACCATTCTTTTTCTTCAGTGTCAAAAATCTTTTCCTTGGAAATCTTGCATTGGCAGAGATTTGGCTGGATAATTGTGTCTTTTTGTTTATGTACTTAAAAGTAAAATGTAGACAAAGTGTGATGGTATTAATCTGAATAATATTATGGAGAACCCTGATATGTTTCATGGTTATTTACTGACAGATCTACCAGAATGCTTTTTCTTTATTTTCAGTCCAGCTTTGGGTTTTGTTGTTGGGGTTTTTTGTGTGTTTTTTTGGTTGTTTGTTTGTTTTTTTTTTTAAGATTGAAGTGCAACACAAAACATGGGAGAGCAGAACACAGTAAAAGTTGTTTCAAGCTTCTGGCAGTGCAGGCCACCTAAATTTTGCCATTTGAATGTACGTTTAGTGTGGTGGTGTTGGGCATTTTTACCTTGTGTTCTGTCTATAGTTAACTCTCCTATCACCTGCATGCACACAGTGGTCTTGATAATGTGGTCCTTTATGGAAATAGTCAGGTATTTAGTTTCTGGTTTTGGCTCGCCAGGTAAAGCCTGTTTTATAATTCATATTCCCAAGCAGGATGTTATTAATGGAAAAACTATTCCCTCTTAAGTAATGGAGTGTTTGCACACGCTAAGTGTGAGGGATCTGTGTACTGTTTATCTCGAAGAGTACTGGTCACTCTGAAAATTGTAGTGGTTCACTGTCTGGCAGATTCGATAAAATAGTTTTTAAAGAATTTTGGTTTTAAAGTAGTTAATTTAAATCACTACTATTCTAAGCCATGCATTTGTTCTGCCACATGTTTCCAAGTCCTCTGTTGTCTGCTCTTTGGTCCAGTTTAAATTTGATCTTCCTGGATTTAAGCAACATCCCTCATTTGGAAAGAAAGACTTCCTCATGCTTCTGTTGAAATCATTAATAGCTTTGTTTTTGGCTTCTGTGAATTTCCATAACAGCTCCATAATGCAAGCAGTAATACTTCCTCAGAGCAGTGCACTCACCGATGGTCAGATTGTTCTAGCTTTTCCATTATCCTTTTGCTGTTGAGTGATTTTTCAGATCTTAAAAAGCCCAAAACCCAAAACCACAAGGACTTGCCTGGGGTGCAGTGTATATACCTCTGTTAGCTTTCAGACAATGAAATAACATCAGGCAGTTGTGTCCCCAGAGAGACATGCAAACTTTAGAGAGACATAAGAAAAAGCAATAGGCAAACCAAAGATTATGGCTATCACCCCAAACAAACAACATTGTAGCGAGTTTACAAGTAATCCTTCTTCAAGATCTCATTTGGTTGGGCTAATCATAGCTGTGAACAACTTAATTATATATTTTGTTCTTTTTTTGTTGCTGGTTTCTTGTTTTGTGTGTATTTGTAACAGAAAACACCATTACAGTCCTAAATATCGGGTCACAAAATTAGATACACTGTTTCCATCTCAAACTTTCTTTTAGGGAAGTTCCACTTAATTTCAAAGTTAGGAAGAGTAGAGAAGAGTGTAGAAGCACACTGTGGAGCTGTACTTGCAGGAAGGTGGAATTATGAAGGAACAGCACTGGTTACAGGTAAGCATTCTTAAAGTAATGAAGTGTTTTGAAAACTAATATAACAGAAAAGCTCTTTTAAAATAAAGCCTTTTAGGTTTTTAATATACAAAGTTGACATGACATGAAGAAATGTAAGTATACAAAAATACATTATTAAACAAGATTTATGAAAAGTAAGTGCTTTCAATAAAATGTGTAGAATGTAAGTACTTTATGGGATAAATAACAATAGAATGTTATGGAAAAATAATATAATCCTTGACATGTTTAGAAGATGTAATCCTAAATTTCATAGTTTATATTATATTTACATTAAATTTGAATGAACAAGAGTATTAAGTGTTCACACACTGGCTTAATTTGACATTCTTGTGAGAAGGGGGAAACAAACAAAAATCAACAATATAAATGAAGCTAGCTATAATAAATTACTTTTCTTTATGTCTTCGCTATCACTGGAGTTATTATCACCTTGTTTAATAGAAGTAAATTTTGCACTATTTGATTAATGCTGTTTTAGAAGAATGTTGTCACTTTTAAATAATAGAAGATCTAGGAAAAACATGTAATTTTTTAATTGATCCTGTATATTAGATGTTATCCTATTTACTTGAAAGTAAATGTTTTTAATACCAGAGTGCTTAGATGTTTTTGTGGATGTTCTGTACTTCATAAAGGAGAATATTTGTTTTGTTGGGTTTTTTTAATCTGTTACCAAAAAAGGTTGCTAAGTCGGTACACCTATATTCCTGCACATGACATTTGGGGTTTTTTAGCCAGCAAAGCTTACTAAGTCCTCATGAACATCTTGAATGTTCCTATGCTTCTCTTTCTTGATTATTAGAAGTGGAGTAGGTCCAGCTGCAGTCTAACTCTTTTCTGTTGAGGCTGGGAGAGTGATTTCCAAGTGTCTGCATCTCTACATGTTTTTGTCCTAAATCTTTTGGTAATTAGTTGCTTTTGGCATTTTTGTCAAAAACATCTATCTTGATGTTAAGGGGAAGCTAATTAAATTTCCTCTTATAGACTTCTCCTTTATGGGATTTCTGTTGGTGTCAGAATTTTCTGCAGCCTC
This sequence comes from Falco rusticolus, assembly GCF_015220075.1. Classification (NCBI taxonomy): domain Eukaryota; kingdom Metazoa; phylum Chordata; class Aves; order Falconiformes; family Falconidae; genus Falco; species Falco rusticolus. The sequence continues at coordinate 27,924,636 of NC_051199.1, forward strand.
CTGTTGATCTAGCACAGCTGATTTCTTTGGACGAATTCCAACTCAGTCCAGAAGTACTGAAGATAATTTTGGATCTGCTTGTTTCCAGACTCAGTCTGACTCTAAAATTCTGCCTCAAGGAACTCTGTCTGGCATGTTCCTCTGAAATCCCAGAGGGATAGAAATATTGTTCTTTTTAAAGACAGATTTGCCTCAGGAACTTCTTGAAAGAAAAATCAAAATTGCCTTTTCAGTCTTTCTGGCATGTGGGTTTTTTTTTGGTTTGTTTTTTTTTGTTTGTTTGATTGGTTGGTTTAGTTTTGGTTTTTTTTGAAAGACTGCGTGACACTTAGGGAGAGTATGGGAATTCATCACCATATCCAAACAGTGTACTCTGAGAAGATAACTACTGTTATACCACAACTATACTTTGAGGAAGACTGAATCGTTGATGATACTGTATCAGTTAAAATGTTTTTTATGGCTCTATCAGTATCAAATGGACACAAATAAGATTGTAAAAAAGAAAAGTCATACTTTTTTAACACTTAAAAGCTACATTGGCCAGATGTAAAAACCTGAAATCTGGTAAGTAAATTACCTTTGAATGGAAGAATGGCATTAAGTTTCTAATGCAACTTTTTCCTCATTAATTGAATCTGGGAGGCCTAAATGAGGGCCCAGAGCTGCATGTTTTAAATATGATAGCACACTAGGAAATCTGTGTTCTTAATGCATACATAGCTATGCTGTATAGCGTATAAGAACTTAATCTTTAATAAGCAAACTGAGTTTCTTGGTAACACACAGTTATGTTATAAAATTTAAGCCTTCCAAACAGAGACTTCAGTTATCTTCAGTTTCACCATTTATCAACTGTGAAGCCTCTGGTTTAATACATAAAATCTGCTCCTACTCTCTTCAGATTCCTCAGAGACTCATTTAATCAGCCTCTGGGCCATTGAACTGTAAATAGATCAAAAGTGCTAGCAATGCTGAATAGAAAATACAGAACTTAGGATATTTAAATAGTGATGGACTTTCTCTTCCCAGGAGCAGCTTCAGATAAGAAGACTATAAGGATTTTCAGGAGAAGAAGAGAGTTGTTGATAATAGCAGAAAAACAGTCTTGAATATCTGTCCCTTAATATACTATCTATTCGCATGTTAGGAAAACTAAATAAATGATATTTACCTGTTAGAAGACCTGGACTTATTTGAACTCTAGTGTTTCCTAGGTAAATACAAGCACCATGTTTGTTAGACTTATTATTGCATTTGAGTTGATGATTTCTGTGGTAATTTTACAGTTGGTGAAGATGGCCAAGTGAAAATCTGGTCTAAAAGTGGAATGCTGAGATCCACTTTAGCTCAGCAAGGTAAGTTAATCTTCTTAAAGTTCCATTAGAACTTTTTATTTAGGATATTATTAAATATATTTAAATAACACCCTAAATCTGGCAGTAGTGGTTTATTTAAGGGTCTTAAGGCCTTGATAAACTTAACTAAAATTAAACAGAAGTCATAGTTGAATACAAAGGAAACTGGATTTTTAATGAGATGACTGTCTTTAAGAAGAGATCTCTTCAAATGAGAAGTGTTATTGCAACAATTTTAGACAATAGTTTCAGTTCCACCCTAAGGATTCTGGAGAGGCTAAAGAATTAAAAATTAAAAAAATGATTTTTTTATCAAGCCACAGACTCTTATGGTGAAACTGAAAAAAAAAATAATCTCTAAAAGCATTGCAAGAATGCTTGAAAGATGCAAAGCGTGTGTAGGTTAGTTCCTCTGAACTTTAAAAAAACTCTTAACAGCCCTTGGTTTGTCTATCTATTTAACCCAGTAACTAATTTAGTATATGCAAACAGTTCTACTGAAGTGAAATGGTCCCTGTGCTTAAATTCTTTGTTGAACCGGGGCCATGGAGACCTAACCTTGATCTTGGCTTTGTAACTACAGTTTTATGCATACTAGAGCATTCCAGTTATTTAAGTCAATTTAAAATCACATTATTGTAAAATGCAACAGTATCAACTGCAAATACATATTTCTATAAATGTTTCATATTTTTAAAATGCTATTTTTATAATCATAATTTCTGACATTTTTGTAGTATTTCAGTGAAGATACTGAGCCAGATTTTGTTTTTCAGACTTCATACATTGAGATCATGTGACCTTTTGACATTTTTTAAGAAACCACATGCACCTGGGTTTGGGTTAAATGTCAGACCCTTATCTCTTTCTGAAACAAATTATCTAAATTCTTTCAACCTGTTGAAGGCATTTTAACCACAGGAGTGAATGTAAAATATATTTCAGTTCTGTTAAGGAAGTTCATATTCAGATGTAATGTTTTTTCATGCTTATAATATAAAAAGATAAGGTAACTGAACTGTAATTTTTTGGAAAAAATGCAACCAAACAAAAAAAAAAAAACCTCAACAGGTTGAAGCACATGCTCTTCACTATTTCTCAGTTGATGTGTTTCAAGATTTTTTTTTTATGCTTGATTGTGCTTATTTGAGGTTTGATGTAGCTTATAAAGTAAGACACGTAGTTTGAAATACGCAAGCTGAATTTTCATTGGTTTCTTAAGAGTTTCTGGGACAGTATAAAAGTACAGTTGAGTCTCCATGCAATAATTGTCGTCTTGTATTTGTGTTTTAAGATAAAATCCCTTGAAGCTCACAAACCCTTTAATCTTTAAATTTATAGGATCAGATTCCCGCAGACCCCTCTGTAAGCTACTTACATACCTGGGATCAGCATAGGATTCTGCAGAGATTGTTATGTTGTTTAAAAGAAGTATATCATGTTTGAGCTAATTTCTCACTTCCTTTATCATCTTTTTGAGAAATAAAAGGATTACCATTGCTAACATTCTTTCTACTCATTCCACTCTTTGTATTAGAAATAAATTTTCCAGCTCTTATCTTTGTATGATGGTCCACATGCCTATTCTATCTTTGGATTTTTATTCACTACAAAAACATGAACATACATTTTTCCCTTTTTTAGCATTTTCAGTACTTATATGGAGCCCTTGGCCACATGTCCTTCCATTGTGCTGATGCACAGAATAAAGTGTGACCCCATAGCCACTACTGCATTCAGCCTTCAGGTGTAATGTATTGCTTTTATGGCTGCATTGTTCTTTGAGCCTGATCTCACTTCTTCATCCTTAATTACCTTAATATACTTCCTTTTGTTCCTGTTTTTCCTTAAACTGAAAACTTTTTTTAAAAAATGCTGTATTTGCAATTCTTTGGGCTTCCAGCTGACATGGTACACTGGTATGTTTTGATGAGATAGGTTTTTTTCATGGATCTCTTTGGTATACGTTGGTAACCCACATGATTATGCTTGAAGCAGGATTTCTCTGTGTGTTCTGTGATGTATGCATTGCAGCATGACGCTGTGCTCAAAGTGTCTGTGTTCCTTCGGAGAGAGCCACAGAATTAGGAAATAAGGATGTACAGAGTATTGAAGGTCCACATTTGAAAGAAAAGATGGCTCTACCACCACAAATTTTTATGATGCTTTGTAGACTCTGACACTAAGATTGTTTGACATGAAGTCTGTAGCAGCAGAGTCCTTCTCAGGCCAAACATCCAGTTAGTAGGACCAGTGTTGAATTCACAGTTGCATAGTCTGTCCTGAAACATCTGTCTAAAATTGCTGCTGCTGAGGTTTGTAAACCACTGGCTTTCTAATCCTCGAAGTACTCCACAGAGTCAAAGGTATTGTGAAGCTGAAAATTAAGTAGAGGGTGGTTGTGCCTTCCGCATCACAATCAAGATTATTCTGCAGTGCCGTTTCTTTAGCCTTTCCCACTAGTGAAGCTGACAGCTTTGCTGACAGCTTTACTTATTCCAAGTCTGAGAATCTTCAGGGCAAGCAAGAAAACAAACTTCAGGGATCTACCCCGAGTATCATTATCCACCTCTTGTTTCTGTGCCACACATTCAACTGGTTTACCTCAGATGAATTTCTAGTTCTTCAGGTGATTTCTCTCACCTTTCTTTCAAATTCAGTTTCTCATCTAGTACTCTTAAGACCACATCTTTCTTGAGTGAGTACTCATCTTTCTTGAGCATTGCTGACTTTCTGATGGGCTTCCAGTGAGTAATATAATGAATAAGCACCAAGGAGTAATAGGAATAATTGGCATGTAGGTTGCCCTTTTGGTTAATGGAAGCAAAATTGCTACAGTTACAATGTAAACAGTTTAATTAGAATATGTTTATTGTGAGGTGGAACTTGCTTTTGAAGGGACAACTGTATTCCAAATGCAGCTCCTGTTTTTTTGTGCTGCCACAGAACAAAATAAAATTATTGAATTAATATTTCTACTCCTGTGAAAGTAAAAATTCTCACAAACTTACTGTTGTAATTACTAAAATACCTTCTGTGGCTGGAAGTGTCAGAGTGACTGCTCTGTCACTCCTGCACTCCACCTGAGCTCTTTCTCTGTTATATGCATTGTCCATGGGAATGATTCATTGGGGATGAACATCTGCGAATAGAACACTGGGATGTGAAGAAGTCCACCCTGTATGCTTAATGCTGATGTTCCCTCTCCAGGTCCCCTCTTTAGTTCCCACCCTTTCTGCTTTTCTCACTACTTTTCTCAGAGTATTTTTTCCTGAAACTGTTTATCACCAGTGCAATTCACTGCAGTTTGTACATTCTGCTGAATTTTTCTTTCCACAGCAATGCAATGTGTTGGCAGTCTTTTCCCAACCAAGTTCTTGTTAAGTGCAGAAGGAAATGAGTTAACTTAGCTCCTGCTGTTAAGCCCTGGAAATTGTGGTTAAGTAGTCAGCCATCATAAAAAAGTTAAACATTTGGTTTAAATAAAAAAGTCTTCTGATTGTTAAATCAGCATTAGAGCAGGACAAAAATTAGTTTATTCAGAATTTCTGTACAGTTGGTGACAGAATTTATGTCGTTTTCAACATAAATTCCTGCCAGTAGGAAAACAGCTAATGCCAGACTTACTTAATATATGTTGTATGTTTCTGTGAATTGTCTCCTATAATAGTTGACAACTTAAAAAAAGAAAATAACATAATTCTGTATTTCTAAGTAATATAAAGTAAATGCCTTCCTAAAAGAAAATCCATGAAGTACAAAAATACTTAGCAGCGATGACACCCTGTCTCAGTTTAGGGTTTGAATATGTGGAAGCTCTAATCAAGTTTAGTGCGCCGAATTGATTTGCTATAACAAAACCAGCTTCTTGTTCAGAGAGAAAATTCAAGAGTTTAAGTGGTAAGATATTAGGTGATTTTACAACAGTTGATATAGCAGTTCAATCAGTTAAGTATCTAAATTTCATCAAAATATTCCCATAAAGATATTCCTGAGTCATTTTTTAAAATGAAACTTAATATGCCAAATGTGTCTTTGAAAATTTTACACTGTAAAAGCATTTCTTAAGCCTTTTGGGGTTTTTTATTACCATAAATAAAAAAATATATTTAAAAATGGTTTATTTGGTCAATTTCAGTTTATTTGATCAATTTGACACTTAGCTATCAGCTGATAGGAGTCCCAAAAAAATGCATATCTCAGAATTTAGGATAATTTCTTTCCGTTTTCCTCTTCTAAAATTACAAAACTGTCAAATACAAACATATAGATTGTAACAGTTGCTTTTTCTGAGGTTTCTTGCTTCTCAAACAGAACTTTTGGGGTACAGGTCTAGTAGTGTTAATGTAGATGTGCCATTTGAGGTTCATTGGGCTGCTCTGCCTAACCTCCAAATCGATTCCAGAAGGACATAAATCTCCTTGAGATACCCGTGCGGACCTTACAGATATGACATGGGACCTGAGAGTACCCTCGGCCCATCACATCGCTTAGATGCTTGTGTTTAGATAATGGAATCATGTCTTCAAAGGCCTCTCTTCTGCCAGTGAGAATATTAAGGCTGTTAGAGAAAAACAGAAGCTTGAAATAAGCCATCTCTTTCCCATGTCAGAAGATACGGAAGCAAGTTTTACAAAAAGCAAAGAGAATGGGGTGACAGGGACTTACTGCAGTCTGCCTCCTTGCAGTTTTATATGCACTGTAATGCTGAGGCCATGCTGAAACTTGCGGTCCATTGCTACAGGGCTTTAGCTGTGACAGAAATAAATGTTTGGACATGCTCTTTACTTAACTTTCTTAGTTTTATTTGCAAGGAATCAAGTAGTGTAGTACTTTGATTCTTCTTCTTCTTCAGGGGAGACTAATCCTGTCAAGTACTATGGAAAATATTTGCATAGTTGGCAAGTCTCATTTTTTTTTCCTGGATGCTTTTTCCATGTAATTTTTTACTTTCTTCTATTTTCAAAAAAGGTCATTTGAAAACTTCAACATAACATGATCTTAAAATGGAACAGTCAGCTTTATTCTAGATACATCATTCTGGACTTTTCAGTCTGCAAAAACATGTTTTCAGTTAATTGGAAAAAATCTGAAGCCTGTGGACCACTCTTTCTGGGTTTATTTGTTATCATTTGTTTTGTAAGTTGCTTGTGTATGGGATGTTTGGGTTTTTTATGTGTGCAGCAAAACAAAAATATGTGTTTTGTCAGATGCTTAATTATGGAGCCTAAACATCTTGCAAAGAATAATTTAGATGCAATATAAAGCTTTTTCTGCCCACCTTTGCATTCAGTCTCACCATTATAGGTGCAAAGAATGATTTTCTGATGTCTGTTGAAAAGTGTTAGGATGACTGTTGTCATGTTGATTTTCTGTATCTCTTAAGTGACAATTGTGAATAAAATTGTGTCAGAGTATAAAAGATTAAGTAAATACAAAATGCAGCTATTACTATTCATTTTCTGGAGTTGTGTAACACTGTTCACTTATAAAAACGTTTACGAATTAGTAGCATGGTAAATGGCAAGAGATAATGAGGTTTGAGAAAGATGCAGCATTAAAAACACAGTATTAAAATAATAGGTGGTGACATGGTGAGCCATCTACCTGACTTGCCGGGCTTACTTTTAATACAGATATTTACTAGTTTTTAATTAGGATTGGTCAACATCACAGTCAGTGGTGTCAGCATCGGATTTAATCATGTAGTAGATATTCTGGCAAACAAGTTTGCGGGGATTTCATGGTAAACATGAAATGGTTTTGTAGGTATTTGTAGGAAGTGTCTACAAACTAAACAGAAAGAGAGGAGCTCTGGAGATTTGACAGCTGGGCATTGAAGGCTGAGTTTGTGGACTGATCAGTTGGGAAGACTTTAACATTTTAATACTGAATGAAAGATGCTGTAATGCAGATAGACCTTACAAGTAAACTGTCTGTGAAGGGCTTTATTTGATACAATAGAGAAATTTGTACCGATGGAAAGGACAACACAAATCTTTGCAGTGTCCCAGTTAATCATGAGCCAGGGGATCAGTATGTCAAGGTGGGAGAGGAGCACCTTAAAGGGGAAAGGTGACCCAAATGTCAAGGTGACAATGTCATCTTTTGCCTGACTGTATCTTGGAATAAATTGGTCAGATTTTTATTTTAAAAGTGAGGAAATAAAACCAATGGGAGTACATGCATGAGGTTCAGTGAAGCTGAAGAAACAAAATTGTCTGGTTATGAAGGTGATTTGACTGAAGAAAATAACTTATAAGAATAAATGTGGCAATTTTAATTCTTCCAGAGGTGGTTTGCTTTATTCTTCTCTCTCCAAAGAGAGCGTGAAATAAAAAAGCAAGTAATAAATGTGGTCAGAGTCTGCTGGGACAGACCTTGAAATAAAATCAGTAGGTCTTAAGTGATGCATTGACAAAATGGAGAGGTACAGTATGAGAAAATGAGATAACTATAGCAGTAGTGAAGTCATACACGTTTTCAGTAGGTAGCATTGGACAAGCCATCAATTCATTATTGTTTTTCATAGAGTTGATTTGTTCAGTTAAATTTAGAGTGTCTCCATTGAAAGTGGTAGGTGTTTGATGGTTTATTCAAGTGAATTTGTTGGGACTTCAATCTATGTATTTTTATTTCCTCAAGGAGTGTTGGAAGGGTATGTACCATGAACTAAAGTCTTCAGTTGTCCTTCTAGTTTGCATCTGTCTCTTACTGCTGTTCCAATGGCTGTCTGAAACATGAAGTGAACCAGTAAACATGGCCATAATGCAGGGGTCCTCAAACTACGGCCCGTGGGCTGGATAAGGCCCCCCAGGGTCCTCAATCCGGCCCCCCGTATTTACAGAACCCCCCGCCGCCCCCCCCCCCCTCTGCTGGGGGTTGGGGGGGGGGAAACCAAGCAGCCGCAGATGACTGCCTGCCACTTCATCCACACGCCAGCCCCCTGGTTAAAACATTTGAGGACCCCTGCATGCATCAGACAAGTGTGAGGAACAAATGGTTGCCCTAGTTTGGCTTTCTCGCAGCCCTGAATTTTTGATACGTGATTTTAAGTAACCAGTTTGAAGTGGCTGTAGCAGTTTCTGCATAATTTCATCAGTTAAGTCATAATAAATATTTTCTTTCTGTCTGTCTACAGGATCACCAGTGTACTCAGTGGCCTGGGGACCTGATTCTGAAAAAGTTCTCTATACTTCAGGGAAGCAACTGATTATTAAACCTCTTCAGCCAAATGCTAAAGTTTTGCAGGTATCATTAATACATTAACATTGACTCATGCTTCCATGTGAAAACTTTTGTCAGTTATTTGGTTTTGCTGAGGAGAAATTGTGCTAAAATTTTCCATGCAACACGTGTACTGCTCATTCCCGACCCCCCTTTTCTTTTTAGTGTTCTTGCAAATAAGGAGCTTGTTCATTTCTCTAAACTGAGAAGAAATTGACAATTTCTGCTGTGGATATTCCTCAGGCATGTGATTAAGCTCATCCCTTTTTGTAAATAAACAAAAGGTAAAAAGATACAGCAGCTTTCCCCTTTTCATTTGTTACAAAAAGACAGAAAGATACACAAGCAAGGGTTTAGAATATGCTTTTGGTGCAGATTGTTATGCTTTCATTCTGCCTTGTTCAAGCTGTGTTTGATTTATTTTTCTGCAGAAGAGATGATATCCGTGCGTTTGTACTGTTGGAAACACTTGTCTGCATTGGAGTGTATGAATACTAGCAAATGATGAATGATAAATATTAAAAATAGAAGTTGTCAGACTTGTTGCATCTATGTTTAATTTTTTTTTTCTGTTTCAGTGGAAAGCCCATGATGGACTTATTTTAAAAACTGACTGGAACTCAGTTAATGATCTTATTCTTTCTGCAGGTGAAGATTGTAAATATAAGGTGAGCACTACTAAACCTTCTAAAGGAAACTAAAAAGGCCAAAAAAGATACTAGGCATTCTGACGTTTTCTGGTTTTAATAATACTTGGAAGCTCAAAATTAAATGAGAAGTCTTTCAGTTTTCAAGAAAAACTTGCTTTTTACGCTGTTGTATTGTTTTTAAATACACCTCTGTCTAGTAGCATAAAACTAGAATTTATTTTTTAAAAAATGTGGCAGAATAAAAATAGGTAAAATGCAAGTGAAACAACTGCGAAAGGAAAATATGCAGAAATACAGAAATAATTACTCGAAATAGTGTAAGCTATGACATATAGTGAAAAAAGTAATGACATACAAAATTGAAGGAGATAAAGCTACTGTTTTCTATTACAGGAGCATTAATGAATCCCTTAAGACATTTTTTTTTGTTAGTATACTCTGTATCCAAAATAGAAAGCACATATTGTGTTTCTTCCCTTAAGTAGGAACTTATTTTTAATTATATCATATGTTGGTTCTATCATTCTTTAAATGTATAATGGCTCTGATAAAAATATACACAATTAAGAAATTTTTTTAAATTATCAAAGTGTTAAAATCAGTTTACTACACTGTGAATTGCTTCCTGGTATTCTATTGATTTCAATCAGTGAGAAAATTTCTTTGGTCTGGAAATGTGCAGAGGTGCATCACATTGTTGGGAAACAAGTGCAAATGGAATAAACCTTGTGGTTATTTTACAGACTTACAGTAATTTGCATGAAACAAAGCTCACTAATTCAAAATATTTTCTAGAGAATAACGTAACATTTGCCATAGCAGCAAATTCTATTGCATTGAGCAAACAATATTTATTAGAACAACCTTTAATGAAAGTTAACTATAATATATGTGATTTTTCTAGTTAGGCTAAAAGGCACGGAAATAACTTAGAGAGTGTATTTGTGCAAATTCTGTGATCTTGAGGGAAAATGATAGCTCTAGAATAAGTAAAGGTATGCCCAAACTGTGTTCATATAGGTATATATTTAAATTTTTTTTTAAAGGTTTGGGACAGTTATGGACGTCTGCTGTACAGCTCACAGCCCCATGAATATCCTATAACATCTGTTGCCTGGGCTGTGGATGGAGAATTATTTGCTGTGGGGTCTTTTCATACTTTGCGTCTATGCGATAAAACTGGGGTAAGTAACAATTCTGAGAAGTAACAGCTGTGGAGTTGTGCAAATTTATTGATAATACAGTAAATACTCCTGAGGATATATGTGTACAGACGGGTATTTTTATTAGCAAAAACTAGTCGTGACTTCCAGCACTTTTCAGCTGGGTGCATCTGACTAAAATATTGCCTCTATGCTCTGTTTAGCTGCACTTCTAAATAGGCGTTGGGTTGGATACAATTTTTTAATACTATTTTGCCTTTCAGGATGATTTTCTGTGCATTTTTTAGCTTTTTTCCTTAAAAACACAAAGACTTTAAAAGCATCTCATGTAAGACCATCATAAATGCCATTGTTATCTATAAAAAATCAGGCGTGTGTAGCAATAACCTATCTTTAAAAAGGAGGTAGAAGAACAATGTCCTGTGCTTTTACTATTTAGCTTTTTTTCTTAAAAAATACTGAGTTGACAAGCACATCTCGTGAGAGGATCACAAAATGCAGTTGTCAGGGGTCAGAAATTATAAGGCTAAAGCAATAGTGAAGAGGAGCTAGGAAAATATTCATGCTTCTACTTCTGATGGCTAGACAGCACAATTTTTTCAGCTAAAGACATACTTTAATGGTGCCATCAGAGTGTCTCTATTACTTCTTAACTGTTGTGAGAGAAGAAAGGCTCCTAAAGGAGATATTGTTGAGCTTTGCTCCCAGTTTGTTGTTGTTGACCTAGGGATTTTTTCAACTTGGTCTCCAATTAAAATTAATTTAATACAGTTTCATCTACCTTCATTGGTATTTTAAGTTAGCCCAGAGCACTAATTGTCTCTGGATTTCCTGTGGTTCTGCAGCTTTTTCTTCAGACTCATGTTGCATTGAACCTTGCTGGTTTGGGACTTTTATTGCCCCACTCTCTACCTCTTTTCTTGCTGTGTTTGTTGCTTTCTTGCTGAGATTGGGAAAACAGTGTTTGCTGTGGTGTTTAGCCATCTGCAGTAGAGTTCTCTTTACCATGAACTTGGACTATGCATTTTGAGTATTTTTACGTTCATGAAGGAGAGCCTTTAAAAATTACATGAGAAGAGGCATGCAGGATAAGATCTCTGAGTCTTCATATTTCACTTCCTATACTGATTCTGGTTTCATTGATCTTCAACGGCAGAAGTAAGTGTAAGCTAGGTGTTAAATTTGAAGTAGGAATTGCTTCTATTTTCTGTGCTGTTTCCTCTTACTTGGTTTAAAAAATTCCTATTGCTACTTAATCTATATAAGTAAAATCTGATGATAACTGTCTTGAAAGAATAGTACTTGATGCAATTTTCTTTTGGAAACTATTAATTTTCCAGTTTTATTTTGATATCTAAGGAGATTTTTATTACCTGTGTGATACAAACACAGCAGGAAGTTAAAAGAGTAAAGTAGTGAGTGGAGCTGGGGCCTGAGGTACGAGCTTGTGCAAAAGATAGGGGTAAACTCACACAGGTAAAAAATATATTTAAGTAGTATAAAAGATAATGAAGTAAAGAAGGTATTTTCTCTCTCATTGGTATAAGGCTGGAGAGCAGATTGCAATTTCCATCATCTAATGTTTTTCATCATTGTAATTATTCTTTTAAAAGAAGATATGCCTTACTGTTAGATTTGTCTGCCTTTGTTCAAAATTTAGATACTATTTCTCTTTGCGGAAGAAAATGGATAAACTGTCTCTGTGTGTATGGTCATAAAGATTGTGCAGTCATGGGTCAGCTGCTAGAGGGTAAGATGCTCAAATGGTTGTTAGGTGGCTACATCACCGGTGGGGACATTTTTTCTTCTCCCTGGCATTCTTTTGGTTGGGTTAGCATTAGGCCTTGAGCGTGGGATTTTGTCATTATCTTTACCAGCTGGGTGCACATATCTGCTGATATGCTTGCTGCTTCCCTTAGCAGGGTCCTTTAAGATTGCCTGAAAGCTTTTGTTCCAGGCAAGGTAGATAGGAAGATTTTTCTCCATTTTAATATGCCACTGAAGTCCACTTAAAATGTAATTAAAGAATGTTGCCTTTCCATCTCCCTATATAAATATGCTGCTGTAGAAGTGTTTATATATATATACACACACACCACATTTCACTTGATGAAGCTGAATAAGATATATTTATGTGGGTATAATCATATATGCATTGGACCAGGTTATATTCAGACTAGCCATTAGTATTTTCTTTTCAAAACAGCACTTTAAACCATGCCTTCTTCTTCCACAAACACTTTTCCATCTCCTTTCTGAATATTGTTTCTGAGTATTGGGAACACTGAGCTGTATAAGCAAGTGGTAAATGGAAATAAATATGCTCTTGTATGGGTGAGGCCAACAATTTAATTTGCATTTTTCACTCACTATAGATTTATGCTTCAATGTGGCAAGGACTGGTGCAGCAGAAAAGGAAGGAAAATACTAGATTTCTTTTTTCTGCTGTCATGTATGCTGGTTTGTAGCATATAGCTTTTGTTCCTGATCCCTAGGGCCTTGCTGTTCTTCTTTCTAGTTATTATGTAATATAATTTACTGTTAAGTATGGTTCCAACTCCTGCTAGCTGAAAACCAGTAATTTATTAATCAGCATTTAATATTGAACAAGCTTGTGGACTTTGTTTGAAACTTTAATGCAGATAGGTTTATTTTTTCATAAAATTAAGGGTTCTTTTACCTGGTTTATTGCTTAACTCTTAAAGAAATGAAGACATATACAGTAGCTAGTGCCAGGTGCTTTTGTCTGTTTAGCAGCTAGCAATGATGATTTATTATCTTTAAAAGTCATGATTTTTCATTAAAGTTTCTTTCCTGACATTGAGTGTAAATAGTTACTAAAGAAGTAGTTTTGCTAGTATTGAGGGAAAAGGAAGAATGATTCACATACCACCAGAGTGATGGAGTTTGAAGAGAACCAGACCTGGCTTTTACTGGTCAACATAGACATTTTTATTATGTCTGATGTAATGGAGCTGTATTGGCAAATTGCTCCTCAGGGAGCCATCAGGCAATATATATATATCATTAACTCTTCTCTAGCATATGTGTTCAGTTTCGGGACATAATTATATTAAATTCTGTTAGGGTATGTTCTTTTCTCCTTTTCTTTCTACTTGGATACTTTGTTCTAATAGCTTCATGTTAAAAGAAAACTACAAACCTAATAGTAACTTCTGGAAGTTGTGTTTCTTCATTGAAAAATCACTTTTGCTCTGACAGCATTATGTATGTAAAAGAAATTATTATGGCTGTCCTACAGAATACCAAACAGAATATATTTAATGTTGAAATTTGTTGTCTGCTTTAGTGCCCATAATCATTAACCCTGCGGAGAGTGCTAAGATTAGTTTTAAAGTATATATATTGAAATGTAAAGGTGGATGTATTGATGGATAGACTTTAGCCTTCCTGGTGTTCACAGCTTTTCAGAATCTAATCACTTGGAGGGCAGTGCTTAAAAGTTCATTTATGTAAGCTATTTCCTGTGGCTCTGCATGCTTCCCTTGACATTACTGATCAGGTCAAAATATTTACACAGTAAAAGATGGTAAGAATGACTGAAATTCACTGATTTCCTCCTTCCCCACTCCACTCCCACGTAAGTATCTTAGGAAATGGACTGTACCCATCTGCTCCAAAGACAGGTTGCTTTCCCAGTGCTGTGGAGTGTAAAAGGATAATCAATAAAAAACTTTAAAGTGAAACACTGGTCAAATTAATCCTTTCAGAATTGCCAACAAAAGTTAGCAAATATGGACATCAAATTCGTATTTTAATAATGCTAAATGCATTTATGCATTTGTTTTGGGGAGGCCTTTTAGCTTTTTTTTCGTTAATGTTTTATTTACCCTTAATAGGGATTGATCAGTTTGATTTGAGTTTTGATTGTCATTTTCCAAATTAATCGTGCTCTTCTTGTTGAACGTTTTTTCTGGTGATATTTATCCACATTCTGTTTTTATAAATAGATAGATGTTTGTTTGACTGCTAAATCTTGCCCTTTGATTCACTTCTAACTTGATTTCATCAGTATGCTTAAATTCTTTGTGATGAAAGCAATTCTCCACCTAAATCTGTAAGTTCATGCTTTTAGATAATCATGTAAATTCCACAAACTTTCTCTTTTATTGCAGAATGAATTGTGGCCATTTTACTAGACTGGTAGTTTGCATATTTGACTGATTCTGTTATATGCAGCTTTTTATATTCCATGGCTTGCTCCATGGAATGTCTAATTTTGCTGGAAATTCTACTAAAAACATTTGGAAAACTTAATAACATTTAGGGAATATTGCCTAATATCTACAGAAAATGAAGGAAAACATTCTGCAAGTGTAACAACTACTCTTCACCCACCACACCATTTAAAAGAAATATGATTACAGTGCTATGGGTAAAAAATACTGAGCTCTGTGGTACCGTGTTTTGTTTCAGCTTTTTCTCAAAAAGATACAGACTGAACTTAATGACCAGGGTTGGTCACATATTTAGCAGTGTTTGTCCTTTTTTCCTAATTTTTTTTTTAAACTATCAACAAATGAGGGGGAAAAAGCATCTAAGAATTTTAAAACTACAGTGGTAGCAGGTACCTACAGAGAAGCTTTGAAAATAATTTAAGTGTTTAACATTAAAGCAGTGTTTTTCATTCAGGACAGTAAATTGTGTTACTAATGTAAAATTAACATTATTTATCCTTTAAATTAACATTAGCTATTGTACAAATATGAAAGAGAGAACAAGATTTTGAAAGTCAATGTATACAGTGCATGTGTTTTCATATTATTCTGATAGTGCTGAATTGTCCTAAGCTAGATCACTATGAAAAAACCCAAGCAAATCTGTTTTCTATAGAGTTACAACGAGCTTTGATCCCATTACATTTAGTTTTAGTCATGTTTCACAGACATATGCGTTTGGCAGTGTAACAAAAATAAGGGGTTTTTTTCCTGCGCTGTCTCTATTTCATCTACCTTTATTAATAGTCATGATCCTGAATTCTTTGTAGGTCAATAAAAGAAAAAATATTACAGATAGGTTTCCTATGGAGTTATGTTGTTGACCAATTCTTTCCAAGTTGGCATATTTGAATTTATTGGAGTGGGCTAATGCGACTTCTGGAAGAAAATGAAAACATGTGCATCATCTATGGAAGTAATAATCTATTTAAAGAACTACATCAATGTTTCATTTTCTAAGGTTAAGAATTTATAGGGGACAGTTTGTCATCCTATTTTTAGTTCTTGGGTCTAATAATTATGAGAATGTGCTTGGATTTCAGGAGAATTTTAGATATCCTCTGTCTGGCTTTGTTCTTCTAATACGCAGCTTAATTGATTTTTATAATCTTGTAAGTTTCAATTTGCCTTCCATTACATCAGAAAATTAATTTTCTGATTAGAAGCTTCTGGGAAGTTTGCACTAAAGTGTCAGCTCATCATGTAGAAGTAGTGAGAGCCGATTGCCAGCTTTTAGTGGATGTTCAGACTAATGTATTTTCAGATGTCAGCTACCTCTGCACTAACATGAAATGCCCCGTGGAGCACAAGGAAAACTAAGCCTTCAGTTAAAAATAGATAGATCAATAGATCAATAGATCGATAGATAGATATCCTTGGTTTCAGAGGACCTGAAACTTTCTGTGTCAGACTTGGATTGGAGGCTGGTTCCAGCATGCTTATCTTGGTTTGTATCAATTAGGGCATAAAAGGACGAGAGCATGTATTTAATGTTAGTCTGTTCTGTGCTCTGATTCCTGGAATGGATTGTGGGAGAGATTGCACGTTGTCTTTTCATAAACAATGGTGAAATTATTGGCAAAGACTAAGTCAGTGGATTAGGTATGTTGTGTAGGTTCTGACATCATGAGGAGGTACAGCAGCATCAGCTTTAGTTCAGCTTACATCAGCATTCCCCATTCAGAACTCCACATACTGGTGAACAGCTGAAACAGAGACCAGACAGTAACAACCAAGTGTCATTTGTACAGCTGACATCTGTATTACTCCTATAATTTAAAATATAAGAAAATACTCTTTCTTCACTATCTTTATTTCAGAACCTTTATGCTGTGGTATTATGTGGATGACCTTTCTTTATTTATTGCATTCAGTCCAGAAATAATAACTAACTAGATCCTTCATACTGAGTCTCAGAGCATCAATATTATAGATTTGAAAGACTGTCCTTGTTCCTGGGACACAGAATTCTCTGAATCTTCTCACTGAAATAATTTCACCGACATCTCAAAAGCCTCCTTGGTTTCCATTTATGGAAGTCAGTTTTCAATGACTACAGTACTTCATCTTTTTTACTACATTGTGCAATCAGAAAAGGGAAGCTTAAGTTAAGTTATTGCCTTTATGTATTTATTTAATATAATGAAACTTTTATAACTACTGTTTTTGTTCTTGAGTTGATTTCAATGAAAAATTAATTATGACACAGGAAAAGTGTAAGGTAAACAGTAATACCAAAGTATAACATTGCAGCTAATATTAGAACAAGGTTCATACAGTCATTCATATAATATAGTAGGGATATTCATACCCTTTTTTTCATTTTCTTTTTTTTTTTAACTTGGTATATCTAGGAAATACATAACAGCTATTTTTTAAAAATTGTTCCTATTTTACAAGTGGAGAGCTAAATTATTTTTATTATGACATTTTGTGTACATGATAAATGTAGCAGACATCTGCAGGGAGTATGAATCATTGGAGTGGTCTGAATTATACTGAGAGCTTTAAAAAATAACTGGAAAATAAAACTTCGTAATTGCTTTATAAATATATTTTATTTTTTAAAAAAACTGGGGTTTAATCTGGATATATTTATTGTGTATTTCAACTACCTGGAAAAAAAACACTTCTGGATAGTTTGGTTTTTTAAAAAAGTAGTTTTGGAAATGTATCCTCTCGGAGCTGCAGTGTATCCGCTATGCATAAAAAAGGTAGCACCAAAGCCACATTCTTCAAGTTCTCTAAACTGGTTCTTAGTGGATGGCTTGATGCCCCTTTATTATTCATTCTGACTGATGGGTAGATTCTTGATCAAAGGGAAATGACCTTTGAAACAGCCTTGTCTGTTTGGGAGGATCCCAATACTGAGTTTTGAAATAGTACTTCTTCAAAGTGTTCTCAGATAGATCACATCTGGCCAGCTGTGAAAAATATGTCTCAGATGTAGGACATTTAGAGCATTCTCTGAGTGTGCTTGTTACAATCATTTCTCCTACAACCTCAAGAGCTTACTCATTTGCCATATAAGGATGTCAGACATAGTTAAATATTATGCTCTTAATTACTATGGAGTGTTTCATACAGTATTTATCCCATTGAGACAGAAGAGTGTGTTATGGACCTTTCTCCAAAAATTGCAATTGCCTTTCCCAACTGCAGATCATATAGGCAGTAAATGGCGTGTCTGTCAGCCAAGAGGCATGGAAGCTGAAGCCTTAAAATTGAGTGCTTGAAACTGGAAATTCAGTCAATGCTGACATT
The DNA here is from genome assembly GCF_015220075.1 of Falco rusticolus. Taxonomy (NCBI): domain Eukaryota; kingdom Metazoa; phylum Chordata; class Aves; order Falconiformes; family Falconidae; genus Falco; species Falco rusticolus. The sequence goes on from NC_051199.1 coordinate 27,942,536, forward strand.
GTCTTTTGCTCACCCTTATGCGTGTAGGCAGTAAAAGAGCCTTAACTCAGTAGGTCATCTTACATAGTATTCTGCAAATCATTAGTGTGACTGGGAGGTTGAATTTCATCCCATTGTGTTTCCGTGCTGTTGAGCATTTAAGTATGACACCTTTCTTTTACTGTAATTTTTGTGATTTCATTTCATATAAATCACATGAAGACTTTGTGTGAAGGACTTAGTATTTCTTGGGGTTTATGTGTACTGCAAAAGAAATCAGAATATGAAATGTGTTAGAAACATTAGGTGAGTATTTTCTTCCAACTGTCTCCCCTTTGGTATAATATCATGTATCCAAAAGTCATGAGAATCCAATGTCTACATTTAACTTCAATCACATGTTTTTTCTTACTGATTTGATTCTTAAGATTTTAAATGTATTTGACTATTCAGGTAGTTCTTCAAATGCTGAATGTTTTTTAAAATATTCCATTGCATAGTTCTGGAGAAGTGATAGTTGATATTTGCTTTTTGTTTTAAAATCTGATTTAATGTCTTCCTCAAAGTCCATAAAAAGCTTGTTTCATTTGTTCTCATCCACTTTCAGAGAAACGCTTGGAGATTTGGGATGATTTGTATGAACTGTATTTCTGAGATGCAAGAAATAGAAAACAAGTGTCTTGGTGTGAAAATTCTTCTAGTTTTTGACAAGAATGTATTAATAAGGATCTAGCTAACTTTAGATCCCTCATACATAAGTCTGGGGGAATTTAAGAATAAAGTTCTTCACTAGAGGAAATTAAAATATTGAAAAAGAACAAAATCAGCTTTAGTACTAAATGTAAGCATTTCTTGTAACTACATCCATGGTATGAATCAAAAGGAAAAAAGCAAATGCTAGTTTTTATACCTCTTCCTTGTTCTTTGTGCTAGGGGGATTTATAATTTTATTCTTCACAATGCTAACAGAGAGAATGAAAATATGGGAGGGAGATATCAAAGGATAAGAAATGACGTGCCGTTTCAGCAGAACACATGCTCTTCTTTTGCATTCACATTGCACTGGAGCAAGCGAATCCGTGGAGCCGTGTGGGTAGGAGGGGGGGGCAATGTGCCCTGTGCTGAGGCAGGCAAGGAATTAAAACGTTCAATGCAGCTTACACCCTGTCATTAGAGAGTATAAAGCTCCTTTTTTTTTATTTATTAAAATCATCTTGTAGCAGCCAGCCCACGAACCGCTGTATAATCTCTACTGTCATTTCCCGAGGCTGGCTAGCCGCTTGGGCAAAGCGGTGTCTCTGATCTGGACGGCACTGCAAGCTCTCAGTCACGCTGCTGTCACAGCTTCCTGCTGCCCCAGGAATTTTGAGCATCCATTTAAAAACCAACAAACCAAACTGATACTTTAGTAGAGGTAGATCATGTAAAGAGTAGGAAAAGGTGAAGGAAAATGTTAGCTGCAATACCGCAGAAATGCATTATGTCCTAGTGAGCCTTTCCACCTTACAAAATCCCAGTTACCAGGAAAAAGTGCAGTGATGCCGTTTTGCCTACTATTTGAATTTCTAGCTGCGTAGGAAGGCAGGTACACTGCATACTTACTTTGATAATAAGATTCTGAACTATAGTTATTTGACCTGTGCTTCCACAGCATTAAACTGTGATACTCCTCTGTGAGCACCTCTTAATTAGACTAAAATGGACGCAGCACACAAAACTATTGCTCCTGGTTCTCTCCAAAGCTAGACCAGATGTCACTACTTTGATTGCAGTAATGTTTCAATTTTTTGTTGTTATTGCAAGCATAGCAGCTGGAAATTTTGAATACATCCTTCCCCTGTACAGTAACAACAGAGAGTGGAGAAAAAGGTGGGCAAGGTATCAAGCTGTTTTTTTATGTTAGGAGGAAAACAGTATACAGGCATCGCTTTCAGAGCTTTTCATAACCCACCAATGTCCCATTGTGCCTTGTTTGTACTGACTGGTTTTGCCCAGGGCTTGATGTTTCTATATTCAGGAGCTACTGTCAACCACAGCATAAACTGAATGCATCACACTTCAGACCGTAAGCCTGTTGCACTCCTGCAACCAGTATAATTGTTTCTAAGTATTCACTTAATTTTTAGGTTGTGATTGCTTAGATTTGTGAATGAATGAGTACGCTTTAAATGTATTGTGACTAGATAACTTTTACCTAATGTACTTCAGGCATTGTGACATTCTTCATTTCTGCTGTAGCTAATGGTTTTCTTTTTTGTATCCCTGTTTTTCAAGAGTTGGACTTTAGATATCTAATCTCTTTGTTTTGCTTATTCAAACCACAATAAAAAGTTAGTTCATTGATGTGTCTTAAAAAATGATCACCCTGCAAATCTATTTATTACAATAAATCATTTCCAGAAAGTACCAAAAAAATAAGAAATATTTTCTCTTTTTCTGCAAGTGGTCATATGCTTTAGAGAAGCCAAATACTGGCAGCATATTTAATATTGCTTGGTCTACTGATGGCACGCAACTAGCCGGAGCATGTGGAAATGGACATGTCATCTTTGCCCATGTCGTGGAGCAGCACTGGGAGTGGAAGAACTTTGAAATAACGTTAATTAAGAGGAGAACCATGGAGGTAATTTTCACAGTTCAGAGCTGTGCATTCTGATTGCTAGCTTTCTAAGGCTCTTTTTAATACAAAATGGGCATTTTTAATCCTTGATAAAACATTATCCTTTTTTTTTCCCCGAGTGCATATGACTGAAAACATTTAAGATCATGAAATGGCCAAAGTTAGTAAATGGTGTAAATAATTATTAGTTGTGGAAAAGATCGGATCCATGTAAACCAAACCATGCCACCAGATGGACGAGAACTACATAACTCAGTACTTTATCCTCCAGAAAAGTGCAAAGCTCATTTAAAAAGCATGTGAAATTATCTGTGAGAGGCCACGTACAAAAGAGAGATGATACCAAGTATAATGAAAATGTTTATCCAGAAAACAATACAAATACATTGGCCAAAACCAAAGCGTCGTACTAAATAGCATTACAATAACTGTCAGCAAAGATGAAGTTGCATAACTGAGTGTAGGTAATACAGAGGAGCTTTCTTCACCTTATCTGCGTTCATGAGTTGTTGAGGTACTGATGCATTTTGTAGTAGCTGATGCTTTAATAACATTCAATGTATCCTTGTTGTTAATGATGCTGTGATGAATGTTGCTGTCTTACAGCATTTCCAGGTAAATTTGGTTTCTGACTATAACTGTAAAGAGATGTAACGTGCTTTTCTGCACCACATATTGTATTGCAGCCTAGATTCAGATCTTCCAAAACTACAGAAATTTGTCATGTATCATATAACATACATCAGGTACCTGCATGGCGCTTCCAGCTGAGTGCTGAGCAACAGGCATTGACCTCAGCGGGACCTGCCAAGTCTCAGCACTGCTGGAAATGAAACAGGCCCCTACATGTGGTTTCTGGAGCTTAAGTTTAGGATCCTTCTTTTGAAAAATCTTGGCCTTAATCCACATTTAGGTTACCAAATATCTGGGAATTAAGACAAAAATATGAATTTTTACCTTCTAATTTGTCCTCTGTGTTCCCAGACACTGACTCACAACATTCACTCTCTGAACACTGGGATAATATAAGATTTCCATTCTTACAAATTTTCCAAATTACACATTTGGTATTTGACATCAGGCCAATATTTTCAAAACTGAAGTCAAGTTCCTAAATTCCTAATTAGACCTTTAAATATTTTTTGGTCTTGATTCTTTTAATGTTGAATATGTAATTGGGAAAAGTTGTAACAACAGAAATGTTGTATTACAATTTGGTCCGGTGGGTGGGATAACATGAGTCAGTGTCTGGGAACACAGAAGACAAATTAGCAGGTAAAAATTCATATTTCTTCTTTCATTCCCAGACATCGACTCGTAACAGATGGGCTCTATGAATAATCTCCAGGGTGTTTGAATATGCAAACAACTCAGGAAGTATAGCTAATTAACCCTGATTCAGGACTAATTTTTTATTTTATTATTTTATTTAATTCCTATATGTTTATGTAGGAAAATATTACCTACAAAAAAGTTCTAGATGCATTCTTTTCTTGAGTACTACAATAGCTAAGTTAATTACGGATGTATCACTGCAGCGGACATAGCAATTAATATGTCTTTGGAAATGATTTCTAGGCTTTCATAATAATTGAGTTCAGTCGTTGTTTTGCAGTTGGTTGCATAATGGCGAAAATGAAAAAGTAGTTACCACCCTCAGAATGGTGACATCTTAAAAAAAAACCAACAAAGAACAGCCCATAAGCAAACAAAAAAACCCTGCCATAAGAGACCTTCTTAGATTTTAGCTGCCTAAAATCTTCAAGCTCAGAAATCTGTGTTGATTATAGGCAAACTGTGATTTTCTTGAAACGTTGTCCTTTGAGCGAATTTTCACAGAAATGGCAAAGGCGCAGCCTGCTCATCAAGGCCATCTCCTAAATTTCCCTTACTTCAGAGAGGTAGCATTAAAGTATATGCTAGAGCTGTTCAGCATCTAGACAATACATCTTTATCCAAATCTTGGATATTGCTGAATTGTTTTGATGATAGAATGATGGGATCGCTGAAGTGTTATATTTCAAATGTTTAAATAATCAGCAACCAAACACTGAGTCTTAAAATGGGAACTTTCAGACATCCTTGAGCTCAGATGATTTTTCTCAACTTCATGTATAATATTGTTCTTATACCTTATGTATTCCAAGTACACATTTATTGCTCCTTTCTTATAAGGAACTCCATCCAGCTCTTCAGTAATTATTCATTGTTTATTCAGACTTTATTGAACCTTAGAGTTTAAGTTTTTACCAGTGCTGTTAAAGGGCCTGTTCCCACGTAGATATGTTCTAATTGCATATTAGTATCAGCATGTACCTAAAATAAGAAAGAAATATGGTATTTCACTAGTTAGTTTTCATTTCAGTTATTGTGTGTTTATTTAACAAAATTTTCTTTTGATTAGGTGCACAATGTTATTAATGATGCGGTAGATTTGTTGGAGTTCCGTGACAGGGTTATTAAGGCCTCTCTGAACTACGGGCATTTGGTTGTTTCAACTTCTCTTCAGTGTTACGTGTTTTCGTAAGTAATACAAATCCATGAAGCTTTCTCAAGTTTATCTGTTGGAGACTAGGAGAAATTTTATTTGAAATCCAGCAGTTAACTTTTATTTATTTATTTATTTAAACGAATTGAAATATTCTATGGAACCTAGCATCATCTACAATGAAATGTATTAGAGTATAGTTGCCCTCCCCCATCATCCTTTCTTTCAGCTTCTTGCTGGTGCCATGACTGTTCATTTTGCTGCAAAAATTTGGCAGGCTTTCCTTTCACATAGAAGCTGCAGGAATGGTGACTGGATGTAAATGTATTTGTGCCTCCACCTAGGGACTCCTTTTTTTGGATTCTGCTTCTGGCATGCCATTATTTTGGAGTAGAATAGGAATGATTCAATCCTGCATCATGTTTTAAGAATATGATATTCTGTTTCGTGTGCAGAAATTTAAAGTTTACTCCTAAAGGCACTTACCAGTGAGATGTTCAGGGAGATGATTAATTCTGAACAGTAATGCAGCCTGTAGTAGGACACATGAGAGGGACTGTCCTAACTCCAGATCACTGTAAGAGTTGAATTGCGATTCAGAAATATTTAAAAAATGTATTTATTTCATATAAATATGATTTTGCTGTTTAGTAAGACTCCTAGGTTAGCTGCTCTAGTGTGAAGGGATGCAAAAATGAAGGCAGAAGTGTTATTGGATCATACTGCACAGTTATCAGTGTTGCTTGGCTTCCTAAATGCTGTTTTCCTTTTGAAAACCTCCCTTTTTAGGAATATTAGATGATTAAAATGTGTATGCTTTACTTAGTGAGTTAAACTTTGTATTTGCAATGATACGTGAAGATTAGCATTTTTAACAAATGATGAATTATTTTTTTTTCAGTACAAAGAACTGGAATACACCACTGATCTTTGATCTGAAGGAAGGAACAGTTAGTTTGATTTTACAAGCAGAAAGGTAGGTAACTTCTTGTAATGCTCACTATTAGATGTGAACATGCATTTCCTAAACTTTTGTTATAAGTATGTAATGAGATATTAGGAATAGACAAAGAGTACACAGTATCGTTGAGTAGCATGGAAAGGCTTAGCTGGTATGTTTACTGTAGGTCTATGATGGTGGTAATGAATCTTTTAATACATTATGTATTTTATACTCTTATTTATGGGAGAAAGTAGAGCTGACATCTGGGGTTTTTTTATGTTTTATATTGCTTTTTTGAACTTCTATATATTTTTTATAAATTATCTTTGGTCTCCAGATTTTATTAAAAACATTGCCAGCTATGCCAAATAAATAGTTTCGTTTTTCTTTATTTGTATTTTTAGTTGCAACACATTAATATGTTTTCCTCCTCTGTTTAAAAAAACTTTAATCTGTATTTCCTTTTAAAAATCATTTGTCAAAGAGATTATTACATATGCTTTTGTTTTAATCTGTATTTCCTAAAAATTATTTGTCAAAGAGATCTTTACATATGCTTTTGTTTTATTCTGTATTTCCTAAAAATCATTTGTCAAAGAGATCTTTACATGTGCTTTTGTTGAAGTCTTTCAAAGGACTAAGAATAGGAGTCAAAACTCTTGAGTTTTGGTTGTAGTATTAATTTTTGTGGACAAATATTGTTGGACAACTATTTCTACAAAGTGCAGCACAGTGCTCACAGCAATTTTGAATGCCTTGAATTAAACACGTATGTCCTAGTCTACAAAGATACTGCAGGAGAGAATGGGTAAGCAAGTGGACAGGATTTTGAAGATCAGTTTCTAGACTTGGAGTTTTGTGCTGCTGATTAAAAGAAATTTTGAAAATGTGGTACAGATTCTTTGGCAGTGTAGGTGATCCACAGAGACAAACCTAAAAATTAGGTAAAACCAGGCTACCTTTACAGATATATGTGCACACAAACAGCGGTTCATTTGGTGCCAGTGTTTGGTAACATTTACAATAGCTGAGGGTCTAACAACTGGCTTGTTGTTTATGGGTGTGTTTTTTGTGTCTTTGAACTAGAGATACCGTATTTACCAGTTATACAGAACATAAATAGTTCTACTTAACAATAAAAGTTTGCAATGTGTTCCTGCAAATAAGTTATTTTTCACTGAAGCCATGCATCGTGAGAGATGGTGATCAGTTCATTAAATGTCTTCTATTTTCTGCACTCTATAATCTAGTCACACTGAAGAAAATGGTACAGGTAATACTATTTCAAAGCTAGCTGTATACATTAAAGCTGTTTCTCACATACATTCATACACACAGCATCGTCTCATGGGGTGATGTGTGGGGAGTAGCATCTTACAACACCCTGTCATCAGGAGTTACAAGATTTAAATCCTGTAATATCTTAACAGATAAAGTCACAGTGATTCCAGGTAATAAGTATTTTTCATGGAAAAGATAACATTCACACTAAAACTGAAATATTCCATACAGAGCTTTCAGAATATCAACTTTGAAATGTAAAGTTTAGAAATTATGTATTTAACTGAAAACAATTTCAGGATGTTAGACAATTACCTTCAAACTGTTGAAACTATAATCATGCTTTTCTGCATTTAATTATTTACTTTTTGTTGGTGGTGGGTTGTTTTTTTTTTGGCAGGCATTTTCTCCTTGTAGATGGTGGAGGACTTTATTTATATTCATATGAAGGAAGATTAATTTCCTCTCCAAAATTTCCAGGAATGAGAACAGACATTTTAAATGCTCAGACAGTATCTCTGAGTAATGATACTCTAGCAGTAAAAGACAAAGCTGATGAAAAGGGTAAGTTCTCTGTTCTAGTAGTTCCGTGTTTACTAATAATTCGTTATGAGGCTTTCAACATCTTTGGTACAAAAAAAAAAAAAAAGCACAAAGCATAAACAATTTATCTGTGATATAAAGACAATATTTATTTTTAAAATGTATTACAATGATTGGTCTCGCTTAACATCGATGATAAAAGTTAGAGAATGATATATGTCTTTGCACTTCCAGTTGTGTGTAATGCATCAGAGAACCATGGAATCTTTGCATTAAATACTTGAACGGTAGGTTTTCACTCTCTGACATGATTTTTCTAAAGAAGTAACTCAGCAACTTTTTCTGCTTGGCTGCTGCTCTTAGAAGCTACCAGTATATTAGCTGTGATTAATTTTAGTTCTCGGGTGTTCTTTGCTTTAGTTTTTTTGGGTTTGTATCTTTACAGCATGTAGGTTTTATATGCAACTGATATGGCCATAGGTATGAGGCTGTGATGTACTCTGTCTCAGTGCTGTCTTCTTGAAGAGTTTTATTCTCTTAGCTTTTGTATTTTGGCATCAAAAGCACTGTGATTCTAAACCATAACATGGCCAAATGAGCTTCAGGTAAGTTTTTGCATTAACGAATGGTACAGGAATATCTGTTTGTCAGTCAGCTCTTTTCCTTTGTTCTCTCTGTTGATGCAAAGCTGTGAGTTTACCTGTGCAACAATATAAATTTAAGTGTCTGCTGGAGACAGACACTTCCCTTGCTGGAAAAACCCACAGCGCTGTGACTTTTGACTTCGTAACTGTGCCATTTATAGGCCATACAAGGATGACAATAGAGGGCTGGAGTGCTATCAATAGCAGTATTTCTCCTGCGATACAGCCAGTAAGGGGATTACCGGTGGGAGCAACTGTGCGCGGGAGGTGCTGTTATTGCAGAGTCAAACAGTGAAAACTTCCTGCCCGTGGTTCCAACTGACACTCGCTCGATCTATTAGCTATAACTCTGTTACCCTAGTATTAATGAATAGATTTTAAACAGATTCAGAATTTTAAAATTCTTTGTTCTGCAGCAAAGAACCACCATATCTATCTTCTTTTTGCCATAGAAAAAAGCCTTTCAGTGTGAAGTACAAAAGAAGATCCTGGCAGGGAGTTAGCCCTTTAGTACTGATTGCATGGTAGTTTTCTCAGCATATAACCTGCAACTTAAATTACTTGGTCAATGAAGAAAACCTTTATAATGATCTTTTAAAATATCCTCACCCAAACAAAAGAAAAAGTAGGTGAGGTTTTTCTCACTTCCCTGTTACAAAGCATTTTTGCTACTCTGTACAACTGAAGAATGTACAAGAAAAAAAAATACATTTTATCTTTTGTGTGAGAACAAATACTTTCTTTCATTTTGAGTAATTATTTTTAAGAGTAGTAGCATTACTAGTATGTATTTAATTTTTGAGGAAAATTACTTCAGAAAATGTTATCATCAAACACGAAGACATTAGATATCTAAAACAGCTGTGTAATAATTAAAATTTATTTTAATCAGCAAAAATATATTTCAGTGTAAATTATTAGGAGGAAAGCAGTAGGATGCAAACAAAATCTAAATGGATAAGTAAAAAGTTGTATTTTATTTCTGATCTTTTCTTTTTTACTCTGTGTGTATGTCTATTTATATTACATGAGTGTATGTATATTTGTATATTAATACATGTAACACGGGGACTTTATACTTTTGCTGTAGTGACACCTTGATGTAGTTAGAACAAAAGCAGTAGAAGTACTTTCAATAAGTTGAGGTTATATAGAAAATGTATCCATAAATATTGACTGTTCTCTATATGCGTGCATATTTAACGTTTCAATGGCAAACTCACTCTCTTGCCCTGTTCCCCTGCCTGTCTTCCTGAGCAGACTGAAGAGCATCTCCATCTCCAAACCTTTCTCATTAGTGTCCTGAAAATCTTGTGAGCTGGTTCTGCATGCAGGGTAATCTTCATCAAAATTGTAATTTACAGAGGCTGGGTTTCTGGCTATGATTTCAAGATAAGCTCTCCAAATTATTCTGTTGATAGGAGCTTCCATCAGGGCAATGAGTAGGGGTGGGTTTTTTTTTTCTTTTTTAGATACAAGCCCCACTAGTAGTGGTAAAAAGCCTGATAATATGCCAGCACATGGGAAAACAGATCCTTGGCACAGGAAACCGCGGCTTATCTAAGCCTGTTTATCCTTCTCAACTCACCCCAGCAGGAGCCGTTCTTTTTTTTCTTTGCCCTGTTTTGAGGGCAGGTCTGTTTTTCATAATGCACTGCAATATAGAAATATCTAAGATAGCTCAGTTTGATGCAGGAAGCAGTTTACATGTTGTAGCATGGAGCTCTCTACAAGCTAATTTACACTGAAACAGAGGACGCTATCACTTGCTGTCCTTCAGTGTTTTTACTTGGATACTCTTCCTCCTTCAGCAATCTAGAAAAAAGGTTGGTATCTCTGCATTTACAGTCCTTCCTCAGTCTCTAATAAAGCTGGAAGAGGGAGGTGAGCCTGTTCTTAAAATGGAGCTGCTCACCCTAGGAGCAGTTATTCTGTCGTAAGAGAACACGTGTGTTAAAAGGCACACAGTAGCTGTTCTCTTTCTCTGAGTGTTCAAAGTGAGAGAATACCCTTTATTCATATATTTCATTTATACATATTAAAAAGATCTATTTTAGGTTCTAAATGATTATAAAGTGATGTGGAATATTTCCAGACCAGAAAAAAGAAACAAAACAACCCCAAACTTACTTTCTTAAATACTTTTATAAACATTGTAGATTCACGAATAGTTAACCAATTTTACTTGTCAGTTAGGTACAGTGGTTTTCTTTAAAACTCTTAATCTCACTTCCTATAGCTAGTATAGTAGTTGTAAAATTGGCTTGTATAGCTAGATCAACAATTTCATGCAGGGAGACATGCATAAAAGTGAGAAGAATAGAACTTCTCAGAAACAACTAGGGTGGTGGGGTTTTTTGTATATTTAGTCTGCTGCCAAGAGCAAAACCTTTTTCTTCCTTTGCAAACTCAACCAATGTTTTCTGAACACCTGCTCTTACAGTTGTATTTAAAAAAAAAAAAAAAATCTGCCTGTATAACCATTGACCTCAAACCAACATCCTGTGTCCTAGTGAAGGAAATGCACAGCAGGATTAACATGTTAACATCGCCATCCTTTGGAATGAACTTGTATGTTCATCTTACGTAGTGTACTTACAGGTAGTGCTTTGAAATAGCAGGTGGGGTGTGCTACTGAACATCTGAAATGTTTCTGTCACATCTGAAAACATCCATGGACTAACGCTGAATTACGTGCTTTAAATGACAACCGGTGTTCCTTATAATGTTACAGTTTCCTCTAGGTTTGAATACTCTACCTATGCCTGTCTGAATTCATGTGCGTATTCACAGACTATGTATAAAGTATGTATGAATAGGTTTTGAACACACAGGGATATGTGTGCATCACACACACATACACTTGTATATATAAAGACAGAAAGAAAGGAAGAAAGAGAAACTTTATTTTTAAGTGAATTGCAAATTTGAGTCATCACTGGATATCCCATAAATAGAGATGGTGTAGGTGGGGGATTTTTGGAGGGTTTTTTTGTTTTATTTTTGTTTTGAGGGTGAGACAGGGAGAGTATAGAACAGATGGGCTTCTGGTAAAGATTGCAAGAATTTATATATACAATTCAAGTATATCTGGATAAAGCAGATACTTTTTGAGGAAGCCAGTTATTAATGTATTGCCATTAACTGTATCATCATGACAAGCTGAAAACCTGAACTGTCCTGCAAGAAAATATGTCTAGGGACCACTGTATTAAGAATTCAAAACAGAGCAGGTTTTTAACAAAATAGAGAATGCTTCTAAAGAATGCATTACACAATTGTTCGAAGGGCAGCTTTCTATATGATGATAATTTCTTCAGGAAAATATTCCACTCAATGGTATCACTTCCTAAACTTTCATATTCATCAAAATAATGGGTTAAGATTGAATAAATGTATCGGATAACCTTGGTAACATTAATTTATTCAGATGGAGAGTACAAACTTGCATCATATAGAACTCCATGTCATTTCTGTAAATAACCATTTGAGCTGTGATGGGAAGTAAAACATTACTTTTCTGTATCAGTCCATGATGTCATGTTTCAATGGCTATCAATGCTCTGGAAAGAAGGATATTTGAGAATTTTCACAGATCACTCCAATTGCAAAATGAGGCTATTCCGAAGCTCAGCAGACTCTGATGGTTAAGTTTTCCCAACTGTAAGATTCTTTTTTCACCAGAGTGTGAGTCATTGGTATATCTAGCACACAGTAATAAGTATCCACTTGCAGTAAATTATCCTCTGAAAATGAATGGAACTGCTTGAAAAGTCTATGAAGAACTCTTATTTGTAACTAATATTATTTTTTTTTTAATTTCTTCAGTTATCTACATATTTGAAGCTTTATCTGGAAAGCCATTGGGTGATGGAAAGCCTCTAACCCATAAGGTAAGGTGAAGAATCTAGTGTCTCTTTTTTATTATACTTTGAAATTAAGAATCAATAACGGATTTCCTCAGTAATGGGTCTAATAAACTTTTAAAGGCTTACCATCGTAATAGACAGGAGCTTGACAAGCCTAGCTGACATAACAAAAATCAGATTCTTTATGCAGCGTCGAGGTACAAAGGGATATGTTATAGGTTGTGTTCAGTTACTGGCATGTCTTTCCCATGCACATAAGAGTTGAAACTACAGGCAAATAGTTTTGTTATGCAGTAAAACATCACCTGAGTTTCCTTTGCATGTCCTCCAAAGCTGCTTTCATTAGTGTCAACCTGTTGTTAATGCTGAAGAAAAGGAACATCATCAAAAAGTTGTCTGCCTTCAGTCTGAGCTTTTACTGTCTTCAAAAATGATTGCCTGAACTGCATCTTACTTTTCTTCACTCTTCTGGTATACAAAAAAGTCAAAAATAGGCAGCTTCTTTGGAGAGAAGAAAAAACATTCATCTTTTAGGCAGCTTTTGCTTTGAGACTGCAACTTGTATTTCTGTAGTTCTGTAGTAAATTCCTGAACTGCTGACTCTTCTCTGTTGCAGTTTTAGTTTAATCTGCATGAAATTCAATTCATATAATGCCTCATTCCACAGAGAAGACACACATAAAGTGTCTTCACAATCCGGTTTTTCAAGAGTTTTGTGCCTTATTTCTAGTAAAGCATTCATTTTTTTGAATATCACATGCTTTCTGTGATACGAATCTCCAAAATAAAAATCAGATATTTTCTTTTTCCTTTTCAGACGGAAATTGTGGCAATTGCTTTGGACCAGAAAGGACTTACAAGTGAAAGAAAAATAGCTTTTATTGATAAGAACAGAGATCTCTACATTACTTCAGTTAAACGGTTTGGAAAAGAACAGAAGATTGTCAAAATAGGTAAGGAAAATTCAAAATAACGTTCAATCATGTGCTAGCAGGCAAATAGACTTTTATCTAGTAAAGAGACAAAATTTTGCTTTTTAGTTAATAGTGAAACTGGACTTGAAAAAAACATTGGAAATAGTTCTGTGGCTTCCGTAAGATAGTGGTAGAGGCAATTTTAGTACATTTTATCTAAATTTTGATAATATATCAGTTACATGTAAAGCAGCTGTTAACATTTAAGCACTTGTTACTGCATTCTGGAGCAAGCAGCTAGAAGGGTATTAGAGAAGAATGTATTCCTCAGAATTATTCAGTACAGAATCTTTCAGAAGGTTTTCTTGCAAATGCAAACTCTTAATTTCATAATGTTTTTTAATTAAAAGTTTAAATGCTGCAGGTAGATGCATGATCCATGAAGTACAAAGCTGCAGTCTGACCATTGTGTTAATTTTGGTCTCCAGTCTCAAAACCAAGTCCAAAAAACCATTATTCTGAAAAGAACTTACTTTCAGAAAGCAAGAACTGAATTTGACTGGAAGTTAAGTATGTAAGATGTTACTTTATAAACAAGGTGTTAAACTCAGTCCTTATAAAAGGAACTAAGAATGGCTAATAATTACCCTTTTACTACAGTTTGTGAAGTGTACCTTTATTTTGAAGTTTCTTGTGGAAATGCATGTTATTCTTCTATCTTTAAATTAAGGGACAATGGTTCAAACTTTGGCCTGGAACGACACGTCTAACATTCTTTGTGGGATTCAAGATACTCATTTTACAGTCTGGTACTACCCCAACACAGTCAATGTAGATAAAGATCTTTTGCCAAAAACTCTGTATGAAAAAGATGCAAGGTAATATATGCTTTTTTATCATAATAGTATTACTGTGTATTTTACCTACTTTACTCGTTCCTTAAAACATTATGTTAATTTTGGCAGCTGAAGTAAAAGCCAGGGTTGCAACTTCTAAAATTCTTCTTGTGTTACTACTTCTTGATTAGGAAATGAGGAAAAAGTGTTTTATAATTCATGTCATAAAGTTTGCAGTTGAAATGGATGATGCATATCTTGATGCATAAGCAAAATTTTAATCATATCTCATGAAATACTGCCTTAGTTGTTTGTAAAAAATCAAACAAAAAAGAAGATATGTTAAAAGTATCTGTTGGAAATTAAATGTATCAAAACATTACATCACAGATAATACTATTTCTAGCTCAGCATGTTTGCTTCAGTCTGCGCGCTTGTGATAATGAATTCAGGTGTTCTTGATGAAGGATTTTATATTTCATTCTAAGAGTTGTGGGAGCCCAAATACTTTTTACTGACAAATGTATTTGAAAATTTTTGCACAAATACCCAGTTTGCATTTGCCTTACAGCCAGTGTATGTGCATAACTAACATTTATTTTTAGTTAACATTACAACTACCTGTTGGATACAACTAGTGAATAACTAGGTGCTTAGATTTTTATGTGCTCTGGAAACGAAGTATAATCATGTTGTAATTTTGAAACAAAGATTTCTTTACATTCCTAATGTCCTTTTCAGTTAGAAAGAAGTAAATATTAACTTACCTTTCTTTCTCTACCCAGTGAATTTGGCAAAAATCCCCAGATTATACATTTTGTAGGAAATCAAATAACAATTAGAAGAGCAGATGGTTCACTTATTCACCTTAATATGTCACCTTATCCTGCGATTCTTCATGAATATATTAGTAGTTCTAAATGGGAAGATGCTGTCAGATTGTGTCGCTTTGTCAAGGTAAATGCTAATTATCAGGAATGTTCAGATATAATTTCACTGTAATATTTATGTTTTCAAGTATTCCTTTAATAATGGTAATTGCATTTCAGATGTTACATCTGATTTCCATTCTTCTGCTTTGTTGCTGATTGGTTTTGAGCTGGTCATGAAAAATTATACATTTTTCATAATTATGTAATATACAGATGCATCATTTCATAGTTGTCATTATATATAATAAAAATGCTTATTTTTATTCACAGCAAAGTCCAGTACTCACAGAAGTTAGTAATAAGCTTAACTTTTCAGGACTAGGCCTTAATATAACTGATTAAAAATTATCTGTGTCTCCACCATTGCCTAGTAGTTTTTCATGTTTTATTTCACTTGTTTTTTGTGTGATTTTTTTTTTCCCCTTTGCTTTCTTTTATATATATTTAGGCAACAGCAACAGATGAGGTGAGTCTGGGAGTCTTTAAAACTGACAATGAAAAATCTCCCCAAACCCTGCTTCCTTTCCCCCATGTAGTCCTAGAAAAGAGTTTAGCACTTTCATATGATTGCCATGACCTTAAATGGGTATTTCAATTATTTTTGTATTTGCATTATTAAATCAATACACATCCAGAAAACTTGGGTTGTATATTGATTTTTATTTTGGGTGCTAGCCCTTTAATAGTAGGCTTTTTTTCCCAGTATTTGGCAATGGGAACTGGGATTTCAGATTTCAAATGCAGTATTATGTTAACTTTTTTGAGTAATCTAAATGCATCATCTTTTAAAAATAAAACAACTGTATTGGGTGGTAATATTAATAGGTTTTTTTCTGATTGATATGAAGGTTTTCTAATTCAGGGGGTTTGTTTGGTCAAACTTCTCGTGCATCCTCTTCATTCTTATGGGCAGAGTCATCCAATGATTTTAGTCATACTTAAAAGGAAAAAATACTTTAATTTTTTGGTGCTTTTTAAATGAAATCTCAATATAGGTATCATGGTTTTTTCACTGTCCTTTTTTATGAGCTTTTCCTCATTAATCTGTTATCTGTCAACAAGTGAGGAAGGCCTTTCAAGAAAAACTGGAACAGAATCTTTATTTTCAGCGTGAAGAGTATTCACATCATCTGGTTTTAAGCATCCCCAAGTTGGATACTTCGGTCTTGGTCTTTGAAGACTTCTCCTTTGCATTGATTGACAAAAGAAAATTTTTGTCTTTGATAGAAGGTAATCTAATCTGGCCTAAACTAGATGGTGTGAATATCCTCTCTATTTGATACTTTGTTTTTGGGCTGAGGGATGACCTGGAACACCCTTACACCAAGGTCTTGCCTTGAGTACTTTGTTTATCTTTCATGATTCGTAAACTCTTCATGGAGATACAGGGCTGTTTTGTTGATTTGGGGCAACCCAGGTAGACAGTTCAAAGCATTTCTAATCAGTAATAAGAAAACGGACCATCTTTCTGAGGAAAGAGAGAACACAAGACCAATTGGTGAAAAACTCCTAGAAACTTGGTCCCTTGAATAGTTTCAAGCTGAGCTTTCAGCATTTTATCACCTAAATTTCTAAATAATAGGGAAGCAGGAGAAAAATGTGACCAAGATTTTATTAGTATTTGATTCTCTGGACAACTTTGAATCTCCCAAATTATGGGCTACCAGGAGGAATGCTTATCTTGTCCTGAATCCTGGTAAAGAGTGGGAACATGTGCAAAGACGGTGATAGTGAAAGCCTTAGGCTAAATTACTGTATTTCATTGTCTTCAGTGGGTCTTACCAGTTTTGTTTCATATAAAAGCAATTTTGAGACATGGCATGGGAATATGTTTAAAGCATGCTCAGTGTAGCTGTTTAGTCAGTTTTAAATTAACAGTAATCCTATGCTGCTTCTAAAAACCTATTCTAAAAACCATATGATGAAGTGTTTAAAAAAAAATTCAAATTTGTTATTAAACATATTTAGCAAAACTACTAAAACCCACTTAATTCCTGGACTGTGTGTGGACTAACAAGTGTCTTCAAAATTAAATTTTTCCTGTCTGACCTAGAGTTTTCACATGTGGTAGCCTAAACTGTATTAATTAGTATGTTTTAGTAGTATAGCTTTGTTATAATGTTGTCAGACTTGAAAAGATAAGATACCAAAATGTCAGAATCTTCCTAAATGTTTTTCTGAGTTAGTGGAGTTTCCTTATTGTTGTGTAAAAAAACCCAAATAATATTGCAAAAGTTACAAAAATAGAAAACAAGGTTGTAATATTATTATTACCACTAAGGTTTTCTAATTCTTAGTTCTAAACATAAAATGTACTGAAAATATCACAAAGGAGACAGAACTTTTGAAGCTCTTATTTACTTTTCAGCAGGTTCATTGTTCTACAGTCAAATAATTTTTTCAGTTATAGTACGTTTATGATAAATGTATAGTTGTTGTCAGCATCGTGGTTCCAGTGCAGTTATTTGTGAAGCCAGGTTATGATCAGCCAGCTTAAACTGATTTTCCTAACTACAGCCAGTGCTTTAGTTTCCAGCATAGTTCCACGAGCAGGGACAGGGACACAGTGACGAGGCTGTGAAGTGATACAATGGCAGGAGTTCATTACTGGCTGAGATGCTGAGAGCTAATGACTCATTTAGCCACACTGTCAGTCTCAGCTGATCACAACTTCAACATTTTTATAATGAAGGAGTTCTGAGGAAAGATGAGAAAGTAGTGACTTTCTAATAAGAGAGTTAGACCACGGTGCCCTAAATGGCATACTGAGAAATGTTGTATTGTTATGCATTATATTCAGGACTTGCATACTTCCTTTGAGAAGGAAGGATAGTAAATATTCGAAGTTGTAAGAGTTGCGTTTTTTTTTTTTTTTTTAAATTTCAGGATCAGACGATGTGGGCTTGTTTAGCTGCTATGGCAGTTGCCAACAAAGACATGACTACAGCAGAAATCGCCTATGCATCAATTGGTGAGGTAAGAAAATTTAGTTATGTATTTCTAGTTAAATTGTTGCAAAACTAATTTTCTTCATTAATTTCCCTTATTAAACTACTGTACATCTCGTTAACAGATTGACAAAGTTCAGTATATCAATTCCATCAAAGATCTTCCATCAAAAGAATCAAGGATGGCTCATACACTGCTGTTCAGTGGAAACACCCAAGAAGCTGAAACCCTGCTTCTTCAAACAGGCCTTATCTATCAAGCTATTCAAGTCAACATTAATCTTTACAATTGGGATAGGTAGTATTTCTTCAAACACAGTATGTTTATAAGCAGTCTTACTGAGGTAACCTGTAAATTATTGAGATTGGTTGTTTTATTGCAGATGCTTACCTGTACTGTAATTGCCCAGAACTGTAAAAAGATGAAGTAAATCATATCCTGACAATAACCAAAGAAGTAACTTCTTTTCTGTCATGTTTAGAAGACAAGTATTCTGTGACAGAAGTGCAAAGCATGTTTGGAAGCATTTTTAAATAACATTTTGCTTTTTCATTATTTTTGACACAGCAAAGTCCTTAGTGATACCTCAAACTGTATGTGACCCTCAAAGAATTAAGGCTGTTTTGAAATGTCTTGTTGCTAAAAATAGATACGTTGCGATTCAGACTCCCAGCACTGTGTAGGTGGATGAAATATGAATTAGGCCTGAGAAAACAAAGTAGGAATTTCTCCTTTAAACAAAAACCCACGTTTTCTAACAGAATCTTCTGAGGCCATTTACTACTAATTTCTCTGCTATTATATTCATATCACCGTAGGCAAAAAGTTGTTTTTCCTCCCCACATATCTGTGGGGTTTATTATGTTGCCTATTATGTCTCATCTAAAAACTGTATCTATCAAACATAAGTATTCCTTATGCCATTGAGAAGAAAACAGATGTGAGAGTAATCGGTTATACTAATCCAATGCCTAATCTTTCCTCCCTATAGAATATTCATAAATGCTGTGTAGCATACACTATCAATAAGTATTATGACGCTGTTCAGGAGTGGTTCCTGACTGTTACAAAGTTATTAAAAATTATTACTTTTGCCCCTTTATATTGAGAGTGCTAAACTCTAACCACTCTGTTTTATTTCCTTGAAATAAAAAGACTCGTATTGTCAAACTCCAATGATGTGATGAGGTTGTCAACAGAAATAACCGTTGGATGTTTTTCATAGCATGCATCATAAAGTAGACAGTCTTCCTTCGCTGGCTACTTTTAACCTCTTGTGACCGATACTAATGTAAAACTGCTTGGCACTATAGATTAGGAATCTTTGCCTGCAGCCCGAATGCTTTTCAGCATATCGTTTTGCAAAACCATGGTGATTGTAGTTGTGCCAGAGCATTTATATAGCCTGACAAGCCCATTTCTGTTTTATTCCAGGGCCCTAGAACTAGCAGTAAAGCACAAGACACATGTTGACACGGTCCTGGCTTATCGACAAAAGTTCCTAGAGGACTTTGGTAAAAAAGAAACTAACAAAAGATTTTTGCAATATGCAGAAGGTGTAAGTATTGCTCAGAATTATTCCTACAGCTTTAGGTCAGCCTGCCCCTTGTAGCCACTTTGGGAGGGTGGGGAAGAATTGCTCTTACGTTTTCCTTCTTTGGTTCAAATGTGGACACAGATCTTAAAATTTTTACATCTGAATACAAGTTCATAGCTTGATGTGTGGCTACTTGGCTAGTGGTAGTTGTGCATGTGGTTTATTTGAAGGTGCAGACGTGGAATGTATATATTTAGTATCTGGCAAGGATTATACAAATGAAGGCATAGTTGTTCTCTATAAACAGGGAGCTAGACCTTAGTACAGATTGAATGGGTACCTCTAAAATGTCTTCAACGGTTTTTTGTGATTTTATGGATAGCAACAATAACAAACTTTGAAGATTTCCAGATATGCATTAAAAGTGAACTACAAACCGTTCTGCTGAATGTGATAAATAGCTAAATATACAATTTCATCAAACCTCTGGAAACCCTCTATCATCAGTAGGTCATTTCAATGTATTAGCATTTCACAGATCTTAAAGACTGAGGATAGATCTTACAGTTCATAAGCTAAAAGTACCTTAGATTCCACTGAAGTCCTTGTGTGCATTTCTTTTATGAGAAGCATCACGCACATGTGCACCTTAGACAGCAATTTCACTGAGTGGCCCTTATGTCCTTCCTGCTCTTCCCCTCACTGTTCTGAAGCATTCCGAGGGTGAAACTGTGAAGAGAGACGTGTACTTTGACAGTGTCAGATCCTTGCATCCACAGTAGCTGATGGATCAGGAAATAATCTCAGCTGTTAGCTCAGATCCTTTAATTGGTCATTGTCCATTACACTTTCAATAAAGCTTGATTTCTAATGTAAGTCATTAGCTTTTAGCACTTCTAAGGATGTTTCATTTCCTAAGCAAGAATAAAAGTCTGCACAGTATCTAGCCCCCCAATGAACCATTCTGCAGTACTTTACCTAGGAAGTACAGAAAAAGAACAGATTCCAGGCACTCTTATCATGCAGCAATTTTGGCTGCTGTGCTGGAAGTATGCTTTCTACATACTTTAAATCCATTATTGAGCAAAAATCATGTTAATCCCCTGATGCTTCTGAAAGAGACTTTTTAGATAATACTGTCTTGTTTTTAAATCATCAAGAAAGCCGTAGTTTCTGGAAGGGTTCCTAAGCAATAACACCCTGTCAGTGACAAGGTGTGAGCAGAGTGACGCGGGTGGAGCCCGTTTCACCTTACACTCAGTCTTGAAACTTGGGTCTCAGACTGCAGAAGGTTCCTGGAATAAAGAAGTCCTTTTCTGCATCCGTGTTCTGGAGGTCTTATCTGCTGCCTCTGAAACTGGGAGGGAACCTGCTTAATGAAGTGGATTTTAAGCTCTTGGCTGTAGTGGTAACTAGCAAAGTTAGCAGGAAACGTTAAGGGCATTGAAGAGAAAAGCAAGATTTTGTGCTGCTATTCCTTCTCAGGGAAAAAAATAAATAGGTCTGTTTCCCTTTCACCACCTAAAGCTCCTTCTGGCTTAAGTAAGGAGTTTTTACCTCTTTACTGCAGCTGAGAGCACGGATCTGCAAGCAGATAGGGAATCTAAACAATGTGCTTAGTTGTTACATCTCACGTCTTTATATATAAGGTATTATGAACCTAATGAGTATACTGAGAATCCATATCTTGGCAGTTAGTAGGTGTCACTGGCAAGGATTGTTGGCTTCGCTGGCAAGTAGCTCTCTGGGCTGGATGGCAGAATTAGCCCTGTATGTGGTATGTTTAGCATCTGTGTGACATCTGTTATAGCAAACGCATTCTTTCTTAGAGCTCCATAAAGATTTCAGTCATCAGATCCAAAGCACCTGGACCCAGTAAATGCATCCTGAATTGAGGTATTAACCTTTTCACATGAGAATATGGGTATTGCAATTACATCTTCCCTCACAGAGAATCTTCCTTGTTATTTCATGACTTAGTTAACAGAGTAACAGCTACTCTGAAAATTCCCTGTGCAGCAATTGAGACTTTTTTCCCATCCCATCTTTGACAGTCTTAATTCTCCAGCAATGAAACTGAACTTTGCAGTTACGTTTTTGCCCGGGTTTTGGACATGTTTTTGTAGTCACCAAATGCACCATGATCCATTCTTTCTTGTCAAGCATTTTTGGAAAGACAGGCAACAGTTGTACTCCACTGTACCATGGATATTGTACTATGTCTGTTGTCTGAAGTTTCACTGAAATAGAATACAGCCGGAAGGTGATGATTCTCTGCAGCTGGAGAAGTGCCAATATAAAGCTAAAACTTATATTGATTTAGACAACAAATTTCAAACAGAAATCTGATTTCTGTTATATCGATAACTAGTGTAATATGCTATCGTGTTTACTTGGTGGACTTCAGGCGCAGTCAAAAGACATCACTGCATGTATTATTGATACAGGGCTATACTCTCAGTAATAGGACACAGAGGTCGCATCTGATTTAAATGTAATGACTTGATCCAAGTTATTTTTGTGTTCTAATGGGTTTTTGCCAGACACAATGAGATGTATTAGTATTTGTTAAGATATCAAGCTTGTTTTATTTTAAAGGTGGAAAGCTCAGTTTGTTAGAACTCAACTCTGCCTTCATACATTCCATTAGTGTGTCGACAAGTTGTCGCTTATATGTGAAGTGCTGTGTAATGATTGATACATAATGTTTGTAATCGTAATTTCAAATTGTCTGTTTAGTGTATAGCTATCTGTTTGACCTCTCTATATAATGCTAGTTGACCTCTGCGTACTCCCTTTTCTGTTCTTCTTACAGCTGGAAGTTGATTGGAATAAAATCAAAGCCAAAATAGAGATGGAAATTGCTAAAGAACGAGAACGAGCAGCAACCAGTCCCGCAGTGAGAGCCAGTGTAACTGTACAGCAATAACTGTCCTCTTGGTTGCCTTAATGAGCGCTTCTTGGATATTTTGTACTGGCATATTTTGACACATTAAAAAAAGTCTCAGCAAACATTTTGTGGGGAACAGGAGTGAGAATTGCTGTGGTTCTTGCTAATGGCTGGATGACAGGCAGAATTATTGATTCACTACAGTCTCATTTGGATCTGGGTTTATGTTCTGATGGCCTAACTCCAGCGAGTAGTTACCTTGTAGTCCATAATACATGTATGACAAAAAAGGAAAATTTACTGTCTTTCCATTAGTGGCTTTTACATTTTCATTGCCATTAAAATTATTTAACCTCAGTTGCCTCCAACTACCAATTTCCCTGTTTAAGCAGCTAGTTAAGTAGTTTGGTTATTTCTGCAAACTCAGGGACCTCTGAAAAGACTTGTTTAAGTTGCCCTAAGACAAATTCAGCAAACTAAGTGTTGAACAGTAAAAAAAGGATTTGCTTGCACCTATAAATACAAAGGAATATTTTATTCACAGTTATGGTAATACATACTTCTGGTACTACGTATGTATGAGCAAGTTCTTTAATAGATGATTTCAGATTACTTCAGCAACTCAGGTTTGTTCCTGCAGCAAACAATTTAGCAATAAAAGGTATTTTCTGAGATAAATAATTTAAAATGCAGTGGAATGTGCTTTGAGGGTTGTTTGAAGTAACACACAGAATTGTTGGTTGGTTTTGTAGCATCTAGCACGTATAATTGACAATATTGAAAGCTTCCTTAAGGCTGAAATACCATACTCATTTAAAATAAGGAAGAACTTCCCACATATTTTTTTCTGCACCAAGCACTTGATTTGAAAATACTGTTTTTACATTTGTGTTGTTTCAAGATATATTTTTGTTTTACATATGAAAGTGGCTGCATATGCTAGATGTTCTTTGCAGAAGCCTTTTGCGTTACAAATATATGAGCAAGTTATTCATAACTGACATTGTATAATATGTATCTTTGAAATATTACCATCAAAATGTTAAATATCTGTATATCTGGCAAACGTTTTTGTAAATCATTATATGATGGTTTTTTGCACAGCTCATAAATTTCTTAATAAAAACGGAATTTTTTTTAAATGTATCTAGTAGGTGATGCATTAAGTGATCTCTGTTGATTTACCTGACTGCTAAATAAAACAATGTATTTGATGTAGCTCATTTGAAGCTCTGCAGTATTCTGGTGTGCTGACATGTGGCAAAGTAAACACCTTCCGTTAACTTGCAGAAAGCACTTACTTTCCAGAAATGAGCCCAAAATACCACTAATGGCAAGTGTTTAATGTTAAATTTATGAAACTTGGCTCAGATTTGTAATGCAATGTAAGCAATTTTTGAAGACCAGTCTAGCGGTGCTACAAAGTTCAGGATCTCGGCTCAATCTCGCTCTTTTATTCTTGGGCCACTTGGAGGTACAGCAGAGGCAGCAAATTCACTCAGCTGCTTAAAAGTGCCTGGTGCAACAATTAGCCATGGCAAAGACTGAGATAAAACAGTGGGATGGATGCCACGCTTGCAAAGGTACTGTCTCAGACTGGCTGATCTTCAGCCGATGCCGATGTTCACAGAAGGTGGTACAGCAGTACTTCAAGCTGGCTCTCCATGTCTTGGTATTGATGAGAAGTGTTCTATTTTAGGTGATGGGAAAGGTGGGTTAGTTCCTGGGCCAAAGCACAAGGAAGACTTTAAGGTATTTATTGCTGATGAGATCTGGGTTTTTTCCGTGCATATCCAGTCCTGAACGATATGCCATGTTTGTGTTAAATAGAATACAAGGCAAAATAAGTATCTTGGAAAAATAAATATTTGGAAAAAATATTCTTTATTTTCACCAGGTTCTAATATGCAGGTAACCTGGTACAATTCCAGCCTTGGGTATGAAACCTAGATTTCAGAATATTCTCAGAAGGAAACATTCTTATATGGCTTCCCTGGGATTGTTCCAGGGTTTTTACGTATCACAAGTGCAGTTCCCAGAAAAGTTCCATTTGCCCAGTCCAAGATAATTTTGTGCTGGTTTGTCTGGGGTTTTGAAGTTCTGCACTGTGTCTGTACCTGTTTTCAGTAATTTTCAATAGTTCATTTAATGCCATCTGTTAAGTAAAAAGAGATAACAGAAGGATACAGATGTTTTGGGTATGTTAACAAGCTGCAACAAACCAAACCTTGGGTATCTGCTTCAGTGGGCCGTTTCTGATGTATTCAGAAAGACTGGCATATTAGCAAGTGCAAAGTAAGATCGAAAGTACTTTCACTCTACTTGTTGTGTTTGTGTCATACTACCTCCTTGTCCAAACCCTGATTTAAAACCTTCCAGAGCTGTAAATGAAATAGCTAAGCAATTACTGGTTGTATTATTGTCCAGTGCAAGAATACTTGATTCTTCAATGATTTAAGAATACCTATTTTAAAAATGGATAGCACCCTATTTAATTATTGACTATTTAATTTTAAACATCATAAACCTATTTAAGAAGTAGGGATTAACGCAATAGAAATGTAATTGTTTTAGTTGCTGTTGTGATGGATCAGTTACTCAAATATAACCCCAATTTTGCTATAGCAGGATGCGTATTCCAGTTCACATACTTCATTTGACCTTGACCACCATAGATTCTCTCTGGTTGTAAGAAGGGAGATTCAAATGGGAATGTGAAAAGTGTATCTTTAAGTGAGGTAAAGGTAAATGCTAAGCTGGCTGTTTAAAAGCCATAATTGAATTAGGAAAGCAACATACTGAAAAGATGTTGTGTGAGTTAGGTAGCACTTCTGTCTTTTGAATTTTCAAACATGGCAAACGATGTAGTTGGCTCTCCTTGCACGTGGGCTTGGAAATAATGTAAAAATTTGCTGATCTTTCACCCCATTCTAGTACTGTAGTGAGGAACAAACCTAAGCAATCTGTTAATGTCAGTACCCTGCCCTGCATTAGAGGACACCCATTTTTACATCCCAGCCTTCATGCATTGTCCATCATCTGGCGATGGACAGACCTTGCCATCTGTCTGTTCCGTGTGGACAGTTTTCTGTTTACAATGCACAGCAGCCACCCTATGTTTCTAAGGGGAGTTACTGATGGGTGACTGCAACGAAGAGCAGTGAAAAAAGCATTTTCGGAACTTCCTCTTGGATTTGAAAATTAAAAAAAATTTAAACCTTGCCTTATGCCACATTTTAACTATCATTTTGGATGCAACTATTCCAGATAATGCAAATGGTTAAAGAAACATGCTTCATTTTTACTTCCAGCTTCAATTTTTTATGGTTTGCATTTTTTTAATAGTCCAGAAGAAGAAAGAAAAGTATTTTTTGTATTCTGATATTTAAGACAGTAAGACTTTGAGATCTATGTTTGTGGGATTTTATTCTTTGGAACTGGAACAGGGTGAAGCTTTGAATCATCTGACGTGAAGGCTGAATTTCATAGCTTGTATAGAACCATTCCCTACTGCAGGAAAACAAATCTTCATCTCTAAAAGATGCTGTGCATAAGGTGACTGCAGATATATCAATTTTACACCAGAGGCCAGAAGCTGTGTCACAGAAGCATCTTTGTCTGAAGGAGGGGAGAGGTAACGGCAGGTTACCGAATGCCAGCCTTTGGCTCTGTGGCTTCGTTGTGCCTCTCTGCCACACAAATCCAGCTGATTTTTGGATTCCAAGAAGCTGATGTCCATAATGCAGTCAGATGGTGGAAAGCCAGGCAAATTATGTAACTTGGAAAGGTGTCAAACCTCAAACCAATCAACATCGATAACCGTCATGGCACTCGATGAAGGTGGCCAGGGTTGTCATTCCCTTATTGACAGGTGAAGCCACTTGCCTGTGGTCACCCAGCAGGCCTGCGCGAGTGGGCAGCGGGACCAAGCCACCTCTTAGCTGAGCCCTGCCTGATCCGGGGAGCTGGGAGGAGACCATCCTCTCCCCTGCTGGAGACCGGGATAGCTGGTGACGGCTCTCAAAACGCCGAGGAGCCAGTGTGCAAAGCAGGTGCTGAGCTGGAGCTGTGCAGCTCCCGTTGACTAACAGAAATGGCCCGGGCACGTCTGACGGAGGGGGGGCGGCGTGGGCTGCCTTCAGCTGCAGCGGGACTGCATCCAGAGCTATCGACCTGCCTCCTGCAAAAAGGTACAAGTCACTATCATAGATAACAAAAAATGTCCTGTGGTCCTCTCAGAGTTAGTCTTTGCCACTCCTTCAGCAAATACGTAGATTTTAATGAACAGTGAATGAAAATATTGGTGGTAAAAGGGGGTGGGGGGGAAGAAGTGCTATCCATTGAATTCTGATGTGTCGGTACTGCTGATTCCAGAAGAACCAAATAGGAATCAAAAAGTTGGTATTACATGGACAGAGTGAGTCTTAGCAATGCCAAATGCCTCAAAGCTGTGAAATATGCTCCTTTTCAAGCAGTAAAGCGATTTGAGAGCTGGATCATACTGGCCTGGTGCCAGCTTTGATGTGATTTTTTGGGCATATCTGGTAAATCTCCTTGAAAAGTGATGTAAGCCCGCTGTGTTTGGTTTGGGTCCCTTGACTGAAATGATAAATTCCTTTACAGTTTAACTTTTAAGAAAAAATTAACTGGGAATTTTTGTCATTTGTAAAACAGAAGGTACCATTTTGGCAAGATACGAACCTCGTATTTTGCCAGAGTGATGCCCTTCCTGCAGCTGTTAGCTTTGGAAGCGTACAGGATTAATTGGTCAGCTTAACCGTGATACAGGCAACTTGCAGGTATGCCAGTAAAGATTCTCCCGCAGCGCCTGTGCTGTCTTCTTTAGAGCTATTAAAGAGCTAATGCTTCTTTGCAAGGGACAGATACCTGCTGCTACTTTTCCTACTTTAAAGCTTTAATAAAAAGTTGAGAGGTGGAAAAATGGAAAAAGTGCTTGGAAATGGGAGTGATCTGCCTGGTGCTGGATGTACCCTCAGCCTAGTGAGAAGAAATGCACGCCCATGACAACGAGCACTGACACTGCTTCCTAAAAATGTGAATAAACTAGGAGACATCATTTCTTTCAGCTTTCCTTAAGAAACTGGAGCATGCAATCCTCAGACAAATAAACAGTTGCAAGTGATTACTCTTTCAGGAATTAAGTTTTTTTGGGTAGACACATCTGCAGTGAATGGTCAGTGAAGAACTTAATTGTTACTGTAATTCCAAATGTTAATCAATGGGTTTCCATATAAATTAACCAATCTGCATATTAATTCCTGTTCAAAACAGAAAGTTCTAAGTCCAAAATAGATATGTGGTATGATTTTACTCTGTTTCAATTATTGACTGGTTTATATTGATGACTGGGAGATGAGGACAGCCAGTTGCGCTTCTACCTTGCTTATCCATAGAAATAAGAATTTACAACAAAAACCCCTAAGGCCAACTGGCATTTAATAACAAGATAGCATAAGTTCTGTTCTATTTTGTAAATTAATATGAATATGATCAATTAAAAAGAAGAATCTGGGGTTGATTGTGATATATCTAGAAACAAAAGCAAGGTAGAAAATACTATGGAAAGAATGATAACAACCATGGAAGGAAAAAAAATGCAAGAATAGGCACTAATGTCTGTCTGTTAAATCCATGATCACTGTGGCCAAGACCTGGCAAAGGTGTGTGCATGTGCTGCCCTTCACAGACCATGGATAATCCAGCTCAACTCACAGAGGTGTGTAGGAGACAAAACCTTTCCGTCCTGTTTTTTTCTGCTCTTTTTCCTTTGGATTGGAAGCTTGTAGTGCTCTGGATGTTGAGATTTCCTGTAAAATACCAACCCTGCAGCTGACTGCATGTCATTGCAAAAAAGCACACCAAGACCTGCCAGTGTGCCCCAGGACCAGGTTTCTGCTGGTTTGCTTAGAAAACTTAAAGCTGAAGGTATGTAAATGATGAAAATCTCTGCAGAAGCAGATATGAAATTTGCTTAGTGAGCACAAGAGAGCCCAAGCAGGGCTTAGCTGTTTGCTGCTGCTCTAAAAAGGGACAGATTTCATTTACATTATAGCATGGTGTCCTGGGAAGCCAATTTGGCTTCTTAAAGTTGTATTGTTTTCAGTTGCCTTATTCACTTCAGAATAGTCAAAGTTATAAATAACCAATAATGGAAAAGCTAGAAGCTTTCTAAAACAAATGTAATTCTTGATGATGTCATCTAGAGATAGGGAGAAAATGGAACAAAAATAAAAGGCAATTTATTGGGGTTTGTATTTCAGGATTGATATCATAGAATCGTGGTTGGAAGGGAACTTAAACATATTAAGCAGAAATTCTGAGGCTTCCATTTCTTTATTGTTGTGAGATCAGAGATATCCCATGTCACACTTACTCAGCAGCTCCCAAACCAGCTGACATTTCATGACTCCATAAATACAGTTGTGTTACCATCATTGGTCTGAACGTATATGTGATTTGAATTGCAATGACTATAACGTTACTTGGGTTTATGCTATCAGTGGAATATGCAGATGATTGTGCACTGAGCCTTGTCTTAATATAAAGGGAGCACGGCCATTACCTATTCAGCAGTTGCCACTGTTGTCTGGCTGTTGTCCTCTCCTGGGATCACCTCTTTGCCTTCCCCTAAAATTGGACATACTAACATGTCCTCTGTGGCATATGGATTCCTCTGCACTGCTGTTTTACTCTGTAAGGTATGGGGAAAAGTTGGGGAGCAGAGACGTTTTTGTGACTTGATTGTATGTAAGAATCTCTGTTTCCGAAGTATATTTTTATTGATCCAATTCAGTCAAGGGTTGCCCCGTGCTATAAAATTTCAAGTACTGACATGCAAACTGTTAGTTTTAATTCAGGTACCTTCACCCTACTCTTAAGGCTTTTAATGAGAACTAAGTGCTTCATATGAATATATGATGGCCCGGTGTCTTCAGAGAAACGGAAGGTTGTGTTCTTTCCTGCGCAGAGCTAGGCCGTGTGTCTGCAACAATCAGATTAACAGATGTACAAGGAATATCGCCCTGGCCGCCTGGCTTTGTGCAGTCATGCATGCGGGCCCTGCGCGTGGTCTCCTGCCGGTTCCACAGCCGAGCAAGCTGGGCATTCCCAGGCCCACGGCACGCTCCCAGCAAGGGGAGCTGGGGATGCAGCACCGAACTGCAACCAGCTCTTTCCATCACCCCGTCATCGTGCTGGAGGTGATGTCTTTGTATCAGAGGCAATGTCATCGTCCCAGAGGTGATGTCCCCGAGTCAGCTTCCTCCTGGATGACTTATTCCGCTTCTTCACCGGCCCGTGCCCGG
Source organism: Falco rusticolus (assembly GCF_015220075.1). Classification (NCBI taxonomy): domain Eukaryota; kingdom Metazoa; phylum Chordata; class Aves; order Falconiformes; family Falconidae; genus Falco; species Falco rusticolus. Next base: position 27,972,286 of record NC_051199.1, read on the forward strand.
GCTCGGGGGCTGAGCAGCGGTCCCTGGCCATCGTGCTGCCCAGCCCACGCTCCCGGGGAGGCTGCAGGTCCCTCCAGGGCTGTGGCGTGTCCCTCTGGGGAGCCCTGGTGTGCCCTGGGAACCCTGCACATCCCTTTGGCAGAGTCCGGTGCCCGGCCTTCCCAGGGGCTGGGGTCTGCCCGGGGGTCCGTGAGGTTCTTCCCAGAGACCTCCGTGTCTGGCACCGCACCCCTCCTGGGGCCGCTGCTGGCCCTTAGGGCTGCGCGCCAGCCTGGCCCGTGGGGACCGTGGTGTCCTTCTGTCCAGCGGCGTGTCCCCATGGGCCCTCCTCCGCGGGTGCGCAGCGGGGTGAGGGCTCAGCCGCGGACCCCCAGCCCCATCCGCGGGGGCTCAGCCGCGGACCCCCCGGCCCCAGCCCCACCCGCGGGTGCGCAGTGGAGGTGGCGCTGCGCCTCTTCGTAGCTGGGCAGATGCTTCACCTCCTCGTAGCGGGGCAGCGGCGGCAGCTCCAGCCCCGGCCCGGGCGGGGCGGCGGGACCCCCGGGCTGCAGCGGCGGGGCGGCGGGCGCGGCCGGGGGGCGGCGGGCGGCCGGGGGGCGGCGGCGGGGCGCGGAACAGGCGCGACGGCGCAGGGCGCAGCCGGCCGCCAGCAGCGCCAGCAGGACGAGCAGCGCCGCCAGCCTCCGCGCCAGCCAGCGCGCCCGCGGCAGCCAGGGGCGCCCCGCCGCCCGCCCGCCCCCCGCCCCCCCGCAGCCCCCTCGGGCGCACGGCGCCGGCCCCCGCCCGCCCGCCATTCTCCGCGCCCCGCGCAGCCCGGCTCCGCTCCCGGCGCGCACCTTCCGCGGGGCCGGCGGAGCTCCCCACGGTCGCGGGGCCGGCTGGCATCCCGCGCCCCTCCGGCGGCAGCGCCGGGTTTTATCCGCGCCCGCCGGGCTTTTATCCCCGATGAAAAATTGATGGGGCCGCTTGGCGGCGGTTCAGGGGCTAATGGGGCGGCGGCCGTGCGGGACGGGGCGCCGGGCCAGGCTCGGCCTCTCCGCCAGGGCGGTGCGGGTCTGGCAGCCCCCCGCCCGCACCCGGCCTCTGCCAGTGTTGGGGGCCACCAGCGGGGTGTCCCTGCCACCCGAGCTTTACACTGACTGTGCCCCAAACCTTGCCGCTGCACCGAAACCATCTTCCCTGAGTGGGGGCAGGACCCCCGAGTAGGGATAATCTGTACTTGAGGGCATGCGGGTGAGTGGTACCCAGGGATGTGGGGATGAGCAATACACAAGGACAGGGGATGAACATAAGGATGTGGGGAGGAGCGGTACCCAACGACATGGGGTTGAACCTAAGGATGCAGGGATGAATGGTACCCAAGGATACAGGGATGCATGGTGGGATGAACCCAAGAATGCAGGGATGATCGATACCTGAAGATGTGGGGAAGGGCAGTACCCGAGGATGTGGGGATGAGCGGTACCCAAGGATGCGGAAATGAGCAGTACCCGAGGACAGAGGGATAAGTGGTACCCAAGGACAAGGGGATGAATGGTACCTAAGCATGCAGGGAAGAGTGGTAGCCAAGGACATGAGGACAAGGGATACCTGAGCCCTGAGCGACCCATGGGAGGGGAAATGCAAGGTGCAGAGCCTACCACTGATTTTGACACTTAAGGACAGCTGCAGTGACAGGCTGGCTCCCTGGCTCCTGTGCAAGGCACAGATGAGAGTGAGATCTTCATTCTTCCTCTCTGTTGGTTTTTATTTCTACTGTTAAGGTTTCGTAGCTTTTTGCCTGTTGGCAAGGCCCAGGGGTCCCTGTGTCACCTAGAAGTGACCATTGCCCATGCTTCTGGGGACCCAATCCATCACTTGATTCAGCCCCCATAACTGAAGACCCTCAGCTGCATTGTTTGCTGATTACCCTCAGCTCAGCTGCAAAAGTCCTCAGGCAACTGGGAGAGGAGGGGGAGGTCTAATCTAGTCATGGAAAAACTTACTAATATGAAACATGGCAAAAAATGACCAGCACTTTTCTGCTTGGTTTCCTTTTGGGTGATCGTGCCAAATCTGATACACGGCAGCTAACCCACCTACGTGACCCTTGTGTGTAACGTTTTCGTTTCCTTTGTCCTGTTTACTCAACCCGTAATGATTTAGTTGCTGATTTCTGTCAGCGATACTCCTGCTGTCATCCCTACGTTTGGGTAATTCATGCCTACTGTATCTGTTACAGATTTTGTGGCACTCAGGAGGAACGATGGGAGGAGAAGGTTCTCAGCCATGGTACAGCCTTGGGCAGAGTTTGCATAAAAATAATCTGAAAGGAAGGAGCAGGTCAGTGGTGCTGGGCTGCTGGTGGACGATGAGAAGCCATGATTACCTTCTGGATTTTCAGGGGTTTATTCTGCGCACATTTCCTCACTTTATGGACATTTCTCCCTGCAGAAGGGCGCTGGAGCTGGGAACGGCAGGAAAGGTGGGCTTCAGGCACGGAGCGGGGCACAGCCCCAGCCCCAGCTGCTTTAGAACTGACCTACCCGGGCAGCACTGGCTCTGCCACCCTACGTGAAGGGGTGGCTGCGGGGACCCCAGCCCTTTGCCTTGGGGACATGTCCCAACCCATAGCCAGCAGGATCAGGGATGCTGAGCACTGGCTCTGGGAGCAGTTCCCTACCATGCCTGGGGCTGCATTTGCTCCACTCTTGATAATAACTGATGTGATTTATTTGTTTTAAAGCAAATATGGTGGTGAGTAAACAGCAGGGTGCCCAGTGAAGCCTATCAATCCGTTAATAAAGCACTGCATTTTAACAGCATTTCTGATAAGCTGTAACTCCGCAATCAGAACACTATGAAATATTAAAGCCTGTTGATAGCTCATTAAAGCTAACATTTTGGCTGGCCCTCCAGCATGTGTGCCGCAGGCTGAGGATCAGCTCTGCACCCTGTCAGACAAGGAAAACCATGGCTGGAGGGAACAGGGTGCTGCGATAGCAAGAAATGAGAACTAAAATTGTGTCATGCAGCTATGCTCACACCAGCAGCCCCAGCTCCCACAGCCCCACGCCTGGCTTGGGAAAAAGCAGACACACTGGTTCCTGGGGGGTCAGGGCCAGGGGACTTGTCCCAGCTGGCTCCGTAGCTGCGTGAGGATGCCTGCAGCCATCCTGGGGCAACGGGTATAAACACTGGGTCCTCTTCAGGTTTGGGGGGTTCAGGGTGGTACATCAGTGGAGCTAGCTCAGCTGCTGGTTGGGCTTTTGGAAATCTATGGAGAGTGTCTTCTGCCCGGCTGTGGGTTCCGTGTGGGTACGGTGGGCAGGTGGGTAATTGTTTCCAGCAGGAGTAATTGGTGTCATGATGTGAGTAATGAGACTGTAGGCAGCTGCAGCTGCTAATGGGGATGATGGATAGGTGATTTTTGGAAATGTGGCTGTTCTGCTGAGGGCCAGTACGGTGTAGACACTGCCTGCCAGCTCCCTGGGATGGTAACTGGTGAGAGAGGGGGGCTGCAGCCGTTCTGGGACCCCCAGTGGCCTTGTCACCGGGCAGGGAGCTGGACCACCAAGCTGGCCTGGCTGGGGAGGCGGCAGCACCGGGAAAGTGAAAACTGGAATGTGCCAAACCACCCACCACCACCACCACCCCCCCGTGCAGCTCCTGGGGGAGCTGCCCTTGCTCTCCTCCTCTGCATGCAGGACCTTGAAATGGGGGGGATAAACACCCGCCCGCAGGCGACGGTCCAGCTGGGGAGTGGGAGTTTCCTGACTCATCCGAGTTCTCCCAGAAGATACGCTGAGTGTGGGGGGCAGATGTGGTGATTCACCACATCTGGGGGAAGAGATGCTGTGGGCCAGGCAATGCTGGTGATGTGGAGATGTGGCGGGGTCCCCCGGGCACAGCCCGCAGCACAGAGGCAGCTCTGCCTGCTCGCCAGGGATGTGCATTTCAGAGCTGATGCTCAGGCTCGATGCAGCAAAGCAGCCAGGTGAGTCTGGGGTTCAAACCTCATAATTCACCTTGTAATTTTCTTAAATGAGCCTACAACCTGTTAATTACATCTATGTTAAAGCCATAACTCAACAGTTTGAACTGTCATACTGATCCACAGCACCGAAAGCTTCTGGCAAATCAATGCCATCAGCTACTGAAGCGTGGCAGGCGTCCGTGTGTGCTGGGGCAGTCCCCACGTGCTCCGAGAGGTGTCTTCTGGTTAGATCTAAACATCGTTGCTCTTTTTTCCAGGTTACTGACTCCAAATGCCAGGCTGTGTATCGTCCTGCAAGTGTTCTTGGCAGGGATGGGAGTGCAATAGTAAAGCGAAGTGTTGTTTCTATTAGCAGCAGCATCATTTGTAGGCAGTTCAAGATTCTTGCCATATTGCCGTGATCCTTCTCACTGATGAAAGAGAAGTGAAATTACAGGTGAGGTGGCCCAGATGTTTGTCAGAAGTAGTCTTGAAAATTGTCAGGTTGCTGTAACATATGTTCTTTCAACTGTGTATCTACAGATGCGCCTACCACTTAACCATTCAAAACCGTGGCTTCTTTAGATCTCAAGAAACCAAGCAAGACCCTGATTACCACGCTTGGGAGCGAGACCTACAAAGCAGGCACCAGCACCATGGCACAGCACCTCCACGCTCCTTGCCCCACCACCCACACCATGGTCCTTCCATTGCCACCAACGTCCCCCTCCACACCACAGCTGGGCTGTGGCCACAAACACTTGTCCGCAGCTGGGTCATGGCCAGGGGAGAAACCCTGTGGGCAATGAGGGAAGAAGAGACACAGTTTTCTGGGAAACTACCTGAAGGTGGGGAGCCAAAAAGCCAGGACACGTCACCAGTATTAGTCTCCTAGCAAAAAAAGGTGTCAGAACTTTGGTTGTGAGAGCTCCTGCATGAATTTTGTTTTATATATATATATTTATTTATTAAATATTTATTTATTTTTATTTTTAAATGCTAAAGCAGAATATGAGTAAAGGAGAAGCCTTTCACCCTACACAGCTGCCCCAAACACAAGTGCAGATGGGAAGATCTTGCCCATCCGAACCGCTCTCCTATTTCACTCTTCCTTCTTCTCCTCCTCTGGATGCCGGTGAGCACTGGGCAGCCTGGGATGGTCCGGGCCATTCCCAGGCCTGCAAGGAGATTTTTTGTGCCCCGCAAACACAACAGAGCAGTGGGGCAGCCCCCGGACTTGCTGAGCATAAATCATCATTAACGGCCGCATTGTGCTTCCCTCACCCCAAAGTCTGCTCCTGTTACGAGCTATGAGAAACCCACTTTGCGGCTGCCTGGAGTCGCGGGTGAACACTGGGGCAGCCGAGCGGTTTCTGGGAAGGAGCTTTAGAAGTTGATTTTCTCCAGTCTTGCAGGGAATGCACAAGTATCGATCCTGCAAATGACCCTTGCAGAAATACATCGATCCCTTTGGAGCAGCGGATCATTAAATACTTGACTTCCAGATCTTTCAAATGGTGCCAAAGTGCTGACCTGGCAAAATAGTTATTTTATAGTGCACATGATTGTCCCTGCGACCACTAGCATTTGTGTAACTCTGAACTCACCTTCATGGGAGTCAGCTGCCTAAAATACTCTTTGTACAGTGATGCTTCACATCTGCATTTCCTTTTCTCTTATATGTTTTCCCCTAAATATGGAAAAACTTAATAGAAAAAACATAAAGAAGCTGAAGTTGCTTTTTTTGGGCAAGACTCTGAAAGCCGCACACATGGTGAGCATTTGGTAGCCAGAATAATCCCACGGACTGATGGAGGGAAGCGCAGCTTTGGATGGTGATCTAGATCGTAGATAGACACAGGCTCAGCCGTCACAGCTTCAATGATATTACGATACCTAGCAGACCCAAACCTTGTGATAGTTGAGGCTTTTGTAGGAATTATGGAGCAAATCGCCGCTGCGTTGGAGGATGTGCAGGCACAGCATGTTGCATTTTGGGCTCTGTTACAGCCCTTCTGCAAATATTCCTCTCCCTGGTTCCTGAATCAGTAAATGCGGTGCCGTGAGGATGGTGTTTCAGGGTGCTGGGTCAAGCCATGTATTTTCACAACAGTTTGCCAAAATAAAGAATATGTAGTTTTTAACATTTCTATTAAAACTGCTAAAGAAGCCCTTAAGAAAGCCCATCGGCAGCGAGCCGGGAGCACTGCTCAGGGAAAGCTCTGGGCTGGTAGAATTCAACACACAAAGCCGAGATCTATTGCTTCACATTTTTCAAGCACATCTGTAACTGTAATAAGGCTTAAGAAACAAGAAGATGACTCTGCATATGTAAAAAAGAAAAGCCAAAAAAAAAAAGGCCATTACCTCACAGCTCAGAAATCTCTACTGCCAGCAAATATTTGCTGTGAGACTATGAAAAAGCAGAGAGAGAGGCTGAAACACTCCTGCATGACTCTGATCCTTCCCGGGCTAGGTCAGTTCTCTTAATCAAGGTTAGATGTCCTCCAGAAATGAAATGTATTTTCTTCAAATAAATTAAAGCTGGGAATATCGCAGGGCAATGATACTGATATCAAGTGTGCCATCAGGCTTCCAAGGTTGCACGTTGCAGTTAATGTATTCTATTTTATTCCTTCTACTAAAAATAGGCATTAGAAAGTTTGGACCGTACTAGTCCTCCCCTTGCAATAATTCCTTGCAGTTAGGACTTGAAACCTTTGACTCTGCGGAAAGGCTCCCATTCATGCAGGGAGTTTTGGCTGAGGCTTTTACTGTTACAAATAGCAAACATCTCTTCATATAACGCTCATATAATAAGGATGATTTTCTCCAATGGCTGTTTTTCTTCTGAATCAAAATTATATTCATTTCTAAAAATAATTTCAGGATTATAACCTTGATCCAACACCATCCCTAAGCACACATTGGATTTCAAGCCCCACAATGGCAGCGAGACCCTTGGGAGATGGGCCGGTGGCTGCAGGCGGGGAGGGGGCTGGGTGGCCGCGGGTGGATGTGACAGCAGCTGAACACATAAATGCTGAAATATATTAAAATACAGAAACAACCAAAAGGCAATAAAGGACAATTTGTCACAGTTGGAAGGATCGCTGCAGTGGTCTGGAATAACCAAAAAAATTAATTTTTTTTTTTTTTTTTTTTACAGGGGGTAACAATTTTCCGAGCTGTGGTCCTCGTTAGTCATGCCATTTCTCAAGAGGCTGCCATGATCCAGTCATGAATTTCTGAGATGATTTCATCTCACTGTTATTTACAACTTAGCCCAAAAGCTCAGTCTCTTCCTATTATTTGTGGTTAAATATAGCAACGGATTCTTTCCCATTCCTTTTTCTCTTGGAGCAGTTTCTCTGCCACCCACACAAATCGCATGAGTCAGAAGGCACACGAAGGAGCGGTTCCCAGCTGGCTGGGCCCTCACCGGCTGCCTTCGCGCATCCCGAGCTCACCCCAAGCATCAGGAGGTGAAATAATGTCTGTCTGCTTGCAACTGGGGTGCAGCCAGGGGCACCGGCCCCGCACCCTGGGGCTGCGCGGGGATGTTCCTCCCCTCTGTCAGCTCCTGCATCCCATGCAGGGTCACCCCAGCTGCATCCTGGCTGCTTTTCTGCCATCCCATGCAGGAATTCCAGGTGGCCTCAGTTTTTGTGCAACCCATTGCCACGGAGGGTGTGGGGGTCACTGAGAGCAGGGCAATGCCCTGGCCGTGGGGACTGAGCACCATCCTGCTGAAAACCCTCTCCTGTTCCCCTCTCACTCATTCTGTCTGTCTGAGGATGCTTTACTTTTACTAAACTAAGCATTTCCCACCCCAGTTTGTCAGCACCAGCCCGAATTCCCCAGATTCCTCTGTGCACAGGCAGCACACTGGTTTTTGCTGGGAGTAAATCCAACAGCCGGCCCAGACGAGGCCGGTCAGGGCATCACCTGGGCAGCAGGTCGGTAGCTTGTTAAAAAATAAAAAAACTGAGAAAAACCTGCCAGCTGTTTTGGTGAGAGAGAGGTGATAGCCGTGAGAGGGCAGAGAGGCTGCGTGCTTGGCAGGGAAGCATCCTGCCTGCGCTGCCTGCACGAAGCCATGCAGCCCCGTGTGCATCCCTTGGGGAAAGAGTGAGAGGGAGGGATGAGGATGCTGAGGCTGGGGAGGGCAGTGCGGGGGCGGCAGCCGCAGGGGGAGGAAGAAGGGACAGGGGAGGTTTGACCCTGCTATTTTTAACCACGGTGTTTACACGCTGTAAATGACCGTGCCGGCCTTGGAGGCGGCACAGCAAACGGGAAAGTTTCTGCCACAGCCCTGCTGGGGTCCACTCCTTGGGCCTGGGGGGTCCAGCCGGCCACCACGCAGCTGGGCTTCGGTGGGTCCCTTTACAGCAGCCCACATACATACTGATGGGTCTGGGTGTAAAAGGGCAAATATTTCATGCTGGGAAATGAGATGTGTGGGTCCTGTCAAGCCAAAATAGCAGATTTGCTGTGTCCTCCCCACCACCCAGCCAGCTCCGGCTTTCGCTGCAGGCTGGGTTCATTAGTTCGCTCATGTCTGGGGGAGCTGACATTTAAATTCTGAAAGTCAGGACAAAAATATGGAAAATGTATCATGGTTTTGCTGTTGAGAGAAGAGCAATGCCCACCCACCCAAGCCCTGTACCGAGGTGGCTGCTGCGAAGCTCAGCCCCACCGTGGCTGGGGGGCACGGGGAAGGCGGCCACGTGTGGGATGCTGAGCTCAGGCAAGGATGTGGAGTGAGGCTGAGGGGGAGCAGGGGCTGCAGAGCTGGGCTGGGGGTGGGCAACAACCTTGGCCCACCCCAGTTCCACAAAACTCGATCAGAACCAAAAAAATGTAAAAAAAAAAATTAAAAAAATAAATCTGAACTGACTCTTGGTGGAGCCCAGGGCAATGGGTACCAGTGCCTCTGGATTGCTGGCTAATTCTCCAAGGACTGAATTAGTTAAATTGTTTTTTCTTCTTTCCTTGCTTCCAGCATAATGAATCAGCACAAATATATTAGATCCACCAGCAGTTGGTTGCTATGGATAAAGGTCTTGGGGAATTTTTACCATCCCCAGTGCCAACCTACCCCCTACCTGCCTGGAGCCGTGGGTCCGGGTACACCTTGTCAGTCCCTGTGTGATGGGATTTACTAGTCATACCACTGCTGGTGGTGGGGTTGTCACTGGGTGCTGGGCAGGCCAGTCGGAGGGATGTCCCTATGTACACAGGACTACTGGGGACAGCAGATGTCCCATCCCTGCCGTCATCAGCCTGGTACCACTACGCTGGCTCTTGCTGCATCTCCTACTCCACCTGAAGGCTCTGTCGGCTCCTCCTCTGATCCCCCATCACGCCACTGGGAATGATCTCCCCGGACTGACAGCATTCCCGTCCACAGGTAGTTTTCCCTGGGTCCTGTCAAGCCCAATGACTAAGCTTGCAGGCTGTTCCCTTGGGCATAGGAAAAGGATTGCTCCTGCCGCAGGTGCCACAATGCCTTTTCCAAAGCCTGGCACTTCCCACTAAAGCAAACACTTCAAATGCAAACCCATATTTGAGTGTATTAGTCTATTTGCTATATAATAGTTAATTAACTAATTGCCTTTTTAGAGTCATGTCTCTCCTATTGATTTGCTACTTAACCAGTAACTGCTGGGTTCCTAAACTTTTTCAGTGCTGTCTTGCCTGGTGATGCAAATGGATGCCTCACCAGTTTGGACATGCTGAGCGCACCGGTGAGCCCAGCTCCCATCTGCACAAACATTCCAAGGCAGCTCAAGCTATCTGTGTGCCCAGCAGCCGGCAAGCTGAAGCCCTGCTAGTGCTGGGCCTGCTCGAGGCATTTCCAGGGGCTTCCTGGGCTGCTTCTGGTTTGGGTTATGGTTTGAGAAAATACACACAGGTAAGTCTTTGCATCCCAGGTTTCCCTGCTGAAGGTTTGGGGTGGAAAACTGGCCTGGGGAGGCAGGTAGCAAGCGTGCTCCCACACTGCCTCACCCCTAGGCAGCACAACAGATGTATTTTTTCATAAATGGACATTGAATACGTGTCAGGAACAAGAGTTTTCAGTGAGTAATAGAATTTAGCTTAAAATGTGTTAGATGGTCTCAGTACAGGCTGGAATTGCTCTAATTATTTTGATGTGATAGAAGAGTTTTTCCCTGGCCTTGTAGGTTTGGTCCTGGCCTGGCAAAGCCACTCCTTTGGGATTCCTCCTGTGCCGACGGCTTGGCAGCATCAAGACCTGAATTGTCATCTGCTCGGGTGATGTTGCATAGAAAGATCATAATTCTGCCCACACTGGGTAGTTTTCTGGAATGCCAGTAATTTAAAGTGTTTTGACAATTAAACAGTATCGATTTCATTTTAATAAAATTAGCTGCAGGGTTCTTTGATGGTAGAGGAGAACAGAGTACTTGGGAGTGCTGCGGTATCATTTGGGGTATGGAGATTATCATGCACCACCCCAAATAGTTGTTTTCCTAAGCAGATGGAAAGCTCAAGGCGCACAGTTCATGTGCAGTATGCATCTGTCAGTGCGGGACTTTTTGCAAGTTAATATGCTATAAAAGATATTCAACATGTGAGAGACTGAGCCCAGAGCATCCTCCTCCCTCCCTGGGCTGTGCACTGCATCTCAGCAAGTGCTTCAGCACAGATGTTATGAGGCTTCCTGCAGTTTCTGTCATCTCTTGGGGCTCCGGGCTGCGGACACGATGTGGAGCCAAATGGGGTAAATGCAGCGGATACTCAGGAAATACAGGTGGCATAACTAGGAGACGCAGGTGTTCTCCAATTTCTGTGTAGCAGGAACTCTAGCAACATGTTCCTGGACTTTTCACCTTGAAGAAGGTGGTGGCTGTTTGTAATTACTTCTCTAAGTGACGACACAACATCACAAGTGGTGATATATGTGTGATGCTTTCATTTACAGTTTCCAGACAAAAGCCTGTCTGCAGAGAAGTTAGTGGAAATTAAAACCAGCTAGCGCCTGTACATTATACAAAGGCCTGTATGCAATTATGAAATCAAAAATGAATCAGGACGCAGATGGAGACGTTGGGATCCATCCCCTGGTGATTATGGTTGTATTTTTTCGAGGTAAAATCCAGGAATATTTGTTGTGGCTGTGATGTGTCACCTCTCCTGGGGGTCCCTGGATGTCATTTTGAGGGGGAACACTGATTTTCTCACCACCGTCTCCTCAAGCCCTGTGGTGCCCCTTGATACATATATTTTACTGAACAGTAACGCAACTCTGAGGCTAAAACTCATTTTCTCTTCTTTTCATTTTAATTTCCTGTGTGTGCTCAGCTGACCTGCCTTCCCGCCGCGCTTCCCGTCTGCCGCCGGCCGCAGCTAGAGGTTTTGCCGCCACATCCAGCAATTCCCTCTGGTTTCCTTCCTCTCCTTTCCTGGCTCAGAGTCTTCCTCTCTCCTTAGTTGCTCTCTTACTCCAAAGAGCAGCCAGTCCCTGCCTTTTATTTAAGAAAACACGCAAACCCTACACACCAAAAGTAGCAAAAAAAGCCTCCTAATGCATCTGGGTTTATTTCCAAGTGGGAAGCATCTGCTGGGATGCTGGAGAGACACTGGGAGACAGTGTGGAGACCTGAGCCCACATCAGCAGTGCTGAAGTGGCACAGCACCGCCGCACTTTCGGAACTGGGTCACCACGAATGATGCTTTTTAATTTCTATATTTTTAATCTTAAAAACATAAAGCTTCCCAAAGGTTCAGCTGTCAAAGAAGTGAGTGTGAAATTGATTTATCAAATGCTAGGGCATATATGGGGCTGTGGCTATGCGTTTTACGCACACTGTCTAAGACCTGGTTGTAGAAGCTACTGTAAGAGGAAAACTAAGTGCTGGGAATTGAATGAAAACTGGGTCTGCAACCCCGTATATTTCTGCTTTCCTATATAGCGTGCTGGGAATCAGCCGAGCAGTGAAGCCGGAGGTCAGAGGACTTTCCAACGCGCCCGTTTTCCCTCTTTAGGCTGGCATAAAGCAGCCCCGCACACCCGGTCTGGAGGCAGCTGCGCACCCACTGCTCCATCACAGCATATCCTCGCAATGAAATATTAATTTAGATTTTTTTTTTAAAAAAAAATTTGTTGCAGAAATGAGCCCTTCTCCCCCCACAACGAGCCATTATTCTCGCTGACGAGCTGGCATGACCCGTAAGTCGCGGGCGGCAGAGTCCGCTGAGCCGGTGCGGTGCTGAGCGGAGCGGAGCGGAGCGGAGGGGCCGGGGAGCTGTTGCCATCTGCAGGAGTCTTTGCGCTGGTGCTGGTTAAGGATCATTTTGAAAGCAGCCGGAAAGATGCTGGTGTGACTTCGGGTTTGGGGGCCAGGGGCGCCCAGTCCTGAGGGGCGCCCAGTCCGGGGGGGCGCCCAGTCCATCTCAGACCAGCTGCCCACCAAACAGCTGTTAATTAATCCTGTTACCCTAATGACCTTGCAAGGCGGAGCTCCCTCCTCTTCCTCCCCTTCATCAGCTGCCCAGCCCCGGCGGGGGGCACGAGTCGGGGTGAGAGGCTGGGCTGCACCAGCCCGGGGATCCTGGAGCAACGTCAGGTTTATTTTACTCTCTACCACAGGCCCGGGACAGGGGGGCACCGGGGGGCAGGCACAGCCCCCGTTTCGGTAACGGGCTGGCTGCGTGCCTGGCTCTGGCTGGCAGAGCTGCCAGCCGGGAACGGCCACGCCACGGCACTCCTGCAAGGTTCCCAGTTACCCCGGCACCGGTGGGCTCTGCTCCCCTTCCTCACCCCCTGCCACGTGCTAACTGCTGGAGCTGGGCAATAACCCCCGACCCCATCGCCGAGGGAGAGGCCGCTGTAGGTGTCAGATAGGTACACGGAGTAGCAGCAGCCTATAGAAAACATGTAGGGGATAGTTTCACCTTGGATGCGTTGCTGCGGCGTACAGCGGTACCGAGGGGGAAGCCATAGCGATTGGTGACGTACAGTATTAGAACCGATGCCTTCCTTTCAGGGAGAGGATTTAATTCTGCAGCTATCAATAAGTAATGGTCCTGCAGCTGCAGGAAAAGCGTGTTTAACCTGAGGGTGGAGCAAGAGCTGGCGAGGAAAAGCCTAACTTCGTCCTAATGAGTAACAGCCTGGCCAGTGCTCAGGCGGAGCTGGCGGCGGGGTTCCAAGGCAAGATGTTAGCGGGGGCATGAGGGGACGCGTATGAATAAGGAAAAGCGCTGGGCTTTGGAAGACTGACCAGATGCTGCCCTGCAATTCGAACACAGCTAATTCCACGCTTAAGCTAATTGCAAAGGACTGTATGCAAAGTATGTGACTCGCTTGGCATTTGAATGAAAAGATTTCAGTTTCCTGACACAGGGGATTTAACCGGACAGTGTAATGCACTGTCCTGAGCTAACAATTACTGCCCACATTTTAGTCTTGGCACAGGGTACTCTCACAAATTCCTTTGTGAATATACAAATAGCTATTCTTTGAATATATTCAAACACACTTTCTTGCTTTGCATACATATTAATAATCCCATACAGGGCTGGAACACATGCACAGTGGTACTGGGCTGGTGCACGGCCAACTGAAACCAGCAAGGACAACTGGTCTCTGGTTGAGCTTTTCTTAAAAAATACAAGTCCACTGAGGAGATGAACAATCAGCTTGAGCACTGAAAATCCTGCAGCCTTGTGACTTTGTGTTGTCACGGCTGGCTTGGGCAGAAAAATAGCTGGGACCACAAAGTGCGCTGTTCAGGAGCATTTACATCAGTTTTCTGTATGAGTCTCTCTTGTTATCAGTAAGTGTTCTGGTAAGTACATTAGTTGCTCAAATAGTACCCAAAAAGCAAATGTGTAATTGAAACAGTAACAGCAATAATAGCAACAATAGTAATAATGGTAGTAATAGTAGCAGCAGCAGCAATAGCAGCAATAATAATCATAATAATATGATTATAAAACTGTCATTATCAACTTTGGTGCTGAAAAACTTGCTTCTGAAAACCCTGGTTGAATCTGCCAAGGGAGAAAGGGGAGATGGCTCTTCTCCTTGTCTTGCTCTTCAGACAGACTGCTACCCTGCTTGTATTTGGTGCAGGTACTGTGTTTATGTGATTTGTCCCCATTTCTAAAACTGGGTAGTCTCTCGTGGAAGCAGCAATGCTTGTTCCCTGCCTGATGGCTGGGACAGACATGGGGTTCGGGGGATGCATCTGTCATCAGGGAGGAGTTGTAGGAAGGTGAAAAAGCTCTGGGTGGCTGCGTTCGTGGTGCCCCACCTGAATGGCTCAAGCAGAACCTGGGTTTAGGTGGCAAGTGTTTGGCACACTCGCAAAAATCTGAAGGCATGTCCAGCTCTGCACCCTGAATCCTCCGGTGAGGCTGGGCTGGCTGCCTGTGGTGGTTTCCCCCTGCAGCCCTCAGCGATGGGGACTTCATGTGCCTCCTCCCAGAGGGGAGCGGCGAGGCCGGAGAACACCACCGTGCTGCCAGCTGCGGGAACGTGTCCCGGGTGATCACAGCCCAGCTTTCCCTGGCCATGGCAAGGACTAGCTTATCAAGTGCCACCTGTGCACTGCTATCACTTCTCTCCCCATCCTTGAAAGAAAGATGATTTATGCTTCGGGAATCTGAATTCGAGCCTTGTTTCACCAGCATTGCACGACTCCAGTTTAAACTGGTAAAGAACTGCTATGCAAAACTGGGCCAGTATTTGCTGGTGGTGAATCAGGCCGTCAAAAGAAAAGACTTGAGTGTTTTGGACCGAGTGATGCAGCTGCTGTGCGACTCGACAGTGTGCACTGGCTGGGCCCGCCACAGGGCAATTTATGAATACCTCGTGTTGTCATAGTTATCAGGATGTTATTGCAGGAATATGTTTTTTTCATTTCAGTATGAGGATGTCTGGAAACAGTCAGGAAAGTAATGGTTCAGGCCAGCCACACCTAGCAAGCTCTGAGTGACACTCAAGAGATGGGGACGGGACAGACAAAGCCACCAACCCAAGCGCCCTGCACCTTCCCTTTCTCATTTCTTTTCCATCTTGCTTTTTTTTTTTTCCTTCCTTACTCTTCATTGTGTCCTGTTGTGGACACTTTTTTTCACTTTCAAACTCGTGTCATTGTTCCATGAACTTTTCCCACCTCCTTCCGTTTGTGCAGGCTGGGCTGGCGGGTGCCTGCCGGGCCGCAGGGTGTTGCTCCCGCGGGGATTTCCTTCGGCAGCTTCGCTGGCATTTCCCTCTCTACCCAAACTGACCCTTTGGGTCGCTTTTCCAGTGTTTCACAGGGAATGGTTTTTATTTTGGCCGGGTTTCAGTCCCAGTTTTACAAACACCCTTTGCAGCCCGAATGTTAGAGCTTGTTCCCGTGACCTCTGCGTGTCTGTTTTCCTGGGGATATGGATTTTCCAGAATAGTTTGGCAGCGTGGGGCTGGCTGGGTGCTGTGGCGGGGGGCTGCGGCTGGGTGCACGGGGGAGCGCCACGAGGCTCCCCATGCCACATCCAGCTCGCTCATACCCGGCGCAAGGGGAGCTGAGCACTCCAAACGCACCTGGAACAGCATTTTGAGACTATGTTTACATATATACTTATGTTTATTTATAAAGCTTATCTTTTTCCTGGTGTGTGCCGTGGGCAAACACACACAGGGTGACGCCG
Source organism: Falco rusticolus (assembly GCF_015220075.1). Classification (NCBI taxonomy): domain Eukaryota; kingdom Metazoa; phylum Chordata; class Aves; order Falconiformes; family Falconidae; genus Falco; species Falco rusticolus. The sequence continues at coordinate 27,987,908 of NC_051199.1, forward strand.
CCCCCCGCCTGCACCTGGGAGCTGGGCTGTGGTTCGTCCAAGGGGGGAGGAGGATGCTGAGATACGGGCTGGGGCTGGGTGAGCTTTTGGGTACGAGCGGTAGAGCTTTAACAGGAGCATCTGGGGCACCCTCGTTCAGAAGGGCTTAGCTTGTCCAGGAACAAACCGAGATGACTTTGGATGTTTTCAGCCTGGTGTGCTCGCTGGGAGGCGACATGAGTGAGGGTCTGGAAGGGTGTGCAAGGGTTTCCTTGACCGGAGTCTGCCTGGGGGCCTGCAAATCCCTGTCCTTGTCCTTGCGGGGCTGGGCAGCTCTCGGTGGGATGCTCAGCTGGGATGCTCAGCTGCCCGCAGAACACCGGTACCCCCAGGGCAGAGGGGCTGCTGGCTCTGCCAGTTTGCTGCTTTGCTAGGAGCACCTTGGATGCTCCAGGAGCACTTTACTACCCAAACATTTCTGCTGGAGAAGCTTTTAAAAAGTTTATTTTAGTCCCTTTTTAAAAAAAAATACTTCTGTGCTGCTGCAGGTTTGGGCTGTTTTTTTTCTTTTTTTTCTTTTTTTTTTTTTTTTTTTTTCAAGCAGCTCTGCCAGCATCTCCGAGGCAGATCCTGACACGCCAGCTGTGAGGATCTGGCATTTCCCCCTCCCGACCTCCCTGGCAGTGTGCAGAGCTGCCCGCGGTGTTTCCCGCGCAGGGGTGTGGGTGATGCCCGGGTGGCCGTGGGTGCTGGCAGTCCCCATGCTGGTGCCAGCCTCGGGACGTGCCCATGGGCCTGAGCAGGGCCACCACCCGCTGTCCCCTGGCGGTGTGGACCCCAGCCCTGTCACTGCCAGCGTGTGAGCCCGCAGCCGCATGCTGGCAGCTCGGTGCAAGGGCCGGACCTGGGCACCCTGTGCGGGCAGGGGCCAGGTATTATATTGTATAGAATGTATGTATTATCTATAATATATATTATACTATGGATAATATATTATATATAGTGCGTATATGTACACACTATATGTTACATAGAATATATACTTTTATATATATTATAAAAGTATTATTATACTTATATACTATATATACACGCTATAATATATAAGTATATATTATAATATACAATATATATATAATAGACATTATGTTTCTACTATGTATATACCTCTATTTTATTCTAATACTCTAACATATAATAGATAATATGTCTAGTATATGAATAGTATATGTATTTATGAAGTATATATATAGTTGTATATATTTATAAAGGCATACCATATATATATTTATGAAGGTATACCATATCTGTATCTATACTGAGACAGCATGTGTGTGTGAGACTTATATGTGTGTATATATAGGTATGTATCTATATAGCGTATATCTAGTACCTGAGTATACTAGTGTACCCAGTGCACACATACAGTGTGTATACATGCATATCCATACAGTATCTATCTGACATAACGGTGTATCTAGTATGCCTGTGCAGCACCTGGGGCGTGCATGTGTATGCACACACCAGATGTATACACAAATGCATCCGGCATACATTAGCAAGTCCCGAGTGGCTCTGTGCCCTGCGGTGTGTATGGGTATATGTATATGTATACAACCAGGCGGGGGGGGGGGGGGGCTGAGGGCGGGGCCGGGCAGCAGGGGCGGGGCCGCTGGGACACGCCCCCCGGCGGCGATACGGTGCTTCCCGCCGGAGCCCCGCGCGCTCCCGCCTGCTGCCGCGATGTCCCGCCGCGGGCAGGAGCCCGGCAGGTGAGCGGGGCTGGGGGGAGCGGGGGTCCTGGCTGCCCCGCGCCTCCCCCCGGCATCCCCTGCTCCTCTCACCCCCCCTCCATTCTCCGCCGTCCTCCCGCTGCCACAGCTTACCCCCCTCCCGCCCCCCCCCGCTTTCCCAGCCCCTCCCCGCCCCCCCAGCATCCTCCCCATCCCCCCTGCATCCTTCCAGAACCGTCCCCATCCCCCCAGCATCCTCCTGTTTCCTCCACCCCCAGCCCCCCTTCCACCCGCCGCAGCATCACCCCCCCCCGTTCCCTTCCGCCGCCCCATCCGCCCCCCCTTGCCGAACCCCAGCGGAGGGTCCCCGGCCCGCGCTAGCACGGAGCCCAGACGGTCCTTCTGCACCCCCTCCGCGTCCGGTTCCGCCCCCCCCCCCCCCCCCCCCAAAAAAAAACCCCAAACAACCCCAAACAACCCCAAACAACAAAACCCCACAGCGGTTTTGGGGCCCACGGCCCGGCCTTGCACCTGCAGCGGGGGCTCCCCGAGCCTCCCCAGCTCCCCGCATCCGCTGCCCGGGTCGCCCGCTGCCCCCCGCCCCGCTCGGCACCCCCCCTCCGGCAAACAAAAGCGCTCGGCGAGCCAGCGGCGTGCCCGCTCCGCCCCGGCCCCGCTCCGCCCCGCGCTCCCGCGCCGCCGGGCCCGCTCCGCCCCGGGCCCGCTCCGCCCCGCGCTCCCGCTCCACCACCGGCTCCACTCCGGGCCCCGCACCCCCGGGCCCGCCGCCGGGCCCGCCGGGAGCGCCGCCCGTTCACCTGCTGCCTGCGAAGCCGCGAGCGCTGTTTGGCTTCAGCGGGGGCCGCGGCCGCCCGTGCTGTCGCCCCTGGGGGCATGAGCGGCGGGCGGGTTGCTGACACCGAAAGGGGTCGGTGGGGGCTTTGCCCCCAGCTTCTCCCCTCTCGAGCCTGTTTTTCGGTTTATAAGGGAGGGGGGGGCGCCGCGGCGCGGGGGTCGTACCGCTGCTGGCAGGGCTGGTGCAGAAGGCAGCGCTCGGTGGAGGGGTTGCACAAACGGCGCTTGGCTCAGGCACCGTCTCTGGGGTATGTCCGGGCTTCGTCCAACCCTTGCAGATACTGTGTCATTATTTATTGGTTTTTTTTCTTAAGATACAGTTTGGAAGCAAACTCGCTGTTGTGTAATTTCCCATTCGCGCCCGCGGTAAAACCCTTCCCCAGTTTCTCCCGCGTGCCTCGCTGGTTGCAGCACTGTTTCCCCTGCCCTGGGCTAGCAAACTGGCAGCTCCAGGCTGTGTGGGAGCATCCCAGTGCAGCCACCCGCCCTGCCGTGCTGCACCCGGGCCCCCCTTGCCTGCGTTGTTTCACCTAGTGCCTCAGCCATACCTTCGTGGAGTTCTTCTCTTGCCTCTACCATTACCACCTATCCATTTTCTATTTTTTAATTTGAGCTTTAATTTTATGAGCTTAAAATTTAATTTAAATCTTAATTTGAGCTGCCCCAGTGCAGTGGCGGCTGAGGCTCTGTCCCTTGCGATGATGCCCGCTCATCCAGTGGCACCCCCTGTCTGCCGGGTGCACCCCAGGGAGCAGGTGGGCTGTGGGTGCACAGCGGTGGCCCAGGATGGTCAAAATCAACCTCCTGAACTGAGCTGCCAAAGAGCAACTGCAGTGGCTCAGCTTTGCCGTTGCCAGCATCCCTCAGCATCACCGGGGCGGCACTGAAATCCCTCTCCTGCCTCCGAGAAGCGAGGGGATAGACGAGAAGCGAGGGGATAGATGCTTTTCCCTGCCCACATGGCATACGGCGGCTATTCCAGCAGGCTGCTGGCAGGGCAGAAGGGCTGAGATATTTGCTGGTGCCACCAGAGTGAGAGCGAGCTGGATATCGCCTGCTGGTTTATGGTGACTGTGCCCATGGCGATTCCCTTCCTCAGCAGCAGCTTTTATGGTGGTTATTTGGTGGGGCTGCAGGAAAGACGCTGTGGAGCTCCACAGAAAGGTTTCCAGACCTGATCTTTATCTTTAAATGACAAAACCAGCATATTTCCCCTTTTCAAGAGTGAATGAGACCGGAGGTTGGTCTGAATTTGCCACAGGCCACAAATGGGTGATGAGGTCTGTTGGAGTCATCTGCTGTGGCCGAGCCACCATGTTTATCTGAGCTTTGTGCCTTGCTTGGGGATTCCGCCTGGATTGCTATAGAGCCAACGGGCACCTGGCAAAGGGGGCCAGGGCCCAGGGTTTGTGCCAGTGCACATGCAGCAGTCAGGCATCCCTGGCAGGGCTAGGACAAGAGCTAGGGCCGTAGGTCATGTTAAAGAAAATTAATTTTTAAACACCAAGCCCCCCTCCCCAGTCCCCTTGCAACCTCTGGTTCCCTGGCCAAAGCCAGGGAGCGATGCCAGCGGGCAGGGAGGTGGGTAGATGCTGCTTGTGTGGAAGGTGGGAGAGGACTGGTGGATCTGCTCATGTATTTCCCATTTTGTCTTCCAGCAGAGCTGAGTCCCTCTCTTCAGATGAAAAAGGTACAGTAATTTCATGAAATAACTGCACTTCAAATGGGCTTGTTATGAGAAATGCCCAGCCTTTGGAATGGAAATGACAATTATTGTAACTGCTGACTTTAAAACACCTCGGTGCAATGCCTTGGTTTCATGTATAAGAGTTTTGATTTTTTTTATACTGTTTTTTAAAATTCATATTCCTTTGCTATTTATTCCCTTCCTCCAACCTGCATAGTACAAAAACACCAAGAGAGGAGTTAATCTTTTTGAAGCTTATGTCCCCTGACTGCTTTTCTCTTGCAGAGGTGGCAGCTGGCAGCACGGAGGGAGAGGGCTCGGCCGAGGAGCACCCAGTGGGTGAGCACACACGTGGCTGCAGGCTTGCCCCGCACGTGGGATGGCGTGGCTGGCCTTGCGCCTGCCGGTTCCCCACAACATGATAAAACCCCTGTGTAGACACTGCTGTGACTCCTCCAGTCACTTGCTTTGCAATACTGGATTCTCTTCAACTTATGTTTGTAAGAATAATTTATTAAAGCCACGTCTGGTGCATCCATGTGAGTTGCATCACTGGTGGGACACACCAGCTCCCACCAGTGCTTCTCCCACCTCACTTGCATGCCACAGAAACCCATACTTTAACTGGGTGTACTGGGACGTGCCACAGGTGAAGCTCCAGAGCAGTCCCAGGTTGTGTAAAACAGGAAAATTAAGCTCTTTGAACATCGCACATACCTTTCAGAAGGACCTGGGTGACCCCTAGGTCTCCTCTGCTGCTGTGATTTGATGCTCTGATGTTCCTCTCTACCTCAGTATTTTTTTTCTGCTAGCTAACTGGCTGACCAACCTGATGTATTTAAACTTTGGATCTATCCTTTTACTTCCCTGTGGCATTGCCTTATTTCATTCTGCCTGTGACTAACGGGGTGTAATCTTGTTCAGGAGAGGAGGGTTCCAAAACCAGCTCCAGCAGTAGCTCGGAAGAAGAGTCAGGTGAGCATCGTGTTGTGATTTATTCTCTCTCTTTTGAAGATGTCCACCTGGTTGAAAACAGCTGCTTTGCATGGGAGTGGTCCCAAGGTTCTTGTGCCAGACTGTTAATTCAGTGGTCGCATGCTGAAAAGCAGAATGATCTCTCTGTGAGCACATGGTTTTCTAGCCACTCGGTTTAGAGCAGAGCAATAATAGAAGAGCAGCACCTAATGTTGCTGTAGCCTTGTAGACATAACACGCGACACACCAAGAGGCTATAAATCTGCTTAAAAGTTGGCAGCAAAAGTGGCAAAACAGGATGGACAGGAAAAGAATTAAAGGAAGCGTTTTCTGCTGATGAAAAGCCTGCGGCTTTGCTCTTAGGCAGGTTACACCACCAGCAGTTTATTCTGGTTTCATGCAAGATTGATAGTCTTTAGTTAAATAATTACGAAGCTTTTTCTCATCAGATGCAGAGGAGTCGGATGGAAGACGGTCACGTGAGTGCACTTTTATTTTGTTCCTTATATGTCTTGCATGGCGAGGGGGAGCCAGCCCAGATAAGTGATGTGCGTGGGTAGCGACAGCTGATGGCAGAAGAGGGATTTAGAGCTGCCCAGCGTCGCCTGCGAGCCCTTGGGGAGGACGGCTCGCTGCAGTGCGTGCCCAGGAAGGGGGTGTGTGGGGTGCCTGCGTGGGGACACGGCTGCCCCTGCTTGCACACGGAGCCGGAGCAGGGCTGTGGCCGTGGGGAGGTGCAGGATGGAGCCGAGCTGAGCTTCCACGTGCTGCGGGTGGCCCCAGGTCACGACAACCCCGCTGTGGCTCGGGGACTGAAATAGCATCACTGCAGGAAGGGTGCCAGCGCACTCGCTGGAGTTTGCCTGATGTTTTCCAGGCTGTTCGCTGTAGCAATACATTTTCTGCCTCTCCCACATCTGCCTGGCCAGGAGGGCGGTGAAGTCCCAGGATGACTTTGGGACAGGCTGGCTGGAGTCCCTGCTTGCAGGGAGGGGTGTTGGTGGGACGGGGAGCAGGAGCGGGCGGCACGCCGGCAGCCAGCCCTTCCTCACGCCTTGTCACAACAGCTCTGCTGCTTGGCTTCTGCAAAATCCACCCCTTGGGGTAAAGGCGTTTCCTTGATGCGTCAGCTCTGCTCGCTTTCTGCCATGTTGTGGGTCACTAAGGAGCGTTTGGGCACTTTTAAATAATTTTAAGGGCAAATACACTGCAAACAGCGTGGCTGCCTGCTCACTGGGAAGCCCTGTTGCCAGCTTCTGTGCCAGGTGGCTGAACTTTGTACTTGGCACCTTGCGACTCTTCCTGGGGTTGAATCTTTTTTTAACCCTTTGAAAATTTCCACTAGTTTGGGTAAGTTATGAAGTTTTGACAAAAGCTGTTTCCTGGAGTTCGGCTTCACTCCCACGCTGTGCACAGCCTGCACGTGCAGGTGTGCATGCAACAGCTTGGGTCTCAGGAATATTCTCCGGAGGTTTTGGTGAATGTAAGCGAATTAGGTTGGTGGGTTGTCCTTGCTGCACATGGGAGCAGAAACCTGCTGGAGGCTGAGGTATTTGCTGCAAACTTCTTTTTTAGATGAAGAACAGGAGGAGAAGGAGTTGCTACCGTGCTGCGATGAATCAGGTAGTAACGGATCTCTCAAGGGCCAGTGGTTTGTTTTTTTTTTTTCCCCCAAGTGTTTAATTACTTTGCTTTTAATGAGCTGATCTTCCTGTTTTCTCACTAGGAGCAAACTGTCTGCTACCCTGTGAGCACTGCAGAAATGAAAATGTACGTTTATCAAAAAAACCGACCCACATATTTTGCATGAGATAATTTGCAAATTATAATTCTGCTGTCTTATAGACTTCTTAAAATATGTATTTTTAAAATCTGTTTATAGGACCAGAAGGAGCAAGTGACCCCTAGGAGACTGTCTGGAGGACAATATGTGTATGGATTTTTTTTTTAATACAATGGGTATACATTTACACTGTTGTCATCAAGATACTTCTCTCTTCAGTTTGAGTGGGGAAAAAAACTAATTTGCTGCACAAATACATTTGGAGTAATACCAGAAGATACCCCCAAATCCTTAAAAATAAGCAATTTAGAGCAGCTGCCTATGCTGCCTCCAGATCCCGGTCCAAGAAAGTTCTTAGGAAGGTTTCCTGCCTGCCTTGTCTTGCTGCAGTAATTAATGTCAGGTACATTTTTACGTGCTTGTTTTAGTCTGGACACACACGAAGGGTCTTGGCCTGCTTCACAGGAATAGTCATCCTCCCTGTTTGCACTGACCCTGCATTTTATTTTGGACGCTAGCCTTGTTCTACCTCTTTCTGGCTTGGAAGTTGTCATCAGTGCGTGATGTTGGTGGTGTCCGTGCGTGCATGATGTTGGCTTCGATGTTGATGGGAGCTGCGCTGAGCCTTTTGTGTACAAGCAGCTGCCTCGTTTGCAGGAAGCGTTATGCAAAATGTTCATTCCAGCTATTTTGCGTGCATTGGCCTGGCCAGTTTTTAACAGTCCAGTGACAGTTTAAACGTAGGGACTAGAGAGAAAAAAAATTGTTGTGGCTTCTGTGCTATTTAGATAAAGTGCTCTTGGCTGGTTGGGAGGGGATTTTGTTATCCCTTGCAAACCACATTTCTATAGTATTTGCTAGGCAGGGGAAACTAAACTAACCAGGTTGTTCTTGCCCACGGCAGGGCACGGCTGGATGCAGAGGGGACTTACCAGTGCAGCCTCACAGGCTTGATTTTTGAAGTAACGGGGCCCGTCAAAATCACATATTCCCTCTTATCCTGGAGCAAATACGCCAGCCTGGTGGAAAAGCCGTGGATCGTGGGCGGCCCCCTCTTCGACGTGCGCTGCGACTCAGCCCCTGCTCTCACCTCCATCCAGTTTCCCCACTCCCTCTGCCTGGGCGGTGAGTGCTGGTGGCCGGCCCGGTGGCTGCGGGGGGCTGCTGGAGCAGGAGGTGCTGAGGCAGCCCCGTGTCCCCACAGATCATGGTGCTGGCATGGCCTTCAAGGTTTTGCACATCAAGGGCGAGGGAGCAGCCATCGAGCCCTCCGCCGACTACTCGGCCTCGCACGTGAAGTGGCTGGTGAGCTCGCTGTCACCGGTGGGACCACTCATCCAGAGCCAGGAGCCCGTGCAGTACCACGGTGCCGTCATCCTCTACAAAGTCATTGATGAGCACCCCTCCTTGTCCTTTCGGGTCTACGTGGCTACAAACAATGACTCCTTTATAAAGGTATGGCTGGTGTCGGGGGTGTAGTGTGGCGTGGTGTAGAAATACCAGCAGGGCTGGTGCTGGGGACGCTGCACGGAGGATGGGGTGCGGCAGTGAGATGCTCTTCTCTCGCCCCAGCAATTGCATGCAGAGCTATACGTGTATGTCTGTCTATAATGAGACTTCCGTACCAGAAAGGTCTGCCAGCCAAGTTAGGATATTATATTGAAGTAGCAGCTCACAAGCTGCTGTAGAAAAGAAACCCATTTGCCACTAAAATCCACAGAGCTCAGGATTTATACCTGGAGGAGCTTCTTGTCCTCTCACCCATTCCCCCCAACAACACACAGGCAAACACTAGAAGATGACAGCAGCAAATGACCTTCCTTTTATTCAGGTTGCAACCTCTTTTATCTATTTTCACCCCTGTAGCATGATAGCTGCAGAGGTTCCTCGGGTGTTTTTGAGTGTGGTGTTTCGTGTGCAGCTTTCTGTAATGTTTGCCCTGTGGAACGGGTCGTGGCCGTTCTATAGAGCTGTGGCCAGAGAAAAGCCCAGAGAGCCACATTAACTAAGTTTTAAATGGTAATTCCTTTACTGATGTGAGTAACCTTTAAATCATATTTTTAAATTTTAGGATATCTCAAAAGCTGTAAAACATTCTAATAAGAAATTCATTAAAATTGACAAGCCCCCTGTATGCCAGAAGTTACTACAGAAAGGAAAGAAGTATAGATTAATTTGTGAGCCAGAAGCTGAAATAACTCCAGAGGTGAGTCCCTTACACAACCCCCATTTCGTGCACTGCAGCTTCATTAGAAACGTGCCACGAAGTGGCTTTGCCTCTGCGCTCCTGCACTGGCATTAAGGGCATTTTTCACGTTCATTTGCCATTGCTGCAGAAAGCATTTTCCTCTTAGAGCCCTAAAGCTCTGGGATGAAATCCTGACACTGAAGTCAACAGCAAAACTCTGGGGAGATAGGGGTTGGGCTCAGATCTGTGTCAGTAGCCAAATACCTCCTCTTTAGTTTATATGTTTTGGATAAATATTTATTTTTAACATATTTCCATTGTATAGGAAATTGAATTTGTTGACGGATCTCTCTTGAAACTAAAAAGTTACATTGAAGTCTATTTGGAGAAACCTGATGACTTCACCTTGTCTTTGGTTGAGCTAGAGTCCGAAGCGACCGTCTGGAAAGCAAAACTAAGGGAGAGTGAGTCTTTGGTCTTCCCGCGACTAGTTGGTTCCTGCTGAAAAGGTGCAGGAGCTGGAGTATAACTCGGCCCTTGGGTACACCTAAATTCCTACTGTTAAAACCACCGGGTTTGGGGCTGGAAGTGATAAAATGTAGAGGAGCACCCCAGGAGGTTGCAGTGACCTGCCGGATCCCTCGGGAGCAAAGGGGCGAAGGCTGCGGGGCCGCGGGAGGATGCTCCGCTCTCGTGTTACTTACGGGGGATAATGCACAATCTCTACTGCATGTTATCGGTGGCGTGCTGCAGCACGTGGGCGAAAAGGGGATAGTCGTCTCGTTCTATAAAATCTTAGCTCAGCAGCCAGAATCCACCCAATAGCTTGGTTTTGTGCCCAAGAATTGTTGGATGTAAGGCATAGCAGTGGGAATTCCTGCCTCACATTTTGTTTCCTCTACAAACTGTTTCCCAGGTGACTGGATACATTACGATCAGAATAAAAACGAGCAGAAAAGAAGCGCAGTCAGTAAGTCAGTTTGAAGACAAGTCAGGGCTGGTACCTGGCTTGCTTTTGTAGCTCAGGTGATACTAAAGAAACAACATCACCTCTTGCTTTCTTCTTAGGTGTCAAAAAACGGAAACTAGCCCTCAGCATTTTGAAAGAAGACGAGATCTGTGGCAAAAAGCAAAAGAGCAGCAATCCTGCAGGTAAAGCATTTCTGTGTCATTTAAAACAACATGTTTGGTTTTGTTTCTTTTTTGGTTTTGGAGGGGTTTTTTATCCTTTGAATTGAACCTGAGCTTGCTTTTTTAAAGACTTACACAAATCAGAGCATGAAATATAGGAGGAGAAAGCGCTGCTTTTGTAGGTGCAGAATTTTTTACCTACGTTTGTGCGCTTTGCTACACTGTCATGCATTTGGTAAATAAATGGGGGGAAGCAGCTAGGCAATTTGCTTTAAAAGCTTCAGGTAAAATGATATTGTCTTTTAAGACTGAGCAATAGTGGCTATTTTTGAAAGAGGTTTCCACTACATGTCTTAGACTTTGTGCTTGGGATATCTCCTGAGCGATAACAGGCTAGACAAAATAATAATTAAAAACCAAAAGCAGCTCATATTTATTTTTGACATGTGATGCCCTGATGGTGTCTGGGAGCTCCCACCCAGAAACTCCTCATTTATTAACAGTTACCTGGAAAAAAAAAAAGAAGAAATAATGTGAGTTTAACAAGTAAATAAATAAATAAATAAAAAACCCATCAGCAAAAGTAGCCAAGAAGGTGTTTGTTTATGGGTGCCTGTAGCCACCAGAGGGAGAGCTTCCATCCCTCAGAACCTCGGTTTGATGTGTGAGTGATGACGGGGAGAAGGAAAGCAAAGAAGGAAAGCGGCTCAGGCTGTGTAACAGCAGGGCTGAGGCTTCTGAGCCATTGTAATTAAAGGAAAAACAAACATCACCTCTCCAGAGCAGCCAGAGGTTTTGAGAACAGCAGGCATGGGAGAGAGAGAGTGCTTAGCATGGCCTTTAATTTTATACATCTCAAAATTTCTGGGTGCTTGGTAACTTAATGTACCAAGGGAGTTCTTCTGCTGGATGCACGGCTGCTTATAAATGGGGAGCAACCCACTGATGTACAGCAGCCAGCATGCCATCAGGTGTTGTCATCTTCGTGAGCTTCAGCTTCTTAGTCCTTTTCTCCAGCACTCGGCTCTGACCTTGCTGGATAATCTGAATAAGATTACCTTCATCGTATGTCCCCTGGCCACACGTGGAACTAGTAGTGTAATTTAGTTACAAGTTTAATGAGAGAGCAATGTTAAATCTGGCTTTTGTTCTGTGTCTTTTCAGATGGAATTGAAACAAAAAACCTAACTGATCAACAGCTGATGGTGATCGCAAAGTTGTTTGGTAGGCAGTGGCGAGAAATTGCCATTGAGTGTCTTCAGATGGAAATGAAAGACATCGAGCAGATTCAGGCAACAGAAGAAGAAGTTAATATGCAAAAATTTCTGGTGTTGAGCAAGTGGAGAGACAGAGAACAAAGCAACGGAACTGCAGAAGCCTTGTACAGAAGTCTCCGTGAAAAAGTGTCCTATGAGATACTGCAAGCCCTGCAAGGTATCGCCTTCCCGTTATATTTATTTAATTACATCAGTGTGTTTCAGATGTATTTTAAGAATTCACATCAGAGAGTTTACCAAATGCCTAGTACATGTTTTACTACATAGGTCAAAATTGTCTCCCTTTGATGTCAGCAATGACTTTCTTTCTTTCTTGTGGCATTTTTATACTTCCCTTCAGAAACTGCTATAAAATGAATAATATTTCTGCACTGACTGTGTTAATAGTGCTCCCAGCATGACCTGGCTGTCATGGTCAAGCAAATCGGTGCTATAGACCCAAGCCAATGCTGGGTCTTCTCTGGAAGTCCTGAGAAGAGATGTTTGGGTCTTTACTCTTATCTGTTTTAGGAACGGTTAATTAACACCTTCCCCTGATGGATGACTTAGCGGCTGGGTCCTGCAGACCCGTGTGTGTGTATGTATTCCCTCACTGCCCATGGGTGCTCCCGCTTATTTCTGTGCGGCTCCTCACGTTCGGTCCATCCTCTGCAAGCCAGAGCTGTGCAGCGAGCTGAGAACTCAGCCAGCCATGGGGAACCTTTCTCAGAAACAATTTTTTTTTTTTTTCTGATACAGGCAAAACTTTGTTCTTTCTTAATTCTCCCCAGAAGCAATGTTGCTGCAAAGGGTGGGGGGAGCTCCCTTGCTCATCTGACCCTCCCAAACCTGCCTGTGCCAGAGCCCTGTGCTCTCACATAGCGTTTATTATAATACATTTATTATTCAACTTCAATATTGCAGTAACTTCTAGAGGTCAGCTAACCCGTGTGTGTTTGTGCGTGTTCCTTTCCTCAGGTTTCTGGGCTCGGTGCTGAGCTGTGGAGCTGCAGCTGGAAGGAGCACGGCGGGAGCTTCTCCAGCCACTCCCCCGGCATTGCGCTGGGATCCGGGGAGGAAGATGCAAGGCATCATCACTCAGTGGAAAGTTTAGGCAGTGTCTCCACAAGAAATGTGAATGAAATTTTGCGTGGCTATGAGCACATCTAAGACTTTCAGGAGCAATCAGTCTTGCAGCGGATCCCGGCATTGCGGCTGGCAGCGCAGGGCTTCGTGCTTGGGGAAACCCAGCGCTGCCACCCAGCTTTGTCATGTTTGAGCCGGTCCTAAAAGACGTGAACACTGGAAGAAACCACTTTACCTTGTTCAGGTACATGGTTGTTATCAGGAAACATTTTTATTTCTATCAGGGAAAGACAGGGAGGAAAGTTATGCGGAAATTTTCATCCCCTTAAAAAAAATATTGAACTGCCAAAATCATGAGGTACACTGTATTTCTCACAGATGCCCAGAATCAGGGAAGAATAATCCTAAACTTGCAGATAAATTCCTTTGCATAATCACTGTACATATACATAATCACTGTATATACTTGTGTACAATCAGTCCTTGTTAAGCTGTGGTTCTGTTTTCTAAAAACCCGAAGACTGGTTTCACGGGAACACCACTTAATAACTCCAGGCAACTTTAAATTTTCCCTGGGAATTTCTTCTTCACTCTTTTCTGTATAGTCTGTCTCAATTTTTATGAGATTTTTTTTATGTTGTACATATTTTTTTTTATTAGAAACTTTTTATACTTTTTTTTGCTTGATAATTTTAAATGGAATAGAATTAGGTGCTTAAACTAAAATGGAAGAAGCCAAAATCTTGGCAGAGGCTGTTGCTCAGCAATGCACATACTACAGAACTGGAAAAGATTTGGAAAGAACCTTATTTGCAGAAGAGGGTGGTAACGTGATACAGGAGATTGTCTTGATTTTAAAGACAAGTGATTCTTTTGATCATCTTCCTCTGCATATGTTTATGAAAGGAAAAGCATACTTTTGAAAAATAAGGATTAAAAAAGAAACATGTACGCGATTTACGTATGATTTTTGATTATTTTCTCTTTATTTTAGCCGTTGGATGAAATGTGGCAAGGTGGTTGTGTTATGGGCCGCCTTTTCAGCCCTTGATGCTCCAATGCTGCATACAGCCGAGCGCTGACGGGAAGGGCTGTGTCGGTGCCCAGGACTTTGTGGGCTCTTCTTCCAGTGAGGCATTTAGGGGGGAAAAAAGCTGTGGAAGGCAGGGATGCTTGTGTGGGGCTGTCCATCCCCAGCACAGCAGCCCTGGGCTCTTTTCTCTGGGAGAAGCCAAGGGAAATTGCCATCAGGGGGATCTTTAAGATACCAGGTAAAACTCAAAGATCTAATAGGACCCTCTGGTCAAAAGCAGAAATCGATCAAAGCTGGAAAAAAGGTGCTGATTAGTAATAATGAGGGTAACCGGGTTGCGTAGCAGATGGTCAAAAGAGAGAAGGTCTTCAACCTTCAGCTTCTTTAAATCAAAATCAAGAAGCTGTTAAAAAAAAAAAAAAAAAAGAGTATGTTGTATTTCTGCGGTCTTCAGTTTGGCTTTGTCCAGTTCTCGCAGGCAGAAGGGATTTGGACGTTACAGGTGCATCACAGCACTGAAGTGTGAGGTTGCTCTTACCTTACAACTTGGTCTGTGTTGGGGGTGGTCTGTGGGAGTAGGGACCACGGCTCTAGTCCAGGCAGGGGGAGTTTGTAAGATTGCATTTTAAGGGCTGGTGTGGTGGGTGGGTAATGCCAGTGCTTGGGGAAGAGGGGAGGGGATGGAGGGTGGCAGTGGCCCCCTCAGCATCTAGAAGAACTGAGGATCCCACCAATCCTTCAGCATCAAAGGGTGCTGCTTGGGGGTCCCCAAGGAGTTGGGAGGGCAGAGCTTGGAGAAACCAAGCAAGGGGAAAGAGCTGAAAACCAAGAGATGAGGGGCAGCAGAGGCAGTGTGGGAGCTGGCTGGGACGTGGCCAAAGCTGCTGCTTGGCTGCTGGAGGGGGGACTTCACCTGGGCTGGCTCATGTACCGTGGGCAGGAATGGGGGAAGGTCATCCTCCTGCATCCCTCCTGGCCTCCATGGATAAATCCTTGCCTCCCTGAAACAAGCAATTTAGCCATTGATTTTTGGTGGGGCCAGGGCTCCTCCCATGTAACCGGCTGGAAAATCACAGTAAATGAGGATGAAAGCCCACGGGTTGCTTTGGGTGCCCAGTCTGAGGGAAAACCCATGAGAAACTGATGTAAGTAAGAAGACAGAAATAGGATTTTAAAATATGATACCAGTGCTAAAAGTTACCAAGGTATACCTTTACATGCCAGCAATATTCAAAATATTTTAGAAGTATTCATGTTATAGCTCAAGGAAGAAAAAAAGAAAAGACACCACCATTTTTATGCAAACTATAGTTTTAATAGGTAATAAATAGAATAAATAAGGAATATAATCATAAATAGATTTCTATAAGCATGTTTCAATTTCTAAAAATTACAGCTAAATAAATAGAACAGTTAAGACAAATTACTGTTGAGTGATGGTTTAAGAACATTTTGGTACTACAGTGTAGCTTGTTTTCTAGAAATCTAGAAGTTTAATATGATAGCTTAAAAGGCACTTATAAGAGCTTGCTAAAACATGATTTATAAGAAATGCTGTGAAATATTATGTGCTAGATTCTTTAAAAGCCCCCAACACCTCGCAGGGTATTGACACTGTTTTTTCTCCAAGGCACCCTCAGGTCCCCCGACACGCGGAGTGCTGGGCGCTCACAGCAAGCTCTCCAGGGAGGTCAGGTAGTTCATCGTCCTGGTGATGGTGAAGGCGCGGATCCGGAAGGCGTGAAGGATGCTGCAGAGCTTCATCCGCTCCTTGAAGGAGGCCAGCCCCGCGCCTGCCGCCGGCTGCGGCATGCTCCTGCTGCTGCCCTTCAGGGCCTGGGAAGAGGTAGGGGTGTTAAAAACTCACCAGAAAGTGGCTAAAACAAAAAAAAACTCTTTAGGTTTTTCACCCCCTGAGTGATAAATGACAAGATTTAGAAATAGGAATGTATTCTCATAAAAGAAAAATCTGAAATTTTAATGAAACAATTAATAGGCTTAGGATAAAGTTTGAAATATTTAATGATATAATTAATAGCCTTAGGATGCACGGCTGTACTTTCCTCAAGACAAAAATGTCCATTTGTGCACAGAGGCTCTTTCTGCCCAGGAATAAAGGTGCTTTTTTAATACTAAGCCTATGGCCGGCTTTGTCCAGTGACCCTTTAGACCAGGCTCAGAATCCCCAGGCTATTGGGAGATACTGTGTCAATACAAAGACAATTAACTTTTTTTTTTTTTAATTAGCTTTTGTTAAACAGCTTTTAACATCTGTTCCCTCTACTCACTAATAATATTTATCAAAGTTCAGTACATCCTATGTCGTATTCAGTGTACTGGGAGTACTGTTATTTGGTATTTGGAAGAGAAATAGAGCGATGTCCCCGTTATCTTTTACTCTATTTTTGAGTTCCCCGAGGAGCTGGCAGAAGAGCCTGTAGCCCATCTCCTTGTGAGAGTGGAGCAGAGCGAAGGAAGGAGGGCTGCTCAGGAGCCACGCGCCCGAGTCCTGATGCATTGGCCATACCAGCAAGGCAAAAACATGGTGCGACACACAGTTCATAAAAAATCCAGTCCCTTCTAGGAAAAACAGTAACAGACCATTTTTTAAATTAACAGATTAAAGAAATATCACTATTTGACTGACTGTAGAATGGAGCAAACTCTGGTTTAAGACTGAAATAGCAGAAAGGAAGGAGACAGACAGAAACACTTACTTTCATCATTTCATCAATGGTTTCCATCACCTTTTGATCATTGAAGCTCTTCAGCTCTGCCCTGTAGGCATTCAGGTCCTCATAGATTCCCCACAGGCATTTACTCTGCACAAGTCAGAATTATTAGGAAATGTGGGAATCTGTTGTTAAATGCTTTACACGTACAAGCAAAAGAAGGGGTTCTTTGGGGAAACTTGCAATTTACCGTATCAAAAGTAGATCTTTCCAGTGTTGGACAGTTTCCAGTCTGCAAATTAAAGAAGAAATGAGACATGGTGATTTTGTGGAAGTGTGAATTATACAGCTAGCTGTTCTATGGAAATATGATGCTGAAACTTTATATAATTTTAAATTATTATTTTTTTTTTACCCCTGGATCCTCAGATGTGCAAGCTTTTATTGTATTGATTCGATTCTTAGTGATATCTTCAAGATCAACCTCTTCAAGGTTACATTCAAATCCCAGGGTGCCGAGCTCCTGTGTTAAGAAGGGAATAAAAATGTGTCACTGACTCAGCTTCACGGTACTGTATACATATATATATGTGCGTGTGTAAATACACACAATTCTTTGTGATGCATCATGGCTCTCTGTGCTTAGCTGAATTCTAGGAATGAGGCTGTGTGAAGACTGCAGTTAAATATGAAAGATAGCAAATAGACCAAGAGACTGCAATGCTGTGGTGGTTGTGTTTAATGGGAATAAGCGCAGACTTTTCACAGTTTGGTTTATATGTTGTTGCAAGTTGTACTGCCTCTGTTAATTTAGATTATTCTCTCAGGCACCAAATCTATTGAGAACTTTATGTTGCTACAGTTTCAAATGTAAACTATCTCTTAGAAAGTGAAAAACAGCAAATACCATCCACATAGACCTTTAACAGTGCCTGCTGACCCACCGTAAGTGTGGAACAGCACACCTATTTAGTGGTGGGGTTTTTTGCAGTTTTCTGAGATGAAGCTTGCAACAATAGCAGGGAATTTTAGCCAAAAAAATCCCCTTGGCACTACTGCCAGTGGGCTTTAGCATGGGAAGATGCTACTGCACCAAACCAATGACACCAGCAACATGCAAATATAAAGACAAGGTCAGGAGCAAGTGTTTCCTGAGCCAGCTTTGCAGGGGCCTTAGAGAAAGAGCATGTCCAAAACAGAGAGCATTCAAATCAGCTGTTGATGTGTTTCTGGCACTGCTAATGGTGTGTGTGTTTCTGTGGGGCTGAGGTGAATCAGGGCTGAGAAAGAGACCTGAGCAAATGCCCATTTTAAAGGGCTGATCAAGGGAGGCATGAAAGCAACAGCCAGTTATAGATTTTTAAAGTGAATCAACAGAGAACATCCATCCTCCCAGGTATCCTCAGCAACCCATCACTGCCCAGCTGGGTACTATCACTGCCAGCCTGGGTATGACCACGCCACATCACTGCCCATCTGGGTAACATCACCGCCTGCCTGGGTGCCACCACTGCCTCATCGCTGCCTGCCTGGGTGCCACCACTGCCGCATCACTGCCCACTTGGGTACCGCTTGGGTACCACTGCTGCCGCATCACTGCCTGCTTGGGTACCACCGCTGCCGCATCACCGCCCACCTGGGTGTCATCGCCAACCCATCACCGCCCGCCTGGGTACCACGACCTCCCCCTCGCTGCCTGCCCAGCCCGCCCAGCCCGTGTCCCGCCGGCCCCTGTCAGACCTTCAGCCGGTGGAGGAAGGCGTTGACAGCCGCCAGCAGCTCCAGGGAGCGGCTCAGCCCCTCGGCGAGGCGGGGGCGGCCGGGGGCCGGCAGCGCCCGGGCGGGGGGCGGCAGGGCCAGTGCCAGGCAGAGCGCGGGCAGCAGCACCCAGGGCCCTGCCCGCTGCCTGCAGCCCCGGGCCGCGGCGCTACGCGGCGCTGCCTGCCCGCTGCTGCCCGCGCTGCCCGCGCTGCTGAGGTCCCCGCGCCGTGCCATGCCGCTGCCACGGGAGCGCTGCCGGGGCCGCGCAGCATCTTATAGGGGCGGCGGGCGGGAGTTCCCCCCTCCTGGCTTTCCTTTCCAGCAGCGGCTCGGTGAGGCTGGCAGCCGGGCCGGGGGCAGCCCTCGCTCATCCCGGGAATCCCGGCCCCGCGGGGGGGTTGGGTGTGTGTGTTGGGGGGAGGCTGGGGGCGCGGCCCCTGCTCCTGCTGGCTGCCCGCGCCCGGCGGGGGATGCCGCAGGAGGGATGCTGCGTGGCGCATCGGAGGCTGGGGGAGCTGTGCGGAGGGCTGGTCACTGTGCACACAGCATGCAGCGAGCCTGTGGAACAATGAGAATGACTTAAAGTGTGTGTATGACACGTAGATAAGCTTTCCTCAGTCCATTCTTTACTATTTAAAACTATCCCGATGAGATGTCATTAGTGAATATTCATGAAAACCTGCCTGGAACCTTGCTTTTTGCTGATATACATCACCAAATATTCCAGTGCTACTTCATATAATGCATGGCCATTCTTAGCCTGGCTAAAAGCCTGTAGGAAACATCCATCCATCAGGCCTGCTGTGAACTCAATGGGAGCTTTGCTATCAACTTGGAAAGGAGTGGGATAGATCAAGAGTTTTATATTGCATTTTCAGATTCTTTTTGTTTTAATTGACGCTTGTTTCCCATAAGAAGGTTGCGGTGTGTTGAGAGACTGACTTTGCTAGAATACCAGCATCGCATAATTTTCCAATTTCACTGTGTGTTTTCCACTTCTGTGCTAGTCATTAGGCTGTGGGCTGTGGTTTTAATCTTGTGTAGGAGACTTTTTTTCTCTGACACAGAAGTGAAAGAGACCTTTGGGATATACTTGCATGTGTGTTCTTGAAAAGGCATCACTTTGGCTTTCCAGGTTTCTTTGCCCAGCATTCAGTCATAGTGTTGCCCTCAGCAGCAGGGCATGAGGTTTCTCTTCTGGTGGGGCACCGACACACAGCTTCTTGTTCAGGGCATTCCTGCACTGCACTTAGGCCACGTACTGGGCTATCAGTTTGAGTTCTCTGTCCAAAAAGAGGAATATTTAGCTCAGGTACCTTCAGAGGTCTCTGAATGAGGCTGCTATTGAATGGGCATTGTGTACAGAACAATTATCTCAGGGGAAGCTGTGCGTGGAGGTGCCTCTCCTCAATGGTCTCATGGGCCAGGAGAGAGGGCTTTCCTTCCTGCTGCTGAGTGCCAGCTCCCAGAGGGATTCCTTTGTGAGCTGAGGCAGCTATGTGGTGGGAAACACTGGGGCTAGACGGTGTCCAATGTGTGCTGCTGGTATTTGCAATTTTTTGCAAGGAATTTGCAAGTTTACAAGGAATGTCCTGTTGTGGCACAGGTGTTTCCAAAGTAGAAATCCTATCTTGGTGAGTGCTTCCTCAGCCCAACTGTTTGTAATGTATTCCTGAAACACAGGGTGGGTTTAATTCACTGATAAAATGGAACATATCCTAATACTGATGAGGGATTTTTTTTCCTGGTAGAAGAAGAAATAATTGAATGTTGCTATATCTGCTGTGTTACAAATAGGAAGGTTTTTCTCTATTATCTATAAAGAACCATGCTCCAATGATACCATTGTCACCATTTGTTTATTTTCCTGATAGCATCTGAAACCCAAGCCCTTGCCATGCCGGGCTGCTGAAGACCCGTGTACACGTGTTGCAGGATCAGAGGTGATACATCCAGAGACCCGCCGAGGCTCCAGCACTTGTGATCACACGCTGCAGACCCAAATCCCAGCGGAGCAGCAATCCCACAGGTACTGTGGTGAGAGTCCCTAGGACAGGTGCTGGGCATGGTGTTAACACGGTGGTTGTGCTGGTTTGGATGGGTGGCGAGCTGAGCTTGGCCAGTCTCTGCTCCTTTCACCCCATTTATACTGTATCTGTATTCTCTGCTTGACCGCACTTGTGTTTTGGCTGTGGACTGAAGGCAAGTGCACTCCAGTGTAGGGCACTTTCTATTGAGGTTTTCTCAAAGTGATGTATAAGATACTAACTGCTGGGTCCTAGCCACGAGGTAATAAAGTCTTACTGATATGTTTATTTTGGGTAGACTTATATGGTTTTTCATTCCTAGCCTCATCCATCTGTCTGCCTCCTTCACCTCAAAGCATCCTATATTTGACCAGTCTGGAGTCTGAACGAAGCATCTCGATAACTGCTGCCCATGGTCTGCTCTCGGAGCAGCTCTGGGCCTGTCTGCTTTGCTCGGGGCAAGTGTGGTCTCGCGGCCAGCCCGGAGGAGAGGGAAGCAATGCCTCTCAGCATCAGGGCTGGTGTTGTAGGCCCCTGGTTGCCCTGGTCCCAGGCATGAAGGTCTTTCTGCCTCGGCAGAAAGATCTACGGGCTGGGCTTTGATGGTCCTTAGTGCTTATATACAGCTTGACATCTCACAGTAATGTTATTTTGGGGAGTTAGACATAATTAGATGTAATAATATTTTCTATGTCAGCAGCATCCAAAACCGGAAAGCAAGTTCTTTTGAAACTCAAAAATCCATGCCCTTTTTATTGCATATGGTGGCTTGATCTCGGGTTCCCATCTCATCAGGCAAACAAAGGATTATAAAGGTAGAGCGATACATTTGTTATTAAAACAACAAAGATAGGGGTATATCATGTGCGCATTTAGAGATACAGTGCAGTAATTGCATACCAGAATCTATTTAAAATGTTAGAAGATGTATGATTCTACATGAGAAAATGTAATTCCACTGGGTTTATTTCAACTATAAACTGCTCTGGCTGAAATTAACCTCCAGAGAAAAACAAGAACCATTGTGGATCTTGCTATAAAACTGTATTTTGACTGTATTGCAGTCAGAATTAGGTGAAACTCTGTTCTTGGCTATGCTGCACTCAATCAAAACAATAGTTAAAAATCCTATTTGAAAAAGAAAGGAAAAACAATAATAATAAAGAAACCCAATTAGAAAAAACCCAGCCCCCCAAGCCCCTCAGTTCAGTTTAGTTTTGAGGACATAGGCAAGTAATGAGAAATGGGATCTTCTCCAGCCACACTGTTCTAAAAAAATGGGAGGTTCCTGGAAACGTGTGCTGACACGAGACGCTGTGGTGCTAACCTCGTGTTTCAGTCTTGGCTTGCCTTCTCTCCCCTCTTACAAACAGCAGGCTAAGTTTTATCTCCATGATTGCTGTCTAAGTCCAAGCTAAATGAAGCCCACCCTGCTTTCAGAGGAAGCTGTGGGTGAAGAGCCACGGACAGCACGCGCCGGCCGCTGCATCGTCAGCCGTGTGCTGCGGTGGAATGGTGGTTAGCGATGTTTCTGAGCTGGGTCTCTGGTTGTGTAATGTTATTTCTCCTGTAATGTGTAAAATTAGGTGAATTTTCTGCATTAACAGGCCAGATACCAAACCCTTAGCGAAGGTCATGTAGCAACCTGTAACACATCTTCAATGGGAAGAGATGGGTTAATTGTAGGAGATCCTATTCCTTGTAACTATAATTCTATACAGATATAATTATGCAATAATTATATACATATAGAAATTAAAGCTGCAGTATGATTATATCCCAGCTAGGCTGACAGTTAATTGTAGATAGTTGCTACATAAAAAGAACTGCAAAATGTTGTGTGGAATAAGATTTCTGGATGCTTCGGTAAATAAAACTAATTTTTGTACTCTTCACTGCTCTCAGAACATATGGTCAAGGATAATTTTTTTGGTCCTGGAAATTTTTTTCAGAAGATCTGGGGTCAGATATCTCACCAGAATGCTGTCATTGACAGAAGCATTGCTTCTGGTCTATGTTGGGAACCAATGGCTCCACAAAATGGGAAAGCAAAGACTCGAAATAAGCTTTCCTGGTGGTTTTTTGACTGTTGGTGCTTATTAATTGAAGAATCCCCTGAAATACATAACTCTAAGTATGGGCTTATGCTGATATTTGGTTGATACCTAATTAAATGCTGTTTCTGAGTGGAAGTGGCTTTTCTGCACTGGCAGTCAGGGTGCTGGAACCCATAAAATCCTGTGTCAGTCATCACCTGCATCTCTTGGCTCTTCTCTCTTACAGCCATCACTGGAGTTCATGCAGTTTTCCCCACAGTCCTGCCCTGTACTGCAGCATCTCTGCTCTTCACTGTGGTTTTCTGGCCATTGGCTTTCTGGTGCCAGGCAGGTACAGCCTGGGGTCCTTCAGTGGCCAGGTGGACCGGGCATCCCCCAGTTTAGTGGGTGTTATTTGCAGACTCCACTCCCAAGCTGGAATCTGCATGCCAGTGTACAGCCTGTTCCGGGAAAGGGATGGCACTGGGGTGACGGCTGGATGGGTGCTGTGGCTCCCTGAAAAACACACAGGTATTCTGATGGTTACACTTTGGGCAGGTAACTTCTCACACTGAAATGGGAGGATTGTTTGAAGAGCACCCTAGAACGTGGGGGGAAGGAAGGTATTTTCTGAGTCAATGTATGCCTGAGATAAGCCAGGAGTTACACTTTTTTTTTATCCCAATGTTTTTTCAGCAGCTTTTTCAATTGGATGTAGGACCTGATTTTTTTCCCTGTTGTCAAGTGGCTGCATTTAGTGAAGGTCAACTGCAAAGCTCTCTGCTAAAGGAGCATTAACACCAGTTTCAGCACTGTCACTCCAAGGGGCTGCTGTACTTAGCTCATGATGCCTTACAGAAAACAAAAGATGTGGGCAAGCTCTAGAAACCCTCACCCACAGAAACAGGGTTGGTGATGTGGGGAAAACTCTCCCTCAGCCCTGTGGGTTTTGTTTTGAAGTTTTATGACATTAACAGAAAGAAAAAGCTCCTGTGAGGACCTTGACAGGGCTGGACGATGCTGCGGTACAGCGGGGCAGGGAGAGGGGGGTGCCATGGGCTGGGGCACCACATTCATCCCCAGGTGCCTGCATCAGATCTCGGAGCAGTGGTCCCTCTCCTGCCTGTCACCCTGGGACCTCAGGACCCTCATGGGATCCTCCTTTGTCCCCTTGTCATCCCTGCCCCTCCCAGCACCGAAAACACCCGGGTGAGTAATGCAACCAGTGGTAGCGGTGCCTGTGGTTTCGTGTGTGGGGAGGGAGCGTGGGCCCCCGCCGAGGGGAGTGCTGCCGGCTTGCCAGCACTTTTGATGGTCCCTCTTTCACTCTCACTTTCTGTTTTCACCCGCTGCAACGTTTCTCATCACTGGGTGCTTTTTTAATTTGTTCTTCTGTCCCTTTTATCTCCTGTGCAGAAGCTCTGGCAGGTTCAGATGCTGTGGCTGACCTGATGGGCAGGCAGGAGGGCGGCTGTGGTGGGGCAGAGGGGCGGCTGCAGTTTTGCTCGTTTCTTGCTGGTTTTGTATTTGTCTTTTCATCTGGCAGTGGTTTTGCACTTGAGGGGAAAAAAAGGAGAGTTGATACTGGTTAACAGGAGAAGCACCAGTGTGATTTTTTTTTGCGTTTCTTTGATGCAGCATGATTGCCTGAATCACATTAATGATGGATGCAACCCTTCACCCCATCCTGAAGCAGCAGGATGAGGAGAGTGTTCGCACTCTTGGGGCTGAGCCAGCCGATGACTCAAACCTGAGAAGGCTTACCGAGATGCAAGGTCAGAGTCTCGAGTGCTTGGGGATACCCGGAGAGCTGCTGGTGTGACTCACGGTTAGAGCATTCCCTCGTGAGAGAGGGAACCAAGCTCCAGTCCCAAGAGCATGTATTTGGCAGGAGTTATTCAAGCACCCATTCCCCCGGGAATGCTGTGCCCAGGATTTTGCACAGGTCAAAGCGCGCTGTGACATGCTGTATGGGTGAAAGGGAGCCACTGCTGGCTCTCCACGTTGCTCCTCCTCCGGGTCAGGCACTCTCCTGGCAGATAATTTCTATTAGAGGGACACGTTTAATTTTTTAAATTATTATTCCTTGATAAGCATAAAAAAATAAATACATCAGTCTTAGTGAAATGAAGCCCTGACTGAAAGGAGGTTATAACCCCTAGATCTTAGTGGGAAAGGTGGGCTAGGGACCAGTCCTTTCCCCTAAAGCAATTATTTGAAGTAAATAATGTCTCTTCAGGGGTGAAACCAGCCCTTCTGGCATCGCAGGGTGGTGTTTTGTCTGCCAGGCCCAGGCAGCGTGTGCTGGAGGGATGGGCAGGGATGGCCTGGACCTTGCAGTGCTCACTAGGAGGGACTGGAGCAGCCGATGTGCTTGCAGGAGTAAGGATTACACGTATGTGTAGAGTGTGAGTAAAGTACAGCTTATATGTGTGAGTAAGTGCCATTTGACTTCCAATTTTCAGTACTACAAATATGTTGAGTATGTATTATCCTTATTAGGTCAAAGATTAATGATATTTAGCTGTTCCTGGAGGTTAATTCCCAGCAGGGCAGGTAAGGGCAGACCCAGCTGGTAACAGGTACTGGAAAATAGAAGCTTTTTGCATAGTTAGTTGAGGGAGCACCCAGTTTATGCATGCTTGTCGGTTCTCAGGATACATGATACTCGTGTGAGCAGTAATTCCTGAAAATACTTTATAGAAGTACATGGTCTAACTTGCTTGCTCCATTGACAGAACCCATGGGGATGATGACGGCCTCACAGGCAGAGCAACCTTCCGCTTTTAAATGAGAACATTAAAGCTGTCTGCAGCAGCTGCTCTGATTTTGGATTACAGATTGCCTCATCCTCAAGAACGAAAGGGGAAGGGTTGCTGAAGCGTGTGAGTCAGGGGCTCAGGGCGTGGGGCAGCTGCTCTCCCAGCGTGCGGGGAAGCGGGGCTTTGCCGTACCCCTGTGAAAAGGTTGGGAAGCATTGGACAGGTTTGGATCCTAACAATGCCATGTAAAGCTCTTAATGTCTGCGTCAGTTGTTTAACCACTGCCAGCTGCGATGTGCATCTCTCCGGGCATGGCTTTCACCTGCTGTGGGCTGGGGCAGCTGGCAGGAACCAGACACAGCTCTGTGCTTGTGGCAGAGCCACTGTCACCAGCTTAGACTAAGCCACAAGAAAAACACCTTACTGAATGATAACAGTAACGCACAGGGCAATCGTGACTTGTGTTTCAAACAAAAATATTTTTTTTTATTCAGCCTTCCAGGTTGTTCTGAATGAGAATTGTTACAAATCTGTATTACCTCAGTTTTTTTCCTGTGTGAAGTCACCTCTCCTGGGAGGGATGGCAAAGCTGCTCTCTATCCTGCAGGCCAGCACAGCCAGGAGAGGACCAGGCCAGGTTGGGGACAGGGCTTGCCTTCGCCTGGAGCATCAGCATCTGCGCAGGGGCGAGCTCCTGACACAGCCCGGGTGGCGGAAGCCTGAGTGCTGGTTTTCTTCGGCTGACTTCCACTAGATACGCACGAGGGGCTCGGCGGTGTGTTAGCGCTTCATTTCCCATCTGGCTGCATCTTTCAGCTTCAGCAAAGGAAAGGTGAGGGTCCGGAGTCTGGCGTCTGTGTCTGTGCTGTGGGTGAGGTGGGCTGTGGCGATGGCTCTGCTAACTGCAAGTGGCCAGTGGGGAAAAAAGGTATTGGTCACAGAACAAAGACTTAACAGGTTTAATTTTGAAATTATTTTTAATTTAGATGCAACAAATCTTGACTTAATTTTAAAACAATCAAAAAAAGAGAAACCTCTGGATTTGGTTTGATTAGAGCATGGAAGAAACATCACATTTAAACTCTTTGAAACTGTATAATGTGTATATATAAAGAATCTATATATACATGGCTACACCCAGCTGCTGACCCTGCAAGGGCTCTGTAGGAGACCCAAACCATTTCCAAGCAGGCTGCGCTAAGCTGCAGGCTCCTGGTGTCATGTTGAACTCAAAGGCAGCCCAAATACGACTGCACAGCCTCTAGTCACATCTCCCAACCCAACGCATCTGCTGCAGGCTCTTGACTTGTGCATGGACACGGGGCTGGTGTCCCTTTGCTCCCCAGAGCTCATGTTCCAAGGCAGTGGGAACGTGCAGGATGAGTGGTCCGACACAGTGATGTGGATCCCTTCCCTACTTCCAAAACCAGATTTCTGGGTGATTTTTAGAGCTGCAGGAACCCTTGCCAACTCTTATTTGTGCCTTGAGGAGGTCAGTCCCCTTCAGCCATGAGCACTGGTCACTCCAGCAAAACTCCCTGAGTATCCAATGGGAGTTTTCCGAAGTCGTGCCTGCCTGGGGGTGTCAGGTCTGCCTCCACGGTGGGCTGAGGCCAACACCTGGGTAAATTCTCCTCCCACGGCTCTGCCAGCAACTTCACTGACGGGCAGCAGAGGAGTGCTGAACTGGCTGCCTGGGAAAAGCCGCTGCCCGAAGGCTGTTAGCTCAGGAGATGCACGCAAAACCCTGCAATTCCCTTTTTTCATATAGCTGTAGCTATTTCACTTTTCTTTTGAAGGCATGTTTCTTCCCCAAACCTGGTGTTGTTAGGAAGCCAAGGCGTAGGTGGCTACGGCAGTGCTCAGTGTGGTGGCCGGGCTCTGCTGCCAGTCTTTCATGGCATTGCTCCATCAGCAATAGAGCCAGCATCCCAACTGGCATCAAATACCAAGTTATGAACTAGAAGAGGCTGTGATGGGTCAGAGCCTTTTGCACCACTGGGAACTGGGATCATTTATTTCGCATCGATCCTTTTTTCCCCTCCACAGTGAAGAGACTTTAAAATATAATATTTTAGCACTGAGAAAGAGCTGGTGGCTGATATAAGTGGAGAGGGAAGGTCTAACTCTACTGAGTGACTGAGGAAAGCTGCTTTAGCACAAGAGTTGGTACTCGCTGGCAAAGCAACCAGCTTTGCTGCTGGTGGCCCTGCCCAGAGTGCAGGATGTCCCCAGTCACCTCTGGGGCAACAAGCGGAGGATGAAGGGTTCCGCACACATGGGTTTCACTTTGCTTTACAATAAGAAGGAAGAGAAACTCCCCGGGAGCAGACGTAGGCTTCTGCAGGGAAGCCAGTGCGAACTGTAAGCCCACCCCCCCACCCCCACCCCCCCGACGGTGTTTCCTTGGGGATGCCCTCTGCAAAGCAGAGCCTCCTTTGGGGCTGCGCAAGGATGGATTTGCTTTGAAGAGGTAAAAAACCAGCTCCTCGTTGCTAATCGCCTTCCCTAGCAGCAGTGCAAAGCAATGGGGACTGTCCTTGGTGGGGCTGGGAGCAGGGACCTTGCAGGCAGCACGCACAGGGTCGTGTCCCACTGCCCCAACTCTTCTCGTCTGAATCAGCGCGTGACCTGGTCCTCGTTTGTTAGTGCTTCTCCTTTGAAGGGTGAAATAAGAAAAGTAAAAGGCTCTGTGTATGCTCTGCCACGGTTTTACATGCTCACAGCCCGTGGCAGTGCCCAGCTGGATGGTGTGCAGTGTGCCCCACGCACAGCGAGCACTGCTCCTCCGCAGCAGGGAGCTGCTGGGTGGGTTCGCAAAAAAAGGGAGAAAAAAAAATAAATGGAGACACCCCCCCGCCAAGCTGCAAGGTTTGTTTGAGAGGAAGCGTCGGGCTCAAAAAGCATGTCTCTACTTCCAAGGGCTGATTTAATGTCAGCGGGATATTATGTCAGGCATCAGAATGATTTCTTTTTTAATGCATCATTTCATGCTTTTCAAGTACAGGTAAGTTTAGGACCAAGAGACAGACTTAAAAAATTAAGAAACATCATGTTGTGAGATCAGCTGGAGACAGGCAAGGAAAAGCAAGCAGAATTTCTCCTTGATGTCCAGGAGTAGCTGAAGAAAGAGGTGTTGGAGGGGAGCACGATGGGGACAGGGCATGGCACACTGTAGAGCAGGTCCTTTACTGCCTAGCTATTCAGGCAGCAAAATAATAATAATAGTAGTAGTAATAATAATATTAATTATAAATAATAATAATGTGCAACTGCTAAAAAACCAAGCTTCATAATTGTTTCCAAGCTGCACGAAGCTCTGTGCCTGCCCTTGCCTCCGTGGGCGGTAAGGCATGGCTGTGCCCAGTCTCCGCTGGGCGAGGAACCACGGTGGGTGACATGGGTGGTGAGCTGGCAGCACCCTGTGGTTTCCGCACCCCGCCTGGATGCCGGTGATGGGCCGTGCCCGCAGGCTGGGTGCGATGGGCCCATTGTGCCGTGCGGGGCAGGGAGAGGGACCATTATACAGATTTCACGCACGTGTTGCCCCATGCTCCCTTGGCCCCAGCTGGCAATGCCAGCTGGAGAGGATGACATCTCTTTGCAGCCATTTATCACAGCTCTGCAGCCTTCCTTTATTTCCCCCCCCCCCCGTCCTGTGATATATATTATATATGTATTTGCTGGGGGCCCGCTGGTCTCTGGAGGCAGCATCACCACAGGCAGCAGCTAACGTTGGTGGATATTTTCCTGCTGCAGCCCATCCAACATACCCCTGCGCTTTCTGTCAGGTTTTTAGTCATTTGACTGATTTCTCTAAATGAACACTTTTTTTTTTTTTTTTTTGTAAACCCCTCCCAATTACAGGCAAGGGGCACTGAGCATGGAGGCTGCTTCAGGAACCCAATGGCTGGATGCCGAATCCCAGTTCCCAGGGTGGAGAGGCGGCCGCTGTCATAACAGAAGCTACTTATTACTGTCCTTGCTGAGCTCACCCCGTGAAAGCAACTTTCTGACTGAAAGCCCTTGGAGTCTCCTTTGGGGAATTCGGCTCCAGGGTTACAGTACTGATACTGGGAGTCCCAAGTGGAACCGGTAAATGCCCCATTCATGGAAGAAAAGCATCCAAAAAAAAAAAAAAAGAGGTAAGTCAGAACAAAACCCCCAAATCATTGCCAAGGGTGGGATTCCCAAAAATCCCATGCTGTGAGGAGCAGCTATTCCCCATGGATATAGAGAATTAGCTACAGCCAAGTGCGGCTGGTATACTGAGGAGCAGGCTGGGCGATGTGGGGAGCTTGTGGGACCCCCACCCCCATAGCCCTGTGTGCGTGTGCAGGGTGGAAAGGTGTTTTTGTTGACTGCATCAGGCTGTTTTTGGTGACTTCTAGCCTCGTGATGTGCTTTTCCTATTGCACGGAGTGAGCTGCAGGCAGCCTCCAGAACACCGTGAAGTTTGGCATCCTGTGGCAGATGTTTTTTGTTTGGTGAGGACAAGGGGAGGAGGAACCAAAAACCCACCCAGGAGGATACAGAAGGGACAGAAAGTGGGACCAATGCCCAGAAAGATGTGGCAGAATACATATTGCCTGTGACAGTGCAGCAGCAGCAGCAGCAACAGCAGCTCAGAAACCACGCAACACCTTTCTCTTTTAAAAATGTCATTTAATCCATCAATTCCACAGCATTGCCATCATACACACCAGCACGACGCCTCAGTACATGGGACACAGAGCCAAGGAGATGCAGTTACCCAGAAACACGCTTTTTTCTTAAAAAAATCCAACCCCCTAAGGATGTCAGGGGGGAAACCAGCGGTAGGTGACCGGAATAACTAGTTCTCTTCAGCAAGTTAAAGGCACTTAGCAAGGGAACGAAACTCCAGCCTGACCAGGCTGCCTCACCCTGGTGCCCCACAAGCTGGACCCTGGCAGGGGTGATGCCGGGGATGATGCTGGGGGCGGCTGTGGAGGGCATGGGGTTCCCCAGGAGCACCAGGGGGCTTTTTTTTTTTTTTTTTTTTTTTTTTTTTTTAAAGCTGAGAGCAAATCTTTTCTATTTGGGGCTTTTGCTGTTCATGCTTTAAATCCAGCAGCAGGCACCTCCTTGCTGACACCTGAACAGCCACTTCTGATGGAGGCACCAACTCTGTGCCCTGTGGGGATGATGCTGGCCTCAGAGCACTGCAAATGCATTTTACAGAGCAGAAATATAAAACCTGGCAGGTCTCCCCATGTGCAGGCAACAGCATTAAGCCAACCAAGAGCTACAGGGAAACAAACACCCCAATATATATATATTATTTTTTCTCTGCATAGATTCAAAGAAAAGCAAAACAAGAGTTTACATCATCCCTGGTCTGCAGGTGAGGGCTCTCCTGCCTAAACCAGCCCAGCATCTTTCTGCAGAAGCCACCTGCCTGGGGCAGGCCGTGCTCCCTGGTCAGGGGACACTGCCCAAAGGGTTGCAGGACAGGGACTGTCCACTGGAAACCCCCCGGAGCAACTCCTGGGAAAGGAAAAAAACCCGTAAGTTAAACCAACACCCCCCACCCAGCCCCACCAAACCCCAGCAAGGGCCGGTGCTTCCAGAACCTGCCCTTTCTGAGAAAAAAAAAAAAAAAAAAAAAAAAAGGGTGGGGTGGGGGTGGGGAAGTCATTTTATAAAATACATTCTTCGTGGGGATCAAATTTTAATGCAGCTCATGCTTTTCTGAAAACACCCTGAATAAGTCATTAGCCAGACCCTTCGCTAAGATGAATTCCCCCCCCCCCCCCCTAAGGAAAAAAGAATTAAAATGTAAAAAGCTGGTGTGCGCGACATGCATGTCTGCTGCTGGCTACGGCCAGGCAGCCTTAGGAAGGGGGTGGCCGAGCTGTTTTCAGCATTAAATCAAATAAATGAGGGATGGAGACAGACCTATTAGTCTCCCAGTGTCCCTCCTCCTCCCGTACCGCAGAGGAGGGCACATCCAGCACACAGCACGGGAGCCCAGCCCAAAGGCAGAGGTGAGTAATTACCATATATAATACATTTAATATGCTGCTTAGATTTTTAACATAGATTTTTCTTTTATTTCTGACATTGGCGAGTCATTTAAATATTTAGCCCAGACAATAAAATATATATAAAAAAACCATCTACGGTATGTGCCTGCTGATTCTTAACAATAGTCACAATATTAGGGCCCACTGAATGTTATTATAGAAGAATCTCTGAAGTCCATGTCATACATACATTATGAACTGACAAATAAATAACTCTACAAAAATCCTGTCTTCTCTCCATAATTTCATGTGACTGGCAAAAAAAAAAAATTATAAAAAAAAAAAGACTCTTTCTGGTGATGACAAATCAGGAATTGCACATTTAGTTCGAGGAATACATTACTGGTGCATCACCGAAGTCAACCACTAGGCAACAAAAAGACGTATCATATGAAACAATTTTTTAAATTTTTATTTTACATATTTATACATAAAACTTTCAAGGTAACTCTCTGAATCCAACCGAATGTTAATAGCACATCTAAAAATGAATGTCAGGTAGTCAACATTCACAAAATGTTGAAAACTGATTAAAATATACATATTACTGAAAGCTACAACTTCACTACGAGGCAGGCATGTATTTTTTTGACTTGTATAGCACCTTCAAGTACAGTTCCTTTATTTTAAAACTACAGTGAAGAATAAAAAAGTAGTCAATGGTAAAATATCGTTCAACTGAAAATCTCTAAACAGACAAAAATAAAGTTAAACTACCCTCTCTTCTCACCCATGATTTATAATGTTATAAGTACTGTACATTTTTTGTAATAATATTATTAAAATGCCTGATATTTAGTGGCACGAGTAAAAAAATTAAAATAAATTAAGAAGCAGAGGCCAATCACCGGACATAAAGCTTCAGACATGGTCAATGACTAACACTGGTTTTCTTGCGTGCCACTGTGGACGTCGGCGCTGGGACACACAGAAGCAAAATGAAGTCTCATCCAGCTCTGCTCCCGGGGCTCCGGGCTTCATTTTGCCGGCATCTTCTCTGCCATGTGCTTCTGCTGACTTTCAGCGTGTCTGGGGGGAGGAAAGAAGCTGCATGAGTGGCTGTGCTGAGGAGAGGTGGAAGCCCAAACCACGCGCAGGGCTGTCTCCAAGCCAGCATCCCGAGGTAAGGTGTCTGCCTGGGCTCCTTCCCGGCAGGAGGGGACAGGAGGTGGGCGAAGGGGAGAGGAAACCCTTCTCCGGAGGGGTCTGGGGCCAGCTGGGATGTTCCCTCCCCTCCCGCAGGGCCAGCCAGCCCTTCACCCCCAGGCAATGCTGGGATGGGGACAGTCGGTGCCCCTCGCCGTGCACTGAAGTCCCCACCGTGCTGATCGCAGCTTCTAAATGAAATTAATTTCCTGAGCTGCCATTAATTGCGTTTAGGAAGCAAAGTATTCCCTGAAGCACAGGAGAAACAGATGCAAGGTGGTGCTGGCGTTTGCCTACTGACCCACCTCCACCTCCCATCCCAGATCCCCCCCTCCATCACTTGCTCTTCGTTAAGGGAAGCAGTGATGGCGTCTTGCAAGACTCGGATGTGACAACCTGCCTGCTTGTCCCCGGGGAGAGAGCTGCACCCTACTCAGCCCTTTGATGGCAAAAGCTTTAGTACCAAAATTCTGCTAGAACACCTACATGCTGCCAACAGCAATCTGGGACCTGTGAGGAGAGAGAAATATCCCGAGGAGCCTCCTTTACCTGGTCAGGTCCTCGATGTCCACCAGCATGGCATCCTGCTCTGTGTGCAGCTCGTCCCGAATGAGCAGCAGCTGCACCAGCTCCTCGTTCAAGCCTGGAGCCGGGGAGAAAGGGGGTGAGTTGCCGATGTCCTGGGGAACCCAGGCATGGGCCCCGTACCTCATGCTTCCCCACCATGGTCACACAGGAGCTGGTGCGCAGAACCAGGAGGGAGCTCCCCAGAGGATGCATGTTTTCTGGGATGAACTGCAAGCACCTCGCCACTGCGTGCCAGCCCTTCCTCTCTTGAAACGGCTTAACGCAGCAGCAGAAATACAAGATTAATTTCTTGGTGCCTGGAGTCCTGCTGGTTCAGCTTTTGCTCACTTACGGGCAATAACCCTGAGCAAGAAGCAGGCTGCAGGGAGTGGCCGAGGCCGCAGTTTAGCTTTTTAATACAATACTGCAGCGATACAGAACATGCTGCCCACCCATCCTGGGTTGTGACTGTCGAGGCCAGCCCCTCTGCTCAAGAGCGGTGTTCGCGACATCGGTTTCTTGCTGGGGGTTGTGTCAAAGAGCAGCAAAGGGGAAGAAAACAAAAAGGACCATGTGAAAAACTGACCTGCCAGGCTGGGCTCCCCTGAGGGCTGCACCTGCCCATCACTCCCTGCCACAGCTGGCATTCACAGTTTGCTTCTATACAGCTACACTGGTTTCACGCCTCTTCAGTTTGGGAAGCAAGCCCGGTATTAATGACATTAACACTTAAGCTCCCATACTTGGGTGCTTTCTAAAGTGAGGCTAATTAATAAGCATTTATTTTTTGCCTTTCCAGCACAGAATAACAAATCATGACTCCACGGCACAGCTCTGCATCCTCAGCAGGGCTGCTTGCAGAAGGGATGCCAATTAACCAAGACGGGTAGGGGAGGAGCAGCACAGCAGCCCCCAGCCAGCCTTTTTTTTTTTGACCTACAGCCACCAGAGAAGTCTGGTTCATTAATTAATTGAATGGAAGATGAAGAGCCCTTGGGGAAAGAAAACCCTGGATCTTTTGGAGAGAGCAAAGGTGAGGTGTGGCACTGCCCCGGCAGGCAAAGGCAAGGACCCATGAAATGTGTTAAGGGGCTGCACAGCATCACAGAACCACAGAAGGGTTTGGGTTGGGAGGGACCTTAAAGATCATCTAGTTCCGACCCCCTGCCCCGGGCAGGGCCACCTCCACCAGCCCAGGTTGCCCAGAGCCCCGTCCAGCCTGGCCTTGAGCCCTGCCAGGGGCTGGGCACCCACAGTCATGTTAACTGGGAATGGGTTTACCCTGGGATGTTTGCTAAACTGGAGGGTTTCTCCACTGATGAATGGTTTTGATGCCATGGCATAGTGTCACGTGAAGACGCAGCCACAACCCCATGAATGGCAGGTGCTTCCAGAACTGGCAGATTTCCCAAGACTATTTTTACCTGACCAGGTTTTGAGTTGCAAGTGGGGCATTTGGTGCTGGCACAATGCTATGACCCCCCTCCCTTATGGAGCCAAATGAGTGCTTTAGGAGAAACTTCAAAAAGCAAATGAGAAAGCCAAAGGAGCCAAATCTGGAGAGACTCATACACTTGTGTTATTGTACATTTACATTAACATTTCACGTACATGTACATTAACATTTCTATGTGTATCCTGGAGAACCGGTCTTAATTAAATGGGACATACCAAAGAATAATTAAACAAGTATCACTTACTTTCTATCTGTGAGTGGAGATCATTGACTATCACTTGTAGCTGCCCAATAGTCATGTCTCTTAGATCAGTGGGTTTTAAACTTCTCTTCATCAGGCATTCACTTATATGAGGCATATGTGGCAGCTGAAAAGAAATTTCCAATTTTTTACTGTCTTCTTTGAATTACTTGTATTTCTGAGCAGTGGCAGTTTACATTGCTTGCATCCCCCTCTCACAAGCATGCATCAACAACTCCACCAGGACTAACAGATTGAACTGAAACATCTACACGTTTGACCCATTTTCAAATCTACCAGCATCAGCAATATACTGATGCCAAGGGAGGTGAGGCTATGGTGAGCAGCGCTGTGCCAAGGCAGGAGTGCTCTGGGATGGGATGGGATGAGCAGAATACACCTTAGAGGATGAGCACCATCACACTGGCCTCGAGGCAGTAACAACCCTGATGCTTCATCATCTCATTGCCTGCATCCATCCCACTCCCGTAACGCCTCGATAAGGTGTCCCATGCTGCTCCTTCCACTCCTGACAGCCCGTTCCTATCTCTTCTGGACCTCTGCATGTCTGCAAGCACTGTGGGGAAGCACCGCCAGCTGCTGAGTGTGTCTTGACAAGCAAAATCAAACAGCAGAAGGGCTGGTGTTACCCCACCGCACCATCCCACAGCCCCCACTTACAAGATCTGCTACCGGCGATTTCTTCCTGTTCTGCTTTTCCACCTCCACCTGCATTTTGGCCATGGGCTTAGCCATAGCCAAGGCCATTTTGGCTTCAGCTTGGAGTTTCTTTTGCCTGGTGAGGAAATCCATGTCATCAAGGGATTCCGACTCTTCCTCTGTCGTGTCTCTGTCAGAGTAGGACGAGCTCTGCTTGCTCTAGGGAGGCAGAGATGCAGCCGTTACCGCTGCCCCAGCCACGCCACAGCAAAGCCTGCTGCTGGCTTAACATATTTTTGTGCACTTACAAGTGGTATCATTTCTAGAGAAACGGTGAAGAGCACAGATTTTTTTATTTATTTTAATCCCCATGATTATCTTTAAAAATCAATTCCCAGATAAGCCCGCGTGACTATCAACAGCAACTTGAGCACTTTAAAGGGAAAGAGGAGCCAAGCAGATCAATAGGCGTTGAAGGGACAGGCTGGTTAAGCTGGAGGAAAACATCTGGGGCTGTGGAGTTATATACACAAAGGAAAAGAGAGGAGAGGAAAGCTGGTGGGAGCTGATACCACTTCGTATCCATTACTGCCCTGATAATTATCAGAGCCAGAATGAAAAGGAGGAAGGAAGGAAGGAAGAAGGAAAGGTCTCTGCTCTACAACAGCTGTGTGCTAGCCAGGGGCAAGCTGCTATCTGCCCCTCAGCATCTTGCCGTTTTTTTATCGATGGCTGAAGATGCTGTTCTGGGGTTTAGCACGGCTATTTCAATAGGATCAGCTCTTTATCAGCTTCCATTACGGATGCCCTATGGTTTCCAAACCAAGTGCATCTGCAGGATGGGTTCCCAGACTTACCATGGGTGACAGTGGCGTGTCCAGGCTGGTTTCTGTCTTGCTGTCATCGGCGTCGCTGTCTTTGTCACTGCTGCTGTCATTCACAAAGCAAATCTGCAGGTTCATCCCGCTTTGCAATCTGTGGCAGGGGGAAAGGGAGAGGTGACACCGCTGTCACCAGCAGCCCATGGCTCTCCCACCGCACTGATGGGTTACACGGGCAAGGTGTTGCAGCATCGTTCACTTTGAAAGTGATGCTCTGTCCTGATTTTGTATTGCCCTCAGGAAAATATAACCATTTTAACTTTTTTTCCAAGAAGATGGTCATCCCCCACCCAAAAGCACAGAGCCAGGACCACCAGCTCGCGGTGGCAGGGCAGGACAGGGGCAAGCTCCTGCTCCTGCCCAGTGCTGCCATGTCTGGACGTCAGTTACTGGGATTGGAAACCCAGCGGCACGGCGGTGACAATGCTTCTACCACCATCTGTTGATGAACTTCAGAATTACCGAGACACTGCAGAGCTTTTGTCATCATGGGTGGTTGTATCATTACATTAAATAAAATACTGTATACAAAGTATATATATAAAATACAGAAAACATTAAGATAGGAAATATATATTTCTTATAATAATATTATATGACATAAAATAATGTGTTAACAATTGAAACGATTTATTCAGAAGGGTAATAAGCCTGTTTGTCACCAAGAGGTGCTACTGCACCGCAAGAGGTTATTACTGTGTTTTCTGGACCCTCTGCTCCATCACTTGATTTGGACAGGTTAAGATCATTTAAATTCGCCTCCCTGGGAATGATTTTTCTCTGGATGCAGTGGCTCAGGGCAGGGGCATCCCAACGCAGGCTGGGAAAAAGAAAAAGCACTTCTACAGTGGAAAGTGCCCCATTTTTGACTCACACAACAGTTATCCCCCTGCAGCTGCTGCCAAGCAGGACATCAGCCAGGTAACATGTTTTACCGGTGCTGTCTGATGCCCCCAGAAAAGCATGGCACAGCAAGCTCCAGGTGGACTTCACAGCTCCCTCTGCTCAAAGCAGCCTTGGAGAGTGAACAAGGGAACAGATTTTTTGGACAAAAGGGTGTCTGTGAAAGCCCCATTGATGCTTGTATCGTGGAGCAGCTCTGCAGCCACCACCTGAGCCACTGTACTTGGGCTCTCCAGGACAATTTGCCCACCTGACACCAGGGTCAGGCTTTGCACATCTTCCAAATTCATTATAAATTAACCCCAGAAACTACAGATTTTGGGGTCAACTCCATCAGCCTTCTTGGTGCATCGTACTCCATCACTACCTGCTGACAACAGAGCAAACCCCCCAGACATTCTGCTGCCTCTCATTCCTCATTCCCAACGTGAGAAGTCTTGTATTGGTACTTACAGACAGCAAACTCTTACTTTCCATTTATTGTAGTGCAATTTCCTAGTCACTATTACCATTAAATAGAGAGCATTGATAATTGAAATTATGGTGGGGTGACACTGGCCCAGGTTGCCCAGAGAGGTGGCAGATGCCCCATCGCTGGAAACATCAAGGTCAGGTTGGACAGGGCTCTGAGCAATCCCAGCTAGTTGAAGACGTCCCTGCTCATTGCAAGAGGATTGGACTAGGTGACCTTTAAAGGTCCCTTCCAACCCAAACCATTCTACAATTCTGTTCTATAATTCTGCACCAGCTTTCAAGCCATGACGGACAGACACGGGTACCCAGGCCAGGGAGCCAGATGCACCCTTGGCTCAGCTTAAAACTGCATCACACAGAAAAGGCAGAGCCAGTGCAAAACGTGGGTCTGTGACTCATGTGGCCATCAAGAGCAAGACCCCAACGCCTCATGCCCAGCCATTTATGCTCTTTTATTTCATATGCAAGCACGAGAGCAACGGTCCTGCAAAGGTTCCCGTAGGTCCTGTAACAGGCACCGTGCAATATTAATGCTTTGCCTGGCCTATAAATATTAATGAAACGCCAAAGCGTTCAGGTACAGCTGGTAATTTCTCGTGGCACAGCTGCCAAACCCTGCCGTGCAGCGTTAATTAGACCGGCGCTATAATTACAAGATAGCAGCTCCTTGTTTAGCTGTAACTACACAGAGCAAATCCCTTTCAAATGACTTGCAGTTCAATTTAATTTCACAATTGTACCTCTCTGGTGTAATAACAGTATTCCTCCTGGGTTTATGCCTCTCTAAGACTTCTTTCTTCTCCCACACCATGGCAACAGGTAGATTTTCACTCCCAATGAGGGAGGTGTTCAATGCTTTCCAAGTGCCATGGGTTACTCTCCGGCAGCTGAATATAAACAAGCTTTTCTGGAGTATATTTGATGTAGAAACTTTAAAAATCAGAATAAGTGAGGTTCCATGCTATGCAATGTGCCAGCCCCAGGGATGGAGCCACGTCCAGCAAGCAGAGCCTGTGTGGAGCATGAGGACATGGTGGGGAGGCAGGAAACCCCGTTAAACCTCATTTTTTCTATTCTCTAGGGTTTTCTGTGCGTGAGATCAATTGCTCTCCACTGCCCTGCTGTCACCAGAGCTAGCTATCAGATCCATTTCCAAGGGGCTGCCACCTCCTGAGCCACCAAAGGAAGATGCGCTTTCACAAACCACTGGTTTTTCATCATCTGTCACCACACTGCCTGAGCCAGGACTGGTGGGACCAGGGGACCATCCCCACGCCCTGCGTGCCTTCAGACATACACGTCTGGCATTAAACCAGGCATTCAGACATCAAAATCCTCAGCATTTTGCAACTCAACAAAGAACTTATTGGGAAAAAAAAAATAAATTAGTCAACTGTTTTCCTGACAGTAAGTCCAGTTGTGCATTCATGATACTTCCACCACCGTTCTTGGTCTGCCCAAGTCCAAAAGCAATGCCCAGTTCAGGGCTGAGATCTAAATGAAAACCTGAAGGAAACCTAACTCGGGAAGCTTCAGCTCATTTGCTTTATCCCCTGAGCATTCACATACCTCTTCTAATACAGTCTAAAACTAATATTTTAGCATATTATCTATATTTATTTATGTAACATATAATTACTGTGTTTTGAGCGTAAGATACTGTTCTATAACAAGGAAAATTCAAGACTATGGCTGCAAGCAAAAACCACGGGATCCACTGAAGGGCAGGTCTCAGGATGTCCCACTGGAGGCATCTCACACTTTTCAGCCTCCAAAGGGGCTTTGGGCTGCAAGACCGCCTGGCTTACTGGGAGGCTCGGCTCGGCTTACCGGGAGGAGAGGCTCGGCTTGCCACTCTTGCTGCAGCTGGTGTAGAGTCCCGGGCCATCGTCAAAGAAACTGCCCAGAGCCAACTTCTGCCTGATGGACTCCCGCTCATTCTTCTGGGCCTGAAAGCAAAGGGCAACAAGAAAGGATGAAGCTGCCAGTCACACCAGTGTGCAGGAAGGAGAGCTGTCCCACCTCCCCACTGCCACTCTCGTGATGCCCAGCATCCCCCCCACGCCTGGGTGGCCCGCATAACCCATGCCAGCAGGGAAGCCCATCTGCATCTCTCTCCACATGCTGATAGAAACAGATCTATATCTACACACACATCTGGTTATGCACACACATTAGTATATATACCTAATATATGTACTATGTATGTGCGTGTGTATGTATATATACCCCTATATCTATATACAGCCACCGAGGCCACGCTTGCACCATTAACATCTTCCACTTCCCTGAGCAGCCTCCAAAACCACACAATCCTTCTGCCAGCGTGCTTAGAGATGTATTTTTAACTATTGCCATCAAATTATCCACAGTTGTAAAAATGTGGGTTTATATATACATAAGTTTTTTTGAATAAGGACAAACTACAAAGTGATTTGAAATTAATCACCAACAGACTGTGTAATCAATGTGCAATAAATGAAAATCACAGATCTAGGTTCAAAATTAGCACCATTACTATCCCAGTGTCTGTCACTAATGGATTATATGCCAACACTGACAACAAATTCATACAAGGTGGCAAGTTATTGATAGCAGGAACATTCTGAAGCCATCAAACGTTTCATTTTAAAATAACACATAATACCCGATCACGAATACACAGCAAAAGAAAACAGAGCAGGCAAGCATGAGCTGCTTCCACAGTGTTAATCAATGTAACTGTGCTTCTTATACTTCACTTAAGTAAAAATAAAGCACCTTTTTTGATACAAGGACGTTAAGATGTAACAAAATGCAAATTATTAACTTACAATAGCTAATAATTTAATTCCATCTCCAGTGCTGACTACATACATTACATTATCATACTGCCCATTATATCGTCAATCTCTTATCAAAATACATACTTACAAAACCTAACCCCTTTTATTTAAAACATTTAAGGTATTAAAAATAATCCCCATGGCATCAAGTGGTATCAAGATTTTGGGTTCAGCTCCCACTTTCCAAGGTTCTACCCAGGCTGGCCAGCTATGTTTTTCTACTTTGTTTTTTCAGGTTTCAATAACTGATGCCTCAATCACACGGAGGCAGCTAGATTTCGAAGGAAAATTAGCCAGCCTTGCTGGTGAAGGCAGTACAGTGAAAAAACTAAGTAAAAATGAGCAAGCAATATTTTTTTAATGGGCTGAAAGTAGAGAGAGACAGGGCTGCCCGTGCCGGTTCCTCGTGCTGCCCATCTCGCGATGCATGTGGGTGTCTCCCCGTGAGTGCCAGCTGCATCCCTCAGTGCATCAGTATTTCATGAAGTCACAGATACTTAGCCTCCCCATTTTCCCAGCTCAGATGATCCTCTCCCACATCTTCCCATCTACATCTGATTTTCCCTTGTGTTTCAACAGAAATCAGGAGCCCAGAGCACATCTCCACCTCCTCCTGCCCAACCGGGAGGGCACATCCCAGCCTCCACGCCAGCTGGGACCGCTCCTCCCCCACCCCTGCAGCACACCCACCCACTCTGTGTGTGCTGAAAACTCTTCTGGGCATTAAAATACACATCAACACAGGCACGCTTTCACATATTTACCCCTTTCAGATGGGGCTGTCTCTCCGGATCTTTTTAAATTTTGCTCCATTTCCCACCGAGACGCAACAGCTCCCAGTTCGACATCTGTACATTTAATCAATGTGCAATTTGTTTTCTCCACCAGGTCATTACTGAGGATACTAAATAACACCACTCCCAGGACTGAGCTCAGAATATCCCCTTTTATAAACCAGACACAGGCTAATGACCATAAAGAAATCAAGAGTCCCATTTGTTATTATAAAACAGGGAACAGTTACTAAGAAATAGAATATACCTAAGGGAACTGGACTTTGGGCCTTAGATGAATTACCCAACAGCTGCAGCATGCTTCCTGAGCTGGGACTGAAAACTATAAATCGACAAGGAATATTGCAAGCGGTTTTTTGACTATCAGATACACTTACTCGGTATATAAAAAATAATGGATCAAATACTCCACATGCAAAGGTACTAGCAAGAAAAACATAAAAAAGTTATTTAAGTGTGTATTTTGACACTGAATCAAAAAATGTATTTCTGAAAGAGGGGTCTGGTGTGAAGCTAAAGCCTAGTTTAGACAATTATTTTAAACAAAAGGCTGCTTTCTATTTTATAGGCAAAACAGTTTGGGGCGGATGTTTTCCTTCTTACCATTGACCTTCCAGTTCAGAAGGTCAGCAGCTACCTTTGTTTAAGCACATGACTAAAAACACAATGTCAGGTTATGGCTGTGACTGCCTACACGTAAGACGCTTTACACAACCGTTCCAGTAAAGGCAAATTGCCAGCAGAGGTTCAGCCTTTCCCCACAGCACACCCAGCACCGTTTCCCAGTCCTACCGCCTGCTGTAATTACTGCTGCTTATAAAGCTATTGCAATCACCTCTCTTGTGCTTGCAGATGATACACGACCATATGTGCTCTTACACCGCTCACCTCCAACCCACGCCGGCACCCAGCCCATCCCCGGCACGCTGTGCCACCTCAGCACCGAAAACCCCTACATGTTTTGTTGAGAGCATACATTCATTATACAATATATGCCTTTTTCCCATAAACCCATGCCCGGGGGCACATAGAGCTCCCGCTGATGCTGGAGGCTGTCCCTGACCGACCTGATGCTGGATGCAGAGTGGCCACCCATGGCAGCAGTCACAAGATTTCTGCAGTTTTCTGGGAAACGGAGCAAAGCCCATACTGTTATTTGTGGCACTTAGGCAGCAGTAGCTGGGCTGCGCTTTCCACCAGGCACCCCTCCACACTATTCCGCATGCAGGCACCTGTACTAGCAGCCTTTACTCATTACCAGCATCGCCCGACATAGCATATAACATCGCACATGGAAGATTTATTTGGCATTGAGGTGTAACAGTGATTTGCCAGGCCCCTCGCCTGGTGACGGCGCTTCTGGAGTTGTACCGATCAGTACCAAACCTGGATGGAATACCAGGTGTGCTTTGCTAAGCTACTGCCTGCTTGGAGAGGGAAAAAGTCTAATTACACAGTAAATTACAGTTTAACGGGTACCAGCAACACTTTGGCAGGATCCTGCCCCAGCGGGGCAGTGCCACTGTGATGCGAGGGGTTAAAATGCTGCGAGGCTGGATGCCAGGACCATCCACCAGCACCAAACAGGCTGCACAGCCCGTGCCTGGCCCCGGCCAGCCAGCAGCGCTGGGCCACGGCTGGGCCACCGAAGCTATTTTTGCCAGGGTTTGTCATTACCAGCCACGGACAATTACTATATTTAAAGTTCCAGACCCATAGGCAGTGCCTTATTTTATCTCTGCAAAGTACAAGGGCTATTATTGGATTTAAAAACAGAACTTGCAACTGCAGAACATTTGTTTTTATCTCCTTTTTTTTTGCACAGGGGATTTGCTGGTAAATGCGAAACCGAGTCAAACTCACATTATCAAGCCACATAGCAAATTGCCTTAAAACCCAGGGCACTCAGGGTACGAGGACGCGTTTAGAAACCTCTCTTTACATTTTATTTATCATAAAGCGATATGGAAATGCAGGAGGAGGAAGGTTTGCTGCCCTGTGCTGGTGCATTAAACATCACCGAGCGCCTCCCTGCTCTGGCACCTGAAACCCAGTGCCCGGGAGGGTGTTGGGCAGTGCTTTGGCAGGTCCCCCTCCTGCCAAGAGAGTAACTGTTGGCAGACAAAAGGCTCCTTTTTGTCCCTTACCTTTTTATAACTCCCCTCCCCGGGCGGCTCGGCTGCTTTCCTGATGACGTCACCCATGCCATCACCCTCCCGACTCATCGCCTTCGCTCCCGGGTCCTCACGTGGCCGGTGAAACGCTCCCACCGGGGCATCTCAGCCCTTCCTCCACTCTTGGGTTAGCACCATGGGATCAAGCGCTCGCCCCCGCAGCCAAGACCTGCAGCAGACCACCGTCCCCTGGCTGGGACGCTTCCCTGGCCCCTCTCGCCTCCTGGCCGCTCCGGAGCACCTTGCTTTTCCCTAATAAAGTCAACGGCAGCGCTGGAGCCCCCGCCAGCTGAAGAGAGGGAGGTGAAGGCTGTGCCGGGCCAGGGAAGCCGTGTCCTCCTCCAGCCACTGCCAGCGCTGGATAAAAATAGCCCCGAGTCCTCAACGGCTACACAAGGGCAGGAAAAAACCCGGTGTCTGATGTCAAAACTCAAGCCTGGCAGTATAGCCATGGCCAGAGGGGACGGGAGGAAGGGGTTTTCTCCAGGGGCTTTCACGGTGAAGTTATCCTAATGAATTCCCAGTGGTCGGAGATGCTGCCCGCGGCTGGGGCTGTAAGTCCGGGCAGAGCTGGAGCGGTCCTCAGGCCTCCCAGCGCTGCTCAAGGATGGGCAGCCACAGCAACATCAACCATGAGGTGAATTTTTCACTCAACATGAAAAAACACCAGAAAGGACCCCAGGGAACTGTTTCTCAGCTAAACTAGCTTTTTCAAGTGGGGAAAAAAAAAAAAAAAAAAAAAAAGTTTCCAGGAATTAACTGACAGAGCTCAAAAAGGTGTCCAGCCTTAACCTGCCACCCAGCTTGTGGGCTTGCAGAGCCTGGGGACCCCCGCACTGCCTGGT
Source organism: Falco rusticolus (assembly GCF_015220075.1). NCBI lineage: Eukaryota > Metazoa > Chordata > Aves > Falconiformes > Falconidae > Falco > Falco rusticolus. The sequence continues at coordinate 28,031,885 of NC_051199.1, forward strand.
GCCTGCTCAGGGTGGGCGAGCACTCCAGCCCCAGCTTCCAGGGGGCTCTGCAGCTCCCAAACCTGCACCGCTTACAGCTCCAGCTCATGCCTCCAGCAGTCCTGCCCAGAGATCCAGGCTTCACAACACAGCCGCTGCCCCCCGGCCCTGCTCAAATCCTGCTTGGTCCTTGCGGAGGTCCCACCTGCATGGCACCCATCACAGTGGGAAACGTTTACTCTGGGTGGGCAGCAAGAGGCAGAGATCACATGCTCGGGGTAGGCATTTCTATAGGAAATCAATCCTTAGAAAGATGGAATTGATGCCACAATTTCTCAGTGATCCTCGAAGTGTGGCACACCAGCAACAAAAGTGCTGATTTCTAGTGTGACACATCTATGCTGCATGCAAGATGAATAATTTTAATAGCCCTGTATACGTGCTTAAATGGTATATCCAAGTCATGCTGACATCATTTCACCCAAAATGCATATCCTATTTGATTACCAGCTCTGAGAACTTACAAATTATGCATCATGGCATCACTCTGCTCTGAAGTTTCAGGAAAAAACAGTAATAATAAACAGGATTGTTTAATTCCATTCTTGTACCAGAACGGTGCTTTGTAACTGTAATTCCCAAATGAAACAAAGTAATTCTCTGGATATTTCATTATTTTTAGTTCCTCTCCACCACTGACTCATTGTGTCCCTTCCTGCTGTTGCTAAATTAACTTCCTCTCCTGACCGCAGGGGACGGATCCTGACACAATAAATCTGAAAAAAAATAATTTAAAAAAATCCCATAGCCCAAGAGGAAGGATGTGGTGGCCAGGACCACTGGGCTGGGGGCTGAGACTGCAGTCTGCCACATGCTTCCCCACAATTTGCGACAACTCCCTGCATCACCTTGCCCTCATGCATTGGAGGAGGATGTCCCCAGGTCTCCTCTCTGGCTGGCTGAGATGGTGAGCCCCCGCCTGGTCCTGCTGTGCCTGTGGTACCCAAGATGCAGGGCAAGGAAACTGCAGGAACGCACACGATGTGCAACCCACCCCTCTGCAACCCGACATCAAATAAGGGTAGGAAGCGACACAGCCTGCTGAAAATATATTAGCAATTTTTGCCCACACTTTAAAAATGTTTTATCCCTGCTTCCAGGTTTCAGACCAGCTCACCTCTGCCCTGCGCTCTGAGCTGGGATGCTCCAGGACCAGTCTCGTGGTGGAGCATCCCCTGAGCGGATCCCACAGAGTTGGTCTCAGTCTCCAGTGAAAACCCCGCTTCCAGCAGCTGCCCCATTCAAGGCAACAGGAAAAAACCAAACCTGGTTAAGAAGTGTAGCTGGAAGCCCCCATAACCATTTTTGGGTGCCCCCCTCGGCAGCCAGCACCAGACCCAGCTCTGCGCTCCTGGGAGGGGCATCTCCCCACCAGCACAGAGGTCAATTTAAACCCTGGATATCAAAACCACAAAACAAATGAATTTGTTGTTGTCTCAGCACAGGGACCAAACCCTTTGGTGTTCCACCCCTTCCCCACCTGATGCAAAAGGCCACTGCGGGCAGATGAGCAGCCCCGCTGCCTGTGCTGGACTGCCCGACAAAGCCCTGCTACTGCTCCTCTGGCAACCAGCCCCCGCTTGAAACAAGCCCCTCCATCTATTGTGTGTAGAGGGTTTAAACAAATAAAAAAGCAACTCTGCCGCCAGGTACGCTCGATGTTGGCATCGCTACCCAAGGACTCCTTGCGCATCAGACTGTGTCAGTAGGAATGTGGCCTCCATGGCCACAGCCACCACAGCTCCTTCAGCAGCCACTGGGGATGCTGGCGGCGGGGACAGCGAGCCTGAACCTGATTTTCTTTTTATAGCACGAAGGGAAAGCTCAGAATGGGCATATTTGGGGCAGGTCAGCTGCTCCCCACGTGGGATGTCCCCACGGTGTGAGCACACAGGCATGGACCCAGTGCCGTGGGGAACACACGGGCCGGGGACGGCAGCACTCAGCTCATCCTGCAGCAAGGTGAGGAAGTAGGACACATCAGGGTTTATGTGCTTTAGACATGCACCGATTGCTTGTGGACAAGCACGCAGCTAAATGAAACTCTTGTGCATACGTAATGCTTGCTTGAGTCAATGAAAAACTCCCTTGACACTGTTGGGGCACTCTCCAGTGGGGGGGGAGCCACCTCCCTCCTTTCTGTTGGGGCCCAGCTCCCAGGCACTGCCGGTTGGTAGAAAAAGCCCCTAAATGCCCTGCACAGGTCAGTGAAAGCACTCCGAGTGCCCTCCCTGCCAAACTGGCGCTCCCGGCCACGCTCAGGCCAGAGTATCGAGGTGACTTCGTAGAAATCTCAAGTTGCCGGAGCTATTTCACAAGACATTTACTTCATTATAAATAAAGGTTGGAATAAATCTCTGCTGAAGAGTCCCTTTGCAGCACAGCATCCTTCCGGCACAAAGCAGCCAGTACAAGGCACTTAACGACAAGTCCCTGCAAATTTGGGGGTGCGACGGACCTTGCCTTCCCTCTCAGGACGCTTCCCTGAGCTTGAGCACACCAAGTACTTTCCACCTACTTCACAGAGCTTTTGTTTTGATCTCTGTCTAAACAAAGCGGCTTTCATCCTCAGCTCTCTATAACACAGGCTTTATTTTACTTTATTGTAATTGGTTTGAGATGCAGGGTCAGCGTGCTCGGCCACATGAACCGAGGTTCCTCCACTGTACCACGAGGTAGCATCCCTCCAGTGGGACAGTCACAGGCAAGAGGCCAGGCCAGCAGCTCTCCAACTTTGCCAGTGCTCCATGGTGGGTTTCATGGCGTTTGAGGTTTTCTCCAAGGCCTGTCTCTTGGGGTTATATTCTGCCATAAGAATTTGTATTCACTTTAATGAAAAAGACGATGACAGTCTGGTATTTCTACATGCCACAAAAGCCTACAAAACCCCAAGATATCAAACAAAAGAAAACACATAAAAAAATCCTTTTTTTGCTTGGGTTTTTTTGTTTGTTTGTTTGTTTGGGTTTTTTGTTAAATCAGTTAAATGAGCACTTCATATTTTAAGCTTGTGGCTTTTATGGACTACTACGGTTCAGTGCTTGGTGAGATCCTGGGAGTGGTGGGTGCCGGCCAGCCGCGCCTGGTCCATCCCTGAGGCAGCCAGCCTGACCCACAGCCACACCAGCACCTCCCTGTTGCAGGGGTCTTTCTAACAGACCTCTCTGAAGGTACACGCACAAACCTGGCATCACCAGAGCAGCAGAGGGTCGAGCCCACCACAGGCACGCAGGCAGAGTGGGTCCCAGGAGAACGTAGGGGACGACCCAGCTAAGAAATTCTTTCTAAGCAAAGAAATCTCATTTTTTACATCAGATTTCTTTTTCTTTTTAATTTTCTTTGCACGTGTAATGCCCAGTAACATCTCCAGAGCGACTCTCCTGCCAGCAGATAGCTCAGACCGTGACTGATGCCAGCGCACGGAGCCAAACCCTGTTCCCACGGGCAACTGCCTGTTTGGAGGCTCCAGCCTCAGGCAGGGTAACGGGTGCCGGGGGTTTTAAAGGCACATTAGAAATCAACCCAAGGAGATGATGTAAATGTATTGTCCACTTGTACAGCAGTGGCACAGAAACACAGATGAAGGCGGCAGCAGCCCGAGGAGTCCTGTTTTGCTCCATGCAAAGGTGGACCTGTTGGGCAGCGCTGGAAACACGCATTTACAGAGCAAACTGAAACACTGGCTCAGGCTGCAGGCCAGTAAAGCACCGCTAATACACACGCCAGAATAAAACCTTTATTCCTGTGTTAAGGCCTGGATTTGCATGCTGGCTTTTTATTCCGTGCAAGCTCTGGACCCCACAAAACACTACCCAACAAATCCAAGCTGATGTTTTTCCTGTCAGACTGTAGGAGATATACAGAGCCTTCAATAAAACGTTTGACATAGAGAAATAAATCAGTATAAAATAGGAAAAGAGAAATAACTAAGAGGAAAACACATGGCACGATAAGCAGCAGCAGTCTGCGTGACTGCAGGATGCAGCCACAGGAAAGATGTCAGATGTTGGGACCTCCTGACCATGGAGGACCCAGCCTAAATTCACAGTGATGAATCTGACTTAAGCCACATCCAAAACCCCAGGAGGACCCACGGCCACCTGCCTTTCAGAGAGCAGCAGTGACAGCTCAGTTATGCTGTGAAACAGGACTTTTGAGGCAAGGCACAGAGTACAACAGAAATACCCTCCTCTTCCTCAGCACCCCATCCCCAGCACCCTCCCTGCCACGGAGCTTATACCCCAGCCATGAAACAGTCACCTCAGAGTTCTTCTGCTGAATTTCTCTGAAACAAACATGTTTTCAAGTATTCCCCACGCGTTGGCTTGTTCCTCTGTTTGGTTTATTTTTAGTCAATTTAGCAGCTCTGACAAAAAGGGTGCAAGGAGGAAGGAGAGCAGTTACACGCTGCCACCCTCCTCCCCCAGGGCACTCTGGGCAGCCACCAAAATCCTATCATTGCTGGCTCCAGTCTGATCCAAAACCCGGGATTGCGGGCCACAAAAGGATTAAAACTTGGCCTTTGGGTTAATGGGTTTGGGAGGGGGCTGGGGTTGCTCCTAATCTGCAGCGTTGTAGGAAGGTTTTAAAACAGATTTCATTAGAGAAATCATTCCTCTGGACTTTTATCTACAATTTGGATGCTTTCTGGCTGTTTTCATGCTACTGTTTATTGGTTTGAAGGAGAGGAACCAATTCATAAACAAGCAAGTAGATTAAAGCAGATGAAAGGCAGCAGTGCTGCCATCGCAGCAAGCCCAGTGCATTAACACGCAGGGATGCTGGCCAGGCCTTCGCTGCAGCTCCGCTCGCCCACCACCATGGACCAGCTTCCACCCGGGAAACAATGCGCAACCTTTAACCCTTGCGTTCCTACGAGTATGCTGGGAAAACATCCGCTGAAAGGAAACAATGGCATCATTTATTAAGGCAGCAGAGAGCAACAGGCTCAAAGCAGCAGAAAAATTAGATCCCCTAAAAGCGAGGCTAGAAAAAAAAACCCACCAGGATATTTTTTTTCCAAAGGCGCTAAAAATAGAAATTTATTTCCAGAAGCATTTGCTAGACTGAAAACATTTAGCAAAAAATCTTTTCAACACTTCTCTCTCTCTCTTATGTGCGTATGCTTTGCTATCTTTTTCCATCATGATATATTTTGCAATATGAGTTATTTTGCCTTAAAACAGATTGAAGTCAGAATTAAACATGGTGGTGGGGGGAAAGGAGGATGAGCCGCCGTCCTGGGCAAAACCCCATCTCCCCAGGGTCCAGCTCTGCTGCTGGGAATGCCTGTTGGGTATTTTGCAAAACACACTCCACCGCACGTCCGCAAACGCATTTCTCGGCATCGCCGGAGCAGATGGACAGGCATTTGTGCATTTCATAATCCATCTGTACCACGGAGCCCTGAACAGGCCATTTCCCATGCAGGTGCACCCAAAGGCACCCAACTCTGCCCTTAGCGGGGAATGAAGCCACGGCAGCCAGCAGCCCACCCCAAGCTCTTGCTCGCCCCACTAAACCCCTCTGTGGGGGCCCAGCAGCCGCGGCTCTAAGCTCCGCTGCCAGGCCCAGGGCCCCGGGGACGGGCGGCCGTGATGGATGCTGAGAGGGAAGCGCTCACCCCTAACCCACCGCCAGCTCTCGCCCGGGTGATTTAGCTGAACGCCACAAACCACGACGTGGCTGCATCGGAAAATAAATTGATCACGCGGGTCTGCTCTCACGTTTCGGTAAATCGGGAAAGGGCAGAGAAATATTCCATTTATTCTATTGTCAAATGTACGTCGCTCTCCAACGGCAACTCTCGAAGTGGGAAAGCACAGCTCGCTCGCTTACACCGAGGGGTTTCATCCAGGCAGGGGTGCGGCGGGGTGCGGGCGGCTGCCTGACAAACCCGCCCCCCGCCGCTCCCCCGGGCCAGCGCATCCCCGGCGCCCGCCGCGCCTGCGAGCATCACATGGCGAGCACAAAAGCCCCGCGGGCAACCGGCTTCTCCCCCCCGCGACGGCTTGGCCCCGCACCGGACGGGGGTGCCTGGGGCCGGGAACCCGCCGTTCAACCCCAGCCTGCCCGCAGCCCCTCCGCGGCTCGGGGCGGGGGGCCAGGCCGCGCTCGCCCCTTACCTGGTAGGAGCAGTTTTCCTGGTGTACCATCTCCGTGCATCATCCGCCGCAGCCACCGCGCCGCGCCGCGCCGCCCCGGGGGGTCTCCGGCCCCGGCGGGGGAGGCGGAGGAGGAGGAGGAGGAGGAGGAGGAGGAGGAGGAGGCGGGGAGCCCGGGCCAGCCGCCCGCCGGTAAGATGGATGCTGCGGCGCAGCTCCGCCTGCGCAGCGGCGGCCCCGGCGGAGCACGGAGGGGGGGCTGGTCCCGCCCCCGCCCGCCCGGCCGCCACAAAGAGCGGGGGGGCTCCGCGCAGGGCTGCTGGTAGCCGCGCTGCTCCGCGGGGGAAGGAAAGAAAAAATTAAAAAAACATACAAACCCCTCCACCAGACACTGCGGTATAGCTGGGAGACCCCCGCCCCGGTCCCGGGGCGACGCTGCGGCAGCCGCAGCTCCAGCCCCCCCGCGCCTGCGGCAGCGCCTGGTCTCGGCGGGTGCGGGACCCCCGGTGGGATGCTGGACCCCAGCACCGACAGGATGCTGCAGGACCCCAGGCCCGAGGCACACAGCTACCTGAGCCACCTCCCCGAAAGGCTGTGAGACACCCAGCTGTTACATGCGAGCCAAGAGACACCTGCCTGTTCCCCTCTGCTGCAGAAATACAGCACAATCTTTTCTAGAAAAGGCTCTGCCCTACATTTCTAGCTAATTATACCTCCACCTTGCAGCCAGGGTGAATGCTGAGCCCTCCACCACAGCACTCCTTGGGCTGGGCTCTGGCCTCGGGTGCCACCCGAGTTTGGACACTGCACCTGAAACACCTGTGCCCATCCCAGTGCCCTTCTCCCACCACAACAGGCCCTGCTTTAAACAAATTTCTCCAAAGAAAAAGCCTGTGAAGATCAAGCATACATCCAGTGCTGGCTCTGCAGGGCGACAGCCAGGTGGGCTGAACCGGTGCTCACAGCCCAAGGGCTGGGAAGCCCACCCCCCCACACCCCCGCTCTACCCCCCTGGAATCCCAGGGCTGGGAAGTCCCTCTGCCACACACCCATCACTGGCCACCCAGCAGGCAGACTACTCCATTGCTACCCCAAAATAGCACTGTGAGATTATCAAACTTTCCTCCCTGTTTGCAAGCTCAGGTTGGAGGCCTGACATGTGGAGGGAACCAAACCCTTATTTTGTTTTCTATTTTAAAAGTCCTTAACAGCAGAGACTTGGAAGAATGGTGGGACGCGATCTGTGTTTGCAACCTGCTACGTGCTGGGTTCTTAGCTCCAGTTTGACTGCACAGCTCATTTTCCAGGGGGTAACACATACCCTGATAGCCTCACCTGGGCTTGGTTTTGGGGCTGGGCTGGCCCTGGCCACAGCTGGGAGGGAGGACACAGCAAGCCTCACGTTCCAGCCGTGTTTTCAGCTGACACTACCCATCCAAGAGGCACAAACCCACGCAGAAAGCAACGGCGGTGCCACAGGCTGGGCTCGCACCATGTGCTGGGCATTCCGACCCAAGCGCTTGGGCTCGCAGCTAAAAGAAACTCCATCTTCGTTAGGCAAAGAGGACTTTACTCTGCTGCTCCTCGCAGCCAGCTGTGGCTAAGTGCAGAAATGCACGTGACACCGAAACACACACACTTGCTTACAGGGCATCTCAGATTTGATTCCCTGCACCAGATGTGCCTCTAGAAAAAAAGGCCTTTGTAGGATCATCTCTCTGCCCCAGCTTTCCCAGCTTCTCACCCGCACAAACAGGCTGGAGCAGCCGTGGGCGGATGAGAAGTCCCTCGAGCCCCTGTGCAGCTGGGCGGCACAGGTGTAGAGAAACCCCTAGCCCTGCCTCAGCTCCAACCCTCCTCCCTGAGGCCTTCTCTGCAGGAACAGAACTTTAAAAAAATAAAGCTTTCATTTAAAAAGAAAAAAAATTATTCTGCTAAGTTTTTAAGAGAGGATGATGTTGTATTTTTTACTGGATCTGCAGAGAATCCCATTCAACTAAGCAGCTATTTCCAAACATCAAAATAACGACAACAAAACAATCCCTAGTTTTCAGTATACTGCATAAATCTTGGGCTTGCTTTGGAAAAGTATCTGTGGCAAGCTAAAAGCAGCTCCACACATTACATAATCTCTAATGCCATTTATTACGTGCATCACAAGGAAAACTCCTGAAATCACCCCCCCACGCCCCCCTTCCCACGTGCGGGTCTATCTATAACGGTGGTGACTCAGAGCTGCTCCTTGCGCAGCAGATCCACAGCGGGGACTGCACCAGCTTCCCTGCATCCAGGTATGGCGTGGCACAGGGTGACACACACACCCCCACCACCCCACCAGCCTATGTAACAGCTTGTTCCTTTTGCAAAATGACCCGCGAGCGTGCTACGTTGGGCTTAGCATGGCATCTGCTGCAGAAAAGCCCGTTTGCAGCAAGGCTCTTCCTCCGGGGCAGGGAGCCCCGCATGAGCCTCGGGCGCAGGCGGAAAGGGCCAGGCATCATCCCCAACCTCTGGATTTGCTCCTGTGTTCTGTATCCATTTGCGATTACCTGTTCAGAAACGAGGCGAGCAGGCAGGTAATAATTGAAGCAATGAGTGATTAAATTGAGTGGAAGGCTTCTGGCTGTCGTCCAGGTGGGTCAATGGGAAACTATGCTCCTGGATGAAGGCAGTGAACATGTGCTGCTGATCTCCCTGGAGGCACAACCCAGTGGAAAGCCCCAGGAAATCCCTGGGGACCCCCAACAGCCCCCAACTGAGCTGGGAAGAGAAGCCTGGGGAGTACCTGCACTGCCTCCTTTGGCCTTTCTTATCAAGACACGCTCTAACTTAACAGCATTTTATACCACTTATGAGATGACCTAGACAAGCTTTCCTGCAGCTTTCCCCCAAACCAGCGCTGAACTAGAAATGTGTGGTTCAGAAAGGCCTGGAGAACTTCTCCAGGGGGTCCGGTACCAAGCTGGGGACACTAGCATGAAACACTTCCTTTCAAAACCCTGGCTCCGGGTCTCCTCGAGAAGGTCTGGGAAGATGCTGCTCAGCTGCTGCTTGGCTGAGCAGCCCCTGCCTGGCCCTGCGTTGCAGTTAAGCTGGGCCACCAGGAGCAGCCCAAACCCGATGCTCTAGAAGCTTGCAGGGGTGAGGACACAAGGAGTTCAACCCCACGGCGCAGGCAGCAGCACCCCTCCACCTACTCTCTGTGGACATGCCACGGCGGCAGCTGTCCCGCAGAGAAAGGTAACGCAGCTTTACCAGACACGCAGATTCTTGTCGTGAAACAACAGGATTTCATTAATTATCCATCTACAGAAGGAGAAAACACCTGGTATCCACAGTTCTGGGGGAAAACGTACAATTTCTGTGCACATCTTTTTGTTGCTTTTTCATATTTTTTTTTCGTTTTAAACTTAGAGAAAGCCCCCTGGCCACGTCCCACAGCACATCTCAAACCCTGTCCCTCTCCAGCAGCATGAAGTGGCAAACACCAGCAGCACCATTCCTCCAGGCAGGCTGGTTCTGCCGGCCCCATCGCTGCCTCGTGCCTTCCCTTGGCTGCTGCACTTCTGCCCCAGGACCAAGGAAATCATTAACCGGGGAGAGGGAGTAATAAGCAGAGGTTATCAACTCTCTCATCATGGTTCCTACTCGGGGAAAACATTCCTTAAAAAAAAAAAAAAGGTAGCTGTGCAGTAAAGCCAAACCCTCCCATTCATGCTGCCTGGGAGCGGAGGGCAGCTGAGCGAGGCAGGTTCCCGCTGCCGTGGGAGGGAAGGGAAGGAGCCCGGACGTATTACTCACACCAAAGCCACAGACAGCCCTTTTCCTTACATGTTTGTCATTTCTCACTGTCCCACAGATTTATTTTTACACACACATGTCCCACGCTGTGTGCCTGAACCCCACCAGCTGCGAGGACTTACACAGGCTAAGAGCTTAGTAAGGGGAAAGCAAAGGGCAGGAGCAGTGCTCGTTCAACCAGGCAGGCTAGCGATGGGCTTCCTTATCTCCGATAAAACCACCAGAAACACTATCCAGCCCACAGTCGTTCCTCGAGGGGCTTTAAAGGTTGAGAGCTGGGAAAGTTTATTTTTCAGGTTGGTATTGGTCAACCTATTTTGTTGATGCAAAAAGCTAGTCTAAATTACTACGCTTTTTCTTCAGATCTCAAAATAAGGATGCAGCTGGATCAGCAGAGGTGAACACTGCACGACTAGCAGAGGGAGAGGCAGGGAGCCCACCACGAGCGAGCCCCACCAGCCCCTCCGGGATGCTCCTGCTCAACCCGAGCCCGTGCACTTGCCCAAGCACACCAAGCTTGCAGGGAACCAGGAATTAAAAATGGGATTTCAGCTTTATTTGCCGACAATTTACTAGGAGTGATGGATTTAGCCCCCCTTTAAGCCAAGCTAAAGCTTTTCCAGGGTTTAAATCCAGCAAGAAAAAAAAAAAAAGATTATTTTTTAATCAGTTAATACCAGACATCTGCTTGGAAAAGGGAGTATTTGTTTGGATTACATGCATATATAATGCTTTAGACTATTATTTTTTATTTAAGGAAGATGATGTCGAGGCATTTTCCATCATTTTGGATGTGTTACTCTTCTCTACAAGGGGATAAACTTATAATGGTTTAAGAATCCAAACAGTGTCCTTCCATCTTCCCTGCCCCTTTTACTTTCACGGACCTTTCTGGAGTCCTTCAGTAGCAGCAGCTTTACAAACCCCTCCTGAATTACGGGGGTACCAACTGATCAATTTATTAGGATAAAAAGTGCACTGAAACATTAGAATAAAACTCTTTGTGGTCCTCTGAGGACCAAATATGCTATTGGGGAAACACAGGAAAAAAACCCTACTCTGAGTTACTATTATTTTGGAATTCCTATGTGACCAGGGAATTAAGGAGCATCAGGAAGGGTACCTGTTGCATTTTTATTTTGATGCTGCAGTGCACATCTTGCACTTTTAAGAGCCTCCTGCTCCATTTTTAGCAGTAAGGAATTCATCCAAAATTGTCAATTTTCTACACGTCCCACAGCCAGCATCCTTGCCATTACATAATAAACCCATGATTTTCTCTCCCCTCAAAAACATGGAACAGAAGGTTACAGTAATTTCACATTCCGATACCTCTGATGCGCAGGATGTCAAATGCTTTGCAGGGAATTGGAGTGAATAATTTAAGTCACTTGAGTATTTATAACTTTCTGGTGACATAAAAGTGACAAAACATACAGTAAACAACCAGACTTTTCCATGAAACCCATCTAGAAAGACTCACTGATACCATTGCACAGGCTTAATTTTCAATGGCACAATTTATAAGCTGGATCACACATGCATAACAGAGAATTTACAAGCGGTCTGATGATGAGCAGGTACGATAGCCCACCAAGTATTTACTGCTAATGAACAGAGAACAGTTTCATCTACCAGCTCCTAAGTAGTGTGGGGAGATAGCAACAGGAAAGCTACAGCTGCCTCCTTGCAATTTTATTCATATTCTTAAGAATAAACCATACTTTTGGAAATGCAATATTCATGGTATGCAAAATGCTATGGGGAACATGAACTTTTCAGCAGGATGAGGCAAACCTGTAAGTCTTTGCATCAGCATCAATAAATTATAATGTTGCAATCCACCTCGCTCCGCAGCGCTATTTCTGTCCCATTTGGGAGAGGATTTATAGCAAATCCCATCAGCTACAAACCATTTCCAGCACTTTTTGCCCTGTACACACAGACAGTGCCATACAGGAGACCCGATGTGAAAGCAGAGGGGTTGGGCTAGCTGGCATAACCCACACGTCACCCAGTCACAGCCTATTATTTTTACATTGCCTCAACCGACCCAAAGCCAAACCTCGGCCAGCAGCTCTCCCCGCTGCCGCCGTGCCAACCAGCCCCAGGGCAGTCACCCCAGCAGCATCCCTGGTTGGCCGATGCACCAGGACGTGCCCCTGCCAGCGCGCCTGGACCAGCTGTGCCCGACCTCATCCCCTGCCTCGGCCAGGAGCAGCCAGGCACTGGCCACCGCGGCACCCGTGCCCGGCACAGCCACTCTGCCAGCTGCGACAGGGGGGCACCCGCCGGCAGCCTGCACCCCTGACTTGGGCTCAAAAGCCCCTTTTCTGCCCCAAGCTGCGCCTGGGTGAGGGGATGCTGGCATCAGCGGGAGGCACCCAACAGCTCCTCAAAACATCTGGAATCTCACATAAAAGATTCCCAGAGTTGCAGCTGTATAAATATTGATACAGAATAACTGAAAATCATTAAAAGCATGAGCCCTGAGTAATGTCTTCAGCAGATCTCTTTGATATCAAATTTGGTAGAAGTTTTTAACAAAGCTAATACCCCAGTCATGCATTTTCAAATTCACTGTGCAGCATGTTTCAGGCTTGCTGTGTGCAGCTTGCAGGCGGGCTTGCCTACCCCTCCTCCTATTTATATTTTTCGTTTTCATTTTTCAAACATAAATTTGTTATATTTGAAAAAAATAAAGTTGCATTGGGCCTCCACTAAACACCCTTGCATTTTAACAGCAGGCAGGGAGAGGAATTCACGTGTTTTCTGACAATGAAGAGAGAGCAGGGGAAAAAAACCAGCATGAGATGAGGAAGAAAAGAGGGATTTTCCCTGAGAGGATGAAGGACAGGGTGGCCTTCGGCTTCCTCTGACTGGGGACGACAGGAATTACATGGAAACATTGATGAGTGGGTAGCACGTACACAAATCCCATGTCCCATGCTCAACACATAGCAAACATTAAGCTACTGGTCTGGGGCCAAAAGCAATTTCTGGATGAAATATTAAGCCCTTTTAATTGCAGCAAAATCCCAGAAACGCCATTCTGGCCATGCAGGCAGGCAGACAGCAGTATAACCTGCATTTAAATATGGGCGATTAATTAGGTTTTAGCATGGCGTGTACCAACAGGCTGCACCTATGTTTATTCGACAACAAAAATTAGGTGCAGAGTTATTAATTATAAATTAAGCCACTGACCCCACAGGAGTCAGAGGGCAACATCTGTGGACGGGGACGGGATTATCCTGCTACCAGTCGCCTTGAGCCCTTCTATCCCTTTCCATTCCCTTGGGTTTCTGCAGGGAATGGTTGAGAGGGCTTATTTATGGGCTGGCTTTATTTTTCAACTCATTTCAATTGCAAAATGGATGGTAAAAAGCACAGAACAGAGACTTGCAGGCTGAAGTAAACAAACCATACTACAAACTCACTCTGAAATTAAAAGTTATCTTCAAACAGAGCCAAATACCCTAAATATGACTATACTAATACAAACAGGTAACAGCAGCGTCCTTTAAATGCTTCCTCAATAAAAGTGTGAGTTTACAGAGACAAACCTCCCTCTGAGTCATGGCTAGGACAAAAATAGACAGAAGGGTTTTTTTCACACAGCTCTGATATCCACAGCTCCAAGCACAGCCTGGCAGAAATCTACTTTTTTTTTTTTTTTTTTGAAGGGGGGTCTACTTACACTATGCACACAACTCTGAAAAATCAGTGAGCCTTCAGAGAGGCTCCAACCCCTATGCTGTCGAGATCAGTGTTTTTTGGAAGGATGTGATTACTGTGTGGGAACAAACGCAGGTCCACGCGAGCAAAGCCGGGCTCTTGCTTTAGGTTTGCTTCACATTTTCAGCCTTTAAGAAAATGGACACAAAGATGATTTTCTGAGTTTGACACCCAACCCCATTGTCACTTGAGAAAGAAAAAAACCACATTGTCTCGTGGTCAGAAAGCTGATTACAATTAAAAGACATGGCACATTTTGCAATGGATATCAGTTATGAGCTCCAAAAACAATACCATCAAGGAAAAGAAACCCCATCCCTGCCCACTCCTCTGCACATCCCTGCACAGCCCTCTGTGGGAGACTGCCAGGGTGCAAACCCAGTATTTAAAATAAGACGTGAGGCTATACCCCTCGGTAGGGCAGGCACACTGAGTATGAGGCTGGAAAAAGCTAAAAATAACAGGATAAGCAAGGGTGGATCCCAGCTGAGCCTTATTAGTCATGGAGCGAGGCAGCCACGCTGGGCTGCTGCCGGGTGGCAGAGCAGCACCAAATAAGAGCAAGAGAACACTCTTGTCTCTTAAATCACATTTTTTCCCCCTCTCCTGTTCTGCCTCAGGCACTCTTTTCCTCCAAGCAGACGAGCTCCGGCAGCCTCCAGTTTCTACTAATAATGTGGTGTATTGCTTTCTGAGAGTCTTTAAACAGAATAAAGATCACAAGTGATTCATTTTAGGGTGTCTGCTGGAATCGGATCAATATTGACAGACAGGCATGCGAGGGGTTTCTTAAAGGTTTGCGGTTTTTTACTTACACCATCTTTGTGTCAAAACTGAGCCTTTGGGTTGAGTGATGATCATGCCCCTTGATGGGAGGAGTGCCCAGCAAAGGCAGCGCTTGGCCCTGGAGGATTAATTTGGATAATCAGAAGGGGCAAGGTGCAACTTGCTGTTTCACCTTGGGATGAAGCCATAGGACAACAGAGGGATCAATAACCAAGCACAGCTTAGCTGGGTGGGAACCTCCTCCAAGGCTGCTCCAGCAGCCCCATTCTCCCCATCTGCTCCCTTGGTGCTACTTATCATCACAGCATCACCCCGGTTCCGCCACGCTCCACCCCGCCGGCACCAAAACAAGCAGGGCCACCGCTGTGCCAAGGGGACCCAGGTGGCACTGTCCAGCCTCTCAGCCCAGCAGACGTGTTGCTGCCCTGTGCCCTTGCTGCCCAGGCTTTGCTGGAGCCTTCTGAGGGTCTGTCCCAGGGCCACCTCACCCAAAGTCACGCCTTGGCACCGCTTGGCCACCCCAGCCCAGCGGCTGCCTGCAGCTTTCCAGCACCTCAGATGTGAAAATCCCTGGAAGGGCTCAAAATACCTGGGAGCAGAGAGCAGCGCGTCATCCCTGCGCAGCGGGGCTGCATTTGCACACAGTGGCTCCTTGTTCACGAGGCCAAAATGCAGAGAATTACCATTTGTTCTCATGATAGGGGCTGTCTTCTGAGCTTCTCGAAGCACCACATTTATCTGAAACACCATTCATCTCTCCGAGCCTCTTTCCCAGCAGAACTAATGCCCACACAATGCAATCAGGCTCCACGCACCACTCCAATATAATTTTCAAGTTTAAACGGAACAATGATAATTAAGCAGTGAAATAAGTCTTTAGTACTTCAACACTCGTGAAGACAAACAAGAAATCAGATATAAAGAAGAAAAGAGAGCAGTGCTGCAAATAAAACCCCTGCCTTGGCCCGATTTCAGGCCTTGCAGCTGGCCAGGGGAACAGCAGTACTCGCCCCACCCTGTGCCCTGCCACAGCCTCTGCGCTTTATGGTATATTGGACTTCTGCATTCCATGTCAGGGACGGTAAACTCACCGTTACACCCCTGCCCCACCGGGGTAGGCTGAGGTGGCTCTAGGAGTAAGCCCTACCTTCTGCAAACAAGCCCAGTGATATTTTTGCAAAGCTTCAGGAACTCCCAAGGAATCGGGTATCAGCACAACCTGTCGATATCCCATTAAGCAGAAGCTGTTTCTGGGCCTTAGACTTCCTCTACAGAGAAATTTCAGTATGACAAAATCCAAAAATATAAACTATCCGTGCAAAAGGAGCTGGGGAAAAGCTGCTCACAGAAAGAAAGTGCTCAGATAAGGTGTTTCCTTTCTGCTGCACAGCTTCTCCCTCCATCACCTCTGCCGGGAGCCGCAAGCCAAGCGGAGGGATAATGAAAGGCCTTTTAACATGAAAGTAGAGCAACAGCCAGGCAGGAGCCCTGGTTTGCAAACCAGGGAATCGCAGTCACCCCTCCACTGGCATCCCCACAGTGAGGAGCACATCTGCAGAAAGCAGCTCACGCCTGCACAGCCTCCCCACGGCTTCCTCTCGGCTGGCCGGGGCTGCCCCTCAACCAGTTCTCTTACTAAGCATCGGTAAAATGTCTTTGAGCCCAAAGAGCTACTGCTGGAGGTCAGAGAAAGCCACATGCTCCATCCTCGCTCTTCGCAGTGACTGGCTGCTCTAGAGAAGTCGGTTTTGGCACCTGACGGGTCACTGCTCGCTCAGAACCACTGGTGCAGCCGCCCAGAGAGAGCAAAGCAAAGCTCTTTAGAATAACTACGATTCCTTGACATTCTGTTTGTCCTTGCCTGGGGCCACGTTCCTGCATCTCATGCGTGGGCTGTAGGAAGTCATCTGGGGTGGCATGGGCTGTGCTGGCACTCACACCCACACCCCACCTCGGGAGCAGAGCCTAGGTCTGGCCTGAAGACCCTGGCACAGCTTGATTTTCAGGGGATGCAGGAGAAAGGGAATGGGGGATACCAAATACCTGAGTCGTGGGAGGAAAAAGAGACGGTGATGAGAATGCTAGCCACTACAGCAAAGCAATTACAGCTTACTGTTACAACATGGGTTTCCCCAGCTCTCAGGGCACTGCTTCAGGGAGCAGAGGAGTGCTCCGCTTTGCTGCAGCGGGCATTGCCCCAGGGAACACTCATCGCCACGTTGGAAACAGCAGCAGCACGTCCAAGGCACGGAGATACCTCTGGTGGCCTTCACCGTGGAAAGTTTATTTTACTAGAAGCTGTTATTTCTCCATCAGGCATGTGCTATGTTACATGTTTACTGGTTTTCCTCCATGTACATTAACAAGCAAAAAAACTTCATAAAGCTGCAGCTACTACATCAAGCTAGCTGGCGCTTCATCTCTGGGATGAAATGCCGTCCCTTGGGGACCCAGGCAGGGACATCTGCAGGGCTGGATCCAGACCTTCAAACTACTTCAGCCTTGATTCCAGTTTTGTTTGGTCCAGCGCAAAACCCGAAAATAAGAGCAATTAACAGGCATGCCTTAAGCAGCGTGTTACATTCAACAGATGACACTGGCTGCAAGCTCCAGCCTCGTTAGCACGTGCCTTCCTACAGGCTCAGCCCCAGCCGGCTGCTGAAGCCCTCAGAAGAGTTTTTGGACACTGCAGAAGCCCTCCGGCATCCACTATTAGTATCAGCAATTTCACTGATATTAACCTTCAGCTAATTCTGCGTCCAAATCATTTCCTGGGTACAAGAGCGTGTTGATAACAAGGCAGGAGGGACTGCAAATGAAGTGCTGGAGAGGGTGGGAGCTCAGAGCCTGGAATGGCAGCACAGCTCCCTAGGGATAACAGAGCTTGCTGCCTCGCATCGGACTGAGCCATGCAGAGGGCTGGGATGGTGAATGGCCCAGGACCAGCACTGCAAAAACTCATCTCGCATCTTTACATCGAGTGAAACATATATATCACGCACACACACACACATATAGCTATACCTGGCAACACGGCATATAGGGACAGTCAAATGCGAGAAACCCTAATCCACACGGCTTGTGGACAGCCTGGACTGATATTTCTTGGGAAACAGGTATAGTTCATCCAGCCTTTGTGCGGGGAAGAGGACTGGATAAGTTCCCAAGCAACTTTTTTGTGCAATTTAAATATTATCAAGGTATGGAAATATTAGCCATTTTAAAAATACATAAGTGACCAAAGACCCACGCCAAGACGGGGCCGTACGGAGGTCTGTTTGCAGGCACATGCCCTCATTTTCACCTACTTTGCCCTTCTCAGAAGCAGACAACTGGAAAAGGTCCCAGAGATGGTTTTTTCCAATGCTACGGGATGTTTCCCCTCCGCTCCCAACAGCACCCAGGCCAGCCTACAGGAGTAACAAGCTGGGAGTCTTCCTCCTAAGAAAAGGCCTCCTCCATCCTTGCAAGGCACAGCGAGAAGCTGGCTTGGTGATTTTCAACCTGAGAAACAATAGATGAGAAAGCAGAAGAAAGAGAAGGCCAGCTAGATTGTGCCAGGCTACATAACAAGCTGTTATGGATATTATGCATTAATGCAAATGCACAGTATACAGACAGTTCAGTAAGAAGAAATGATTCACAGATTTTTATTATTTTTAACTACTACGAATAGTTTATCATCAAACTCCTACCAGGCAAAGGAGATAGAGAAGAGGATGGTCATACATGATTCAGGTGCAGAATTCTGATAGTTCCCCAAGTCCCTCTTTAATAAATTCAATATAGGAATTACATTAAATAAAAAGTTTAGATTAAATTTTTAATAACTCACTAAAAGCACTTCGATTCCCTACAGACCGTACATACTAGCAGCTTTTGTATGCATAAAGAATTAAGCACTTTAATATAGTTCTCTTTTTTTAGTGTTGCCATCTACCAGCCGAGAGAGGATTAAATCTCAGCCCGGCACTTCCCTTTCCTTCCCAGCCCCTCCGAATTGCAGCTATTTCCTCCCGCCCAGCCACGCTCGGATTTCATTTTAACAAATCACGGACCAGCTGAAATAAATGGCCTTAGCGCGATTTTCTCATTTAAAGGAGATCTATAGACCACTGAGCAGGAAACCCAGATTGCTGATATAAATAAGATCTACCACTTCTGTGACGCAAATGACTCCACAGGCGCGACAGGGAAAGACAAAGCACCCCAAAATGATACGAGTACTTGAAAAAGCTGGAAACCCTTGAGGGGAAGAGCGATTATGTAGCACCTCAGGTCTAAGGCAACAACTGCAGATAATTGTACGAGTGAAACTCATTTTCCACCGAAGCCATCAGTGCTTTGCTTACAGAAGCAGGATTGATTTCAGATCCAGGTTAGTGGGCAAGATGGAAGAAATATTTTCACATCTTTTTAGTTATAGCTAAGGAAACTTCTCATACAAAAGTTGAATTATTTGCAGATTTAACAGCCAAAACAGACCAAACCCCGCTGCTGGAGATGTTGCAGCCCTCCTTAGCAGCGCTATTCTGCCCTGCACCTGCGATGCTCGGCTGGGGGATGCCTTGCTGGGGGAGCAGCCCCTGGCCATGTTAACCTGCAGTCCACAGTGGGAAACCTTGGAAAGCACTCAACTGATCAGATGATGCCATTTTTTAAAACAGCTATTTGGTTTAGAAAAAAGAAATACCTATACTGAGGGGCACCGGGGAAAATTAGGAAATTAGATGTCCTTCCAGTGGCAATAATACCTAACTTTCGTAACTTAACATGGGAATTTTATACAACCTCACAATAGGCTTTCCCCCACAAAAAGCATCATAAAAGTCCATTTTCCCCTCTAAATATGAAATGGTGGTCCCTGTAAACCTCCTTTGGGCTGCACCACTGCATCCTGGCCACGCTGTCAATACAGCAACTTGCACAGCCGAGTGTATCAGCTTATCAGCTACATCAGTTCCCAAAGACAAGCCTCCCGACACAAGAAAGGAGACATTTTATTTCAGTAGGGGAAGTCGTACTGCCTCCAAACACAAGCTGCTCTGGAGTTCAGCGAGCTTATTTTACCTTCTCAAAGGCAGCTTAGCCAAAATATTGGTAAATGGTTTATCTCCCATGTAAGCGCTTACAAACTAGATCACACAGCACAGGGAAGCTCCCTTTGGCTTTGCCTTTATCCTCTGCTTTCTTGAGGTGAGACAATAAATCTCAAGTATCCCTTCCGAACCAAACCCACGCAGGGGTGTGCCGATACACCCCAAGCTGCCCGCCCACGCCCCAGCACAGCGGTGCAAGAGCACCATGGCTCTGCCTGCCCACCCCAGTGAGCATCCCCCGCTCGCTCCTACCGCTCCCTGTCCTACAGGCACTGACAGTTGGGGTGCTCCTTGCCCCGACAGCACAAGTTATGCTGGAGAACAGCACACCTATCTTCACTACAGGAGGAGATGCAGCAGTGCTCAAAATGCGCGGGGAGGGCAGGACCGGGCTCTGGTGCACACCAGCCTCAGGCAGCATCGCTGCTCCGGAGCGACTTGTATCGATGGTACATGAGCACTGAGGAGTTATCTAAAGCACAGCATGAAGCAGATTGGTTTTGCCTGGAAAATCTCTCTCTAGATGCTGTTTACAATACCAAGTTATTGCAGGAGCACTGCCTGGCTTAGGTGCTCCAAGCCCACCTACCTCTGCAGGAGGCAGGGACCCAGTTTTCCACCACGGACATTCATTTTACGGATTTTTTTTTTTTTTTTCTGTTAGCAGTAGGAAAAATGACGCCCTGAATGCAGCCAAAACCCAGTTCTTGCCTTTCCAGTTTCTACACAAACTTTAAAAAAAATAAACAAGTGTTGCACTTGGTTTTCCAACTCGCAGCCATTAGTGCAAAACCGCTTTAAATCCAGGCAGAGAGAAATAAGGAAATAAATCTCAACAATTCTTGCTGTCCATATCACTGCTAAGCCAATTCTGCTGTGCACCTAAACACACTTGGTAAGGTTTTGGGAGTATTTGGAGTATTATTTAAAACATTTAAATAAGGAGCTTCAGCAGACGTGCCTGAGGTCCCTGTGGAACGACCGTGACCATTACCTTTGCAGCTGAGGGCAGCCCTGCCCTACAGATGCAGGATCCCTGAAAAGGCAGGGATCGCTCCGTGCCAGACCCAGGACCACTCGCCCACCCGTCTGCCGTGCAGGGGCTGACGCCGGCGGGGCAGCAGGGGCTGCTCCATGCTTAGCAAATCCCTGCTGGCCATCCCAGCTCCTCCGGCAACCTCCGCCTGGTTAGACTTCAACCCTATCGCTTTCTGCTTGCTGCATTTTATTACCTTTCTAAGTGCCCGCGAGAGTTTGAGGGCCTGGTGAGTTTAATACTCATTCCTGAAAAGCTTTGTCAGCAGCAGCTCTGGCAGTCGCTGCTGGGATGGAGCTAGCCTGGCTTTCAAGTGCTCCTCAGTAGATCTGTAACGTGTTTGAGTTGCACTGAAGAAACACTTTTCACATGGTTTTTAAACACCCTCTGCCTATAATTTCTCTCTCCGCATACACCGTTATTTGCCATAGCGCCAGGTGTTACAGACACCCCATCCTACTCCACTGCCAGGCAGAGCGCAACCGCAGTAACTGCTGTCTGTCCAACATAACAGCGGCAAAAATAACAGGTTTTACACAGCACAGGTCAATTCTGAGAATTAAAAACCCACTACCTTGCGTTTATCACACCCAACGTGCAAGCAACAGATACATAAGTACATAATTATTATCCTGTCAAATAAGCGTTCCTGCTGCCCACTGCGATTTCAACCCCAGATACTCACTTAGGCTTAAGTGGGAATTTAAAGGTATTAGTCAAGGTGCAGCAGGAGAGGGGTACAGGGCTCCAGACTGCAGAATCCCATCATTTCAAGATCACACAAGCAAAATGATGTTCTGAGACAATAAAAATTTTGACTTGCATATAGGCTCACCTCTCGTTTCAGAAACCCTTAGCATTTGCTACTTAAGATAGCCAGTACCAAGAATACTCTTTTAAAACATACTTATTGGCCTTATACAGTCAGCAATCACGAATAGCGCCCTTCAGTACTGCACACAAGTACAGTCAAGGGAGATTTACCGTTGCCTGCAACACAATTAGTGTTAGAACCACCCAGCGTTCTCAGCTTTTTTTGGCAATTTCCACACCCCATACAAACCACTCACCAATCGACTGGGAAGCACTGCCAGCTCGCCCGGGTCCATCACACAGAGGTGTTCA
Source organism: Falco rusticolus (assembly GCF_015220075.1). Lineage (NCBI taxonomy): Eukaryota > Metazoa > Chordata > Aves > Falconiformes > Falconidae > Falco > Falco rusticolus. The sequence continues at coordinate 28,053,613 of NC_051199.1, forward strand.
CAGAATAGTAATACTCGAATAAAGGAGAATCATTCATCAAAAAAGAATCCGTATGCTGTCACCCCATGTATTTAGCACTCTGTTTAATGAAAGGCTCTGCAGCAGCAATGGAGATAAAGTTTTTGCTCCAGATTATTAATTGCGAGCATTTTGCCTGGCCGAGTTTCAGAAGCAGCAAACATACATCTTTCCAATCCATATAATTACCAACGCTCTTCAAGCAACAAGCACTTTAGAGTACCTATAGATGTTTTCTTAGCTTAATGACATTGCACACTTTGGCAGAATCATTAATATCTTGCCAGCCTCATCTAACCTTTGAGCTGGGTGGAAAACGGCCAAAGTACGGTGCTGCTTTGATTCACCCACAGCAGAATGCGGCAGTGATGCATCGCCCGCTGCAATATTCCCCGCAGGTCCCGCACACCCAGGGACACCGGCACAAAGCAGGCACAGACCCCCGGTTTGACTGAAACTGCAGTGATTTTCCACAGCTAAAAGGTTTGATTTTCATGTCAGCTAAGCCTTAAAACAAATGAACTGCCCCAAAGAACCTCTCTCATCATGACTTGACTTTCTTCAGTAGCCTGCTGAAGGGTTAAATGGTCAAATCGAATAGGTAAAAGAGCTGTCAGGTGGAGAGAGAAGGTCTTGCTGGACCTCTGCGCTGCAGGAATGACAGAAATACAATTTCCTGCAAGGTAGAAGTTTGATTTTGAAAATCAGTGTGCCAGAAGTTAATGCACTGACAGTTCTTGTCTGGGGAAAATTGCTTTCAGGCATTAAACCCCTGGCTGTTACTTCTCTCTCCCAACACTTGCAGCCAAGACAAGATCGAACATCATCTAGGGATGAAGAACGTAACACTTTAAGCAAGCTCAATCAGGCAATTATTACTTATTTTAAGCGAGAACAAACTCGCTGTCAATCTTCAAGCAAATATTTGCTCCCTAAATGCCTGTAGGGACAACACGCCGCAACACCAGGGCTCTGCGCTTGGTCCCGGCCCCTGTTCCTGACAGCCCTGCTACACCCACACTCTTGCAGGGCTTTAAGAAGTGCCCGTTGGGTGCAGAAGCACCGCTGCTCACTCCATTTCTCTATTCCCTCTTGCCAGACCAGTCTACACATTTCTCCTTCCACCACAGCTGCTCTGACCCAGCTCTCTCTCCAGAGCTGCCCTACTGCTCGGTCAGGGTAGCAGACCCCTGCCCATGGCCAATTATTACATTGTTTAAAGATTCCACCCCACACTGCAATATATACTTTGAATTTATTTCAAATTTTCAGCAGCCGTGAGAGGAGACACCTATAAAGCCACAGGCAGAAGAAACAGGTATTAACATGGTCTGCGATAACTTCCATCCTACAGCTTTTGGCACCTCCTGTTAGCCCTTTAAGCCCTTTGCAGGGTTTTCCAGCCGTTTTCAAATGCAGACCTGAAACTTTTCCAACCTACACACAGCAGGTTTAGGACTGCCACCACTGCCTCCGGCTCTTCTTCGCCACCTTTCCAGGTCCCCCCCAAAGGGGTCTGCAGACCCCTGTGGGCAGCTGGCCGCCCATCAAACACAGCTCTGAGCAAAGCTGGAGCACCCTGCCCACCTCCACTAAGTCAAGACAGCCTCAAGGATCAAACAAGTCAGAAGGAAACAAATTTAACTTCCTAACACACTGTAAACACACGAGCCCCCATGCCTGAGGCTGTGACGTGCCTGGGCAGACGGTGCTGATACGCGATGTGTTACAGGTCCTGCCAAAGGCACCAGCTAACCGGTGTCTGTCTGTCTCCACAGTGTATGCAGGAATATTTTAGCAATGAGAAGGGAAAATCCAGACTCCAGCACACCCTTACCCATGCAGAAGGCTTCTGCGGAAGTCCTGGAGGCCGCAGGGATGAGCTTTTATCACCACTGCCTGCGATAAGCCTGCTTTGTGGACAGCAAAATTCATTCGGTAGTGTCATTCATCTCCAGACTGTCACAGGCACCCAAGTCTCTTTGCGAGGGTGAGTCGGCTGGCTGTGCCATTTCCTCTCCTGCAAGTGTTTTTTGGTTTTTTTTTTAATTGACGACGGAATTTGCAGATATTATTTTCAGAAAATACATCCTATTGATTGTAATTACCATCCTCGGAGATGCAATGGAAAGAATATTAAAACCATTAATGGTGATTTGGATTTTATTAGAGCCATTAGTGAAAAGGCAAGCAGAGCACCGTTGCTTCCCAAGCACCTCAGCAGCTCCTAAGCACCATAAATCATCTCACGGCACATTTGTTACCGCTTTGGATACAGCCAGGAGTTGAGCAAAGGGGGGGAAAAAAAAGAGAGGGGAGGGGGCAGGCTTCATGCAGCTGGGTGATGAGATTGGTCCAACCACCTTTTAAATGAACCTTTTAAGCATCAACTGCCTTCAGAAAAGATGTCATTTCTTCTCTTAAGTAGATGCCGGGCAGACTCAAGAGCCATGTAACGCAACTCATTGGGTCTGTGCGTGCCAGAGCAGGCTTGCAGGCAGCTCGGCTGACCCGCAGCTCCAGAAACAGTCATTTCACCCTCATTTGGGGAAGAAAGGAGGAAACAGCCTGCATTTCTAGACATCATCTTCCCATGGGTACCTGGCCCATGTGAGCCCTCGCAGAGCCACCATGCTGATGCGGCATTAGGGACCTGGGTGGTATTACAGCAAGCCCACACCTTGAGAACAACCTGCCCATGGCCACGGCATGGCCAGGACAGACAGACCTGCAGCCCAGCACCACCCAGCCCGGCTGGTCCTGTGCTCTCTCACGAGCATCACTTAACAGGGCTGCTGATGCTGAGCAGAAGTCACCAGCCTCTTCCAAACGCTCCCCCGGTAGGAGCTTCTCAACCCTGTATGCAACCTGAGGAACCAGCCTTGCCCCTCATGTCTCCTTTGTGTTGTGCAATCACATCGGGAAGCGAGATAACAGCCATTCCCATGTAATTAATATTCTCTTTTTCCAACCTTCCCAGCAACCTGGGGCAGATCTCTGCATGTACAGAGGTGACCGAAGGTCCCTCTTCAGCTTAAATATTCTTAGCCCAGCTGCAGCCCTCCTGAGCACTCCTTGCATTTCAGCCCAGATGTTCCTTGCCTAGAAAACCTCCTAAACCCACGTGAGTATTTCCTTAGAACCGTGAATTTCCTCTTCTCCTGGGACTCCAGCCTGACCAACATCCCTCTGCAGGGATTCAGCACAGGTCACTGCTGGCTTGCAAAGACTCGGCACAGGTCACTGCTGGCTTGCAATCACCAGAAACTCCTGAAACCAGCTTCAGATGCTGCCAGCCAGGGACAGGAGGCAGGGATGGAGTGGGCAGGGTTCTTCTCCCAGCACATCTGACCCGACGGCGAGCAGACCCCAGAGCAGTGGCCTCTCTCCTGCCTTCTCTTGCAGCACGATAAAAAGCAATTAAATACAGGTACCAACAGCAGAAAGAACTCTCTGTTCCTCTAATCTCACAGCATTCGCTCAGGATTTTATATTCTTTAATAGAACATCTACACTGGATTCCTGATAACGCAAACCAGCCCAAGAAATGCTTCCCCTCACAGCAACAGCTGCTATCACACCACATCCCTGGTGACAAGATCATTTTAGACTACACCAGTCAAGGCCTATAGCACTGAAATTCTCCTTTTTCTAACATATTCTGCTAGCAGTTGGAGCAAGCTAGTCCGTTTCTCTGTAGTTACTTCCTGGATGGTTTCACTTAATGATTTTCATGTTTACAAACACTTGAGCTTCCAGTAGGGCAAGGCAAGGTTTTGTTATAAATAACAAGATACCAAACCACAGGAAAATGTCAAGGGCAGGAGGAAAAAAACAAACCCGAACATAAAAGGAGATTCTTCTCTTCAATCTGGTTTTAGTTAGCCTTCAAGGTACTGAGTCCCTGCAGCTGATGGGGCATAAGCCTGGGTGCTACAGCCACATCAAACCACCTCCTAGCTGGCAGGGGGTGTGTGTGTGTGTGTGTGGGGGCAATGCCCCTGCCCAGCAGGGCCTGGGCTGCTGCCAACAGCCCCTTCCCTCTGCCCCAGGCAGGCAATGGAGGGAGCAGAGCTGGAACACCTTCTCCTCCTCCTCCCTCTGCGCCAGGGGAAGGGGAATCCGGGCATCGAAGCAGCAAAGACGAGACTGGGAAAGCTCCTTGTTCACGTGCCTCTGGGACCACTGGCTGGGTGAAGGGCTGAGGAAGGTCTCTCCAGGGCCACATACACTGAAAAACTCATGTTTGCAGAGCGGAAAACTCCAGTTGCTGGTGAGCATAAGAGGACTGGCAGCTCAGCCCTACCCATGGGGAGATGCTCAGAAGGCACTGGGCTCCCTGATGCCCAGATCTGGGTGGCCATCGCGGTTCTAGCTGGCTCCACATGCTGCTGAGGAGTGCTCAGGCTGCAAGCACACGCTGTAAACCTTGACTCTGGGCAGGACAAGCCAGGGCGTGAAGCAGCCGTGAATGCCTTCCAGTGCCTTCGTGCTTGCACGAGGGAACAGAAGGATGGAGGAGGAAAATCCTTACAGAGGTGAAGAGGCAAAATTCCTTTGGTGATACCTCACCTCGTTAAGCACACACCTGGAGGCAAAGAGTTTCCAGCACTGCTGATGCTGCCAGCAGCTTGGGCAGCAGGAGTTTATCAGATAACGCTGAAGCAATGAGCTCCCAAACCACAAAAATGAGTTGCTTCCCCCCCCCCCCCCCCTTTTTTTTTTTAAGCTGAGTTTCTGCACAAATGACTGTAATTAGGGATGTTACCTGTTGGTTCCTCAGGGCACTGAGGCTACAGTGTTCAGGCTTTGGAAAAAGCCTCCTGCACAGCAGCTGCCCCACTCCTCTATCAGTTTATTTATCATATCCAGCACCCACCGAGATTTCTCTCAGATTAGGTGTAACTTGAGGATTTAGGGGGAAATCCCCACCTCCCTGAGCCAGATGACTTCACAGGAAGTCAAGGGATGGAATGCCTTAAAAAAAAGGGAAAAAAAATAATTTAAAAAACATGAAGTGCTCCAGCAGCAAGGCCGCAGGGCATGGTGGCGAAGCACACATCTCTCATCATGTGTGTCATCACATCCGAGGGCTCCTGCAGCGGTTTTGGGAGATTTTGTAGATTCCTTTTAATTCATATGTGATGGAAGTCTCCGCCGGCATGGTGTCACGCGTGCAGCGCCTGCTCAGCTGCCCATGGCTGCGCCTGGCATCTCCGAAGTTACGGGCAATTCCTAAAACACTCTGCAAATGATGCAGCCGCGTAACAATTTACAGGGTTTTCTGTAAAAACACGTTTTGAGGCTTCGTCTTGGCCGACAGCAGGTTGTCATCCTCCCTTCCGCAAGGGGAACACCCCCCACTGCGCCGCCAGTGTCCCCAGCCAGCGGGAAGGCGGCTCTTCCTCAGTTTTTGCAGGGAAAACCACCCCTGGAGCCGGCTCAGCGCTGGCGGAGGCACCTCGCCCCCACCGGGCGCCGGCACCAGCCGCTGCCCGTCCCCGCTGCCGCCCCCCGGAGATGCCCCGGGAAAGTTGTACCTCCTCCGGCCCCCCGCTTCCCGCAGGCACCGCCGCACCGGGCTGGGGGGCGCGTACCCCTCCTCAGCGCGACCCCACGCCGCCCCAGCGCCACCGGGTGCCGGTCCCGGGAGGTGGGGGGGGCATCCCCACCGCGACCCCCCAGCGCCGAGACCGGCTCCCCCGGCATGGCCGCGGCCGAGCAGCGAGTCACCGCCCCGGGGGCAGCCGCACCCGCCGCCCGCCCGCCCGCTCCTCCGCCCTCCCGGCCCCGGGACTCACCGAGGCGGGGCTGGCCCGCTGGCCCCGCTCCTGCTCCCGGCACTGCAGCCCGGCCAGGTGCCTCTCCAGGGCCGCCCAGTCCATAGCCGGCGGCTGCGGCTCCCGAGGGGGCTGCGCCCCGCCGCCCCGCCGCCCGCCCGCCGCCCGCCGCTCCTGCGGGGGTACCGGCGGCGGGCGCTGGGGCTGGGGCGGCCGCGGGCGGGAGGCGGCGGGGCGGCGGGGCGCGGCGGCGGCGGGGGAGCCGCTCCGGCGGGCGGGCGCGGCGCGGCAGCGGGCATCGCCGGCGGGGCAGCGCGGCGGCGGCCGGCGCGCCGGCGGGGAGGGCAGGTAGCCCCCGTCCTCCTCCTCCTCCTCCTCCTCCGAGTCCTCCAGCGCCGCCAGGTCCAGGCTGCTGGGGGACGGCGAGGACTTGCCCTCCGAGCACGGCGTGGCTTTGCTGGAGTTGGACTCCGAGCTGGAGCGGCTGCTGCCGGCGTCGCTCCCTAAATCCATCCCATCCTCCCGGGAGTCCTGCCGGAGAGAAGCGAGAGGCGCCCGTCAGACAAACCGGGACCCGGCCCTGCCCGCCGGGCACGGGAACCGCCGGCCCGGGGCGGGCCGCCCGCCTCGCCGGGGCCGCCCCCGCAGCACCGGAGCCGCCGCTGCAGCCGCCGCGGGGCGGCCCCGGGCCGGGGCGGGGAGGAGGCGGCCCCGCGCGCGCAGCGCCCTCCGCGGGCGGCAGCGGGAGGAGCGGGCGGGGGGCGGCGCTCGGGGGGGGCCGGGAACCGCCGCCGTGGCGCCCGCAGCCCCCGCCCCGCTGCCTGCGGGCAGGGTGCGCAGCGCCTGCCCCGGGCTCCCCGCGTGGCTCTGCCGGGAGAAGCGCCGGTGGCCGGGAGGGCGCCTTGCGCCATCGCTCTGCGCCGGGCTCGGGGGGCCCGGCTTCGCGTGGGGCTTCGCGTGGGCTCGGTCACTCGTTACCAGTGCCACCACCAGTGCCACCACCAGTGCCACCCCCAGGGTGCACACGGGCACGCGTGGCGCATCGCCGCTTCCCGCACTCTCCCGTTTCTTTCCTTTTCTTTTTTGGCAGTAATTTCAAATAACTAGTTAAGAGGGGCCTATAAATAACTGCTAAAAAAAAAAAAAAGCTAAAACCCCTAATTTACTTGATATATTCTGGGTCACTGAAGCCATGTTTAACGTACAAATGTTCCCATTCCCAAATCCATTTGAAGAAGAGCTTTCCAGGCTGCGTGGCTGAAATGGGGAACATTAATCATGTGGCAGAGCACCCCCGGAACGGTCTTTGGGAGACACGGCAGCATCCAGCTCTGGCAGGTCCCTACAGACCCAGACCAGCAGATACAGGGAGTAGGGAGAATGTTGGGGATGTATTCCTGCAGCCCTGGGGTCTGGCAGAGGGAGAGCCAGCAACTAGTCTTAATTAAATTCAACCATTTAATTGGATCGAGAGTTTATTTTTTGGCAGAAATAGGAAAACTATGTAAGAAACACATCCTTAAGGTTGCGCGGGGTTTAGAGCTGTCCGGTGGGGTGGGGTGGTGGGGTGATACCAAGCAGTGGTACACACGCCAGAGCCTGTCTGTGGCACAGACACCCGGGGGGGGGGGGGCAGGGGTCTGGCGTGGCAGTACTGGGGGTCCCTTCCTCTACGGTTTCCTGCTCCATAACATGTCTGCATGCCGGTGGTCCAGCCTGGTTTGTCGCTTCACCCAAAGGGGGTAAAGGGAGGAAGGAGGGAACATCTGCAGCCAGTTAACTCCCGTGGCTTTTGAACTCCTCGCTACGCAGCTGTTCATCCCAAGGAGTGGCAGAGCTGCACTGGAGGCCATGCCTACGCTGCCGACCTGCGAGTCTTATTTAACCCCCATCTCTTTGGTAGCAGTGCCCGAGTGCCATGGAGGGCCATGGCTTCACTCCCAGGAACCCATGCAGGGTACCAAAAACGCAACGGCACAACGCAGACAGAAAGGAGATTTGTGTAACCTGCCGGGAGCTGGGGCAGACTTGGGCTGAACTGGTTTAGGTGTCATGGAGACACCTGCTTTTTGTCCAGCTAAGCGTGCCGTGTGGGGCCAGTGACCCTGGCTCCTATCCACAGCTTGGAAGGATAAAACAGGAGTATGACACACGGTGAACAGCAGTACAGCTTATTTGGCCAAGGTGATATTAACCTCTCTGGTTAAGTGTCTCTACCAGGTGCTCTCCAGGTTACCAGCACAGATTATCCCAAGTTACTCTCGTGTTACCCAAGAGCACCCATGTTCAGGGCTGCATCCCTCCTCCCCGCTCGGTCCCTGCTTGCTTCCCAGGCTCCTGGCACTTGTGGTTGGGACTTACAAAATCAGTTACCGTGTAAAATGCAGTTTTAAAGATAATTCCAACAAATGACAGGAAGCAAAGAGTTAAGCCTCGATGCTGGAAAAGGATTATATTGGCAAAAGTTTTTACCAGTTGCACACCTATAAGTTTAGGAGGAGGATGGCATTTGACATACTTTGCAGGGCGCAATTCTTTATTTGAGTCTATTTTAGTGTCGCCACCACCCTAAAAAGCAAATATCTGCTGAGCAAAGCGGAGGAGCTGCCTTATTGTCTCCAGTCTGGCAGTCACAGGCTGTGGAAAGCTTTATTTATAGGAGCTCATGGTGTGCCTGTGTGCTGCTTTGGGCTGGGGTACAGTTAATTTTCTTCACGGCGGCCGGCACTGGCCGTGTCTGGGGTTTGTGGCGGGCACAGCGTCGATAACCCCGGGATGCTCAGTCCCTGCTGAGCAGCGCTCACACAGAGCCCAGGGCTCTGCTGCTCCTCACCCCACCCCACGGCGAGCGGGCTGGGGGGCACCGGGAGCTGGGGGGACCCGGGAGCTGGGGGGACCCGGCCGGGACAGCTGACCCCCCTGACCCCAGGGTACCCCAGACCATATGGCGTCACACTCAGCACGTACAGCTGGGGGAGAAGGAGGAAGGGGGGACGCTGGGAGCGATGGCCTTTGCCTTCCCAGCGCCCGTTACACGCAGAGCCCGGCTCTGCTGGGGCTGTACATAAAGACCTGCCCACCCGTGGGAAGCGGCGACAGAATTCCTTGGGTTGCTTTGCTTGCGCACTCGGCCTTTGCTTCAGCTATCGAACTGCCTTTATCTCAGCCACCAGTTTTCTCACTGTTACCCTCCCGATTCTCTCCCCCATCCCACTGCGGGGGAGCGAGCGAGCGGCTGAGCGGGGCCGAGTTGCCAGCCGGGGATACACCACGACAACCTGATTGATTCGGAAGATTTCTTCGATGCAAGGAGAGCACTGATAACATCTTGTGGAAGATGAGAGCTCCTCTCCTGTGTAGTACATCAAATTTCCCAGTGCAGCACCAGCCCGTGATGCCCAGAGGGGCATGTTGTGGGTGGCAGCCACCTCCCACTACAAACGTGCCGGTTCTGGGTGCAACAAGGCTTTTCCAGCCACGGTGAGCACTGTTCAGCCAACGCGGCTGGCTCGGTTGCCTCCCCGGCACTGCTTCTCCACACTGCCAGACCTTGCAACAGCCTGCCTGCTGCCCTGTCTTCAAACGATGGTGTTCTCTCATGAGGTTAACAAGAATACACGTGTCTGATGATTTTCTAAGTTTCTCTCTCTCTTTTTTTTTTTTTTTTACTTTTCTTCATAGCAGACAGATACGATCATTTTTAATCTTGTACTAAGCCCTCTACATTTCTAATTATATGTGGAGAGTATATTTGCACTCGACCATTCACAAGAAGAAACCAGATATTGTTATTCAAAACACATATGTAATTTATCTCATTTACAAGCCCACATCAAATAGGTTGCTTCTCCAATGCAATGAAAAACTTGAAATTCATTTGAATTTTTAAGGGTGAAGAGTGTGAACACAAGCCCTTGTAGATGAAAGAACATGCTTTACAGTTATTTTATTCAGTGCAAAGAAGGTTTTAGTACAAGTAAGGCATGTTGAGTTTATTCTGAAACAGAAATATATCAAAAATAAGATACTTATTACTTTCATGGGATGAATGCAGTGCTGTTTTAAAAGCCAGTTTGCATATTATCATAAGCTATTAGATTTATTTCGTTTTACCATTCCGGCACTACACTAACCCCATTCTAAAATGCATTTTATGTTCTTTCTCTTTCTCTTGTGCTAAATTGCAGAAGCTTTTGGGTCAGGGAAGGAAGGCAGGCAAGCAGGGAAGTCACAACCACCCTGAAGCTGCCTCCTCCTCCTGGCCTTCACAGACATCATACAACTCCCTAAGTATGAGAACACCTCCTCTGGCTGGGTCCTCACCTCCCCCACCGCTCAGCACCCTCCTGAGCTCCCGAACCCTAAGCAGCCCCGCACAGGACGTGCTGCCCGATGCAGGCAGTGAGATGGGAGCAGAGGGCCACAAAGCCCACCTGCCCCACCAGAAAACCGGTGAGTCCCTGGCATCAGTCAGTCCTCGGATACCCAAGGCGGCCAGCTAGTGATGGCTTTGAGCACAGTCAGTAGCGAATGATGACATTTGATCTGATATTTTCTTAACCAAATGCTTTTGGATTGTGACTTTTCAAAAAGTTTGGATTTTTCCCAGCTTTGAAAGTCTGGCTTTCCTGCCAGCTTGTCCATTTAGTCTCCCCTCTCCTAGAGCAGCCCCAGCCAGATGCTCTCCAGGTGGGCTAGTTCAGTTTGGGCTGTGTTTCAAGGGAAAAGGACAGAGCTGCAGCCTCTGGGTACTTTCAGCTGAAACTGGATGGTGTTCCTCATAGTGAATGGGTTTGCTGCTCATACTTGTGCAACGTGGAGCCTACTGAGAGCCCGAGGTTAGACTCAGAACCAGTCCAAAGAAACTGTGTGTAAAAGTCTGGCTGGGGTTTCTGAGGGGATTTCTCTTTAATTGACTTCCACGCAGAGCTGACTGCTGTCATTATGCAGGCAGGGACTTGCTGGGGAAATGTCGCGGACCCACCTGCCCCAAGATAGCACAGGAAAGCATCGTTTCCTTTGAACACAAAGAATTTATGCTTCCCACTACCCCTAAAGAGGAAAAGAACTGCACTGAGATCAATGCACATTTCCTTTTCATAGGACAACCACTCTGTAAGTATTTCTGGTTTTTGTCATCCCACGGGCAGCAGAAAGGCTGTCAGCATTTGCCTGGAGTCCGTGTTGGACCCCAACACACACCTAAGTGAGCATAGGCCCCCAAAAATCAGAGAGCCAATATATTCCTTGGTCCCTGAACTGGCCATTTATATTCAGGACCTTTTTTTTTTACCCATTCCTCCTCTCCTATAGAAGTTTTCTTCCACACATTTTGTGGGTCTGTTGCTGCTGAACATGCTGTGGAGGTATTCTAATCTTTCATTACAAATAATGCATCTGCCAACTTTTGCTTAAAGCGTAAGCCAAGTGCAATAGCTGTGGTTTATTCTTCCTAAGCCTGCAGGAGCCAGAAGGGTCCCTGGCTTCATTCACGCCACCGCCTTAATTCTCAGGCATCTTTAAAACATCTGCCCTGGTAAATGTTCCCTGTTCCAGGAACCACAGCTGTACCCAGCTGGCCATGGCCCAGCTTGCTGGCACTGTCTAGGGAGGAGGAGGAGGGAAGGGAGCCTGCAAGCTGCCTCCATCCAGGGTGTCCCTCGGCAGCACCAGCCCGTGTACCCCCCCATTTTCTGCCCACAGCTCAGGATGGGCATTACACCATTTCCAAGGAAAAAAACCCCTGCTTTTTTTGGTGTGAAGAGGATCCTTGTTCTGTCCTGCCTGCAGCACACAGATACCATGGTGACAGACACCTTCCAAGATTACGAAAGCAAACAGGAACTCATGAATTTGTGTTTTAAGGCCAAATTATATATAGGAGCAATACACACTTGACATCTGTCACTGTTTCCTATTAGTACCCTTTGCTTGATTAATCCCCTGCAGCCAGCCTAGCCCCCAGTTGGTGCTGGGAGGAACCACTCACGCTTTCTGAGCTCTACTGGAGAGGTTTAGCAAACTCCTGTGCAAGACAGCCCTGGCTTGCTGCCTGCCCGAGATGGGCCATGCCGTGTCGTGCCGTGCCAGCCTCCCATGGATGTCTTGCAGCACATGGCAGAGCACAGGACAAGCTGCACCAAGGTCCCACCACTAGCTACCAGAGGTGCCAGGGACAACTGCAGGAGGATGGAAGCACGACTTGGGGACGTTGGACTATTCCTCTCGTTGTGTTCAGCTGCAGCTGGTGTTATTTAACTATTTGCCCAGGTGATGCTGAGAGTCCCAGATACAACCGATTTGGCAGACTGGTGCCTCTAAAATAATTCCCACAGACATCAGAGTAGGCGGCAGAATGAAAAAAGGTCAAATTTAAGCTCAAATGCTGCTGGGAAAAGGGATGTATCACTCATACAGAAGTGATGACTATAATGCATTTATAAATACACCCGTGGCAGAGGTGCTATTCCCTCCATCAGCTGTCCTCACTGCTGCAGGCAGGACCCGCGCCTCTGCTGTCCCTTGCTCAGCCATGCAGCCAGGCACCAATGCCTTGTATTATTTTTTACCTGCCCTATCTGTTATTCTACTGACCACAAGTTCTCACCTGTAAGATTTTCCCACCTCATGGGATTTCTGCTGTTCTGGGAGCAGCCTGGGATGGGGTTTTGCTCAGTGCTTTGGTTATAGGGAGCATTTGAGCCCTGTTTAAGTGCTGCATGACTCCTGGGGCTGGCAGCATACATCCACAACCAGTAAATAAAACCAGAAAAGGAAGAAAACGAGATTGCTTTGGCTTGAGAGTAGCAGGGGAAGAGCCTCGTGATGAAAATGCTTGAAAGCAGTCTACAGATCAGAACAGAAATTCTGTGATCCCTTCAGAGGGATAAATATTTCAGAAGAGTGGGTGCACATCCAGACCGCTGCTACAGCTCCAGCCCTGTGCAGTGTGGTCCTCAGCACCTTCACAAACTTTTAAAACCTCGAGCAACCAAATGCCCTTGTGTGCTGCTGACTCGCCGCGTTTGAGATAAACTGGCACTGCAACTCGTATTTCAAACATTTTTTTACTGATTTTACTAAATGCTTATTCATACATCAAAGGGTGTCTCCCCTCCAAAAATCACAGATAACATCCCGCAGTCCCTGCACACTCGGGTTATCCCTATCATAGGCCAGAAAACCCTGATGGTTTGGCTTTGGGACTTAGAAGCACAAGGATGCTGCATGGCTCCATGTTTCCCAGCCAGCCCTGTGCAACTCTGCAACGAGACTCCAGCAACAAACGAAACACACAAAACACATAAAATAATGCCATTTCCTTTAAAAACTAACAGGATGAGGCACTCACCGGCAGCCTGGTGGGGCATGGAGATGGGGGCTGGCCAGCTCCATCCCTCCCTGGGCAGCTGCAGCCTCCCTGGGGGAGCTGGGGGCCACGGCACAGCGCAGTGTACGCGGCTGCCAGCAAAACCTTTGCGGCAATTGTTTTTGTGCATTGCCGTTTGGATTTGCAGGTTTAACTATTTAAATTTAGCAAATTAATCCTTTGCTTAATTTAGAGGGGGGATAAGGGGGGAGGGAAATCACACGAGGCAGCAAGAGTCTGAGTGATTACGCTCTCATTAAAGCTCCTCTGCTGTCAGAGGAGGTAACAGAGGCGGAGGAGAGGGATAACGGCAGTGTCTCAGAACTAATGCCCTCTTAGGTTGTTTTCATCTTTTTTGGCTCTGTCAGGCACCAGTTCCCCATACCGGTATTCAATTCTTGCAGCAAGAAAAGCTGCCGGGATGGCTCATCCTCTGCCAGGGCTTCCCTCGCCGAGGCCCAGAGGACCCCAGACCCCCCGTAGCTCTTCTCCACCCCACTGGGCTCGCAGCACGGGGACTGTGGCTGCCGCTGTCTACGATGGCCACACCAATGCTGCTGCGACAGTATAAAGGCTGCACAAATGGCCATTACTGGTGTCCTAACACACCTGCGAAGACCACCTCGCCTCCCACCCTTTGTACAAATTGGAGAATAAAGAAGATGGTCCTGCCCAAACTGGTTTTCCTCTAAATAATTTGCTGCAGGATGGAGGATGAATGAACCAAGTGGATGAAAAGGGGCGAGCTTTTCAAACAGCCTCTCTTACATATCTAATTTAACTCTTTTTATATGCATCTCTGACCAAACTCAACGACAAATTCACAGTCTGACGTCTGGGGAATACTCAAAAAGGTAACGGTGGGGAAGGAAGAAGAAAGGGCACGCCTCCGTTTTCAGCAGCACTCACCATGCCTTTCTGCTTCTCAGTGGATTATGAAGGAGAAAGCAAGGAAGGAAAAAAATCCCCTTAAATTAAAATTATTTCTTGACCATTTTAGTATAGTAGAACAGAAAAGGGATGAAATCTCTTGAGATCTGTCATTCAGGAGACCAAAGCGGCGCCAGCCAGGATAACTAATTTTATTCCCAAATACTGTGAAATGTGCTGATACACACACCAGAGGGTTTATCACTGCTTCAGCAAGGCGAGGATTACCACCTGAATATGTTTAAACTGAAATTATGCTGAAATCAGTAGGAAGTGAATTCTGCCTCATTGCTTTAACAAAGGTGCATTTAAAGGCAATTACCAAAAATACCCTTCAAGGAGTAAATGGGTTGCAATTAAGTTATTACCAGTCCGGTGCCAGCATTCCCCAAGGACTGCTTGGATAATGGTTATCTCCAGGTGAAGAGTTCTGATTATCCCTTCTCCTTCAACTCCTCCTGGTGTGGATGTCCATCTCCTCCAGCCTGCCCTGGCCATGCCCATCCCCTCCAGCACGACACCACCCAACGCATCTGACGCATCTGACTGTCCCGCTGTCCTCGGGTGAAGCATGTGCCATCTTGGGGACTGGGAAGCTGAGACGGGTTGATGCAGATGTGCTTGGTACCTTAGAAACCTGATCATCATCCCTCCTTCTCCTCCTCGTCTCAGCCAAGCCAGAATTATGTCTGCTATCCCCTATTTTTCCAACAAGGACACGTGGCTGGGGTTGACTGACACTCGTGAGGTTAGGAATTCCTCTTTCCTTCTGTTATCCAGCCTGCCAGGGCTGCTTCCCTGTGCCAGTTCCCCTCCGGCAGGCACAGGAGGGCTGGTAAACAAAAAGCAAGGTCAACAGGGATCCTCCTTATCTGTCAAAAGGCCTCTGGAATTCGGTGCAATCATCAAGCTGTAGGGGAAAAAAATGCCCTTTTATAAACTGGTTTCACAGGCATGTGGGTAAGGAATGCGGGTAGGGAAATAGCTGAAATACTTCAAATGCACGAGTCCACAACAGTGCTGCTGCATCTTAATATTTATGTTGGTTACTAAATGCATTAACTCACAGATTTTAACATGTGCGGAGAAGGTTTATGCAGTGTTTCTGCACAGAAACCCCTCCTGCCCACGATCCTTTGGGCAGAACTGCTGCTGCCCCACAGATGTGTGGGGCAAGGGCTATGGGACCAGGGGGATGGAATCAGCCCCTTAATTAATTTTCAATGAGGAGAGCGCTATCTGCCTCAGGAGCCTTTGGGTATCATAGCTGGGGCTGGAAAGTAATTATTAACAAAACCAGGGAGGACTGCGCTCGGTCAGTATCGCAGCAGATTTCATCCCAGCTGGCTGAGCTGGGACTGGTCACGTTTAGAGCAAGAACCAACATTCAGGAATTTCTCCCAACTTTTTGTGCACCCCAGATGATCCAGCCCACTGCCTGATTTAGGGCTGAGAATTTTTTTCTGGGACTGTAAATATCTTACAGTGAATCATTTCTTGCCCAACCCTATTAAATGAGAGTCCCAGAAAATGGTTTGGAGAAATAGTTAGGCTAGTCCTTGCACAGTCACGCAATTTCTTCCCAAGACTAATACATACCAAGGAGTTTTACCAGCTCAGCTCAGCTCAGGGGCGGATGCAGGCTACACATAAATAAACCCAGCCTAAAACAGCCACAGCTGGGGACATGGAGGGAACCTCTGCACCAGGAGAGGGGAAGGTGCAGTTAATTACTGCTGAAAGAGATATTGCTGCAGGTGCCCTTCAAAGGATGGGATCTGGTTCCATCAATCTGCTCAATTACCATTTAATTTTGAGCCTACAACTGTTGCTGATTCCCAGTTTCCAGTCAAGGGCAATTATCTTTTGTTATTTCTTTGTCTCTGCATCTTTACGAGCCCATATACATTTAGATGCAGTTCAGGTTTACAGCAGTACATACCGCTGCTTTGCTTTTCTCTAGTGATTTATGATATGCTTAATACAGCCATTCGCAGCAATGCAATATTAACATAACAGTTCAATAAACAGGCTAAGGATGAACTGTTTTGAGTTTGCTTTTTTTCCCCTTTCCTCTCAGTTTCAGGGATGAGACCAAACTCCCTGCACAGCCTTCTCCTCCACAGCTTTTCCTAGCATTTATTTTGCTAGAGGCAGCACGGTGCCAGGTGGCATGGGCTGGTCAGTGGGATGCCCGCAGTGTGCACTGGGGGTGTGTGTGTCCATGTCTCCCCTCTTTGCTCTCCCTTTCTGCTTCAGCTGATGACAGAGTGAGCCATCTCATCTTCGCAAGGGCATCGCTGAGACCACCGACCCATTTCTTGTGGCCTGGGACAGAGCCAGCAGCCTCCCCAAGCATCTCCCTGCAGTTATCCCCAAAACCTGGCTCGGGATGCTGCGCCCGTGGGGCAGCCCCATAGCAGCAGGGACAATGGCAGAGCCCAAAAAGGCAGCAAAGGGTGTCAGAACCTGCAGCTGCACGGTCACAGATTCCTTTCAAGCACCAAAGGAGAATTGCTTTCCAAAATATATGTGCATGCTTAACAGCCGCCTGTTAGAGGGCAAATTTCAGTTTGAAAGCTTTCCCTCCGTCATCCCTTGGGTTGCAGAAGACTAAACAGATTGCAAATATGGAAAGGCCAGGAAAACCTTATCTGTTATCACACCTAACAGCTCTGCACTCATTCAAAGGCTGATCACTGGCTTTTTACCTGCTTGGTTTTGCAAAACATACCAAAGAGCTGATGGCCATAGATTTCTAATGTACCACATTAGCAATCTGGTCACCCAGCACTGGGAAGTATTTTGGTACTCATCTGTATTCAAAGAAAGAAAGGTAACTTCAAAAAACCCAAAACCTCCCACATGACACGCAAAACCAGGGAAAATAAAATATGTAACTACAGCAAATGTAGCTGTGAGGAAACAAGCCCTCTTGCCTGATGATGAATTATACTTTGCTTGCAACAGATGCAGCTCTTTATATTTGTTTTCTGCATAAATCTACATATTAGCCTGAAAGCAACTGTACGTGCTTTGTCTTGCCTTGGTTCCATCACTCACTGCTCTTTTCAGCTGATTGCCTTTGAGTGCGGGGCTTTGCTCTGGCAAACGGCCCCGTTTTGTGGCTTTTCCAGCCCCAAAATCACAACGAGGGAGCAGGCGAACATTTGCTGCATGCATGGTGGAGCTCATGATCTTTCTTCTGCTGGCCATTGGTTTCTGCCAAGGGAGATGGCACCTCCCCAGCCCCGAGCCATGGGCAGAGGTAGCACCCAAGGAAGCATGGAGGAACAAGCTAGGGTGGGTGCTGTGCCTGCATGACCCAGTGCCAGAGACAGGAGCTGCTGCAAGAGCCACGGCTCCTGTTCTGCAATTCAATTTATATCATCTATAATTTATTGCGTGATGCCAACCAGACAGCTTCCCTGGAGCTGGGATGACCGGTGAGATGGCTGTTGGCGTACTGCAGCTGCAGCTGGGCTGGCAGCAAATCCCCAGTGCAGATGGGCAGTGGGTTCACCCCAGGAGCCTTATTCCCTAAGAAAAGATGGAAGTGGGAGCATGCATGGGGTGCAGGTAGTAGTAGGAATATTCTGCAATCTCAGCCAGAAAAGGTGAAAAGGATAGGTATTGAATATAATTATCTTATTAAACTGTGAGCCCATGTTTTCAGCTTTTCTTAATCTTGTTTAACACTACTGGTGTCAAGTTAAATTATTTTTAATTGTTTTTACAAAATGTATCTGATGAATTTATTGTTTTCTCTATAGGATCTCCTGGAACATAATTCTCCAAGAGAATTTATTTTCCTCTCCTCAAAGGAGTCTTATTTAATATCTGTGCACTGGAAATTGAAGCGATGAAGCAAGTAAACAAAATAATGGGCACAGCCTTGTCCTACAGCCACGGTGAGCAACCTTACCCTCGTAAGCAAGAGCCTGGCTTGTTTTGCTCCTTCCCAGGATCCTACCTGTGCTTGCCAGCCTAAGGAGCTCCTGCTGACCCAGAGCCTGTCCCCTGCCCTGGGGAAGGCTCAGGGATAATCCCCTTTACTGGTGTCTGGTGGGAGGGAAGGCAGCTCCATCCCTGCCAAGGGCTCACTGGGTGGGTGCTCAGGTAAAAGCCAGGTGAAATGAGGGATGTCTTTGAGGCTGAATTTAACAACTGAAACAAACCATCACAATTTTGCAGGGTGAAAGCATTGCCTACAGGCAGCTAAGGGGCGCAGGAAAGCACGCAGGGAAGTCACTGGCACTGGTGACAGCGGAAAGGACAAGGGTACCAACAGTCCCCGCTCCCACTGGTCCCATAAAGCCATTTTCCATCGCAGAGAACGGGTGCAGAAACCTTTGTCAAAGTGCATTTAAATAAGGTTAGGGAACCGTAAGTTCTCGCAGGTGGAGCTGAAGGCTGGGGCACTCTGGAGGGTCCCAGGCATCCGTGGCTCTGCTGCCCTGCCTGGGTGCGGCATCTTCCCAACCTCTCCCTTTGCCTGTGGCATCAGGCCAAAGCCCTTTCCATGGCAGAAGGACCCCACCATTTGCAGGGACAGAGAAACATGCATTTCCCCCTCTCACACCCTCCATCCCCAATGAAAAAATCAAAAATCGAAAAGCTCTGTTTCTGGAAGCTCCCGCTATCGAGCAGCAGGTCAGAGGGATGCTGCCAAACTTGGCGCACAAATGCCAGGGTAGGACAGCAAAAAATAGAAAGCAAATTGCCACGACCTATTACTCTAGAGAAAAGATCTATTTCTGATATGTGCGCTGTTTAAACAGAGGTATCGCTAGTCGCAGGCTGTAACCCACTTAGGCAAAGCTTCAGGCACAAAGCAATGTCATTGCCAGCTCCTGGCTGCTTATTCACCAGCGATACCCTGGCAGACGCAGCAGCACAGAACAAGACCGATCTATGCTATCACAGAGGGAACAACATGGTACGTATTAAAAGGCTGGATTATTGGTGCACAGGGGTAATTTCCAGGTCTTTAGACTACAGCTTTGGCAGGGTGTGGGCCATTAGCCTGAGCTCCGAGCTTCCCCGTGCTGGGATGGGAAAGCAGATCCTCTCCAGTCCTGGGGACAGGGAGCTGGAGGCTGCAAGATGTGCCAGGGACACTGCCTCGGCCAACATGTGCTATGTAAACTCAACAGCATGCTGCCTTTCGCATAAGGTATGGTGACAGGCGATATAGTCCTTTAACTTCATCTGAGTCCGTGGGGCAAGAGGTCTCCTGCCTGCAGCCACAAAGAGGATTATCACTGACAAGCTCTCCGTATTCCCCGACCTGAGCCCTGTGATGCAGCAAAGAAGAAAATCACTCAGTGTGATGGAGAGAGATGTTATTGCTGAAGGCATCTCCCCCTAGTCCTGTTCCCAGCAAGGCTTCAAGATGTAGACAGAAAACTGAGCTCGAGGTGCTGCTATTTTGGCTCAGCAATTGGCATCAGGGTTACGCTGCATCTGAGAGGCTGGCTCCCCGACAGCAGATTCAGTTCCCTACGGTCATTCCAGGATAATATCTTGAACAAACCAACTGAATCTGTTTAAATGCCTTAATAATGACCATACTGAGCGCAGGAGTTCTGAAGTGGTAGGTTTAATCTAGCTCGTGTGAGCTTTATCTGTTTATTTCACAGGACCCTCACAAGGCAGCAACTCCATCTTCAGCTATTCCTAAGCTGCAAAGTGGGCGGGCTGGGTATTTCTGACTGTGCTGCAAGAAAGTGTGGGACCAACATTTGCATTTCTCTGCAAGAAAGCCGGGTAGTAGAGCTAAGGTAGAGAAGAAAAAACCTAAAGTTAACTCCCAGGACCGCCCCAGACTATATACATGGTAGGGCAGCATAGCACATCACTGCTGTGGATGTTTAGGTCCCCAAGGCTCATACTGCAGCCCGGGCTTCGGCAGTGGCCTCATGCTGCCAGTTTTCCCACTGGAACTGGAAGTCGGTGAAACAGAAAGTGAATAATCCTCTTAGCGGGGCTGGCGCCGGCTGCCATCACCCGTGCTGCGCTCCAATTAACACCAGTGGCTAAGCCTTGCTGGAGGTTTTGTTATTAATTACGTGAGGGAGGATTGAGCATGCTTAGTGCATGGCTGCTTGGGCTGGGAGAAAGGAGATGTCCTAAAATAACTCACAGGGAAAAAAAAAAAATTAATGCCTTGAAAGCAGCACTGAATCAGCACTATCCTTGTGATGGAGGACAGACCCCAACGGCCACCCCAGTGTGGTGAGGACCAGTCCCCAGTGCCTCTGCTTGTGCTGGGGCTCACCACAGACACCCCCGTAAACCAGGGCTTGGGACATGCTCCTGAAAGCCCAAAGCTGCTTTTCCCTGGAGGCGGCAGGTCTGGAAATGGCCCCAAGGTGTCTTCTCTGAGAGCTGGTGGTGTGATTGGAGCTGAGCTTTCACTTTGCCCCCCAAACCGAACCCCTTTCCCATCTATAAGTGTCAAACCCTCCACAAAATACAGCTCAAGTATTGCTTCTACATCAACATGATTTTTAAGTGGGAAGCTAACCCTTGCCACTTTTCCAAGCCAACACTTAATCTACACCTGATTCTTTCAAACAGAGGGATGTGGAGTACCTTGGTTTGTGTGAATGCAATTTCTGGAGTGTCAAAGTTGCATGGCCCTCAAAGGAAAGTCTTGTTTGAAACACAGAATTTGGTATTTTTCAAAGATTTTCCTCTGGGAAAATGCAAGAAGAACCACCCCCTGCCAAACATACAAGACAAGACGGGACTGCCGCTGCAGCATCCCCCGCTGCCTCCCCCCAGCCCAGCCGGGGAGAGGGACCCATTGCACCCACCCTGGCTGCCACCCAGCTGGTCCCACCCTGCCCTGCACCTCGGCACTCCTGTCTTGCTGCTTCTTGAATAACTCCTATGTTTTAGCACACTTGATAGCTTTTCCATTTAACAGTGAAACCCCATAAGTAATGAGAACGTGGTTAAGATAAAAGAGGCTGGCTACATTAAATAGAGAATTGCTTCAGCAGGCACAAACCAGCGCTTTTCCACAGGACTGCCAGATAAAATTGTGTGTGGCTCTAAAGGGACACGATGCTTAAAAATAATCTGCTTTGTCCCAAATGCTTTTAAAATTGCTCAAGATTGTTACATACTGCAGAAGGAGATATTCCCCAATTCTGCTTTGGTTTTTTTGTAACTCTTTGGGCGGAGGGAAACAGGAATATTGCTGGCACCCAAGAAGGTGCAATTCTGACAGCCCAGGGTTTGCTGCAGTGAAAAGGATTGCTCAGGCTACCCAGCTCTGAAGACATGGATGCCTTACAAGGATGGCTGAAGAAAGCACTTCTTTCCAGAAGCTGCTTTTCCCATATTTCCTGTGCCTGGAGGCTCTGTGGGAAAAACTGGACAAGGCAGGAGTGTGGGCAGGCACGTGTGCCCAGGCAGGTCTGCCTGCAGCTCCTCATGCAGGCAGCTTCCTCCCCTTATCACATTCGTCGGAACAAAAAGCGTGTAATTCTTATGTTGCAACACAATTGGAAAGAGATTAGCCTCAGAATGAGATTAGAGGAGCTATTAATTGAATGGGAATTAATAAGTGCGCAGCTCTTGGATGCTGGGGTTTAGAAAGAATTAAAATAATTCTTGCGGGGTTGGGAGGAAAAACACCTTCAAGGCTGAGGCAGGACCGACAGACAGCACACCGCACCGGCTCTTCCCTTTTCAAGAGTATAAGCTTATTAGTGTGGTTGTGTGCTCAGTGCTCCTCGGGATCCTGTTTAAGGAGGTCAGAGGCAGAGGCGGACAGTGATAGCTGCCTACAGATCCAATTAGGAATGACTTTCCCAGCCGGCTCCTTTGCCTTTTTGCTGTCATTAACAACTCCGGACAGACCTGGTGTGTGGGGCTGGGGCAGATGGAGGAGCATTGCCCACCTCCTCCCACAGCTCCCTCAGGGCTGTCTCTCGGCTTGGGCAGAGGGAGCATCACATCTTCTCCCTCTCCACCCTAGGCATGATACCCCAGACAGTGGCACTGCTGTTCTGCCCCGGGGCATCTCCAGCCCATTTCCGAGGGACGCTAACCATTACTGGGGAGCAACAGCTGTCCCTTTCTGCAGCTCACCTGCTCTAGAAAATGCTTGAGGATTGTCTGTTCCAGGGGTAAGAGCACAGAGGAACTGGGGACAAAGCAGGAGCAGGGACAAGTCATGCTGTCAGGAGCCTGAGAAATGCCATTTCCCCAGAGTACACAGCAGGTTTGCAGAGACTCAGGACCAGAGCTCAGTTTTGCAGCCTTCACCCCTCAGGTTTTTGCTGAAATACAGCCCGGGAGCTCCCATGTTTCTGCAGGTTGTGTGCATGTAGCTTTCCAGGGATCACACATGGAGAGGAGTGATGTGCAGGCTGCTCCCTGAGGGTACACATGATTTTTCCAGGCAGTAGGCAAGTACAGCATCATGTACAGCATCACTTCTCTGGGATGGCTTCTCCTCCATGTACAGCATCACTTCTCCTCTGGCGTGGCTTCTCCTCCATGTACAGTTCTGCCAGGGCTCAGTCTCACAGGGCTGTTTCCTCCCC
Source organism: Falco rusticolus (assembly GCF_015220075.1). NCBI lineage: Eukaryota > Metazoa > Chordata > Aves > Falconiformes > Falconidae > Falco > Falco rusticolus. Next base: position 28,076,274 of record NC_051199.1, read on the forward strand.
TCCCTGTAAAAGTTATTCTAATTTTCCTGGTCATGGAGGGCTGGCCATGCCAGGGGCTGCCACTGGATTTCCCGGGCTGGAGAAGCCAGCGGTGCGCAGCACAGGCAAAATCATTTTTGCCATGAGTGAGATTGGAGCCACATTTTCCGATCAATGAATTTCACTCAGAATGGTCCAGCTGCTACTGAGAGCATGGTTATGTGAACATGTCTTGTCCGAGTCATTAAAACAAATTAAATATCACTCCTATGGCTCACGGCAGAGTGGCCAGCAGCACCTGTACACTGGGTTTTCCCATGGGACCTCAGCTGCTCTGAAGCCCCTCTGAGACACTAAAGACCCAATTTACTCATTTTTAAGAGCCCTGAGCATTGATACCCTGCTGAACGGAGCCAAATACACACCTTGTCAAAACAAAGGGACTCAAAGCAGAGCAGGTGGGGGGCTGCCTGCCCAGCACCCCCCAGCCTGGGCTGGACACCCCCTCTCCTGGGCACAGCTTGTTGCTCTGCCCATCCCCAGGTGGTTTCTCTGCTGCCACCCTGTCGCCATTGTATCTGCACTGAACGGCCCCTTCCCTCCTGCTGTGGGGAAACAGGGGTTCCCCTGGTGCAGAGCAGCATCTGGAGCCAGAGCCTGCTGCAAAAGACAAGGGAGGGACCCCCGGAGCTGGGGCTGCACACCCCACCAGCTCCCAGAGCGCCCCACGGACCCGACCGTGGGCTCCCACCTGCCTCCGGCCCCTCACTGCACAGCCCCCCCGGGGAAGCAGCTTGTTTCAAGATGCTGAGTCACAATCCCAGCCAAACACCAAATATAACATCTGCAGCCTCTCGCGCTTGGGGATCGCAGGTAGATCTTCGCCTGTCCCGAGCAGAATGTGCTGCAATGAGACATCCAAGTCCCAAAAGGCTCCTGTGAGGCAGTTAGATACTTGCAGCACCTCACTTACACCCACACCTTAAAAATGGTGCTGGAATAATTTCCTTTAAAATTTCCAGACACAAAAGCTAGCTTAAGGTCACACCAAGAAACCTTTCAACTGCCCTTGATATACTCCTCAAGAAAAAAGCAGTCCATGCAAAATTCATCAAATAAATCAAATTAAGATTAAAAATATTAATTTAGGATTAATTAGAATCTCTCTCAAGGATCCAGTAGATTTGCCGTTGTAGCTGTTGCTACTGCAGATTAATATAAGATGCACCCACGAACATTTCAGGCTGCTGAACGGCAGACTGGAAGGTGCAATACACTTGATTATGCAGAGCACTAGGCTAATACATTTTGCTGCATCTCCCCTGTCGTCTGTGCAAGCTGCTGAAAAGCAGCAAGAGGTGGGCTCAGGCAGAGCTGGAGCTCTGAAATCAGAAACACAAGTTCTTTACTATCCTTTAGCTTTTTCCCCAGTGCCTATAGGAATTCTGCTGTGTCCGAGCTCCTTCGGACAAGGTACAGGATTTTTTTTTCCCCACTTCTACCCGCGTTGTACCAAAAAGGCTCAGGTTTTCCTACTGCATTAGTTTGCAACACTGCCTGTAAGGTGGCAATCAGGCGGGCAGTCGCGCTTTTGGGCATTCAGATCGGGCTTTATTTGAAGGATCTGTCTCCTGAACTGTGTTTCTAGGGAGGTGGCTAAAAACCCCAGAGACCAGCCAGCCTGAAGGCAGAGCATAGCCCCAAAGCATCCAATTTGCAGTGTACTCACATTCATCTTCTGCGCCGGGCTCCTCTTTCAAGCCATTTTGCGAGAGATCCCAGGCACTTGTCGGGCCAGGCAGAACCCTGCACCGGCTGCCTACAGCTCCGTTCCCTCCTTCCCCTGCCTGCCGGTGGCCATTCCTCCGGGACTTGTCAGCTGAGTTGAAAAATAGACTTTTAATTCACTTGGCATCAAAGATTCCGGCTTAACTCTTCCCAGCAGCTGTCATGTCCCGCCAAAAGAGCCGTGGTGCCAATCGTTTCCAATATAATCTCCTCTCCGAACAACTAGAAGATGCTTGAACTTGTCTTAACCCTCTGGATGGATGGAGATCTCTCCGCAACGCCAGGAGAATATAATGCTGCTCTTTCCAAAAGCCTTCCCTTTCACATGCCTCGACCTTGCAAGGGAAATCCTGTCTCATTTGAATTATTCATAATACTTTCTGTTCTGCCAGCTCCAGCATACATTTTCAATCATTAATATGTCATGACTTTTTATCCTTTTGGACTTCTATCTTTCCTCCTATATGACTTGCCGCTTTCAAAGTAACACCGTTGTGGCTATATTAATTAGCATTCATCTGATTTACTAAACAAAAATATGTCTCCATCCTAATGCACGCCCTTCCTGGTGGGAAATGCCACTTGAACAGCTCTGGGAACAGGGACAGCACCGGCTGGTTCTAGCTAAAGCAGTGCAAGCCATGTTTGGAGCTCACGCTTTTGGCAGCATTTCCCAGCTTGCAAGCCTGTCTGGTGATGGAAGGCAGGGTAGGTTTCCAGCATCATAAGAAAAAAACCCGAGGAAGGTAACCGTGCTGTGAACTCCATAAAAGAGCTCGTTCTCTTTTTAATTAAAGCTGATGGCAAATTATGGCATTCTTGATGACGGTGGCCGGGCCAGGCTCTGCTCCCCACGGTGCTGCCGGGCAGGTGCATCGCTCTGGCTTGCACCAGGACCCGTCCCTGAAGCTTTGCCCGGTGATACGGTTTGAGGCAATCCCAGACGTGCCCTGGAGCCTGGAAATGAATTAAACTGCCCGGAGGATCCTCACCCCTCCTGCATGGAGCCCAGCTGGGACCCTGGATGCCTGAAGCTTCGCCGCAGCAGCTGAGCCCCCCGCTCCTTTCAGGTCCACTCTCTCCCACGGACAACACTTATTAATAGAAAGTCGGATGGAGCAATTAGCCCGTCGCCAGGAGGCTAATGCTTCTCTCAGCTCCCGCTGCTCGACTCAGGGCTGGAAGAGCTGAAATTTCTGTCCCGTTATCTGAAGAGTGAAATGACATTTCAGCAGCGGGGGACTCCTGCCAATAAAATTGCAGCCTGAACTCATTGCTTTCATTATCCCTTAAATTATTTTCTGTACTTGATGTGGGGTTATTGCTAAGGCTGGGCTGTGTACATGGAAGAAGAAGGGTGAAGGGCACCCAGCTGCTGCCCCAGCCCCAGCCACCCTCAGCGTGAGATGCATGGACTGCTGCAGCTCCTATCTAGCTGAAATAGGAACATATAACCCACTCTTAGGGGTTAATAGAAATATAACCCACCAATTTCAACGGAATATCCTTGTTTATGCATTTTACATAGGAATCAAACCTGGTTTAATAACAGGAATACGGTGGGATCCTGAACTATTCATCATCGCGGTGCCCAGGACAGATGGACACATGCACACTTGCAGGCTCCTGCTCCACAGATGGGTTTGTGGAGCTTTTCTACACTCCCAATTTATTGCAACCACGTCTGATCTTCTAGCTAATAATCCACCAACAGCTGAGTTTGTGCAGCCAGAGGCAGCGGCCTGGGGGGAGCGAGGTGGGTGGCCTGGGCCGGGCGAGTGCCCGTCCTCCCTGCGGCACCATGCCTGACCTCGAGCCGGGACTGCTCGTCACCGTGCCAATACCAGCATTTCACATTTCACTTAAGCTATGCAAGTGTTGGCTGCCTGCTCCAACCCATAATTATATGGCAAATTACTGCACATTTCCCAACAACTAAATTATCATGGGGTTTTTTTCTGCAAAGAAGTGAATATTGTAAATATTTACCCTGACTGATACTACAGCTGAGAGTGTGAAGCTGCACTTTGGGGTGGGCTGTCCTTGGCTCAAGCAGCGGATAGCTCTGGGATCAAAAACTCTGGGAAACTATTTCTCAGAGTTAGTGGGATTTTTGAAATCACTGATTGTGAACCGAGAGGTAACTTCTAACCAGCATGGCTGGGAGTTGCATCCTAATTTTACTGAAGGTGATTAAAGGTGGGATGTGGGGAGGAGGACCCTGTCTTTTTTCTGCTCACGTGTGCTCATAAAAATTTGTTTTTCTTGCTTCGGATCTTCCATCCCTTTAGGCAGGACAGTTTTGTCCCTGACTCGCTTGGCGCTGTGAGCGGTAATTAATGAACTGTCCATAATGTCCTATACATTCAAAACAAAAGATACTATAAAATACAAACCATTATGGTGCATAACCTACTGTATTTGGGCTCGAGGTAGAAATGACAAAGAGCTTCAAGCGTTAGGCACATGCAAACTGCAAAGCTTGTTCCCCCTTCTAAAGAGTTTTAAACTTGAACCCTCCATCTAAATTCGGTGGTAGTTGTGCTGGCTCATTTCTCTCTCTCTGGCACTGGATCCACTAAGATATTACATATCTCGGTATTTTCTAGCATGCAGTTAGCACCTTGTACTGAATACTCCCAGGAAATTACAGTGGCCTACAGGTAAAGTAGTAGCAAGGTCCTTCCCTGGGCTGGCAGCTGCCTCGGCGGCGGGGAGAGGAGGGATCAGGGTACGAAGTGGAGGCTCCATGCCTGCTGCCGAGGTGCAGAGCTGCTGGGGCTGCCCCATGCCATGGCCGCCCGGGGCAATGGGCATGGCCAGCCCCAATGGTAACGATCCTTTGGGTCTCTTAATCACCCCTTTTCCAATGTAGGATTAGGATTTTCTATAATAGATTTCTTCTAATTACTTAAAAGTGTGGACCACAAACAATGGAAACTCTGCAGCTAAGTTTTTCTTGATGCTGGTGCTGATATCTTTTTCCCAAGCCCAGACTTTGAATACATCACAGCAAATGCTCACGTTTCCCCAGATAATTGCTCTGAAGCTGCTGCAAACACATTGCCTCCCTTGCTGCCGGCACAGACCACAAAGCCTACGCTGCCTGCAAGCGCATCGCAGTGCCTAAAGCAAGGAGGGAGTGCCGGGCTGGGCGGGGGCTGCAGGCAGGAAAGCCATAGCTGGAGAAGAAGCTGTACAGAAGTCCAGCCCAGATCTGGTACGCTTCCCCCACGGGGTTGCGTGACCTCCATCAGAAAGGATGAGCACCCAGCACCCCTCCCAGCCTGGTGCTGGGTGCAGCACTCCTTGTTGGGTCCGCAATACCACATCCACCTCCTCTGGGATGCTGCAGGCTCCTGAGCTAATCTCATCACGCAAATAACATACCACTGCCTTGCGGGAGGCCACAGATTATTTTCATAGCCTGAGTCCTGAAGAAGCTATCGAGTATGGTTGGGGAGCATGGCACACTGCAGAGCAGCGGCAGCTGTGCGGTGCTGTGGTACAGAGCAGCTGGGTGTTGGGATGATGTTCTGGAGATTGGGGACTAAGGAGATACTCAAGGTAATGGATTAAAAAAAAATAATCAAGCAATAATCATGTGGATTCAGCAGTGTGAAGCCCCTGGGCCCCTTGTTTCCCCCTTGGGTGCCAGGGAAGCTCCCATATTTGCTGGGCTCCATATAGTAGATCCTGCAAATCCAAATGCTGCTGTGCTCACAAGCGCCTCAATTACAAAGGCTATTTTGGGCAATAACTACCCTCCCCCCAAAAATTAAAAAAACAGGTAAACTTCTAACAAAGCAAGAAAGCCTGAGTTTTGGCTTCAGTGCATCCCTGAAATGCAGCTCCCCCACGGAGAGACTCCCTACGCCCCCCTTTTGCTGGCAGCTGCAGGGCTGTGCTCGTGCTTTGCTGGGGCTGCTCCTGCCTCTGCAGCCGTGGGACGAGGCACTGAAGGCAGGCGCAGGAGCTCGGCTCCTTTGTGTACCACAATTTCACCACCCTTGTGTTGTTGGATTTGCATTTGAAGCTGCTATTAACCACCAGGGTAACAAGGGGCCTGCGCAAAATTTGGAATAGTGGAAGATAAAAGTAACCCAAAGAAAGGCTGTGAATGCCTTGATTACGCCTGGCTGGGAAGTGCTGCATTTGTGGCTGATGCCGCTTGCTGGGAGCGAGGCAGTGCTGTACCAACACAATTCCCCATCAGCAAAATGTTCAGGCGGGGAAGTAGTTTAGGGCTGGGAGAGCTGCAGCTCGGGAAGATGCATTGGGGAGGAGCCAACAGCATCCTTTGCCTGAGCATCAGCAGGTGCCTGGGGCTGGGGAAGTAGAGGGGCATGGGAGAGGTGGGAATCTCTTCAGAGAGCTAGAGGCCGATGTGGGATAGCATATGTTCTCTTCTGCAGCGCTAATGCAATCTTCTCACCCCTAGGCTCCTGTGTTAAAGCTGGCAGGGTGGGTTAGATGCTGGGATGCTGTGCCCCGCACACAGGGAGGTGCTGCTTCAGCCCTCCCCAGTCCCCTCTCCCTGCTGCTGCCCTCGCCCTCACCCAGGAAATACTCCTCCTCAGGCCCCAGGTGGCAGTTCTTTGCCTCCCTCCTTCACGCCAGCTCAAACACAACCCAAAACTTCCCCATCATCCCTCACCCTGTGGTCCCAGAAGCTGAGGTTACAGTCCTCACTCTCACCCATCACCAAGGCTTCAGAGAAAGGCAGGAAAAAAAAAGGTCTGGCTGTCATCTAGAAGACACCTGGACAATACATTTGGCCTGGCCTCTGCAAGAAGCTACTCATCTCTGCAGCGTGCCATTTGGGTGGTCACTGCCTCTCGCCATCTCTCTGCTTGTTGCTGTTCACCAAAGAGGACATGGGCTTCCTGAGGTTAGCTTGAAGGATACAGAGCCACGCACAGACCATCTGCTCCACAGGGCCAGTCTCCCGTGCCATCCACCTGCAGAAGCAGGGAAAAAAGGATGGCAGGAGGCAGCAGAAAGGCGTGGACTGTGAGCCATCACCAGGACCGGGCACCGTGGATCCAGGACCGCGTACACCCACATCTGCCACCACATGAGCACAGGCATCTCTGGCAACAGAAACCCAAATCCCATGCCATCGTTCAGGGGATGATCACTGAAGGAAACCCGCACTGTATTTCAGTTGTCTTTAATCAAAGGGCTGTGCTAAGTCAACCTGGCAAAAACTAATAGCTTGGAGGACTCGCCCTGAAATAATCTGCATACATATTTCATCAAGTCACGTTTAAAACTGCTGAGCCAAGGGGAGGGCTGCAAGGGGCACCTGTGGTCTGGGCTCCTTTGCTGTGGGGACCAGTACACGTGGCATCCCCTGAGCTGCAGGGGAAAGGCAGCACAGCTCAAGGGGTAACAATAGTTGGGACTGTATTTACCCCAGGGGCATTTCACACGTTATCACCAGAGCTACAGAAACCTTCTGTTAGAGAATTAAATAGTCACCCAGAAATAAGCTGTTATTTTTGTTAGAAACCATTTGAATCACTGTCATCCCTACCCAAATGAGAGGGCACTGGCTGCTTTCCCCTTCCCACGGTGCAACCAAGTTAAAGATGGGTGGTTGAAGCCACCGCATCTCCAGCAGCAGCATCTGCTCCCATCCCACTGCTGAGGACCTGGGTACCAGCAGCACCTGCTCCAGGGCTCCCACCGGCAGCCGCCCCAAGCCCAGCCTCCCCAGGGTGCGTAAGGCAGAGCAGACCCTGCTGTTCTGCACACCAAGCGCCGCCTGAACGTGCTTCCCAGCCTTTGCTGCTCATGTTTAAGGGAACGGGGGAACAGAAGACAGACAAAACCTCATCTCTTGCTATTGCTGCCTTCCCAGCCTCTCTCTGTCACACGTGGTATTGGCAAGAACAAGCAGCTACATAAAGTTCACAGGTTTCACGCAGTTCCTTCTGTTTTAATTAAATCCCACTGTCATTTTTATTTACTTAAAATTTTGCCTTCTCAGTCTGCTCGCTCAGCTCGTGTTGTAACTATATAATTAGCACCAGTCATTATGTAGCTCCCCAGAGTTTTCAAAGTTGGCAGATTTTTTTCATGCATTTTAGGTTTTTAGAATCCAGTAATAACAATTTTGTAATTAAAAATATATCATTTGCTCGGAATGCGTAGTTCAGCACAGCTGCCTCCTTACGCAGCCAGAAGCTCAACACTGTTAAATCTTTCCCAGGTCAGTGGTGAGGGGCAGGTTCTTCCCACATTTCCATCTGTCAGACATTCAAGGGTTAACTCTGCTGTATACTTTTAAAGCCATGTTTTATTTCATTATTACAAGTGTATTGTGAAAATTAATTGGCAGGTAGGTAGTAGAGCAGATTAAAATGCATTAACATTTATTGCAAGCTCTGTTTATATGCTTCCATTTATTTCTGGGTGACTGTGGCTGGCAGTAGCATGTTGTTTTTAGCACGGCAGCCTTTTAAATATGCCACTATAGTGGGGCTTTGTTTATTTCCTTGATGCATATTTGAAAGAGACATTTACTTAACAGGCCTGATCTAAAAGAAAACCCGCTGAATTCAAAGAGGCATGGGTAGCTTTAGGGCTGCAGACAGGCTTGCAGTTTTAAGATGAGGTTCTGCAAACGGGTACCAGACACAGCTGCGATGCGCTCGGGGCTGTCCAGGTCTAGCTAGCCTGTTCCTGCAATTCTGGGTGGGAGCAGCTCTCACTCCCGGGAAATTCAGTGGCAACAAGGACTGTGACAAACCGAAGCATCCCCAGAGAAGCCCCTCCCTCGTGCTGTGCAGCCTGCAGGCAGGCACCAGCAGAAGGAATGAGAAGGGAGAGCAGCAGCGTGTTTCCAGCCAAAGACCTGCTGGGCAGGAGCTAGCACCCGGCTCCCGTCCGTCGAGAGGTGTTCTCAGGAGCCGACGTGCACGCAGAACAAAACCCAGCCTGCAACAGGGATCCCGCACAACACAAAGCCTGCCCCTCTATTTCAGCAGACGCCAAACCACTCTAACCAGACATGGGTCCCAGTAACAAAAAGCATCGGTGCAGCGCTGGGCAGTGCCTCAGTTCACACCCACTCTGTCCGAGGCTGTGCTGCTGCGGGGCACCCATCACTCACCCACTCATACCCAGGGCACCCATCACTCACACCCTTCCTCTGCCACATTTCCTTCGCCTCTTATCTTAAGATGGTGTTGCTGTGGCCATGGACCCTGTTTGAGGTTTCTAGCTTGAGTTTAACACAGCATCCCAAGATGCCTGAAGAAAAGCTCCTCAAAAGACAGATCAATTATTTGCTCAAGTTATTAACCGGCGATAATGGCTTGTTATGAAAACTAATATTAAGGCATTTAAAAAAAATGCTTTGACCTGGTAGAGTAATGGCTCCTTTATAAATCCTCTCTGTGGTTCATTAACCTGATAGACAGTGCCAGTTGCTATGCATGCAGAATTGTGTGGTGTTTGAAGTGGGCTGCTCAGCCTGCAGAGCCTCTCGTGCTGCCTTCGCCTTCTCCTCCTCCTCCTCCTGCTCCGCTGGGGCTGCCTTGGCTGGCCAGGACTGGACATGGTCCCCCAGTACCAGCTAGTGCCTTTCAATGCATGTCCCATTCACCGGCCCCAAGTCCATGAAACAACAGAGACTGGGATAAAGCAATTCCAGAGGAATACAGCGCCAGCATGACTATTCAGGCAAGAACAGCTCGATCATTCATTTTAATTAAACTCGAGGAGGTTGATAGACAGCAGTCACCTCTGAAAGATGGGTATCGCTTCATAACCCCTCTTCAAAATTGCCTTCCCTGAGGTTAGACTTAAAGAGATCAGTCTAATTCCTCAAGCATAAAATATTTTAGGAACATATTCAAACCTTGGCATGCCAGACTGCGATTAATCAGAAATTCGATTTTAAATGTCTTCTCAGGGAGAAATACAATCATATGAAACAACGTTTCTTCTTCAAAGAAAGTGAAAAAGCTGAAGTGACAGTGTGGCAGACCCCAGACCAGGGCTGCAGGAGCCCCAAGCCCACCCCTGGGCTGGGGTGGGAGGGCACCGTCCAAGGCTGGGGAAACAAAAACTCAGTATTTTCATCAGTCTGTGCAGGAGGTGGAGTTTTTGTCTTTCTTCACCATGCCTTATCAAGGAATCACACCAGAGAAGCACCTGGTAAAATACCAGCCCTGAAGGGACTTGGGTGGAAAGTGCAGCTAGAGTGAACAAAACCCATAAAACGCTCTACTTGGTGTTGGTAATTAGCTACTCTTGAATCCGCTTAATTGCCAGCTTTAAAATTTGTGCCACAGCTTAGCTGTCATCGGTAAGGCCCAGAAGTGAAGATATGTATGCGAATATACACAGGGTGTAACCTATAGCAAAGATACAACCCGTAGCAAGGATACAACCCACTTGTTCCTTACAGCTCCACCCTTGCCCAGTCATCTGCAGCAAGCAGTGAGGCTCTGACCACCTCATTGGGCAACAATCAACATTTTAGGTCAAAATCTCTGTGCTTCGGGGTTGCTAGGTGCTGCACTGCTGCCTGTAACGCGCCTTCAGAGCGGGCACGAGGGGTGGCATAGAGAGGACCGAGCACCAGAAGACAGCCTGTGATACCAGGAGGAGGGGAAGGCACAGGTCATGCAGAGGTGCCGGTGCTGCCGTGGGGAACCCAGCCCCTGAACTGTACTTCTCCCATTTATTTTCGTGTTACCTCCTTCTCAACCTCTGCCCGCAGGCGGGCGGCAGTGGTGCAGAAACCACACCTGACACGCAGGGCAGCGGCGTCGCCTCCTGCGGGAGGGGGGATACTCCAAGCACTCAGACTAAATCACTGCTTCTGTTTACTTACAAAGATGAAGTTAGGCTTTCTGCTAAAACAGCAATAAAAAACAATCCCAAACTAATGTAATCTTCTGCTAGCAAAACCCCACCTGCTTATCTGATCACAAGCAAAGTGCGACAGCATCCCAGGGATGCTGAATACAAATGGGCTGGGGTTAAGCGTTTCCAGGCCTTGGGAGATTTAACTTATAAAGCCATGTTTTATTTCTCTGAGCTGTTCTCAAGCTGGTTTCAAAACATACGTGTCATTCCATTTTCACATCTTTGTATTGCTTTGGGCTTTGAAATATCTTCTTTGCCAGCTGAAGCTGAGCTTACAGTAAGCCATCAATATCAGCCATTCAGAATTAATGCCAAGAACTCCCAGCTAATATTTTCTTCATCAAAAGAGATCACTGGAGAAAGATCCTAATAAGTCTTTGTCCTTTGTAACAGTATTAGGATGTAAAAGCATTAAACAGCAATTACGGGTTATCTGGTATGCAAATGGCTATAATTTGGATTTATGAATAAAGTATACTTCTAATATGGCTAAAGTGCACAGCCCATTCAATTGTGCAGGTATTACAGAGCACTGGGGCTGGCAGGGGATTAATTGCAGTTGGTTTAAATGTTTGCATTATGGCAGGGACTGTCCTCCAGGGGTTACGTTTTTTTTGGAGCCCTGAGGGCTCCCGGGGGATGGATAGGGCTGGTGCTACCCTTCGAAACCTCCCAGCAGGTCCCTACCCTCTCTTCAGCTACCAGCTACGCCCCAGGAAGTGTTGTGGTACCCGAGCTATAAAAACAAATGGGAAAATTGGTTCTCAAAGGCAAAATTGCCCTGCTAATACATTGCACTCAAAATTTCAAGGCGCTGGCCCAGGCTGCCCAGAGCAGCTGTGGGTGCCCCGTCCCTGGCAGGGCTCAAGGCCAGGCTGGACGGGGCTCTAGGCAACCTGGGCTGGGGGGAGGTGGCCCTGCCCGGGGCAGGGGGCTGGAGCTAGGTGGGCTTTAAGGGCCCTGCCAACACAAACCAGTCTGTGGTTCTATATGATTGTGGCTTTCTCTTTTTCTGTAGCTCGTATACAGTTTTGATTATTTGTGATTGCACAGTGTTGACACCAAGGTACTTCCTTATTATATTACAATCCAGCCGAGTGAAAAAAGAAAGCCTAAACCCGAACAAAACCAACAAAACCCCCCAAAACCACCCAGTTTTCTGATGGTCAGCAGCAGCCCAAGCCCTGCTCACTCTCCTCCTGCACAACCCAAACCAGCCCAGGCACAGCCATGGCGGGGGATCAGGCAGCCCCGCTGCATCCTCACCCCATGGCACAGGTCATCCTCTGCACCACCCACCCCTGGTACTATAAATCATCTGAGAAAAAAATGGAAGCCGTGCTAGCAATGACCAAATTGCAGAAAGATCAGAAATAGGGATTAATTTAAAAGCACCAGTACTGGACAGAGTTTGCACATCAGTCACTCTCCTCACCTCCCTCTATAGGCTCCGTAGACACTGGACACGGGGAGCAGGAACGGGTGCCCACTTTTCCAAGCCAACCCACTACAAAATGTTCACAGGCTAATTTGTTTCCGACCCCTAACACCGCACTGCCGGCCACCTTGGTATGGTTTGAGTTGTCACGATCCACTTCCTCCCTAACGAAGCTTGGAAATCTTAATCCTGTTCAGGGGAAAATATTCTCTTAGATAATGGTAATCCTGTTTTGAATGCCAAAATCCTTTTTCCTAATGGACTAATAGGAAGCTGTTAAAAGTTCCAACCGCAGACGTCGGGATCCTCTGCTTCCTTACAGGAAATTCAGGCTGACACTCGGAGAGAGAGAATCCCAGGAAAGGTGTCCTCAATGCCCCGCTTCGAGTCTTTCAGGTAGGTATATGTAAAACACGGTGTTAGATGTGCATCTGAAAACTGTACACAAACCACTACCTGCAAGCCTCCTTCAGGAAAAAAAAAAAGTTATATTAAAAGATATTTGCTCTGCATTATCTTTCGCCATTGCAGTTGCTGAGGCATGTACTAAAGCTTCAGGGGATTCCTTCTGGGAAGAGATACAGGATGAGAAATTCCTTTAAGAGAAGGTGTGGGGAATGTCATTCAGAGAATTTTGCATTTTGAAGAATCAAACTACACCCTTATCAAACCAAAATAAGCCACACTGAAGCAAAGAAAAAACAGAGTTTGGCATTCTAGGTCCATCTGCTGTTGAAAATATGGAAATATCATGAAAGTATATCGGCTGCAAAGTATCGCCAGCATGGCCAGCTAGTGGGAAACACCACCCAGAAAAGCAAGAGTGAAAACCATACTGAAAGAGTAGAGTCAACAGTAAAAAACAGGGTGAAAGGGTCTTAATGTAAAAAAGGAAAAATAAAACCAGAGAAAAATCAATGTGGGCTGGCAGTGGTACAGAAGACAGTATGAGAGAAAAGCCCAGAAAAATAAAATAAGAGAAAGGGAAGAAATTGGACCAACAGAAAAAAAGACTGGGAGAGGTCCACACGGTAGCAGAGTGACCAGAAGAAAACACATCAACAGGGTAAAACCCCAATGTTATTTTGCAGCTGAGGGTGCAGGGGATGCCTGCAGCAGGGGCAGGATCAGACCAAGAGCTGCGGGACGCTAAGCTATTGCCTCACCCACTCTGCCTGTCTCTGAGGCCTCTCTCTAAGCCCTGCAGCACTGCTTGGAAAAAGATATTACAGAGAAAGTTAGTCCATTAATAATTAAATAGTGGGGGAGAATTAAAAATTGAAAGAAATGTTAGATAATTTAAAAAATAAAGTAGAGCTGTGCTGCAGAGGGGGATGCTGGGTTCTGAAAAAGCAGGAAGAGATGCTTCAGATTGGTAAATAATTAATATTGCATTTAATTTATTCATATTTCTTTACTTTACTAATGTTCCAGAGAGAAAAGAAGGGCTTAAAGGATGAGGCTGTGCAACTGTAGTCACAGGAGAGGGGAGGGAAGGTGGGGATCCCAGGAAAGCCCCACAAAGCTCTGGCCACCTGTAGCACAGCAGCTTTTCCTCTCCTGCACTTCCAGCGTTACAGAAGACACATATTTCAGTACAGTTTTTACATTAAAAGTGTACTTTGATCTCCATTTATATCAGTGAGGTGTCTAAAACCCAACCCTGTTAAAAGCCATTGTTAATTAAGCTATTCCTTGCACGTAAGGGGACAGCTGAGGCGCGCCTGTCACAGCGTCTCAGGCCCGACAGGAGCATTCCCGTGCCCCTGCTCCGGGCTCGTGGCTCTGTATCATCAGGAGAGAAGCATTTTGAAGAGCTCTGGGCTCTCCCTGTTTCAGGTGATCCAGGAGCACAGCAGGGTGCAAGCAGGTCCCCAGGATGCAGCTGGGTTCAGGATGGGGATGGAGCATCCCCGGTGCTGCTGCTGGTGTGTACCATCACACTGGGGACACGGGCGGGGTACTTGTCCTATTTTCAGTGATTAAAAGGGTGTCAATCAGCCTTGGGCATTACTTGCCCATCATTTGGAGGAGCTCTCATGCCCCCTCTGTGGCATGAGGTCTCAGCTAGATGTTTGTCAGTACCAAACACCCGCACCACGGGGTGGCACGGGTCCTGACCTCCTGCTCCTGCGCCCAAAGGGATGCGTGGGCAGCCACCCTTCCCCTCCCAGGATTTATCTTCAATAAGACCACGGAGAGAGCAGCCACTGACCATCAATTTCTAATTTTGTCCCTGAACTTTGTCCAACTGTCTAAACTGAGTTTGGGGACTAAAGGATTTTCCTCAGACTCACATAATCGGCATAATCAGCAAAGCCCTGTCTTTCAGCCCCCTAATTTGCAATGTGATATGATGGCACTTTTTGGCAATAACTAAAGTGATCTATAGTCATGAAGATCTAGTCCCTGGGTAGAGGGGAGATTTATGGCTCTGGCTATAACAGATATTTTACTCCTCAGCAGCAATAAAGGCACGGCTGAAAGCTCTACAAAATCAAAATAAATGCAGAGAATAAGGAAGCTTGTCAGGTAATAAAGTAAGTTCTTTAAATCAATGGGGAATTTAAGGGAAAGGTGACTGGAGTTTTGGAGCAAGCGTTGCACAAGCCCAATAGCACTGCATAATTACTTCCAGCAATGCCAACTTTTACACTGTCTGTGGTTAATGCCATGCCTATTTTATAAGAGGTTTAAGCTTCATTAAAATGTTTTTATAGATATTGTACAGTTTTGCAGATCTTTTATTTACTCCATGACAAACAAGTACCAGCTACTAAATTACGTGTGTTGAGTGAGCACATGAGCTTCAAAAGCATCTGGACCAAAGGCTGCGTCTGTAAAAAAATCCCATGATCAGGTTACAATAAAACAAGGCAGAGAATTGCCACTATAAAAGCCTGGGTTGATGCCTTGGGAATGACGTTTCCTATGCTGGTGGCCCAGCCACATGGACCCTCTCCGAGCCAATGCACCAAGGGCTGAGAGCTCCTCAGCTCTGGCCTTGGCAGCCTCAGAACTCCGACAGCCGCTGGCTGCCGCCCATGGGGGCCATTTTCAACATACATTCAGTGTTGCTGGGAGAAGTGTAACTGGTGCAGCACTGAAACCAGCACTTGCAGCTGGTGGGCTTTCCCTCCCTTGGGTGGTAGATGTGCTTGAAAAGCATAAGCAAGGCACATGCGCACATAGCCCTTGTCATCCTACCCTTGGAACACCTTGGCAGCACCGTCAGGACAAGCATATGCATCCAGTTGAACAAACACATGGTATTATTGCTCTGCTGGAGTCTTCCCTATCTGCCATCCCTTTTTAAGTTGTGTTTTCCTCTCCTCCTCTGCCACAGCTACAATGCAAAATATGAGCTAGGGTAGGCAGCAAGCCTTCTCACCAGCTTCTGTACAGATTTAGGAGGCCTGATTTAAGCTTTTGAAGGACTGAGATGACTGACAAAAGAAAAAAAAAGATAAGAAACCTAACATGTTCACCCAAACAAGAGAAAACGATAGAGAAATAAAACACTAAACTCCTAAACTAGTCTTGCCTACTGGCTAGTAATGATGATGCTCTTGCTGTTGTCCTTCATACGAACAGTAATGACTGGTGTACACCAGCCACCTGGGCTCCTTCTGCGGGTAGCCTCCAGGCAGGCAGCCTGCTCTCACACAGCTAAACCTAGGGACAGAAACGCCAGCCTCAGGGTTACACAGCCACTTCCCATCCATTAGAGGAGACGGTCCAGAGTAACCTTCTGTGATACTCTTCACAGCAAAGTTTCTAACTTCATATGATAACCTTGAATTGCAGAACAATATATATGTATTAGTATATCAGAAAGTGATGAAACTCAAACTATAGCTACTATAATCTCTCCCTCTGAGTATAAATTTAAGCCCATTGCTCATTTGTTGAGCCTAATCACAGACAAAATGCACAATTTTACACTGCCCTCCAGTGATTACTTAGTGTCCATCCCTACAAAAAACAGGTGCTGGTGTATAAGCTATATTTAAAATACACCATAATTGTATATTAGAGTAAATATGAGATATTCTTGTGTTTTGGGCAAATGCAAATTGCTGTCATTCACGAAGTTCTGAATCATTACATCCAATTCTTTTTCATAAGATAGTAAAAAGTCTGTTTGAATCTCTTATAAGGATGCCTTGCACTAGCAGCATGTAAGAAAACGGCATAAATGTGTCGGAGCTGGCTTCACAGAGAGCCTGGGCTCAGCAGCCACCAGTGCTGTGGACTCGGCCACCCACCATTCCTCTCCCCATCACCCTGGGGTGCCACCCCCAGCTGAGTTATTGCACTGCAAAAATTGCAACAAAAATAGGTATGTGACTCACAGCAGCTCGTGATACTCTATCTTGTCAATGATACACAAGCTAATTAATCCCTTAAGGGACCATGACAACAAGGTAATTTTTCCTACCTGTTAATTTAGCATCATCTGGTTGCCTGATGCCACCCCAAATAAATGGGCTAGAGCCTTCCTGTCAGCAGAGGCTGGCATCAAACAGAGGTAAGGCTCCTTAATATCCCCAACAAATCTCCTATGTCAGCTTCTTGCAAGAGTTCAAGCCCACTTAGCTCTTGGACCACACGGGAAAGCCCACAGGGAAGAGGCAAATATTCAGCATCTGCTGTAAGGGAGCCCTGGGAGGAGCCAGCACCCACCAGCCCCCTGGGCAGGTGCTGGCATGGGGCTGCCACCCAGAGAGGGGCTCATGGCTTCAGGCGGTGCTTCCCTGGTGCACCTGGTGGTCCTCAGCCAGGGGTGGGCAGCGTGACCTTCCCCCAGCCCACAGGTGGGTACAAGAGGTGTGCCAGGGCACAGCCTGCTTTCTCTGCGCTTTGAGAGCACGAGGAAAGACAGATTTCTGCTCAGAGACCTGCCCACTTTGTTACAGCATTAATGCGTGCAAACTAGCAAACCGATGTTGACATAAAAATGTGGTTTTGTGCTCTTCAACAAATTCAGAGGTATACCATAAAAATAGGTGCTTTTTTTTTTTTTTTAGCTTAAAAAACCAAAACAAGCAGGAATGAAGTATCATGTGCCAGCAGAGCCCAGATTCGCCAAGCAGATCTCTTACAGAGGTGGTCCTGAGGCCACCTTGGAGTCAACTCCTGCAGCCAAGACCTGGGCTCCCCCCCCCCCCCCCCCCCCGCCCAGGTGACACTGGAGCACACAGCCTCCCTGCAGCTGCCTCAGGGTCTCTCCCAGCTCCCAGTGGTATCCCGGTACCTAGCACAGGTTTGCTAAACCTTTGTGGTTTTTTTTTTTTTTTGCAGAAAGCGTTCACTATAATGCAAATTACTTTCTTTGGAGCTGGGATTTGTAAGACATCAATAAACTTGTCATCAGAAATAACATCCATAATTTGATCCCTGGGATTAACCTTTCTTTCCAAATTGCCATGTGCTCTGGATCAGGCGCTCCTCTGCATCCTCCGCACGCTCAGCTAATGAGTTCCCAGGCAGTATTTCATCAAAGAAACATGTCAGGGCCTTTCTGTTATTGCTTCTTGTTTTGCAGTGTTAGTGTTAGTTATTAAAGCAAAGCATGTATTTTTTTCTCCCCTTGACAGGAGCTGTTGAGGGCTGTCGGTAACGGAAACCAGGGTAGGAGCAGCTGGTACATGTTTAATGGTGCATTGTTGCGTTGTTAACACAAAGCTGTTACATGCCTTGATAAACACATAACGGGCCTCATGAAATTAAAAGAAAATTAAAATGCAAATGTTTATACAAGTTATATCCCCCTCCCCCTCCCTTTTTTTTCTTAAAGCACTCGTCACCTGCATCGCAGGTGTGAGACAGCGGCTCATGTGACAAACCACAGCTTGCAGGGCTGTGCCACTAGCTCACGGTTGGGCATGGTGGGTGGGAGATAAAGGGGCACCCACACGGATCCCCTGGACCACTGCTCTATTTGCAATTAAGCGCCCAGCTGTAACGAGGCAGCACTCCTTACGGCAGGGGTGCTGCTCGTCCCAGCACCCTGACGGCTGGGGCAGCGCAGAGGGAGGACACAGGTCACCGGCGGTGGACAGGTGAGGCCAGAAAGGTGAACGCACAGCACAGATCCTTCCAGGCAAAAGAAATGACATGCCAGTCGTCTTTGTGCAGATGGCTCCTTCATTAAATCTACTCTAATTGCATCAGCTTGAGCCCTGCTCGATGTGCACGAGGCAGGAATAAATCTTAGGGACAGGGAAGTCCAAGGCTCCCGAGGGAAGAGGGGGTGGCAGCACTCGGGTCCGGGGAGCACCCGGCGGGGATGGCTTCAGCCCTGCATCCCGCGGCTGTGGGGGCTGCCCGGCCCGCGGCACTGCGTGAGGAGTAAACCAGCGCTCGGACCGAGTCCTTAAGGGGCAGGGACCTGGCTCCTGCAGACCTGCTCCGTTACTGTAACTTATCACAGCCTGTGGGAACGTGAAATCAAATGGGGAGAGAGGAGAGGAGGTTTTTTAGGAGCCATTTCCATCATCTGATGGGCACTTTCCAAACAAGCAGATCCCAGGGAATCACTAGAAAGTTTCCACCAGCATTTGTTCAAAATGCATAAGCCTCAGCTAAGGATTTACCTCCATTTGTGTTTGCATTTAATTGATTTTTATTTTTTTAACTTTTGTTTTGATAGCGCAGCTATAAAACAGGGCAAACAGGCCCACCTGGGCATGCGAGTCAGCCCCAGCAGACAGACTGTTTGGAGCCACCTCCCTCTTGGTAAGCAGAGAACATCTCAAATGGGAAATGCAAACAGCTTAATTCTCTAACCAGGATAAAAATGTTTTACACTAATACCGGGAGACCAATTTTTCCAGACCAGAACTATACTACTATCCAGGGACAGAGGCTGCTCCACTGACATGTTCATACAACAAGACCCCAAGAGCACACACAGGGAAGTAGCAGCAGGCAGCGCCGCACTCCGTGTTCCCACAGTAATTCCCTGATATAATCAAGCGTGGAGTTGTTAAATGCATCGTCGCTTCTTTGTCAACGCTACATGCTCAGTGCAATAAATTGTGGCTTCCACAGATGAAATGGCGTCAGTGTGTGTTACAGTAACTCCCAGGTACAGCTTCCAAACAGGTCTATTTTCTACACTATTGAGCAAGAGCTGATAAAACAAAGCACTTAAAGGGAGTGAAACAAACCAAGAGCTGTGGGAAGCTGTGGTTGACACATCCACAGAAGCTCTGCCCGTACACTGCTCTGGGCACCTACCTCAGGGATTGCACAAATGAAAAAATCCCGATCTTCCATTCCTGACAAAACCTGGGCCTGGCCCAAATCCATCTCGGTAAAGCAGTTGTTCTGATATGACAGATTTTCCCCTTTTCTAAAAATCAAAGAAAGCTTTTAATATTAATGCCTCTGATTATAAGTTATCTGTTGTGCTTTCCTAAGTTTTCTTCTGAAGATGAATCCCTAATTTGTTTGCACAGTAATGTGGATAATCTCCCTTGATCCACAGCAGCATGTGAGTAGGTCACTAAAATGATAAAGTTTATAATTTGTCTCGAGAGGTAAATTATTTTGGGTTTGTGCTCTGCATCACTTGAATGCAGCAGTACTACCACACGTAGCAATACTACACACATGCAGTAATACTACCCACCGTTTCTGCTATTAAGCTTTAATATTTAGAGCTGGTAACTGCTAATTCCATGTAAATCTCCTCTGAACTCACCCTCTGGTAAGGAGGAGAAGCTTGATTCCGGCTGTCTCTCCCCGTTCCACTGCAGATGCCGTTGGCCCGCTCCTCATCCCAAGTTTTCGGAGCCTGGATGAGGCTCCGCAGCAGGAGGGCAGTCAGCAGCCTCTGTGCCCCTCCTGTCTCACGGCTACTTCGCCTCCAGCACCCCGCGGCACTGCTGTGTGCTGCTTGCTGTCACTCAAAAGCCTGCCCTGCCTAGAGAACTGTTCCATTACCGATGTACCCTGTTGCAGCCCCACACCAACCCGCGCCCCTTCCACAGAACCCGCTTGCGCAGGGGTAAGGTTAGGATGGACCAGCAGGCACCTACTCCAGCCGCAGCGTTCAAACATCCTTCTGCACGCTGGTGTTTACTGCTCCAGAGCTATTCAGCTGCTGGGACCGGAGCGGGACTGGCAGAGAGCCTGCCTGCAAGGGCAGCATCCCTAGGGATGCCACGCAAGGACTGCCCAGCCCAGCCACACCACCGCACTGAATCGCTCTGTCCTCTGCCAGGGTGACCACAAGGTAGATGCAGACTGAGGAAACACCAGCTGGAGTTTTAACGAGCACAATTCACTTTGTACCCTTAAACAAAAAACTAATCTCTTCTAACCTTCCCTGGTGATCAAATTAAATCTGTTCAGAGCAGCAAGTAGACTTGGACTTCTATTGCTGAACACATGCAGATGAAAAAACAACACGTATGAAAGCCCTTGGAAGATTCATCTTTTGCATTTGAAATGTGGACATGAGGCAGAATAATTTTTTTCCCTGCTCTGCTCAGTAACGGGTGAAGCAGATCACCAGCCTTTTTGCTGGGGAGGTGCCTGGGACTGCCCAGCAGCCTGCTGTGATGCTTCCCCAGTCAACACGGCTTACAGTGCATATGGAAATCGGAATTTTATCTTTACTTTAAGACAGAGTTTGGAAACAGTATCTTCTGAGGTCTCTACCTCTACTGTCTTTGGGAACCTGAAAAACCCATTTGAACTCATTTGTCACAGCAGTACTTGATGACAGAATATCATACAGTCTTTGCCACCAGTTGTAAGCAACAGGGTGCCAGGGAGCAATGTGGCAGCGAGGGATGTGACAGCAATCATTGAAAAGGTTAAAACCCACCCAAAGCAAAGCCCACGTCCTCCTTGTCTCTCTCCCTACGAGGTGGATGCCTCGTCACTCGGCTTGTGTTTGCACCGGAGCCGCTGTCATCGCATCCAGCTCGCTCACACTTTCTGCACTTCAACTTTTATCTTTATGAACCAAGATGTTTCTTTGAATGACAGCTCCCATCCAACTTTTCATTTGCTGAACAAAACACACTGAGACTGATCTAAAACAACTGGGTTTCAGCATAGCTGTACGACTCCTACAGAGTGTTATCTTACCATGGGGGGTCAGGAGGGAAACAGCAGCATGTCAGCCACTGGGTTTATAACTCTGCTTTGTTGTCCAAAATCACTGAAAATATGACATAAAATTTCGAAGACCCAGATATTTTAAGTTGGTTATTTATATGTTCATTTAAGAATTTAAATGACCAATTATATTATGTTCCTTTCCTTACCACATGAGTCAATGGAGGTGTGAGGAGAGAACAGGTTGCCTGCCTGCCAAACTTCCTTGTATCTCCGATTTTTCCTATACATGAATTCTTAATGTGTATTTTAGGAAGCCACCTCAGTTCTAGGAAGCAGCGCACGTCCTGTTTCCTTTCACAAAGCCATACACCTGCAGCCACTGGGCAGGATCCCACCGCCATGCATGGCTATATCCATCTGCTAAATCCTTTCTTGCCTAGTAGCATTCACACTAATGCTTCCATAGGCAAATTGCAAAGATATATTGGGCTTAATTGTCTATCTTTCCTTAAAAATGCAAATTGCTAAGCATGCCTAGAGCTTGTAACTTAATTGAGGAAAAAAAAAAAAAGAAAGGAAAAGCAAACAACCAAACTCACACCTCAGTTGTTTGTGTTTGGGGTTTTTTTCAGTAAATTTTTGAGTATAAGAGAAAGCCTCATATATACAAGACTTGAAATTTTTGTATGTAGATCACTATAAAGTATTGCATTAATCCCCTCACATGAGGTATATATCCTATTCACTTGGACCAGCAGAATGTTTAATTAAAAATCTCTAACTTCAGTGATTAGAAAACCATTTTTCTCATAAGATGATAATTAATAGGTATTAATACTGCAGGGGGGGAGAAAAAAAGAAGAAAGAATCCATCTTGAGCCACACCTATGAGGCAGACTGTCTGAATTCACTGTCTTTATGACATTGATTTTTACTGCTGCTACGAGGTATGTCAGTGCAATTAGGTCTGTTTGCAAGAAATTGTTGGAGTTGTTTGTTTTTGCTCTAGTTTTGAGAAGAGCCAACAGCTCCAGTGGCATGGCTGTTAGAGCCACCACAGGCAGGTCTGCTAGAAAATTTCTCAATTACATCTTCCATGATGCTGTTCTGCCCTTTCCTCAGACTGGTGCAACTCAAAATTAATGGTCCCTCTGGTCTAGAAGGACATAGTTTTATTTTTTTCCTGCCTTATTTGCAGCACCCGTGGGATAAAGGAAGAAAAAAGCCTAATTGCATTAGGCTTTCTGAAACTCTGGTTTTCCCTCCTAGCAAAACTCCTGGCAAGAAGATGCTATCGTGACATGATTTTATGTTGCAAGTAGTTAATCCAAGTCCTTGAGACCATTTTTTCAGAAGCACCAGTGATGTGACTTGCACACTGGTTTTTGTCACAGCTCTGGGAGCTCAGGGCTTGCGGGTTCAGCCCGTTCCCTGTTGCACAGCAGCCAGGGATGCTACATGGGAACGCACGGGGGGCACAAGACGCCTGAGCTAGCACAGCACAAGGCAAGGCTCAAGGGATGTAAAAAGAGGCGTTAAGTCTTCAGAGGAACGGGTACAGAGGAAGACTTTCTGCTGATCTGGGTCCAGTTCTCCACGAACTGCTGTAGCCCAGCTTCAGAAAGGTGAAAGCTTTGTGTGGAGCTCTTCAGCTAATCCTCCTGCTCCGTGGCTTTCCTCTAACCTGCCCGGTCACCTGCTTGGGAAGCAGGGATAGAAAACCGCCACAGAGCTAACTGTCACTGCCTTTCTGAAAGGGCTGACAAGCTCTTGGGAGGGAAGGGAGTTACAAGCTGCATCTGCTCAGTCCCACGTGAGCCTACACCGTGCCTCCCTTGGGCTGCTTGCCAGCAATGCCTCCGGTTCAGGGGAGGTCCCAGTCCTGGGCAGTGGTGAGCCATGGCCAGTGCCAGGACAGTGGTGGCCAGCAGAAAACAGGGTGAACTGGGAGCCGTTTACCTGAGCACTGCATACGACGGCCAACTTCAAAAGGAAGAATAATGCACCCAGAAGACTGTCTTGGTTATGTGTTAGTGGGGCGCAGGAGGTGTTTTTACTGAGCCACAGCTGTCACCTTCACATTGAGCCAAGGAGACAGCCATGCCTCCTGCCAGAGCTATCAGTGCTGCTCCTTCCACCCACATCCAGTCTCCACAGCAGGCTCTGGGCAGTGCCTGGAGAAGAACAGCATGCCGGCAAAGCAAGAGCCTCTGAGACTCATATTATTTCTATCTTGCAGCTAACGAGTACATGAAAAACCATTCAAGTCATGAAAAGGCCATTTAGGCTGGTAATAACCTACATCCCTGTGGAGCAGGACCTGGCTGTGGATGCTCAGGCAAGATACGTGCTGCAAAGGAAAACCCTTTATGGAGTTTCTAGGTTATTAACATAACAAAACCTCTAACTTATCTAAGCAGCATGTAGCTGTGTGATTTTTCTGCTACTGATGCATGCCTTATTAAATTCTCTCATATAATTTTAGGAGCAGAACCCTTCCCCCCCCCATGATCAAAACAGAGCAACTTAAAAAACACAAAAACCTGCTTCACAATAATTAGTTGACAACAAAAATAATGTTTAAATACACAGTGATTTTATACAGGCATCGACTTCGTACAGGCAGGATAAATTCAGCTTGCACCTGGAGGACTACTGAATATTTAAAGGCAATAAAATTCTGATCCTAAACCTAATTTATTCTACAACCTATCTTGTGTTTATCAGGATACTTAATCAGAAAGAAACAACTGATTTTAGATGATGCAAGTCTAATCAAGGAGATTATCATCTAGTATATTAAATTATCACACTGTAAGGTACAAAAGAAATACCTACTGTAAACACATATTCCCTTCTGTCCTCATGCTACAACAACCTATTCTTAGATTTAGGCAAATAGATATATTGAGTTTGCTGGTGAACTCAGGTGATCAGTGAGCTCAAGTCAACTATAAAAAGTAGAGTCAGCAGATGCATTAATTTGCATTTTTCAGGCAACATTACTCAGCAGCACTGACAAAGCAAGCCTACGGTTTTATTCACGAGTCTTGGAGAACTCGTCACGGCAAGCTATAGTACTGTGCTTGGTATGGATGGTGCTACCCACACTCACTGTAGTGTGTCTTGTGCAGCTGCTGTAACGTGCAGGAGTCCGATGGGAATGATGGTGGGTCCGGCTGAAAGACCCTGGAGCTAAGGGAAAGCTCTGAGTCCATCCCAGGTGGGATTTCTCTTAACGGTGGGAAGCAGAACCAGCCATAAGGTGTTGCTCAAGGAGGTAACCAGGTACCACAGCTGCCATCCAGCTGATTTCCAAGGCAGAAATCAGTCATGCAAAATAAACATGTGCCAGGTTAACAGACCACCCCTCAACCTCACGCCACACATGGGGGACCAGGGTCTGCTCCCCACTGCTGGCTCTGCAGGGGAGGGGAGGGACAGGGATATCCCTGTCATCTCTCTTGGAGACAGGAGGGTCCCAGTGAGGCATCCTGCCAGCCATCCCCAGTCCCAGAGGGGACTGGGCACTGTGACACCCACCGTGGTGGGGAGAGGGCTGTTAGCACACCCATGGGAATAGAAAAGCTGAAAAACAGGGAACACATTGGTGTAAAAAATCCCCAAACAAACAACAACAAAAAAACCCCACCCCAAAACCCCCTGAACAACCCCACCATCACAAAAAAACAAACCACCAAAACCAAACCCACCACCCCACCCACACATCCTCCTTTCAGTGGAGATCCTGGTAAAACCAGTACTGTAACTGCAAATGGACTGCTTCAATAAACACCACCAGCCAGATTTTGTGGAATTCTCCTGGCTTTGCCAGAAATAAAGTGACCATGCAAATTACTGTAGCATTTTTACTTATGTTATCCAGGCAGCATGTTTTCGTGTGTGTTTTGTTTTTAGGAGAAATACTAAACAGCCCATCAAGACTTCAGTCCTTTCTGCCCATGTAAGCCCCTGCTTTTTGAGACAACCCCCTGCGTCTGGAGCCACCACTGAACTGGCTGTCCTTCTTGGTTTCTCATTCCCAGTCCTACAACAGTATTTTGTCCTCTCCATGTGCTATCCCCCACAATACACCCGAGAGCAAGCTAATTGCCTCTGGTTTGCTTTCCCTGTTACTTTGGAATAATTACCCGAGGCAAATTTTGAGATGCAAGTGAGAAAATGCCAGTGTCGGAGAAGCTGCAGACAGAGCTAATTGCTTGATCTGCTTATGTAGATCTAATTTAAAACAAGTTGAACTTCTGGAACCATTCTTTTTTTTTCCCTTTAAAGGCATATCCATCAGTGTGATGTCAGTAATTTCAACATGTAGAGACATTTTTACCCCTCTCTGCAGGCATAATTCTGTTAGTGCAGGTGAGCGGGCACTTCTGGGCATGCAGGAGAGACTGCAGCCATCCCCACCTGAATGGTGAATAAGCAAACCTGTAGCATGCCCTTCCCCTGCTGCAAAAATGCTTTAGCAGGATTTTTCAGAGATATTAAAAATCCTGTTGAAACTGTTGTGTGACAGCCCCAGAGCTGGGGCTTATAGCTCCCCCACCTTGCTGATCCTCATAGCAGAGCATCACTTCACACAGCTATAGCTGTGTTTTAAAAAAAAAGAGGAAAATGGTTAAAAATGTGCTTTTCAAGTAGGTTCCTTAATTGCTATGGGTTCTGCAAACCTGATGTGCAGACACCTAATTCCTCAGCTTGGGGTTTCTCATCCGAGGGAGCTATGCCTGCTCCCAGCCAGTGCCCCAAATCCTCAAAGGCTTGAGCTGATCCTGGTGCTGCTCAGAAGCAAGATGCAAGGAGCTGGCCACATCCCATGGCACGCAGCTCGCCTCAGTGCACACTACCCAATGCCCATGGTATGAATTATAACACATATTCTTTGGTGAACTATCAGTAATGACAATCTTATGACACTTTTGACTTTCAGCTACATCTCTACACCATCACCTCCTTTTTAAGCCTCTTTAATCACAAATATGAAGCCTCAAAAGCCATTCTCTTGTTGGATTTTTACTGAAATCCTACTGCAAGGTCCAAAGGAATGTATGTAAATATATGTGCAGCATGATTAAAATAAAAATGTTGCATTTTCACAGTTTAATCAAACTGTAAAATTAATCAGTGGTATGGCTTATTCTACACTCCTTACAGAGAAGTGAATGCAATTAAAATGTTGCCCAAATTCATAATTGTTGAGCTAGTGTAATAAGCATGTACAAAAAGGCACCCTTGAGACACACAGTTGAGCCCCAAATTGCTTTTTTATTCAAGATGAGCCCTAGCATCGTGGGAGCACCGAGAACAGCAGTGGAGCCTATCACAGGCATGCTAATTACTTCAGCAAGACCTGCTCTATTATTTTTTTTTTATTTTAAAGAAAGCCAAAAAAAAGCAGGTACTAAGATCAGACCTTGTGGCAATGTTTATCCTTGTCCTGGCAGTCCCTCACCAAGAGCTGTGCAGAGGACTGCTGTGTTACATGGCCCCGTGAAAGGTGCAGGGACAGGGCTTTGCCCTAATAAAATCTCAGTGCAACTGAGGTATAAAAATTATAATTTGCTGCAATCATTATTTTTCTTCTAGAGGTATTAGTAATAAAGAACGGCAAAAATAAGCCAAGTGTGCCATTGATAAGACTGAACAGCTATAGAGAGATTTCAGCTCTGGGTTGAGTTACCAGCTGTGGGCAGCACGGGTACCTGGCGGCACTGAGTGCAACCCTCCCTTGTGCATACTTCCCCTAAACACGGAGGGCTCTGAAGAATGGCAATAAGCAAGCTTTAATCCCTGGGAGGTACCTAAAACTCCCACGTTCAAGGGGAAAGAAAAAAAATAACAGTACAAAAAGCTAGGTGAGCTAATACCGAGT
Organism: Falco rusticolus; assembly: GCF_015220075.1. Lineage (NCBI taxonomy): Eukaryota > Metazoa > Chordata > Aves > Falconiformes > Falconidae > Falco > Falco rusticolus. The sequence continues at coordinate 28,103,336 of NC_051199.1, forward strand.
ACGTGCAGACTTCAAGAACTGGAATCCTGCAGCCATCAAAGGGTATAAAGTACGTTTTCTAGACTCAATCCATAATACACATGTGCAAGTTATGGATCAGACTTCCCAAAGAATCCATGAAAGCTCCCAAATCCAAATTGCTGTGTTGAAAGGGCAGATGTAGCCCAGTGTGGCTAAAGTTTCTTTTATTCAATTTCCACCTTTCAACAGCCTTTTACTGCAGGGAAATGTAGCCTCCAAATCACATGCTCACTGTGTAATTACACCCCACAATAAGAGCACAGGGAGGGAAAGGCCAGTTTTCCCAGTGTCTTCTGCCAAGTGTGCTTTGGCCGGCACTGCCCATGGCTGGTGATCCAGCCCAGCCTGTGGTGCCAGGTGTGATGCCAGCGGTTCCCTGCCACACTCTCGGGCAGGGACAGACATAGACCTGGCAGAAAAGCATTTTAGCAGGTTTATAGCTTGCATGAGCCCCACTGCCCACATTACACGTGAAATCTCTTTGTTAAAACTACCTGAAATAAGTGGTTATTTCAATGATCTAAGCCAGGTACTTTCCCCAACTTTCCCTCCCCAGCAGATATTTTAGACACGATACACTTGGATGTCTTCCTCCAGACTGCAGGGGTGACCCCAAATGAGGCCAGGGTTCAACCTAAGCAGGGTTTTTCCTACAAGGATCACCCACAACAGGTCAGACCTCACTGCCTGATGCTCTCCCGGCTTTTCCAACTGGCTTGCCAGGCTCTGGCATTTGCCCAATGCCCCTGCATCCTGACCCCAAGATGAAGGGCAGGAGCAACATAACTGCCTGCTCAACAGGATCCCACAAGACCTCCTCACCCTGCGGAGATGGGCAGAAGTTACTAAAACATCTGATGGAGAATTTATCCTGTCTGACCTCCATTTACTTGCTCCAGAACCTTTTGCATGGCAAGCTACTTGCACCTATGGCCACTAACTCTCTCCTAGCATCAGAAAAGTCTTTTTGGGGAGGGAGAACTTGCCCAGCACTGAGCAGAGGCTGTGGTCCCCCATGGTGGTTTGAATCCAGAGTAATCTAGACCCAAGAAACCCAGGTTGGTGCCCCTGAAAGTCAAATGGCGTTCGATACTTTGGAGGAAAAAGCATCATGGTGCATTTAAAAGAAGAGACCCCACACTGTTACAGACCTGTCCAGCTTCCCCAGACAGGCTAACACAATCTGGGTCCCCTGATGAGGTCCCTAACCCCATCAACGCAACATTAACAACAGACTTCAGTGGAACAGATACTGTGAATAAATACTGGGCAGCTGCAAAGTGGCAGAAGGCCACAGCTAGCTCTCCGAGTTTGATTGCTTTGCATGATGGTTGTGGGCTGGAGGTCACCAGATGCTCTTTCTGCTTTTAGAGGGACCCGATTTCATTTCCTCCCTTGCAGAGATGCCAGACACTTACACCAAATCTGAGTTTATATTATGACCAGAGATACATACTACTAGCTTTTCAAGGATATAAAAAAAATACCCCAATCAAACAACCAAGCCCCATATAATAAATACATCTGTATCGAAGGGGAGCTGAACCAAGTAATTACAGAAATACCACCTCACGGGAGAGGAGTTTGGTCTGGTTTGGTAGCCATGGTTCAAGTGCTCCTTATCAGACACACAAACCGCACAGCCAGCCAGAGGGCTCCCACTTGCCCTGACGTGCACAGACAGCTCTTCACGGCCCCAGATGACACCAGGTTCAGCATCATCCCTGCTCCCCTGTAAAGCAGCTTTCAAATGAGGTGGGAGAGCAACTGTCTGCACACCAGGGAGCTCCTGGACTATGCACATCATCTCCCCAAAAAAGGGTCCAACACCCTGTACTGGAGAAGCTGTCCTGCGTTTCCTGAGGGACATCGCAGCACCCAGAAAGTCACTTTGCTCTACAACAGAGGGCCAGTCCTGGTCTCAAAGTGCTTCTGCCCAAGGACAGATGCAACCCAGCTGAAAGAAAACAATACCCTCCTTTGACAATGGTGGGTTTGGTCAGGTTTTTTTTTTTTGTTTTTTTTTTTTAAGCAACAATAACTGCTTTGTGATTGGGTTATTGCCTGCATTTCAGGTCACCAAGCTGAAGTGCTGAGCAAGGTGGTGGAGACCAGGGCTGCAGAGCACACAGCTTTGGTGCCAGCCACATCAGACTAACCCGCAGCATGAAGAGATCCAAACTGAACCCTCAAGTTCTTAATTGGGGTAACCCTGATTATTTTTTACTTTCTTTTTTTAAGAAGAACCCAAACAAACTCTATGGGCTTTTATTTTCCATCACATATACATTGCTAGTACCTGGTCACAGTAGCAAGCCTATAGCATGGACACCTTGAACATGTGCTAGTCCCATACCTGGCCACAGAGTAAACAGATGGGCTTGGATAAATGAAAGTCAATGGGCTAGCAAAGGCTGCTCTCATTTGATTGATCCAAGCCCCTGGGCAGCAGGCAGAATGGTGTTAACGTAGCACAAGTATAAATTTCACTCACAGGAAACACTAACAAAAACTAATAGCAGCACAAATGCAGTTCAGAATGCAATTGATCCCAAAACATTAGATGACAGCATCGGATAATTTAATGAACAGTAAAGATCTTTTAAGAGCAGCAGCAGACTGTTTAGCATCGCTTATTTCATCTCTGTACCGTTCCAAGCTGCACAATGCTGTACATCTTGTTCAGTGTGTACGTAACAACCATTGTTTAAACACTGATCTTCAAACTATAAGAATTTATAAGCCCGAATATGGTATTTTACTAGTAAAGTTTTTACATTATTTCCCCCACTAGATATATTGCTGGGTCTTCTTTACAGCAGACACTTCCTGCACAGTCACATCTACATATGTTGTCATTGAGAATTCTCTTAAATAACATCTGTTGTGGTCTAAAACTGATGATCCGTAGGTAAGAGTGCATATGCTTTTCTCCAGTTTGAGAGGCCTGGGGCACTGGGGGTGTCAGGACAGGGCACAGCGTGTGTTGATTCTTCAGGTTCAGACACAGGTAATTAGGCTGTGCTTAATGAACCTCCACATACCTGCCCACAGTTGCCATGTGTGGGTAAATAACTATTCAAGGTTTCTTTCATATGTATATAAAATATTAGACATCTACTATAACACAGAAATAAGGAGATTTCCCCCCCAGAATGTCTGCTTTTCTAGGGACTGTATCTTTCACCACTGCAACCAACAGGTCATTTTTCATCAACTTCAATAAGAGCAACACGCTTAGATACGCCGGTGCATTAGTATTGTAAGGAACATCCATGCCATCACACAGCGATACATCAAAGACACCAGATTTCAAAATAACATTGACCTGCTCCAGAGATTTACAGTCATTGTTAAAATACATCTTCAAGGTATACACAGTAAAAGCACTAACAACTTAATGCATTAGAAAATTTATAGAAGTGTCATAGCCAACAACAAGGTTTTCAAAAGTTTTCTGAAGTTTTCATTTGCATCCCCGCGAGAAATGGCTGGTACAGAGGACCATGAACTTGAAGCCGTGATAAAGTCAGGCAAAGAAAGGTACAGACAAGCTCCTTGCAGTTCTGCTTGAGGCCAAATGCTGACAATAGGTTAAAAAAATATCCCTGCAGTCAGTTTTTCCAAAGTCTGTTAAGTCACAGAAGAACCTGCTCAACAGCCACTTGCAGATGGACCCCTTTGCCCATCAAAGTGCATAGCCACCAGCTTTGCCACCATGGGCCGGGGGAGCAGAGTCACACGGACCCCCAGGGAAGGCACAGGGATGGTGTTCAGCCTGGTGGGACACAGCGCTAGGTCAGATGGGAAGGTCTGACTGCAGATCTCCATCTTTAGCCCCCAAACCCCACATATGCTTTTCTCTGCCCCATCTTTCCCCATGCATCACCACCCATCTCCACCCACCATGCTATGCTGTTTGCCTGTTTTAAGTCCCCAGCTAATGGTGGTAATTAACTCACTGAGCTCTAATACAAGCATCATAAAGCCCTTGATGCACGTTAGAGACTCAACATGCAGGGCAGCCGCATTGCTACACAGCTGCGAGTTTTAAGATGTTGTAAAGAATGTCAAGGAACAATAAACATGATTGAAGAGCTTGTTTGCAGGAGCCGCTCAAATGCTCTCACCACACTGTGAGCAACAACAACAACAACAAAAAAAGGAGAAAACAGGCTTAATTGTCTTCATTACGCCTATCAGAAAGACAAGCTACTCAAGAAAGCAACATGCAGGTTCGCATCACACAAGACTTCACTAAAATACTGAAGCTCGTTCTGCCTTAGCTTCCAGTTGTCACTGTGAGAAAAGACATTTTGAGAGTATAGACAAAGAGGGAGTTTGGTATAACTGTTGTTTTGTGCCTCTTTGAGGCACAAATATAGTCCTTGTGTTATCAGTTCCACTTGTGCTAGTATAATCTCTTCCCCAAGGACTTAATCTTTCAGGTTAAAGACAGGTTTGGCACTTGTCACTACTTCTTTTACCCCCAAATTGCAGGACTTGTGCTGTTACATTTGAAGTTTTAAAGCCTTTGAGAGAGATCTTCTTAAAAAAAAAAAAAAAAAAGCAATACAGATATGAACTGCTGTGCCAGAGGGAACTTTTAGGGCTTCCTCAGAAGGCTTCCATATCATTACCGGGAGAGTATTTGCTTAACATCAGAGTGTTGTACACATGAAAATAGAAAAATTCAGTAGAGTTACCATTTCTCCCCCTACTCCCAGTGCATCAGATCCCAAGAGCCCACACCGGGGCTGGAGGGTAATCACATGGTTCGGCCCCATTGCATGCCAGTTACTAGCACAGATTTCAAAGGCACTTTCACATTTAATCTCTCACGAGATGCGCTGCCTGTGAAGTTACAAACTGTTTCAACTAAGCACTTCAGGCAAGGCTGGACAGGCAGGATCCTGCCCACACACGGGCACATGGCAGAGCCATGACCCCCAGCAGGGTGGTCCTGTGGGTGCCCTGCACATCTCTCCTGCCAGGAGCCTCAGGGAAAGCCAGTTCCACAGCTCCTGGCAGGGTCTTTTCTTTACCAAGGGGGAAGGGCGCAAGCAAGGTGGTATTTTTTCTAAAGCCTTTTCTGGGGCTTCTTCACAAGGGGAGCTCTGTAGGGGTTACAGATACTCCACCACTTCCTTCCCCAGCATCCCGTCTCCGACCACACAACATGGTGTGTCCGCTGCTATCAGTACCTTCTGGACCATTCAGTATTTGTCTTCCTAGGCGAGATCCCATTCCCAGAGGCTGGGGGATTTCCTCAGCTGCTGCACTATCAAAAGCTCCCACCCGCTGCTACAGAGGCGGGGACCTTCCTCCCTTTGCCTTGATTCCTTCTCACTGGGCACAAAAGGCGGAGCCCTGCAGAGGAAGGATAATTTACACACAGAAACATAAAGCCATACCTGAGATTTCCCGAGGCACGCTCTTATTCTGCAAGCTGAAGCCTGCAATCGTCCCCAGCCATGCCAGCGCTCGGCGGCAGCCTCTCCCCCCCAAACTGCTGAATCACAGCCCCCCGTGAGGAGCACTTTTCATCAAGCCTGCAGGCTCCTGCTGCAGCACTTGTACCATCACAGCACCAATCAGCACCTGCACCTCCATCACCCACACCGCTAAGCAGGTGGAGATGCCTCTGCTCCAGCTGAGGAGCAGCTCATTAAACCCCCACCCCTACCCTGCCAGAAAACAATTGCTTTTAAATGCCTTATAAATCCAGCAGGCATCCCTATTAAAGCTGGTGCTCCACTAAATCATTTCACCACTTAATAGCTCAAGGTTCAATCTGCACTTGACTTCTCTATTTACTGTTTTCATGCTTTCTATTACTGAAGGCAGTGGTCTTAATTAAATGCAGTTACACATCTCCTGATTAAAACCTGCATGTATCACCATGTATCGCATAAAAGACCAGCATCTGAGTAGCAGAAACCAGCCCTGCAGGGGGACTGCAGCCAGGGCATGGTGTTTCCTCTCCCTCCACACCTTGCGTGCCCTGTTGTGCCCTCACCGTAACCAGGACACGTGCATCTGATGATCTGAACAGTCTTTCTTCAACATCTCAGAAAGATCTGATGTTTGCTCCTCGGATGTAGGCACAACAGAGCTTCTCCTCCACCGATCCTGCACCCCAAGAATCCAGCTAGCATCTCCATCCACCGCTTTTATCTCCAGTTTCTGTGAGAGTAGTGCTTCATCCAAGCAGCTAGAAACATCGGCTGCAAATCTCGAATGAGTTAATCTTGTCCAGGAAAAAACATATCCCATGAAATATGTACTCAAAAGGAAGGTTTCTGAAGGCATTGCAATCAGTAAAGCAAAAATCTGTGCAAAATTCAACTGTCAGCTCCCAGGCAGGGTCTCCGGGTCCTGTGGCTCTGTGACGCAGCAGCCTGGAAACTCAGCAGCTGCTTCATTTAATTTGAAATTGGAGAGTTTTGAGGAGTAAGGAAAGGAGCAGCTTCAAAGTAGCTGTGCGCTGTTTTGACATGCAGTTCTTCCCCGGGGAAGGCTGGCAGGGATGCACGTATTGCCTCTCTGAGGCTGCTAAAATGATCAACAGGAAAGCAGCAGCTCTAAGAAAAGTGGTATTTCTAGTCTAGAAGGGACTCTGATGGGAAAGGAAACCTCCAAGAAATACCAGTGAAAAGTTAAACCTACCAGCCACCATGCCGAAGTGAAAATATGGTATTGATTTGCTTTTTCAGTGACTAATACCATAGGAATGGAGCAGTCTAATTTTATTTAATCTACATTACAGTAAAGCAGTCTATAACTTTTTAATTGACCCACTGGTTCAGTCAAATGTAAAATGGCTGAGTAAATACCAACAGAGTGACATGCAGTCGCATGGAGGTGGCAGAGAGGAGTAGCACCACAGGGTGAACACGTCAGCCCTTCATCCACCTCCCCCTTCCCCCGCCCAGCCTGGGAGGTACTCGTGAGCATGTCCTACCTGCCACTGGCTACATGCCACCTCCCCACTCGTGGGGGCCTGGAAGCTTAATATAATAAATATTTTTTATTAATCAGGAGCCTTTTTTATTCCAGACACGACACACGGCTCATTAATGGTGTGCATATGTGCAGAGCATGTAAATTTATAGCTTATTCCATTAAGGAGAGTTAGTATTGCACTCAGAGTGCCTCCAGCTCTTGTTTAGGTTGTGGGGAACATCTCACATGAATGGTATTGATACACCCCAGCATCAGCATGAGCTGACTGCAGGAGGAATTCCCTGGAAAAATTCTTAACGGCCAATTTTATGGTCAACCATTAAAAGCATTGACCAAAAACATTGTCCTGGGCCATGGTAATCTAATAATACATGGTAAACACAAAAGTTGTGGCTTGAAAATACCTTTAATTTAATTTTATTTTTTTAAATTAAGATCTCTTTTTAACAGCTTAAGCACAAGTCTTGAAAATAAATAAGTAACACTATCTGCTGAAACTACGCAATGTAATTTACAGTTTTTGAGCTACTTCACAGCTATTCAGCCGACAGGACTCGGGCTTTGGAGGCGTTTGGTAATATCGTCATATTTCCATGTCCTCTCTGCAGAAACCCTGCTGACCACTGTCCCTCCGCAGGGACCAAGAGGAAATTAAATTTCAGTCACTTCTGTGCCTTCTCTGTCAGAACAGAGGTAGATTTGGAGATTTGGAGAAAAGGTAGATTTGGAGAAGTTGCAAAAGCCACTGCAAACTTGCTTATGGCCAGGATAAGGAAGATTCACTGTCTTTACAATTTGCAATGCTTATGCTTGCGTGCTCTACTCAAAATACATCTTAATGCACTTGAGCAACTAAAAAGAAGTAATATGGAGATGGCCCAATGTTTTTTAAATTTTCCCAGGAAGGCTACACTCCATCAAAATCTTCTCTTAGCACTCCTTTCCACACATCAAGTTATTTTTCTTAGTGAACTGCAGCCATAGCCCTTGCCCAGGTATTTTAGTGCAGCTGCATATGGGCAACACATCTGTGTTAATAAATATTCCTTTGGCAGATACTAGAAATCACTTGCATGATACAATGGATGAAGTGTTAAGAGGAGAAAAAGGAAAGCAATTCACTGATACCATGTAAAAACCTAATTACACGGACTCTGCAGCATCCCTCACCTAGCTGTGTTGGGCCACCTTGCCAGAACAGGCTTTGGGGACAGGCTGTTTAGTAGGGCCTGTAGTGACGGGACAAGGGGTAATGGTTTTAAATGAAAAGAGGGTAGATTTAGAGTAGATATTAGGAACAGATTTTTCACTTGGGGGTGGGAGGCGCTGGCCCAGGCTGCCCAGAGCAGCTGTGGGTGCCCCGTCCCTGGCAGGGCTCAAGGCCAGGCTGGACGGGGCTCTGGGCAACCTGGGCTGGGGGGAGGTGGCCCTGCCCGGGGCAGGGGGCTGGAGCTAGGTGGGCTTTAAGGGCCCTGCCGACACAAACCAGTCTATGGTTCTATGATTAATTCCATGAGTCCGTGAACATATGAATAAGTCTGGGCTCAGGGACCGGTATCTGTGCTCCCTGGAGCTTGTGCTTATAGCTAACACACATTCCTTGCACTACAGCATCTAAAAAGATGTCCAAGATCACTGCTAGATCACTTTAGGGTGCCCAGAAACACCAGGTGGTATCTTCAGAATAATGGTGGACCTGATCAGCAACTTACTTGACTTACCGTCTTTTTCGCATCCACAGGATTACTTTTTTCCTTTTTTTTTTTTTCTCTCTTTGTTTTTCTTAATGCTAACAACACCACGCCTTAGTTGCCTCACTGAAAATAAGCATCTTCCTCAGGGAAGCTTCTAGTGCTCCATCAGACTCTACTATCAGAGTTATGCAATTCACAGGGCAAATGCAAAATGCAAGGGGATCTGGCCAAACAACACATAATATCTGTTTTTCTCTCCTGGCGAGTTGGAGCACAGCATCTCTGGTGGGCAGCATCCTCCCAGCTGCCCACAGCAGGCAGGACTGGCACACAAACTGGCAATTTAATGGTGATTTTACAGCTTTTCTGTGTGGTACCCTGTCATTAAAATAAGGAGAAGTCAGCTGGATGAGTGGGATGCTCCAGTGTCACTTTATTATTCAAGCTTTCCATAGAGGAAACCCATTTCAGGTCTGCGCTGAATGGCTTCAGTAAAATGATTGCTATCATCTGAGCGATAAATAAAACCAGACAGCAGTGTATCTGAAGGCATCTCTGAGTGCCACAGCCTTACCTGGGAAACCTCTGTGAAAAGAAACACAACAAACAACACCATATCTGTTCAGGAAGATAAGTCGCCTTCATGGTAATGGCTTTTTCATCACCGGGGTGGGGGCGAAGAACAATTTACTTGGCTGGTTTCTATTTCTCCATCTACTGTCAGACAAAAGAGCGGGTGGACACAGAACCTTTTCAAATAAGAGCTGGCAGGTTCACGGGAAAATACATATCTTTGAGTTCAACACTTTCTACTTGATATTATCCATGGTAAGCATGATTTGCAGCTCTTGCAATGTCAATTTTTTCTATTAATTGTTAATGAAACAGCCAGCTCTCCTGGGGGCAGAGGGAGGTGTTGTTTTCTAATTTCTCAAATCAAGAATATTGTAATAATACCTCATTAATGCAATCATCTTTCTGTCAGATAACTGCCGTATAATTTAAGGGGTAAGGTTTTAAATAAAGATCCTGGCAAAACCATTAGATTGATTTAATACATATCCCCCATCTAAGTGAAACTCATAACCCTTGGAAACAAATTAGTTAAGGAAACAAATTAATCCAAAAAGTAAAGGTAGATGGCAATGGAAACGTCATAAATCTTCATATATGCCTTCTTTCCTCTCCCTGCACCCTTTTTTTTTTCTTTTTTCTCAATCTTTTTTTCTGTTTTTATTTTTTACCATTTGGAAAAACACACTGATCATGCCGCACGTCTGCTTGCGTCCCTCGGGCTCCCTGGGAGCCACCTCTTCCATCCTTGATGTTCTCAAGGGGAAGCAGCAGCACCTGTCCGATTTCAGCCCTGGGCGGCTCCCCAGCCCTCACTCCTGCCTGAGGAGCAGGCTGGCAGAGACAGCACCAAATTCTGCTCCATCCTTGGCAAAATACCGTATCAACAGGGCTGACTGAATGCTTGTCTCCTCTTCACCGGCTCTTCCCAGTGTTACTTGCTGAATTGCACAAGTGTTTATTGGTCCAAACGTTGAAAAAATTGAATGGCACTGAAATGCAGTAAATGTCCAGATTGCCTGTTTTGGGGGGACACATCCTAAGCCATGTCAGTACCGAACACAGTGCTAACATTGCTAACCTCTCTAAAAACATTACCTCATTTCTTGAAATGAGTGCAACACCTAGTTCCCTCGTTTTCCTGACTGTCAGGTTTTATCACTTACGGAACACACTTAGGAACCCTTATGCAAACGGGAGCCATCTGCTTTGCCTGACTGGCTGGCCACGTCCTGCCGAAGCCAAAACGCGAGAGGGTGCTACCCGACAGGTTTTGTTGAGGTATCTTTGAGTCAAGGTGAGCAAGGACGTTTGCACTGTCTGTTTTTAAATGGTGCCATGGTAAACCAAAGCATCCCTCTATAAACTGTTATTGAAGAAGTTCCTCAAGCCCAAGAGAGAATTTCTGGTCAGAGCACACCACAGCAAATGCTGCGCTGACGTCTGTGCATCGTGTGCCCCACAAGCCTGTCCCCAGCCCCCAGCTGCACCTGCCTCCTGACGGCGCTCAGTCTCTCACCGGCTTCTTACTTGTGGAAGGTTTTGAATTGTCCCATTTCCATGCTGGTGCAGACCGACAGCAACACTTCTGAAACTAGACAGTTTATGCTGATCAGTTCCTGTTTTCAAATCATCCCAAATTATTGCCATGTGACCAAATTTCTAGCTTGTCTGTATCATCCCTGACAAACAAGACCACATCTTACTTTGCAGATTAACCAATCAACCCATAATCAAAGCTGTCCTGCCTTAATCCTTCTTATTCAAAGGTCAGCACATCTCCTTGCACCACATCTCAAAAGAGCATGCCTTTCTAAAAAAAAAATTAAAAAAAAAAAAAAAATCATTCAGTGCTTTAGGCTGATGTTGGACCAGGTTAAATCACGGGGAAAACATCCACAGTGAAATGTGCTCTATTTGCCATGAAGACGTTCATTGGGAGAATGCAGAGGTTGCCACCACATGTCTCACAGCGATGGAAATGATCACTTATTGCAATTCTACATCTGTTTTTCCTAAAACTGCTGCAGGTGGTAAGACAGAGCTCTTGGCTGTTTGAACCTTGCAATTCACTCACCAGGATGATCATTGTAACTTGCCTCATCAAATCATGATTCATAATTAGAACCACAAGTCAAGAGATCTACTTAAAATAAATAAATATGTTAAAATAAAATAAGTTTACTTTCCAAATAGCTTCTTAGGTAGAAAGAGAAAATTAGGATAATTTGAAAAGTAATAATGCTAATAGGCTACAGTGGAAACCAGGAAAGATGAATGTTATGTTTAAAACAGGTGGAGACAAAAAGAAGAGAGCAGGACACCTTTGCTGGGACAGCCTGTCACCTAACGCCAGTCAGAACAGCTGGCCATGGTCAGAAGAGCCAGATATTTGACCTGTTGGTCAAAATACTCTAAATTAATTCAGCTAGGTGAGCAGCAGTGGAGGCCAGGAGAAGTGCCAGCCCTCTCCTCCAGCTCCTGGTGAAGGACCTCCACCCATGCCCCACACCTTACCTAGGAAATGCTGCTTTGCTTCAACTTCTACAAACAGCAGCTCTCCAAAAAACCCTCTGTTGAATCTGGGAGGAACCCCCCGGGAAGCACCACAAGCAGCGGCACGCGGGTTCACCTTCACTTGGCTTTAAGACAAGCTGTCCCAAGCACAAAGTGCAGCGATTGTAACAAGATACCTGTCTGAAAGCTAATGTTACCAGGCACGGAGGGAAAATGAGCTTCGAAATGGGACTTACAATTAGATCATTTTCTGGATGCACAATAATTAGCATTCCCTGAGTTGCCAGGGCCCCAAAGTCTAACGAATCGGGCACTCTTTCCCTTGGCTTTGCAGAAATACGCTTCCTCACGGCATGGATACTTTCCAACACCTAGTTTTTAACACACTTGCTGGCTGATACAGCACAAACTCCTCCATGTGCATTGAGAGTTTTAAAGGACTTTAAAATTTCCCTGAAAACTGAGAGGTAAAAGAAATTGTTAGGGAGATTGGGGGGGGGTGTGAGTGTGTATATACATGCCTGTGCACACACGGGTACATGTGTCCTGAAGCTGCCACCGTGTTATACATGACGTTGGGTTGGACAAGTGAGCTCCCAACCACCCGTTACCATTTGAGCTAAATTCCAATGAAAAGAACATAACGAAAAACAGTATTTGCCCCTATTTTACTAAATCTGACTTTAATCTCTTCCTTAATTTTGAAGTTTACCCATGGAGTTTTACATTAGCGATTTATTTTTGAGATGTCATCAGGCTTTGTACACTGCTTTCACACTAATCGTCGTCAGCAACATAAAGGCAACGCAGTGGTAACATCAAAGCCTGGGAAGGGCTCCTGGATTCTGGGGTGTTCTATATGATTCATCCAACTGACTTGAACTATTCTGTCAGTCTCTTGCCATCGTTGAACAAATGCTATTTATGCAGGTTTGAGGGTTTTTTTTGAATGCTGGATTCTGTCAGCAACTGCTTTAATCTGTTTTCACATCTTAATAAGTGGTAATTTAAAATATCAACTGTTTTTCTCTCTCAGTCTTTTCTATTGAAATAAGTGTTGCAATGGTGGGTTCAAAGAGGCTCCATAGCTATTTCCCAGCTGTCATTTAATAAGCAATCTTCCAGATTTTAGGTCCTCTGGAGAACAGGGTGAATATGGTCAGTCTCTGGCATCAGCCATGCTTCAAAGTCCTACATGTTTTATCTCGTCATGCATCTTGCTTTAGAATTTCTTAGAGATATTTTTCAGGTATTCATATTTTTGGGGATCATATAACTTAGCGTAAGAGGTTTTTAATGTTTCAACTTATACTTAAATTGCTCTTAAATCCTTTAGAAGCAGAAGCAGGACTGAATACTACCAGCATTACACATCCTGCCTTTTCCTGTTTCAGCTTTTGTTATTATCATATGCGGACAAAAGCCACGGCAGAAAAATGTTGCGTACCCCACCTCTGTTTTTCAATGCTCACAACAGTTACTTGGCCCCTTGTGACGGCTGCTGGCTGGTAGAGAGCAGCGAAAGGCAGGTAATCGAGTCTGGATCCATACGGTGCCTTGAGGGCCCGATCAGGTTGCTGCTAACTCATTTATTCAGTAAATCCACAACAATAGATACCAACATCCCAGGGCATTTGCAGGAAATAAAGATATGGCTACAAAGGTTAATCTGAAGGCTGCTTTATTTGTACAAAACCATTGTTTTCATAAAATGAGCAGCCAATTAAACTTTGAAATAGGAAAAATAATTCCTTGAAGAGCCTACATTGCTCTCCTAAGACTGATCTTTATTGGTAAAGAGGAGAACATGTCCACTCTAATGGAACAATTTAAATGCATAACGGTTAAAATAAACTCCTTAAAGTCTGTCTCCACATTCCTTATGTTGACTAGCGAGACATTGCTTTTTCATAAAATGCTGTGTAACAGAGAGACATTTAAAGCAGGGGTGGGGGAGGAAATTACACCGTCTATCTTGGGGTGGTCTATAACAATTTCTACACTTAAGTACATGATTGATTGTGTGAAAGGTAAGGCTAAAATGCACTTCACATAGATTTGCAGATGTAAGCCTCCTTTCCAGTTTTTCCTGTGCATATGTAACACCCTGTGGGAATCTACTGTGGGGAAGAATAAAGCAGCAGGGAGCATGACAGAAGAGCAAAAATTATAAATACACACACACACCCCACACCACCCCAAATCCTAATCCCAAAAAATCCCCACCAAGCTACACCAAACCTCAGTACTGTACGTGCCCCCCACACAAGCCCCTGCCTTGCCCAGCCCCGGCTGGTGGAAGGAGGCGCAGGATGGTAAGCACAACCCTTCCCTTACAACTGGATGAGACCCTGGGCCCCAGAGGGCTGGCCCTGCCACTCGGCGGGTGTGCTTGTGTCACCGCTGCCCCAGCACAATGTCACCTCCCCAGGGCTCCCCGACAAGCAGAGCTTGGTGACTTGCGCTTTTCCTCCTTAGGGTTATCAGCAAGCTCAGAGTTGATGATTCATGGCAGAATAAATCAATTCTGAGTACTTTTCCTTGGATTTCATTTTAAGAAGGTTAAATAAATAAATCTACATTTAAGCAAATTTATTATCTGGCTAATGCATTGCAATTTTACTCAGATGGAAAGCCAGAGCGATGAAATCAAAGTCACAGATAGGCTGGAAACAAATCAATGAATTAGAATGATCAGATCTTCTTCATCAGCCATAAAACAGACCTAAGGATGAGTTTGCGATGACAAAGAATTACCTTCTGTCAGGAGAATTGATGGAGGCTTCACCTTTCTTCCAGTGTAGGGCCCTAACTTAAATTGGGAGGGTGTCAGGTTGAAAAAATCTCAAATACTTCAAACATAAGGCAGGGAGGCTTCCTAGGGAAGGCTGGAGATGAAAGCATGTGGCCATCGGAAGAAGGAAGAGCGAGGTCCTTGTCCATCCCGGCAGGCAGGAGAGCCAGAACCTGCCTGCGAGGAAGAGGGCCAGCTTGCTGCCAGCCCTTCCACAAAGGAAGGGACATTTCCCCACTCTGTGATGTTTTTGGTGCAGTGAGACCCCAGTAAGGGCACTGCTGTCCCTGTCACCGTGCACAGACACAGGAAAGCTGACAACAACCACGGGTTCATTTACACGCGTGACTTTTCTTTAAAAAGCCAACAACCACATCCTGAATTTTCAACAGAAAGTGGAAAATATGCATAGAAACCAGCTTGCTTGGTGGAAAACCTATTTTTGATTAAAAATCAATGCCTTCACCCCTTTTCCAAGGACAGCTAGTAAATCCTGAGCACTCAGCTTCAGCTCTCATGTGCAACCAGACGCAACCGCTCCTCCCCAGGACAGTTCTGTAAACGTGAGTAATGCCCTGAGCACAGCCATCTCCATCTCCCTTTGCATTTTGCAATGCCACCAGCTTCCCCATTACATACATCCATTGACATTATGAATAGCTAGCCATCGCTGTGCCACCGGGTGACCCAGCCTCTGCTTCTCCCCTGCACCGTGCCCTGGCAGCCTGCTGCAGTGCTGCTCTCCCATCCCTGCCGCAGTGGCATGAGCATCCTCCCATGTTTGCGTGCTCTTTCTTCTTACAGCTGCATGGGCTCAGTGCAGCAGGCAAGATCTCGCTGCTGGGAGGGCATGTACCTCCTCCTCAGCCATTCTCACACTCGAGATCGTGCCCGGGTTAGTGCAGCACCAAGCAGTGGTGTCAGAGCCCATTGGGATCCCAGATAAAGCTTTAAATATCAGTCAGAAGAATTAAGAGTAGTTATTTCCAGTAATTACGAGTGGTATCAGTCAATTTTATGCATGGGTGGTTAAGACACCGAAGGCTATAAAGTCATATGATAATGAAAAGAACAATCCTAACAGTTTTTATTTACTGCTTTTCCTATCGCTGGAGACCACAACCACTGCTGTAAATGTGCAAACAGTACCACCAAAGGCTTTAACGCATTTTATCACCGATTTCCATTGTCTGGAGGCTGACAAGACAAGGCTTTGTGCTCCATGTATTGTGTATTTAAGATCCTTTTAATGAAAAATTTGCTTTAATGAAAAGCAAAGTTAAGACAGTTATTACACAATTTACGTAGGAGATGGGACGTATCAAGCACAAAAACACACAGCCTGGAGTAAGGCTTCTGTAGATATTAGACACCTGATTGTACCTATTAGATACTTAATTGCTCCAGGGGTGTGCAGGCAGGGCCTACCCTGGGCTGCTGCTCACACTTGTGGTCAGAGCAAATCCCCTTAAAAAACCCAGCAAAAATAATGGGGTTTGGGCTGGGTAGGTGGGAAATGCCCATAAACCACATGGCACAAATGGGGCCAGCCTCCTCCTTTTCCTCCAGCACACAATAAAATACACAGCAAAGTATTTCTGGGTGGTGCCCCATTCCCCTGGCCTTTCTTGGGGGGTGTCTGGGGCACCCTGGGAACTTGGGGGGAGGGTAGGTTGTTCTGCTCAGATTAGTCAAGTTACAAAAAGCCTTCATGCTAAAATGTTACCCAAAGAAAACACATTTCACACATTTTCTAAATAGTCAGATGCCTTCAGGCTAAACATTCTTGAATTAATTCTGTTACATCTTTCCTGGCTGAACTATAATTATTGCAGCAGTGGGGGTGAGTCATCGCTAGCTGTAGTTTATCTTCTGGAATATGGTGTGTACTGTGCCTAATACCGTCTGTGCTGGAACTAAATCAGCTACTTACTCCAATATCTTTATTATGGAAAAAAAGCCAAAGACAGGATCTATCTGTCATTCATATGCAACGCACAGCACAAGCCCTTAATTTGCACCTTTCCTACCAGAATCATAATAAGAGATTTGATCTTATGTTTAACTGTCTCTGTGCGCCACGTGTACAAATAAAGAGCAACAATCTCAGGAGAAGACACTCAGAAGCCAGTGAGAAAAAGGCAGGAGTAAAGGAGGAAACCCTGAGGTGGGTATTTGCCCTTTTCCTTTGGGGTGGGTCGGTGCTGGGTGGCCTCGCACCAAGCCCTGCCCCTGGGGTGACCAACCCCACAGCCTTCTAGAGGACGCCCCTGGGAACTGGACGCTTATGAGCCAGCACAGCCTCAGCAATGACAAGCGGTTTGCACACTATCAGTTCAGATTTCCTTATTTCATCCCTAGTTGAAACACCTTAATTTAAGCTTCCCCCATCTTGCCAAATTTGCTTCCACATCCTAATTAACAGCTTCTGCATTGGAGATATGGAGCCTCCTGTTTTAAGAGTAATGACTCTTTCCTATTCTAGGTTCCCACCTAATTTGTTCTTTGCCAAAGACTTTAGAGATAGCAGCTTTTAATTACACAAAAAGGTAAGTCATCAATTTGTCTGTACCACCCCTGTTAAAAATTTCCTTCACAAAAGTTACTGCTGTGGCTTATTGCAGCAGAGCTTTCAGGGGTAACCAAGGGGCTGGGTCTACCTGTAGCTTTCATTTTCTCGCTAAAAGCATCTTTAAATCGGATCAAAAAAATATCTTTTCTTCAACAGCAGGCCTGCTAAAAAGTCCCTGTCATATGTGAACATGTCCCTCCCCCCCAAATCAAGAATATTTCTGTGACCACAGCAGCTTCCCCCAAAATAAATAGTCAGATGCCAAAAATGAAGTGACAGCTTACAAGTCAAGC
This sequence comes from Falco rusticolus, assembly GCF_015220075.1. Taxonomy (NCBI): domain Eukaryota; kingdom Metazoa; phylum Chordata; class Aves; order Falconiformes; family Falconidae; genus Falco; species Falco rusticolus. The sequence continues at coordinate 28,120,766 of NC_051199.1, forward strand.
ACCATGACGATGGGCAAAAACGCACAGCTCGAGAGAGCATCTATGCGAGCTTAACGCTAGGAAAAGGCAGGGGGTTCCTATTTTCAGAGACAAATCCGCTGAGAACCACTCATATTTACATGGTGGTTTGAAGGGCACCCAAAAGCACACACAACGGGGGCACCCAGGCTCCCCTGAACAGCAGCTGCTGGGGCCGACTCATCAGGTTACAGGGTAGGTAACATTTGGCCGCCCTCGCCGTGGGGCTGGTGCCACCGGGAAGATGCTGCGAGGTTCATCACGGTGCTGTGAAACCACTTGATGCACACGGATTGCTGGGTGCTTTGCTTCTCCGGCGTGGTCTTGGTGGAATATATTTTAAAGGAACCATTTTTTCCTGATCAGGTTGTACAAAAAAAATAAATACCCAAGTGGTGTAATTCTCCAGTTATATCTGTCAGGTTGCTTAAGCAGTTCACCTTGTGGTCTACAGGGCTCTGGGGTTATTTTGGCTTTTTTCCTCCCCCCGCTGTCTGTGTTTAGGTAACACTTATTTTAGATAGAGAAGCACCTTCCAGTATTTGGCCACTCGCAGTTAAATTCATCTTTTCATGCTCAGATTTTGCTGCTCTTCTCCTTACAAACACGGGCAGTTAGAAAGCCAGGGCTGAAACTATCAGTTTGCTCCTCTAAAATTAAAAAGTAGGCTCTGGCTTTCAGCAGCAGCATGACTTGAGGTAAATTAACTTTCACTTTGGCTTTTGATGGATGTATAATGAACTCTGCATTGTTCAGCTGGAAATCTTGGAGCTATTTTTCATTCCAAATGTCTTCTGAGCAGCACGTTTGACAGGTTATTAAGATTTTAGTATCACTGTGGAAACATTTTTCTAGGCTTCTTGGCTGGGATCAGAAGAGGTTCACTGCACCTTCTCCATCTCCACACCACTCTGCTGATCCCCTAAACCAGCTGGTTTTCCAAATTCAGCCTTTTTAGATTTACTGTGCATGGGAAATATTTAATAAGCACTGATTTCCAATTCTGGTTTCTTTGTCCTAGCCACCAAGCTGCACTGAGCAAGGCTTTCACATCATTTAATTTAGCTACTTAAGTGTAGGAAGTTTAGCTATTAGTTGTTGGGAAGAGTCAGGTTTCTCTGAAGGATCACTGGATTATGGAGCCAGGGAGATGCTGGCTGGGGATCACCTCTGGGAGCCCATTTAGAGACCCGGACCCCACAGCATCCCCCTGCCAGGGCTGCGCGGGAGCCGGCGGGCAGCAGCGAGGGAGCAGATGGGGACTGGATGCTCCTGGCTGCTGCTGTCTGGCCTATAAGGAGATATTTTTTTATTATCTGAATTACTCAAACCTCATCTGCTTGTGTGCTATTTCCATTAATCTAACTTTTATAAAGGTTTTCATGATTTGCAATTTTCCAAGCAATTTACAGAACACATTTCAGCTTTCCACTGAAAGGGCATCACAAGCAGATGATTTGTTTTTTTCACATACTATTTTTAGTGCTTATGTACTAAAGACAATACCTTTCCACTTCAAAATAATCAATCACAATGAAAATGGAGAAATATTCTGTGGGCAGAAGCTAAAGAAAAGGTTAAAATCTTCATATAGTGAGCATATTTGAGTAGAGGAAGATTGAGCCTTCCTGAAGTCCATGCAACCATCAATTTCTGCTTCTCCTACGTACTTTAATTTTGGCTACCAAACTGACCTTCTGGTAACTGAAAGTAGGTGGGGGAAGATGTACCTATGGAGAGGTGTAGGACAAGGTGAGCCCTGAGGGAGGCGGGGAGAGAGGGGCAGGTGTTGGGATGAGAAATGGGCTCCGAAGGCAGTTCCTGAGTTTCCAAAGCCTGCACCTGCCAAGCGCATTTCGGAGTTCTTCAGAAAGCACAATCTGATGACACAGAATATCACTTTCCTGAGGAAAAATGGCAAGGCGAACGCCTCTGCCTCGCTCTGTTCAGATACAACCATTTCTTGCTTTCTGAGTCATCTCATCAGCCTGCTCAACTGCAGAGATTTCAGTGGCGTACAATGCCACTGACTCATGCCCTGTGTTTCAGAACTTTATGAAAGACAGAAAAAAGCGGTCCAGTATCTTTTATGAAAAAGCAGCGTTTGGCCTAATTACAAATTATCAGCCAGCATCAGCCACCATGCTACCATTAAATTGGTGCTGAACATAGGGCTTTCTTACCGTCTGAGCTCCAACCCCAGCCCGCCTCACCTCACAGCGGCCGCTGCTCTCTGTCCTTTCTGAAGTCAGCAGCTTGGATTTAACTGGTATGGCTGGCTGGGCTCCTAAAGCTCCGGGGGGGGACGACACGGGACAAGTATGAAGAGCCATAGATGAAGAAAGTTAACTCTTCATCTCTGTCTTGCCAAATCTTCACTATGAAAGGCCACATAGAACTTTCCATTCCAGGGTCACATTTTTTTAAAATTGTTTTTCTATAAGCACTGATAAAATGCCTTCAGAACAGAAATTATGAAGTAAGTTGAGTAACTTTCAAATTTAGTGTTTGAATACCTTGGTAGTTTGAAAGTCCGAAGTTATTAAATAGAAAGTATTTCCAAACAGAGAATATTTCTAAAATTATCCCTGTTTTTTGTTAGTTTTTACCTCCTGAAATGGGAACAAGAAATACTAGTTACACAAGAACAGGAAAGGTCTTGGAGATCTGAGGGTCATTTGAAGTCATATAACTCCACATTCAAACCTTGCCAGCTACAGCAATAAATGTTAAACTATAATAGCTTTGCTTTTAACAACGCTCATTCCTCTCTCACCAGTAGATCTGTTGTTTGCACCAGGATACTTGATGGACGAATTGGATTTTCATATTTTCTGACATTTTTTTCCTCAAATGCTATAAATCCGCATTTTATGAATGAATAAATCCCATCTGCCAGCTGTTAAAGATCTGCTTCAAGGCTATATCTAGCTCATTTTATTTCACGACTCTGGTGCTACCAACAATCAATAAGGTTGTTACCGCACAACTAAGGATATTTTAGTCTTTCTCAAACGAAATGTTAAGATAAGCTGGTAACTGTTTAAAGCACTTGCGTTAAAAATGTATGCTGCCCTGACAGCAAGTGGGCAGCCTCCCTTCCCCATCAGCCTCGGCCTGCCTTTTGAGCTGTACATCATTAATTAACCCTGTGACGACCACAGCCAGCAAGCTTGGGAAACGAGCAACTGGCCAACTGAGCTAAACGATGGCATGCTTGACTGCTTGAGCTGTTACCGAAGCTCAGAGGGCAACGCTCCGTGAGCCTTGGTGTGTCCTAGAGCCTCTTGGAGCGTCAGTCACAAAACACGTGTCCAGTCATATTTGGATGAGATGAGGTCAGCTTTTATGGCTTGCTGAAGAATAATTTACACACAAGTGACAGGGTATATTTCTAGTGTACGTAAAAACAGAGGCACACACTGAAGTGCTTCCCCTACAACTGATGGTGAACAGCCTGTGCCAGCCTGAGAAGGGCACTTTGTTGCAAAGCTTCAGATCTAAGAGAATTAATTTTCTGAAAATGGTGCACACCAGAACACACATTTATCTCTCTGCCTAATTTACATGTACTGTTATTATTTGTGTGGGCAGCAGCAGCCACTGTGCATGTGGATGATTAATGAAATGTGTAAAAAACCCCACATTTGGTTGCGATGAATGTCGCACAATCTTAATGATTTTGTACATAATTTGTGTCCAAAGCACATTTCCCACCCCACCCCCATAGCTACACCCTTCAAAAGCCAGTTTGAGTACTGGAAATCCATTCCCATTGCTTTTAGCCCCGTGCAATCTTGAGATCAAGATTGCAAAACAGAAAAGTACAATTTCTTACTAATAATATTCCTAATGTTCTGTTTAGGTTGGGTTCTGGCAAACAGTCACCGATTATACTACATATAATGCTGATGAAGTGTAAGATGCTGCCCGCATGCTTGTCCTGAGCTGGCACAATATCACCCCAGAGAAAAGGCAGAGGTCCTTTCCTGGTGCATATGACCCTCCAAAACTGGAAATTGTTGTCACTAAAATAATTGACGCACAACACTTCTTGATGCGTCTGTTTTTAATTAAAGCACGATTTGATTAAAAAGAGAGAACCATTTTAAGGGAATCTTTCTGCCAGATGGTGATCCCTAATTTACCTCAAACGCGTTAGATGCAGCATGAGTCATTCCTGATTAGCTGAGGTTGATCAGATGTGTAAAATAACAATTTTTCTATGAAAAATGAGTCAAAATGACCAAGTGGGTGTTTCCTTCCATTGATATCTAACCTATTTAAAAATTAATCAGAAATCTGACTTTGTTGTAAGATTGTGAGTGTGGAAAACAACCACTATGGATTTAGCAACTGTGAGTACTGTGGCTGCAGGTAGCTGTTGAGTCCCTGAACCAGCTTCCTTTCTTCTTCTCATCTGCACATTGGCAAAGAGTATGCTCATTATCTTCCATTAGAAAAAAAAAATATTTTCAATGAACCAAGTTAAACGTGACTTCAGCTTTTTCCACTATTAAGAAAAATCAGATACAGAATATACTTTCTCACACAGCGTGTTTCTACCTTGAAGAAATCTGTACAAATTCTGTGCCTGGCCCGTGGAGTTCACAACTTCAGATCCAGCAAAACAATTTTCAAGACCTAGTTGGAAAACCTGTGCTGCAATACGAGTGAATATTGCAATACGAGGATGTCTCCTTGCACTTCTACACACTTTCATTTCTGCCAGCTCTTGTTTGGCACGCTCATTGATGGTGAATGAATTGACTGCGCCATGCTGAAACAGCAAATAACGCACACAATGAACATTAATATTTCCAGTGTGTAAAATACCCCTTACACATCAGTGAAATACATGTTCTATAAATTAAACCAAGAATACAGCCATGATTTGGCACTATATTGGCAGATTATGAATTGCCGTTTATTGCAGTGGCTGAATGCCAGTGCAAAAACCCCCAAGTCTTGGATCGCCTTCAGCACCCTTCAGACTTGCATTCTGCTCTGCTGGGTGCTATGTGTAGATTTCTACTTTTTAGATTACAATAATTTTCTTTTAAACACTGGGGATTTAAGCTTATTCTAGTGCCAGGACTGGTGGCGGTGCTGCGGCAAGGAGCCAGGATGCTATGACTGCTGGAGAGGCTACAAATCCCTCAGCTGCTCTGGTAAATCTGCACCTAAAAACTGGGCAGGATTAAGGACCACTAGGCTGCATAGAAGCTCATTGCAGTCACTGCATGAACTCCTGTTAATCTGACAAGTTTTTGTGTTAGGGTGTAAAAAACTCTACAGCAGACCTGACCACATTAGTATTTTGCAAGAGGAGGAGGAGAACGGAGCAGCGTGGAAACAGGACTGAGCTGTGAGTGGATAAACTGTTGTTGCCTTTTAGCTTTCCTGCAGTTGCTATTTCCTGTTGTGGCTATCAATAAAACTTTACCTTAGCAGTAACTCACAGGAGATGTAACTGGTAGGAAATTAGATTCTCTGGAATCTTGACATTTGCCTCTGCGATATTACATGAAAGGTTAGTCGGTGTCCGAGATCCCAATCCTACCTGCTGGGTTGGTGGGAGCAGACCCGTGGAGGCAGTTTTATGATCAGGGTGTTGCTAACTACCTGACACATTAATTCCATGGTATTTACAATGACCCTTGGAGCCTTAATATTTCACCAGCCCCACTGGAAAGAGATGACTTTTTTCAAAAGCATGACTCAATGGCACTTGCCCGGCAAAGCAGAAAGTCCCTGCAGGACAGGCGGCATTTTAAGATTTCCAGTTCACGTTTTGTAATGTAAAGATCATCCTGTTACACACCAGCCACGGCAATACTTGGGTGCTAACGTAGCTCAATACCTCTTTGCATACTACTGTATTTCTCAGAGGGCAAGGTTTTCCATTTCAAAACCTTTTTTAATTTGCATTTCAAAGTAGCTATAAAATATGAATTCCAGCGCAAAGCATTAGCATAAAGCCATTCAGTATTACATATTCTGTCAAAAGTGCCAGGAAAAATTCCACAACTATTGCATTTCCATCTGGCAACATCTTCCTACCCTGAATATTTGCATAAAATATTTCCGCAATAAAGAAAAATTATGAAACATAAACTCTTTACATTATTTCCAAATAGATAACTTCTTCACAATTGTATAAGCGAAGGAACCCTGCTATTGCAAACAAACCATTTCCCTCTTTTCCCACTATTTCAGAACAGTTTCAGAAGAACACTCCCTGCTCTGTCTTTCACTTAAATACCTAGGTGGTTTTTCAAATTTATAAGATTTTTGGCTTTTAAACCGATAAGAAATTACTGAAGAGAGGCTGAATGAGGTGCTCCTGTTCACTGCTGTTTGTGCACTCAGTTCTACCTCCCTTCGCAGTTTAGGCTTGCCAAATTATTGGAGTAAGTTGGTGCACAGCATCATTCTCTTCCCCCATGGTACTTAATCTATTGAATCAGCCCTAAATTTTCACAGGTACATCTCTGCAAGTTAACATTTAACCTGGCGTTAGCCTATTTCACAGAACTAGCCTTTAAATACTGTATTGCCAGCGTTCCTCCAGACCTTGGGCAGCAGACCAGAAAGTTACCGTGCAGTTGCACCAAAATGTAGAGTGAAAAAAAAGAATGAAAATAGACAGGACTAACGTAGATCTTTGATCAAACAGGGAATTAAAGTTGGACACTGAGCTAAATTCTACGTCTGGACTGCACTGAGGCTCACTGGGAGCTGGCTGCCTGAGGCACTGGGCGAGGAGAGCCGCATACGTTAGATGGTGCATTTGTCACCATGGCTTTCGCATGGATTTGGGTACATCTGTGAAACCCTTCTCCACACAATAGATCAGTTTATAAAGATGCACTGCTGAAAGGAGAAGGTGCTCCAGGCATTTGAGACGTAAAACTCTTGACCCAGAATTTCACATGGAGAAGACTGTATAGCTCTGTTTGCCACCATCATCTATTAAAATAATTTGTTAAAGATACCACCAGATTATACTCTGCAATAACTCTTTAGCTCAAAAGTGATGTGAGTATGATGTTTATAATAGTGAAGATGAAACTCACATTAAAACAAGGTAAATAACTCAGGCATGATATTTTTCCTTTTCACTTCACTGTCTGGGAATGTTATTCACACCAGTCCTGGTGAGAGCTTATTTCAGCAAGAAGGTCACATGCATTTCAGTCGCAGAAAGAAGGAACCATAATGCAAACCATATTTTCTTTCTATAAACACACACATTTCTCTAATCCTTTTCCATGATTACATGACAGCCTCCTAAGAAAGGGAGGAGGAAACAGAAGTATGTTTGTGTTTTGCACATGTCCAAGCAGGTTATATGGAATAGGTGAGTATCTTGCCCATGTGGTTAGAAATTACTTCGCAGTTACAGATACTTCTATTAAAATACAGCTACATTTCCCAATCATTTACATCAAGGTTAATTCTCAAAGACTCATGCACTTTTCATGCTTTTACATGAAGTTCAACAGAAATTAAACTTATCTCGGGCACAAGCTTTAACCAATAACGGGTGCACTAGTTCATACCAAGCGCCTGAACTCAGAACAGCGCGGCAGCCTGCGACTGCAGGGGACAGTATACGTTTAAAACACACGTAAGGAGCAATAGAGCCAGTGCAGCAAGGGTTCACTTACAGACAGTGATCCATCCATGCTACACAGGGTCAACAGCACTGCAGCAAAAAACACTGGGGGAATTGGAAACACAGCTTGTCCCCACTGGTTTTGCTGCTCAGTGACAAGGGGACACACTAAACTAGACCATATGCAGGGTAAAACACTGGCTACAACATCAAACCCAAGTTCTATCTTAATCCTAATTAAGGGGGAAAAGGAACAACACTAACTTACGCTAAAAATGACTTAACTGTATATAGTCTAGACTTACACAAAATCATATATAAAAAAAATCCCTCTATGAAGAACCACGGTTTGAGAATAAACCAATATGCACAGTCTGAAATAAACCCGCCCAGGCGTGATTCACTGTGGCATGTTTTAAGCAAGTGCTCTCTACAACCCTACCTCTCTCTTAATAGAGCTTTATGCTCAAGTTGATGTAATAAAGCATTATTTAGAGTGAGGCTCATGTGTCCAGAAAGAAATTCTACAAATTCTCAGGACCTTTTACATTGCTGGCATCAACCATTCAAGCACACAAGAGTTACACTGTACGGCAAAGGCTTACAACAAACGACAGTGATGCTGTAGAAGACCCAAATAATGCCCTTCAGTGATGCTGGAAAATACATTCATTGAAAGCCGGGGCACTGGCATTCTTTTTTCATAGTGAGAGGGATTCGGTAACAGCCTCTAATTTCTTTGGCATGCTTATACAGAATCTCATGTTGTGCATGCCCTCTAATGCATGAAATAATGCGTTTCTGTCTAAGAGCGTCAGGTCTAAAACAGGGCATGGCAGAAATAGACTCCCAAAGACAAGGACAGATGAAAGGACATCTATACCACACACAGTGTTCAGGAGAAAAGGTCTATGCTGACACAAAAGGCTCCAAGGGAAATTAAGTATGAACATTTAAAATTAAAATGTCTCTTCATTGACAAAATGTGAATATTCTTGATTTTCTGGATCATTAAACCACCTCCCAGAAAGTGAGTTAAGAAACTTGGGGATATTTTTACAGCATCAAGTTGGGTTTGGGGATGTCTAATGATGTGGTGATTCAAGCTCGCATCTGCCGGAGATCAGAGCCCTCACAAAGCCTTCTCCAGGAGGGAGCGAGAGTCTCTCCTGAAAGGTCACAATTCGTGCACAAAGCGCCAGTTGTCCAATTCCCTTTCATTTGGGTCAGGGATCAGCAAAGGGTCTGTTTCATTAGAAGAGAATGAAGGAGTTCTTGCAGATATACTTAACTAAGTATATCAGGATTAAACGTATTGGATGGAAATAGAGAAACGGAAAATACAAACTGGGATTTGTACGTGCAAAATCTAAGCTCTTCTGAGCCACACTGATTCCTACCATGCCGTCTTAGAGAAGATTTATATCTCAATCAAGTGGTTTGGTTTTTTTGCAGAGATTCAGAAAGCTCAGAAATGGGAAGGGACAGACAGATGTCCAGAGCTGCCCAACAACAACCGATGTAACTCCACCTCATGAAGTTAATTTTAAAATTATTTCAGAAGAAAATCTAGAAATATCTTACCAACAGGAAAAGAAACATCAAAATGGGGACCAACTGGGCAAGAAGCCACGCCAGGATTCCCAGGGGTGTTTTCTACAGCACATTGCCAGTCTTTGCTAGAGAACCCACCATCATAATTTTAACTGCTTTCCATGCCAGCAAATACAGCTCTGGACTAAAGCCGCTGAACTCTCCATAGCACCTCCATGTTGCATTTCAATTTCCTTTGAGGTAGGAAGTCTGTTTCTGAAATTTGGCTTCGAGATTTAATCTTTGGATTTTCATTCCAAGTTTGCAAAATTAAACACAAGAGACAACATAAATCGCAAGCACTCCGGGCTGCTCAGGAATGTGTGCAGTAGGATTTTACAGGTTAGGGTAAACAGCACTGTGGTGTTCATAAATACCATGAATTTAGCATGTAAAATGTTATGACACACTATTTATATTTCATCATTGCACTTACTTTGCATGAAAATAAAATTACAGGGAAGGATTTTATTCCTGCATGCAAAACCTTCTCTTCCTTTCCATCCCTGAACTGCTCTTTAGAACAAGAACCTCCCTTTGTTCCTCACAAATATTTTATCCAATAGGCAGTACAATATCTAAGACTTCTGGACACTACCATCATCAAATCTAATAGTAATATGGTATTCTTCTTAGCTCCTCAGAGTATCAAAATCATTTTATTATTTTGAAGGTGGTTTGAAAGCATCCTAACTAAAGCTTTATTGAAGCAACATAAATGTCTTTAAAGCTATCTCGGAGCAAATGGATCAAGAATACTCTTGAAATTCCTTGTTATACCTTGTACCTGAAAATCTATTTGAAAAATATTCTACTGTATCGAGTTCCTGTCTGAAATAGCTGATTTAGGCAGCTGATAGAGTATGGCAGGTGCCCCATTCATTGCCTTATCATTTTATACAGTCTGTCCATAAAACCCCCAAGAGAAGGATGTACTGTCTGTCCATGAAAAATAATCCACTGTCTGTGGCTTATGGGAACAGCAATAGAATTTTAAATACCTTGGAAAGACCATAGCTTGACCATTTACATTATTCTAGCAGCATTTTTCTAGCTGAATGGCCATATTCAATCTCACAATGAGAGCAGTAATGCAATTAAACCAGCATCATAATGAGGAACTGGAAACATGGGTTTTAGTTTGAAAAACAAAAGCTTCTAGATTTTGAAATAATGAAGCAACATGACTGTTGCACACGATGTGAAGAATGCATTATTAGACACAGCAGTAAAATGTCAAATACAATATAGTACAGCAGTATTCTACAGTTCACCTATGGCTCTTGTGATACCCTGTATTCGTGTATTTCTTGATGGTAACTGCTCAGGCCCCCATCATTTTTGCTCCCCCTGTCCATCAGGAGGACAAACATTTAATTAAATATCTGCTAAGAAGGGACAATTAGAGAAAGCCAGGCGTGCCCTAAGTGAGGCGTCTCACAAGCCGGTGGTCTGGAAGCCGGCACGGCTAGCTCAGAGGGCAGGAGCGCGCTCTGCCAACGGGATGGGATGCAAGTGAGACAGTATGATATTAAAAAGAATAAAACTATCCCGAATGGGCAAAAGCAAGTCTAAAATTTCAGAAGCCACCACTGAAGAAAAGTTTAAACTGCAGCCAGGTGGCATAAGGAGCCGAGTGGTGCTTTGGCAAGGCTCTGGCCACAGCTCAGCTCCTCTGGGCGTGTGTGTGTGTGGAACCGCAGCAGTTTGGTGCCACCAGGCTGAGTGTGATTCTAGGGACCCTGGGAATGACAAACAAAATACTACCATATAAAACCATGAGATGAGAACAAAGAAATGGAAAACCCATCCAACATTTACTGCTACATGGGTAGGACATGGAAGTTTTGGAATATCAGGTGGAGGAGGCTCATAGCGGCTGGCACTTTAGAAGCAAGGGAGAAAGAGTCACAAGTGGAAAAGAAGGGATTTTTATTTCCCCCCCTCCCCATAGTATAAGCTGCTCCCACTCCACACTCAGTAAACATCTGTTTGTAGTCCTGACCATAGAAAAAGCATCAAAGGAAAATGGTCCAAAGGAATTGGTGTCAACACAAAAAATCCCAAGGGGTTTTTAAAGTTGTAAAAGAAGAGTGGTTACCCCTGCGAAGAAACAAAAAAGAACGCAGCCAGAACCTGCTCCTATTGCAGTCATGGTTCAGGCAAAACTGGATGCAATAGATAATATAATATAGCAGATAATAAATTTGCACAGCTTTAAGAAATTAGGTTCTTAGGAGGGCCAAACCCCCCTCTACATGTGAAAATATTTTCAAAGACTTTTACCCTGGGAGAAGCAGCAACCTTACCTCAGCTCTAAGCACTGACCAAATGGGTTTCACATGCAGTAGGCAACCAAGTGGGACAAACAAATCAGGGAAGTAATTCATCATATAGAATAAAACCCAAAGGACAACAGCTATCCTCAGATCTCATGCAGGCCTTTGACAAAGCAGGGTGGCCTTGCTAAAACGTGCTGTTACTGGAGACAAGTTTTGGAGAAAATATGAAGACCCGAGGAAATATAACACATGAATTGCCATCCATTAGAATAAAAGTTATTAAGACACACTCCAAAAGATTTCAACTACAAGAAAAGGTTATTCTTTACGTCCTGGGTTGTTCTTTTCTTACTGAAGTCCTGAAACAGTTGCATCAATGCAGCTAAGCGAAAAAAGTCCCAACAGCTTACTAAAATAGTAATGAGTTCTATCCATAAATAAAAAGTAAAAGTGCTGTCTCTGGATAGTGCAATGCTACTGGCTGCCACCTCACCCATATCTTAAAAGAAATCCAGTGAATTCAAACATTAATTACCTTAAATCCACCCAAGAATCCACAACTGGAAAAACACATACCCAGCCCAAACAAATGAGATCACTGGGAACAAGACCTCTTCAGCTGCCCAGGGTTAGCTCCTGTCCGTTAGTTCAAGATGCAGAATTCCCCAATCTGTTTTCCCTTCCATGCAGCCGACTTCCCTGGGGCTGCCACATCCCTCCCGGACCCCATGCACCAGGGCTGCCCCGCTGGCTTCCACAAAGCTGCATCATATAGAGGGTATATGCATGGGGCAGGAGGCGAGGTGCAAGGCTGCGCTTTAATTTATGCTATTTAAACCAAAGTTGCCTGTGACAATGTATCCATGACAAGTGTTACCAAATGTGGGAAATTAGGTGATAATTTCCTCTCCAATATTCACAGTATCACTTCTCAAACAAAACAATGGCCAAATACATCAGAAAATAACGTCTTAATCCGTTTAAATAAAAAAATTATTACCTCAGAGAAGGATCTGCTCGCAAAAATATTACTATTAGCACCCAGTTGTGCAAGAACTCATTTTGGAAATTCTTCTCTCCTGCACATTAGTGGCACAGAGAAATAATATATGACCATTTTTAATGGAAAAAATGACAGTCAGTCTGGATCAAGCTGATTTTATAGTGTCATTTGTACTTGGAATTTGACCAAAGGAAAAATGCATAGATAACATTAAGAGATCAACCGACCAAATACTAATTTATACTTAATGAGTTCATGTTATGACTAAGATTTGATAATTCCTGTATGGAAAGTTCATGTATCACCTTAATATTAAAATTAAAACCTTTTCCAAAGTACTCAAGGCTTCTAAAATACTGTTCGTAGAAAGTCAGTTTGGGTTTAGCTCCACTGTGCTGGGGACAGCTGATCACATCAGCTGCCTCGTTCTGCTGCTCTGCGCGGTGTTTATTCTGCTTACTGGGGAGTGGTGCTGGAGGGATGCTGAGCTGCCGGGCAGCAGGCAGAGCTGCCAAACCTTCCTCTCAACAAGCAGTGCCCAGGTGCCCTGGGCTCTCCTCCGCCACGCGCAGAGCAGATGGGACATGAATCACTGCCAGCAAGGCACCTCTCTGTGCGCCAGCTTGGGGTCTTTGCTAAAATTATAACGGCTTTTTCTTCCCATGTGAAATAATTCACTACTTTGAGAGGAATTGCCTAAGAAAATAGGGGCTTTTGCCTTAAATGTATTGCTTTGGCAGAACTGTTCAGCACATTCTCCCTCCTAAAATGTCATATATGTCTCACTAATGAACTTTAGCTGACCCTAAGAAGTCATTTCATATGCGTGAGCAGTAAAGCTGGCTCAAATACTATAGTTATTGAAATAGATTTAGAATCTCCTGAAGGCCGGGACAATGTTTGCCATTTGCTTGCTTAAATTCATGGCAGTGACAGAAATACTAGAATAGTTAGTATTTATTCAGGTAAAAATATACTTTTCCAGTATATTTAATCTAAAAATTTATTTTATGAGCAGAAATAAGTACTTTCTACTTTGGGAGGATATAAACTGAATATATTTGGAAAGATACACTGTTCTGTAATAGACACCATTAAAGTGACGCTGTCACATTTCAGTGTCAATACAGCCACTAATATAATTTAATGGATCGGGCTCTGGCTATTTCAGTAGTTTTCCCTACATAATAATAAGTTTCTATTACATATATTTCATATATTTAATTCCTTCTGGACCTACTAATCATGACTGTATTGTCTGTTACTTAGATTTTTTTCATTTCCCCCCCTTTTTGGTAACATCAGAATGTAATTAATTCCAGTGAGTGAAGTTCATTGCCTCAGGGAAAACCTGCAGCTGAAAATCTCCCAGTCTCAAATAATTTAGAGTTGAAGACATACCACCATGTTCTCTTCCCACACAACTGATAGATGGAAAAATTAAACAGTGACAGCAGTTGCTGGAAAGAAAAACAATTCTGCAACCTTATCTTCTCTGTAGTAATTTGTACCTGGCACTGGAAGGGTACCATAACATATCCCGTCTTGGAGCCGTGCACGAGATGAGAAAAGCAGTCGTGGCCAAGGGGGTGGTAGGGATAAGTGCACGTGTTATCTGCAAGATGCTGCCAGGTCAAAGCAAACCACAGAGAACCTCTGCTCTGCTTTTAGTTTCCCCCTCTCTTTCCCATTCAAAAGCCATTCTCATTTTCTGCACTGCTCAAGTATTTGTCTCTGAATTTACCTATCTGGCCTCTGTCTTCTGCAGCACTGTCCCCTCACATGGGGAGGGATGATGACAACAGATCTCTACATTTTGGATTTGCTGATGCCTGTTCTTCCCCAACACATCCTAGGAACAGAGATTAGTGTGCTCTGCTGCATTCTCTCTTCATCCATGCCCAGCCCCCTAACTGTCACCAACACCCAGGGTGCAAAGCTGGGATCCCAGAGTCTCATTAGTAACTCTACAAATTTCAGTGTATTTTAGCTGCACACCCTAAAGAGCAGGAAAAGACCCAGTCTTTTCAGGCCAAAAGAAAAACATCAAACCATTTTCAACTGGGGAGGGAGCGCTCCCCAAAGAGGTTGCAAATACCTTCACCAAGACTCACTGGGCAGAGCATACAGCGTTTGTCAGTGCTTGTGGTGTGTCACCCCAGCTGCCAGCACAGGCGCTTGCTGGCAAAGAACTGCAGAGCAATGCAGCCCCCCCACCCCCACCTCTAGCCCTGTTCTAGATGAGAAGAATAACACTGAGAAATAATAGAACAGTTGTATAGAACACCTGATAAAATAGTAAAATGTGATTTTTGGGGCTGTTCCTCAAACAAATTAGATTCTGGATTTTCAAGATGTTGCCACAGGGCTGGAGAAAAACTCTCCAAGAACTTTCTATAATGGTCTGGTTCTGCTCTGCACCCACTTGCTTGATTAACCATTAAAAATCTTCATTACTATTATTTCCATTTATGGGGCCTGGCTTTGTAAAAAGCAGGGTGTGGAATTTCTATGCTGTAGGAATAAATGAGGTAGTGTAGATAAAATTGTCTTAGAAAAAAATTAAGAAGTATTCAGCCTAATTTTCTGAAGTGGAACACGTGAAGTTCCAAAATAAACCTACTCTATTTAAGACCTATCATCAGTACCGAGCAGGGTAATCCCACTGCGAGCCATCACACCAAAGCCAGCCCCCATCCATTCCAGAAGTACAACAAAATTGTTTTCAATTAGAATCATGTAGGTTGGAAAAGATCATCAAGGCCAATTGTTAACCCAGCACTGCCAAGGACACTAATCCATGCCCCTGCACACCAAATCTACATGTTTTTTAAAAAATCTCCAGGGATGGTGACTCCACCATGTCCCCAGGCAGCCTGTCCCAGTGCTTGACCACCCTTTTGGTGAAGGAATTTTTCCTAATATCCCACCTAAACCTCCCCTGGAGTTCCCCAAGGAAACTTGAGGCCATTTCCTCTTGCCTAAGCAGCGTGTCCTCACTGAATATTCCTGCAGAATCATAGTTCAGAAATGTTTTGTTAGACATTTTGCCATCAACTGAGATAGTTTTTAGATTGATTTTTCTGTTACTGAACTGCAACGTATCAAATTGACTAATCATATCAATAGTCAACATTCAATATACACAACACAAAGAAATCTATTGGCATTCTGCTATGCCAGCAGAAAGGAATTGTGACGGCCCTTTTGTCACTCAACATGTAAAATCCCCGTAGGACACTACTTGTAAGAGAGTTATACATAGTCATTCCGGATTATTATGTGTATGTACACACATACACACAAACTCGCCGCAAGAGCTTTTTCTACATAAAATCCCTATTCAAAAGATAAATGTCATATTAGGCCAGAAGCATTGTGTATTCTCTGCTTACACTTGGAGCTGAAACTATCTGAAGCAAATTAAAGGGACTGAAAATAACATTTGTTTCCATGTTCGCTTAATTTCAAATGTTATCTTAGAGCCCACACCAGCATTAATGCTTCTTACAAAATCATCAAATGCTTGATTTCTAATTAAGTCCTTTTCATCCCAAAGCTGGATTTGTCTTCCTCATCTTTAATTATGTTTCCATCTACATTATTCAATAACAAATGCAAAGATTTGCATTTTTACATTATATAGAAATCACATTGTAAATATTTATCAGGCAGCTCCCTCTCTCCTTTGCTGCTCACAGATCCATGAAGCCTGCCTTATGGAAAAGAGGGAGCACGCCCACACCAGCGCTCCACGTCCTTCCAGGTATAGCTCTGGAAACACAAGACTGCTTATTGGGATTGTATTGCCTTCAATAATTTGGTACCCCCTTCCCCTCAGCTTCTTCTCATCGCTCCTGCAGGCACAAAACATGCCTGAGGAAAGTCACGGATATCTGCACAAGCCCAGGTGTGGGGACCTGTAAACACACGAAAGCTGCAGATAGATTTTGTTCTACTTTTAGAAGCAAATCTTAATAGACCCCTGAGCAAAATGAGTGGAGCTTTGAAGGTATCACACGGCGGGAGGAAGGAGAGCCGAGCAACCAGGCTTTTGGTGGCAAATCTAGTTCAAGACTCGGTCTTTTCCCAACTGGATATTTCTTTCCCATCCTCCTACCTTTATATTACATAAAGTCTGCTCTTATTTCTGAATCCAAAACTAAAAGGTTTATTTTTCCTACAACTGCTCTACTAATCCATTCCAGACAATCAAAAGTAGTAGTAACAATTCTTCCTTTGACCTTCCAAAACAAAATGACATTTCTCTGGCACAGACATCAGTATTTTGCTAGAGAGAGGTTTAGTTTGCAAATATGTAACATGTTATTGTCGTTAAGAACATTAATACATTTATCACAATTAACGTCTCTGAGATTCTTTGCAACATTGAGCCACAGATTCATAAGTGGCGAATCAAGTCACGCTTTCTATTTGGCACTGAAGCTCATTCTGCCAATCATCACAAATTACATTAGCTGGTAGACTGTCCACCTAAACAAGCTACACCCTCCTGCTAATACTGCCTGCTTACTGCCAGAGGTAACAACCTATTTTATAGCCCCAGCTTGTACCGTGTACTACCTTAACACTCATCTGTTTAAAGCTGCACAGGATTACTGGTGCATGTTTGAACAACTCCTGTTAGTAGTTTAATATTTACTCTTGGTAACAAACCAGCCATAGAGAAAACCAAGGGAAGTAATATTTAGCTTGAACGAGGGCAAAACAACAGGACTTAGCATTACTAATCATTACAAAATCACGCTTACAGTTCCTATTGTACTTTTTGGAAGAATATTGTTTTTCTCAACACGTCCTTCCTGCCAGAGCTGTCCTGTGCTCAGCCTCAGACAAGGTAAGAATTCTGTTTGGAAAGTTGGACCTATTTTTGGTTACTCAAATAGGGAACCCTACTTTTACAAATGTTTTGTGGGTTGGTTTTTTTACTGCGTTAGAGTGTACTCTCATTTATTTTAAGCAGGGCATAAAGGCAGGATTGGCGTGTAGTGCTGAAGCAGATGGAACTGAGGAACAGAACAGGAAAGATTCTACAGGAAGAAAAAACACCCAGAATTAGGGGGAAAGCGTTAGATGAGGGCTATCATTTCAGCCAAGAGCGATAACTTGCAGAGGCAGGACTGTTTACTGTACCTACACTGTACTCAAAGTAAGACAGATTTGCAGTTTGACACAGCGGGAGGGTGCGAGCAGGGGCTTACCGCAAGGATGTAGAAGCAGAAGGGAAGGTAGGAAATAATAGAAAGAGAGAAAAAATAGGGGGTGGGGGAATGCACAAGTGCTGTGGTGAAGGAAAAGGAGTCGCTTTCTATCAGTGCAGAGAAATGTCCCAAGGACCAGCAACCTGGCCTCCCTCTCAGGTGCACCAGCCTCAGTCAGTTATTAGGGCTGAGCCAGGGAGTGCCCAAGGGAAGCCAGGCTCAGGGGTGGGCACCGATGCCCACTTTAGTAAGAACTAAAAAGCTCCATGTTTCGTATCATTATGCACAAGTCTGCATCAAAGCAGCAATTACAGCTCTGGATGGCACTAAGGAGCAGAGTACCACAGCCACAGTTTGACTGGATAACTGAAGGAGTCCGTGCTGGGGATGGGAGGAGAGCAAACCTTCCCTTCAGTTTGTGCACTCTCTGGCACGGGCTTTGGGCAGGAAGACATTGGTGATGGCACCTGGCTTTCCCTTCTACCCCTGCCCATTTTTATACCAGTGTTTTAACTACAGTATGTGGCAAAATCCTTTGAGACAAGATGTAGGAAGAAACACCAAATTCTCATGCAATACACAGAATTATTTCCAGCCTCCAAAATGAACGAAATGAACACTTATACAACTCACTACAAATGGGGACAATCTGCCTACAAGCCAGAGGGTCCAAGCCCCATCAGAATGTTTAGGGTGGAGATATCACTATCACAAGTCCTCTCTATCAAATCTTGTAGGCACTATTTTGATTGAAGGCACGTTTCTTTTGGAAATGCCTTACTGAAAATTATGTCAGGCAGGATGATGTATGACTTTCCATCAGTGGGAGGAAAAAAAAAAAAAGGATGAATTAACAGACTGAAAGAATCTCTTCAATCTTGCATGTTAAATTTCACATTTTTATTTTTACTTTTAAAAAAAAATTATTGATGATAACGCAAAAAATCCCAATGCTCAGCCCCCAGATACAGGCCCTGGAGGGCTGGGCTCTGTCTGCATTAAGTCAAGAGAAGGTTTAAGCTGCCCTGATGGAGCCTAGGTTTTACCCTAGGTGTTCGTCTTGCTGCTAAATAGCACTGCATTGCAGTATACAAAGCCAAGACCACTTTAGCTAAAGGTGACTAGATTTATAAATATATGATGTTAGAAAACATTCAGGACATTTTCTTCCTAAGCCATAAGGGTGACAACTCCTGGTAGAGTAAATCAAGTATGAAAACATATGACATTGCCCAAAACACTTTTTTAGAAAACTCCAAGTTTCTAAACTCTCAGGCTACACTGCAGTCCCAGATAAGCAGAGGTAACCAGCACTGAAACAACGGAATATACTTCATCCAAACAAGGCAGTCTTTAAAAATAACATCTATTAAAAAGCTGCTAATAGCTAAAAAGGAAAGCAACTGTTACCAAAGAGTTAAATACTCTTCAGCAAGCAGCATGTGGTAACAGTGTGGCTGTATTTTTTTCCTTTGTTCCATCTACAGAAGTTTGCAAGTTATGAAGAAAATGTTCTGAATTGTTGATTTTCTGGAGAGATACTCGCCCACGTGTTATGAATGCTTGCACATTGTAAATCTTATGATTTAATGAAAAATAGTCACTTAAATTCTGCCTGCAGTAAGTGCTTATGGATTTTAGTAGTAAATCTGCACAAAAAAGTTACTATTTCAAATTTGCAGTATAGAAAATTATATACACACAGGATAAGTGGTGGAAGCTAGCAAAGCCACATATGCAGCACTACTAAAGTATGTATATATAAAAAAACTTTTATAAAGAAATCAAACCCTTTGCATCTTTTTATTTTGCTACTCTACAAATAATCCTTTCCTCCCCAACAGCAAACTTCGTAAATGATGTGCTAAGTCTTACGAAGTAGAAAAGGTTTTTTTTATTGCAGCCCAAATTCCCCAAGCTACAAGATAAGGAATCCAGCCAGATAAGAGGCTTAATTATGAATAGAACAAGCTGCAAACGTTTCTTTGCAGCTGTCTGCATTATCTTTGATTCATTATTATGCTCCACATCCAACTATTTCATTCCAATTCCTACTTGTTATTTTACAGAATCACAGAATGTATGAGGTTGGAAGGCCCCTCTGGAGGTCACCCGGTCCAACACCACCCCCCCACCTTCCCCCCACTCAAGCAGGGCCACCTACAGCAGTTTGCCCAGGACCATGTCCAGACGGTGTTTGAATGTCCAGGGACTGAGACTCCACAGTCTCCCTGGGCAACCTGTGGCAGTACTTGGTCACTCTCTTAGCGAAAAAAGTGTTTCTCTAATGTTCAGGCAGAACCTCCTGTCTTTCAGTTTGTGCTCATTGCTTCTGTCCTGAATATTAGGGAGTGAATATCAGGTACTTACGCTGTAATTAGCTTGAAATAAATTAATTTTATTGTCAATAACATCCTTGTGAGACAAAGTAGGAATCTGGTTTTTAATGTGGATTTGGTTTATGTTGCACTTGCAGCTAATCCAGCCTGCAAAGAGAGGGGAAGACCCTGGAAATTACTTTCTGCGACAACAGCCAATGAAGAAAGGTGTCATGGTTTAACCCCAGCCAGCAGCTCCCTGCCGCCCCCAGCAGGGTGGGGAGGAGAATCGGGAAAAAAGGTATAACTGGTGGGTTGAGAGAACAATTGAATAATTGAAGTAAAATAAAATATAGTAATACTAATAGTACTATTAAGCATAAGGAGAGAGAGAGAAGAATAACCTCCAAGAAAAACACGTGATGCACAATTCCGTTGCTCACCCCGTGCTGAGCAATGCCCAGCCAGTCCCTGAGCAGCAATCAGGCACCTCCCAGCCAGCTCCCCCCGGTTTATATACTGAGCTTGATGTTCTATGGTATAGAATAGCTGTTTGACTATTTTGGGTCAGGCTCCTGGCTCTGCTCCCTCCCAGCTTCTTGTACCCCTCCTCTTTGGCAGAGCATGGGAAACTTGAAAAGTCCTTAATTTAGAATAAGTACTACTTAGCAACAACAAAACCACTGGTGTGTTATTAACATGATTCTCATCCTAAATCCAAAACACCAGCTAAGAAGAAAATTAATTGTGTCCCAGCTGAAACAAGGACAAAAGGGTAGAAAAAGAACCATATGGCCACATTCAGAAAAGCATGTTTCACATGTTTGTAGCTCTAACAGGAATTTCTTAGTAGAAAGCAGTCTGTTTAAGCACTCCACTCAAGCAAAACAAAATGATTATTCTACGGAATCAGCTATTACCATTCTCGTGAACACCAGAATGAACATTATTAGCAGAAAAAAGGACGTGCCCTGACAGTAGGCCTGGGCAGGAGCGAAAGGGCTGGACGGACAAACGCGTCCGCGGGCGGTGTGCCCAGCCCCGGCGCGGAACCGGGGCCGCTGTCCGCGGTGCTGAACGCGGCCCCGACTGAGAGCGGCCCCCGGGGCGGCGGGGGGCTCCGGCCTGTCTCCTCCGAAGCTATAGCAGGGTGGGAGCTGGCTGCTGGGGGACTACATCCTCCTGACAAGTAGTGTCAAATCACAGCGAAAGTCGCTTCTGCTCAGAGCAGAACAAATTAATTTTGTTTTCATGCCAATGTTTCAGATTTAAGTAAAAAAAGAAAATGTATATATCAGGAGCCCACAGCAATGCTTTAAGAACTCTGGATGCAGGTGTGTCTCACACCAGCTTTTGCTTGTCTGTTGAGGATTATCAGGTTTTCTGTGGCTTTCACAGATGATGTCTTTGTGACTGAACTATTTTAAAAGATACAATGATGTCATCACGAAAACAGGTCACAATCACATCTGCATGTTAGTGAGACATATCTGTATCATCTTTTTTTTCTTACTTAGACACAGTTGTTCATTTTTTGGGGCAAAAAATCCAGAAACTCAGCTACATGCCACATAGGAAGGTAAGTTTTGGCACCTTTCTACACAATAACAAGAAATAAAGTGTTTGTAAGGAAGAACATTGTTCTCAAACCCTATTTTTTTGATTAAAAATAAAAATGGTAAAATGAAACAAAAGCAGCTAAGGATGGTACAGGTACTGCTTGTGTGCTGCTAATACAATAATCTGACAAGTGAATGACAACAGATCTTTTCCAACTGTTCAGAAACTAACTGTACTACACACGCAGCTGGCAAATCCTTTCTTTGCTAGCCTACAAAGCAGTTGCCAAACAAGAGAAGCCAGTTTCCCATCTCATCTCTCAAGCTATGTCCTTTCTCTATCATTCTGCCCATTATATCAATTTTCTACTAGGAGGCAGGCCCAAGGGAACACTGTATACTATAGCACAAACATTTTGAGATAGCCTCATCACTTTTTTTCCCCCAATGTCAGGGATGATTTACCTGTTTGTAAACAGAAAGCATGACTCATTATCTGATAATCTGATCTACCTGAAAGGTTCTTGGATTAAGAAGCTTGTAAGCACTCTGGCAGGAGCCTAGTGAACTAACAGTGCTTTCACTCAGCACACGTACATGTCCTAAGACCTGGATAGTGGCAGCCTTTGAGAGTCTGTCTAGGATTGGCCAGTGTACGACAAAGAAGAAAGGCAAATGAAAAGAAAGGGGGATCATTTCCTGTTTCATGTGGGACATTACTAATATGTAACTGCTATAAATTCTGGGTGAAATCAGTAGAGTCAAATCCACATAAGAGCAGTGCAGGAGAGTAGACAGTCTGGCCTGACATTTTAAAAGAAAATCAATTTATTTAAAACATGAGATGAAATCTTGTTGTGAATGTTCACAGATCATAATACTTTTAAGTTTACCTTCAAAATACTAGAGTGAAATTCTGGACTTCATCAACTCTACAATGTATATAATACTTCAGGGTTAGCAGGTTAGCATCATTTTTTTTTTTTCTGGTTGTGAATTTCTGGTTAGTGCACTGCTTTATTCCTTCCTTCTACATATCTGATAGGGGATTTTTATTGCTTTCCATTGTGCCCTATTTTATTCTGTGCCTTCTGTTATTTCTCAGTCATGGCTGTTTTAACAGAAATATATGTTGAGCGGATGCTAATCTCAAAGAAGAATATTTTCAGTGACAAATATTCAGATCAAATTGAGTGTATTTTATTAGGCATTAAAGTATGTCTAAAAATGAGAAGAATTTTCCAAGAGATGCATATGTTACTCCCCAAGTAATTTTCCAGAACAGTAATCATTCATCTTGCCATTTCAGTCACTGCATCCCAGAAAAGGCTTACTAATCTTTCTGTTTTTCTTAAACTATATTATCTGCAAATATTTTTATTTTAAAAGTTTAGTAACAGAGCAACTGATTTCCAGCTACCTAGAACCATTCAGGTTACTTGTGATCAATCATTATGAGTTTGCATTAAATTATCCGTTTTCCTCAGTTGCCATTCTGACCAACCCTTAAACCAGAAGAAGGACGACAAAGGTGGTGCTAGTCACAAAGAAATTAATTGTGGACTTGTTTACCACCTGGTACCCTTAAGACAGCTAATGAAAGGACATGCACAACTGTAATGAAATGCTATTGAGATGAGATGCTGAGGCTTCAAGGGCAGAAGGTATATAAATAAAGCGTGAAGAGTCTTTTCCCTTTAGTACCCACAAGGATTCAATGTCTCACATTCCAGAAGAAACTGTTCCTCTGCCATAAAATCCAGACAAAACTTCACACAGGAGAGATGCTGTAAATTATCAAGACCTGGAGGTAGCAGCAAAAATAAGGAATTGTTTCAATTGTGGGGTGCTTTTTGTCTCCTTAATCTAGTAATTACTTCTCTACGTGACAAGTTTCTCATCAGTATTTTGTTTTGAGCGCAACAGTTTTCTGCAGTCATGAAGGCAGCTAGCTGAGGCAAAACAAGTTCAGTCAACTCAAAGGTATCCTTATTAATGATTTATCAAGCTTCTGAATGTTAGAATCACACAATCAGGTTGTCTCTCTGAACAGAAATATGGTAACCACAGCCAGCAGAGCTAAGCCACAGCTTTTTGAAGACATAGAAGACATGCGTGATCTTCAGGAAGTCGAGGAGAGCTCACATCACCCTCTATCAATGAACCAGTACTGACCAGCTGCACAGCCAGTGTGAGACACTGGCCAGAGGCAAAGCCCATTTGCCTAGCTATCCCCATCTCATGGGAACCAAATGGCTTGTAAAAAGTTGCATGCAAACTGCTAACCATGAAAGTTGTGGTACGGCTGACCACAACACATCCCTCTGCTGTCAAGCAGAGTAACAACTGTTCCTGGTTCCTCCTCTTCTCACTTCTTTAAAGTTACTCTAAAATTGTTGCTTTGTGTTTCTGTAGTTATTTTATTAGCTAGGACAACAAGAAAATGTCCTATTTGATGAATTCACAAAGTTTTAATGATTACAAATGAGTAGGTGTCTGCATATTGGGAACACACAGCTCCCCTGCCCTACACCCAGCAGGGCTCAGGCCACCACTGCTGACTTGTCCCAGGACTAGTGCTCATGCTGGTGCCCTGCACACAAGCTGTGCACCTGCTGACAAAAGGCCCCACCTTTGTTTCAGGGCATTTTTTACTTTGTATGGATTTTTCTACTGGATTTCAGTTTCCCATGGGTTTAATTACTTATTCTACTTCTTGTTTGCACATTTTGTCTAATTTTTTAAAAACAGGGAAGTTTCAAGGGCAAGAGAGGATAAATGCTTTTGAAACTGACTTCTCTCAGTCCTAGTAATTCCTCATCTTCTCTTACAAATGCCTCGGGAGGTTTGCAGTAATAGTGGAAACTAGCTCAAAGATCTTCTCTTTCAACTGCAAATGACCAAATGTAATTATTGACTCTCCAGCTGCAGACCTGCACATGCTGATACTCTCTGTAGTGCCTCAATAGTCTGAATAAACCTTGGCTTTAGGTATTACTCATCCAGCTCAGAGTTTCAAAATTCTACCTCACCACAGCTGCTGGTCCCATGTACTGTTATAAATAGACATTTGGTGTGCACGGTTTCAATACCCATCCTGCTGCAGTGACATGCATTTGTTAGCTCACTGGCTCTCATTTATTTCTGGGGCATGAGATCTGTTCTGTTTTTCATTATTCAAGTAGTCAACTACTTCTTTGCCTCCAGGAGTGCTTAAGATCCAGACGAGGATCCAGCAAAGCTGAACACTGGGAGGCTTGTGCTGAGAAAGGAAATTGAAAACCAGGATTAGATTTCAGCTGAATTAAGTGGCTGTGTTGTGACAGTGGTTTCTCAAAATACTTCATAAATTTCTCTCTCCCATCTGCATCAATGCTTATTGCTAACATATTTTGACACGCTGGTTGCTTTCTACCTCTTTGAAATAGAAATGGGAAAACCCCTGAAGAGTCCAAATTTCAAGCTTTCTCCCTCCTCCAAATTTTTCAGAGGAAGATTGCCAGACAGCAAGAGAAATTTGGGAGACTCCATATTGCTCAGCACAGCATACTGCTATACAAAGACTAGCAACAGGCATATTAGGGCACCAGCAGCACTGCTAATGCAAAAGAAATGGCATGATAATTAATTTGCACCATTTTGCAAAGATGTAGTTCTGGAACGTCGGCCAAACTGAGGACATTTAAGGCAAACAGACGAGATGGCGCGTTTGACTGCTTGGTTATTCCCCAACTTCCAGCTTGGGTCTTGTAAACACAAAACTTCCAGAGAGTGTAAAATTACA
Source organism: Falco rusticolus (assembly GCF_015220075.1). Classification (NCBI taxonomy): domain Eukaryota; kingdom Metazoa; phylum Chordata; class Aves; order Falconiformes; family Falconidae; genus Falco; species Falco rusticolus. Next base: position 28,146,166 of record NC_051199.1, read on the forward strand.
GAGGGGTCCAACAGTGGTTTCTCTGCTCAGGTGTTTTTTTCTCCTTCTTTACATTTACCTTATACTTGAGCAGAAAATGTGGCTCAGTCCAAATGGTGCATTTAATTCTGCCCAAGTCTCTATTTGGTTAAGACAATTACTCTCCCATTCACATGTCAACAGTTCAAGGTTAATTGTCCCTGCTTTGTTCTGGCCTTATCCCTGTCCTGCCCTGAACCTGACAGTATGAATTCCAAAATAAAAATATGTGACATTTGCCATCAGGAAAGCACATGTATATCAGACAGAAACAGCCTTGCTACTGCATTAGATCAGAGACTACCTTCAGCATAGGTGCCCAGGGAGTCGCAAGGATGAGCCAGTGCAGCTCCGCGAGGCACACGCACTGGTGGCATTTCTGCCCACACACATGCCTGCCCCCACGTGCTGCAGAAGCTGAGACCATGACCCACACAGGGCCAGCGCTGTTTTACTTCACCAGAAGCAATCAGGAAACAAAACTACCGCAAGCAGTGCTGCTGCCTTTTTGCTCTGTGGCACCAGCTGTTCTCAGACCGTACCCACGTGGTGCCGTGCCACGAGATCTCACACCTTCAACCACCTCCCTCCCTCCCAGGGCACCTGCTGAGCTCCCACACTAAAGGCTTCTCCCTCCTCACCTCCTTCATCTGCTCTCTGCTTTCGTGATGCCCCACAGAACTCTCTGATGCAAACAGAAAAACATCTGAAATTAGTAGGTCTGGGTTTAAGTAGATTGTGGGGACCTTGAAAAGTACACTGATGTTTGCCTGGAGTCCCAGTGCTTCAGCCCAGAACTGAGTACCATCCTGCACATAGGAGCGTGGGTCCACCACAGCCTCAGGTATTGCAGCAGTCAAGGACACATTAAATAGACAGGCGTTCCTTTGCCTTCAGAAATGTTCCCTGGTTTCTCAAAGGTTATTGACAGGCTTGGCACTAGAAACGTGTAAGAAAATATTCCCATCTTCTTTTGTGTGAACCAAGGAGGATGCAGAAGCGAGATGAGCAGGTGTTGCGTTAATACAAACTAAGCAGCAATTCTAGTGGCTGAGCTTCATTTTCCCACAAATACACAACTCCCAGACATACTCATTTTACCCTGAAAGACCCGAAAGCATTGAAAATGCGTCGTTTTCCAAATTAGGTTACGGCTGGAGAACCTCTGAGAGCATCCAGGAGCCTCCCTGCGCAGGGCACGAGGGGCCTCTTGTGGTGGCCGAGTGGCTGGCTCAGCACTCCGGCACAGCACCGGGCTCCAACAAATGCCAGCGGCAGATAAAAATTTATATCCAAATTTATCTCTCTCATTAGAGGAACCTAAGTCATTTCATACGTAAGACATTAGTGTATAACCCAATATTGCAACCTAGTTTACCATCCTGGTCTCCAGCTACGAGAGACAAGGCATCTAAAAATAAAACAGTGCACTCCCAGTAATATTTTATTACATGCTGTCAAATCTAATGCAGGCTGCCTAAGTATGGTGTCACAAAAATAATAGCTGCTGGAAACAGCTCACCTAGCTTCAGTTTGAGCCTGGTTCAATGGAGGAAAGAGTCAAAGTGTCCCTGTAAAATCAAGACCAGAATTCTTAGCCCAGAAATTCTCTGTTGGATCTGTGAGCCTGCCTCGTGCTTTTCGTGAGGTGCCATCGCTCCAACTTTGCAATGAAGGCAGAGTTAAACTAACAACCACCGCTTCCTCACACAGAGGCTGCATCTACTTCAAGAACCCCACTAGCAATGATTTCTAGATTTTTGCAGTGAATTCAGAAGCCACCAAATGCTGTCCTGTGGCTGGTGACAGAGCTTGCTGTAGCTGACCAGCCTACGCAGCCAGCAAGGGTCCAAACCGCCTGCTCACACCTCGGCCGCCCCAGGGGAGACATCCCGCTTGTATTTATCAGGTCTAACACACACCGTGGCAACTTCTGTCTCCTGTATTTTCTTTAAACGACTGAATTATGTCATGCACTCTAGTCTACAGTTGCTTCAAATCTGATGCATTCTCTCACAAAGCTGAAAACAATATTTATAGGCTCTATACCTGTCTGCTGCTTTATCGACCTAAAAGATCCCACTCCAGAGACAGTCACAGAGCCACTTCTTTTCAAAAAATGGGCTCTAGATTTGGGTTTCTAGTTTAGAGTCGCTGTAAAAAGAGTACGGCCTCCAGCCTCTAGTCACCAGTCTGCAAGGTGGCATGAATATTTGTTCCAAAATCAAATTTAATTTTTAATCACTAGGTCAACTTCTCTAAGTCTCTTTTAGAAAAAAAAAAAACACCTAGAAACCACATCTATTTGTAGGAAAAGCACCACACTTTTTTTGGGGGGAAGACAAAGTACTAAACGTGAAGATCCCTGTTTTCTGCAGAGCGCTCTGCCATTTGGTTTCCTTTTTCCCATCGAGAGCACTGCTAACCCCTGCTGACGTCCAGGTCTAACACTCAGAGTCACATGCTCAGCTGTACCTACAAGGGGCACATCTGCTCGCAGGTTCATTTGAGACACTTCTACTCCCCTAAAAGTCCATCTTCCATGATTAGCCCATAACTTAACTTTCATTTATCCCAAGTCCTAGAAAGGAACCCTACAAAAAGCATCACATATGAAAATGAGCCCACCGGCTCTGCTCACCGGCGTGCTGCTGTCGGAGAAGGTGTTCATGCTGATGGACCTGCTCATCTTGTCAGAGGAGAGGGATGGCGGGGAGGGGCTGCGCTTGTCCAGCTGCTCCTGGTGTGACAGATCCTGGCGCTGCAGGTACTCACGCCATGCTCGCTGGATGCTGAGGCAAACACCAAGGCACAGGGTTGGGGAGGAATGCAGCAACAGAAAGTATTTAAAATATATATTCTTGACTGAAGAGGTGGGGGTTAGTGGGTTTCTCTTTTTTTGTGCACTTTGTTTTCCAACTTGGATAATGATCACACGCAACTCTAGGTCTTATATTAGTCACTACTAGTATAACTGGAGGTGTGGTAAACTAAGGTTAAGTAGAAGCAATTCTTGATTTCAGATCCCTAAGCCTACAGAAGTGATTTAAATTTGAGACTGTTCAGAACCCTGCAATTGTCTTACATCTTGCAAACAAAATTAAGATATGCATTTATCTGCTTAAAAGAATAACAGCCTTCAACATCTTATATTTATACCAGCTTTCAGACTGGAATGCAGATATGGTTGGAAGTTCAGAGCCAGACCACTATCCTTCAAAATCTCCTCTGTCTTCAGTAGCTGGGGACTGAAAGCCTCCTCCAAAGCAACGCGTGGGGATTGCAGCAGGAGCTCTGCTGCCAAACTCTAAACTTTGACCAGGTTTCTAAAATGTGATGCAAAATTCTGTAGAGACATTCCATTTTCAGTGCTGGCCCACGGCTGGGGAGCTGGCAGCCAGGGCGGCTCTCACCAGGTGGCAGTGCCGGACCGCCTGCGCCTTGCCGAAGGTGCCCGGGAGACCAGTGAGAGATGCTGGGAATTAAAACTTGACGATAGCAATGGCATTGACACAAAGTATGTGGGTGTTTGCACACAGGATGATCTGCGAACTCTGCAGAAAGGTGGAGCTAAATTCTGACCAGAGACTCGGCAGCAGTGCTGCAGTGCAATGAGCTAGAAAGAGCTCCTTTTAGGATTTTTAACCAGTTGAGTTTATTCCCTGGGATATCAAGTCAAGTCAGTAAAACCTTCAGCACACTGTTAATCAGGCAGAGTACCCCAACCTTTGCTGAAGTTGTTCTCAGACTAGCAGGTGGTGCAAAGCTCTTGTGCTCGTGTCCTCTACCCTCCCTGCTCCCAAAGGGCCGGCAGGCTCAGCACCCAGCCTGGCCGCTGAGGGGCTCCCCAGGAGGGGTCCCATGCCCAAACCCCTCTTGGCCCTGCTCCCACTCGGGGTGCCTGTACCCCGCAGCAGTGCAGACAGCAGTTCTCCTTCCCGAAGGAACCTCACTATCTGCTTTGTAGTTCAAACCAAAGGGTACAACCTTCATGGATTTACTTTGTCCTAGGAATACCTTTTCTTTTTTTATGTCGCCTTTTTAGCAGTTAAGATGTCATTTGTGCTCCCATCTCCTTAAGCCAGAAGAACATTTAGCACGCAGACACCGCTGAAAAGGCATTTGATTGCACACTGGCATGTCCAGCCTCTTGACTTCACAGGAGGAGGACGAAGCTCAATGCCAGAACACCTACAACGTCTCACTGACAGCCTACAGCGCTGGGAACTCCAGAGAGGGGGAAGTGCCTCTTGGTGAGTAATTGTTCCTGGTCAGAGAACAACGTTCCCAACACACAGGGCATTTTTAACATCTCGGGGTTGAGGGCATCAAATATATGTATTTTGTTATTTTTTAGAAGAATAACAGATTAGAAACAAACCCACATCTATGACAGCCTCACCAGGATAGAGCACTTCAGAGCCAGTCAGGCAGGTTAAGACCTGTGGTGTTTTCACACAACAGCTTTAAAATGGTCTGAAATATCTACCAAAGCTCCCCAATGCAAGTGCCACTGGAGGAGCTTTCAGTAAATGCATTTCCATTTAAAACTTCCCACATCTTCACACCTCAAGCATTTACACTTTGCATTGTTTCAGTTTCAAGCTTTACAGCATAATACGGACAAGTAGCATGTACGTATTTATATTTACACGTACTTTCTGTTTTTAATCTTGAGAATATACCATGGTTAAGTCATAACTACCCTTCTAGAATTCTCTCTGAAAATTTATTCTTTCATCTGGCTTATATTTGCATGACTAAAAGACACTGGCTGGATTTTAATTTGAAACGTCATGTTCTTTTAATATTTTAATATAGCATTAATATTTTAATATCCTGTATAGTGAGTTAGCTGTAGCTTTTCAACTGAAATTCAGAATGTAACGTAGCGATGCATACAGCTCTGTGTAAAGCTGTGCCTGACATTGCAAAATTTTTCCATGAAGTAATTGAAGGCTTCAGCATAAAGCTGATCATATTTTTTGATGCAAGTGGAGCCACGTTAAACTTTTGCTGTCTGCTGGGAAGTCCAGGGGCACCGTGTCAGCGCAGTTGGTGACTGCTGAAAACAGCTAATGCCTGCACCAGGGCTGGGGGAGTCCTCTGCCCCGACAGACATGCAGTAAGTTGTAAGTTACATTCCCAGTGTTACCACGTGTCCCGATACAGCACAGTCAAAAGTTTTAAAATAGCTGACCTCATGATAAACTATACAGCAGGTGGGAAATGTATTACAAAGGCTGAAAATATTGCATTTGGAAGCTGGGGAGCTCATTACCAGAACAGTGATACTTGTCTCTTCCTTCCAGGTGGTGCAGCTAGGTGTCATGCAAGTACCTTGGCTGAGGGCTGGCAACTGCCTCCCTTCCCAGTAAGAACCAGCTTTCCAAGTGCCACCCAGCTGTGCCGCACGTCCCAGCCCAGGAGCCCCGTGCCCCTCAGACTCGCACCTCCATCCTCACCCAAAGCCCCGGCTGCTCCTGCAGAGCCCCCCAGGAGCTGCACCCAGCTTCGTGTTAAATGTGAAAAATACCACCGAGTAGTTCTGCTTGCTCTGTGCTACACTTCCCCCTCCCTGTACATATGAAAAATCTAGTGGATTCTCAAATATTCTTTAGTTGCACAGAGAAAACTACAAAATTAGTGCAACACTGAAGTTTAACATTTGAAACTCAAAGAGAATCTTCACGTGCTTAAAAAAGTGTTCAGTTAACTAACTTTAAATATAAAAACCCCTCGATTTAGCAAAACAGAAATCCACAATGGATACAGTTTGGGTTCTGTGGTTCAGGAATCAGAAAAACTCAACTGTGTTTGAAGGCAGAAACGACATTCTTTGTTACTTACATTTTCACTTTTGATTCCAAAGGCTGTAAATTGATATGATATTTTTTGATATTATTTTCTTCATCCATGGCAAGCTGATGGCTATGGAAAAGAAAAGAAAATGGGTTTAATGCGTCTCAGCATGACATTTTTGCAATCATCGTGAATTAATTCTGAATTTTTGACAAGAACATACAAGAGCCGATTATTATAAGGTGGTGCTGTCTTTGGAGGAAGGCATCTGGGTCCCTGTGTCCGGCTCCATTTGACTGTTAACAAAAAGTATGAATTTAGATCTAGTTTCCAGATCAGAGCTTGCCTGAGTTCTTGCACTAAACCTTCCAGATGCCACAGCTCCACAGACAGGCACACCCAGCAAAGAAGCCGCTGCAAATAAAAGAACCACTGGCAAATATAATAGATATTCTTGCTAAATTAACTTTCATCCCTGGGGCTACGTTTGAAAAGCTGGAGAGTAAAATGAAAAGTAACAATGGTAATGCTGGTAGCAAAAGAATTACATCAGCAGAAGCCATACAGGAATATGAAGAAAAAATTCTTTGTAATAAATGATGACCAAGGAATTGGTGCTGCAAACGGATTGCTTTCAGAAAGCAATTTTAAAATGTTAGAAGATAAAAATCAAACATCTTGGGACACTGCTTTGGATGGGACTAGCAGCATGAATGAAAGGTCTTCACATGAAAATTTGTAAGATTAGGCCCCAACCTGTGGAGTTATTTTGAGACTTTACTGGACACTTAATTACATCATTCAATCAGCAGCAGTTTTCAGAAATTATCCTCCTGTAACTAAAAATAAGAATTGTTTATGGGAGAGATGCAAAGTCTTGGATAGTTAGTATATTACCAAGTGAAAAACATAGTTGACAACAGAGACTGTCCCTCAGAAAGGGCTTGTTGCCTTATCAAAGCCATTTCCCTTTATCACGTGTGAGGTACTACAGAAATCACACATTTACCTTTGAAGCAAGTCTGTGCCATCGTTGACCTGTTCCAATGTGTGCTGAAGCCTTTTGAGTTCTTCCTACAAGGAGAGAAAAAACATTTCAATGTGCTAATGGGAAGCCCTTGGTTGACATTGGAGATTCCTGCTCGACCTCCAACGTTGTGAACCAACCGTGAAACAAAACGGCCCCTCAGGTAATGTCTATGGGATTGATTTCAAATTTAGATACCCAAAATAACTACAAAGAAACCAATATATTTATCAATATGTCCAGCACACACTTGAAAGAAAATATCAGGCCTACAAAAAATAACAGGTAGAGCAAAAAAGAAAAGTATTCTTTCGTGTCTTAGGTGTGTGGATGCCTTGATTCAAGAGGAGATGGTCTTGGTAAGAGGCAAGTGAGCGTCAGCTCATATTTTCAGGCACTTCTCTTTGTTCTGCAATCAAACAGTGTTCAGTCTCATAATTAAGAGAGTAACTAGTTGAGATTTGCATCCTGAGCCTTTACTGGGGTATTTGCATTAGCTCCTCCTTCAATAGCAGAGATGTCACAAATTTAACTGTAGATGCTTAGCTGGGGTTCCCTGCATCCATGCTACTGTCCCAGGAAAAATCTACCTGTGATGTTCAGCACAGAGATTTGACTTAAAAACCTAAATTGTATCTGGGTGGCAGGGTTTTATTGTTTGGAAGGGGTGGGAGTTGAGGGGTGGAGGAGAATTCAATGAAGTGCGTGCTTCAGGGGATGCAATTAGCAGGCTGAGCTTTCCATCCCCTCACAGGGCACAGTCGCACGGAGTGCCCTGGCATTGCTGGGGCATGCATGCACAGAGCACACATGCCCATTCTCCTTAAAAGCTGGGTGATGAGCAAACACCGAACCCTCGGGAGCGCATCCCTATGATGCAATGCAAAGAGCATCACCCCGAGATGCAGGGATGCGCCTGCAGGTTTGTGTTTAAACATCAACTGTTTGATAATAAAAATAATAAAATAATAAAAGCAGCACTGGAATATGAGAAGTCTGTGCAAAACACGAAGATGTTAACTCATGACTTCTTTCAGCTCATTAAGTTGGGAATCAAATGCAAAAGCTGCTGAAAGTTAGGAAGGAGGGTAATTTACTTCACACCTACCTTGTGTATAGACACAGGGTTCCTGGGAAGGCTAAGAACATTAAAAAAGCAAAACAAGGATATTTTCATCATGTATATCTTATCTGACCTGGAGATGAATCAAAGGGGTTTTTTTCCAAGAAGACTGCTGCAATCTCCAGGAGCACAACAGATCAGCCACCTCTACTTTCTGCTTTCCCAATTAAAGCTGATTATGTGAAACAGAAATTTCATGTGATGCTTTTTAATCCTAATCAAGATTCTACCCTATTCAACCCGAAATAAGATCACAGTTGGTAGCTGGTTTACTCCTAACACAGCTTTCATTTCCTCCCAGCCTTGGAAGGCCTATTACTGCAAAATGCATTTTATACACAGACTAGATTTGTCATGACGACAAGTTAGACGATTCCCCAGTCTTTGTCCCTCTAATTGTAGCACCATTTTGTGGACATGCTGCAGTTGATAAGCCACTGCACGTCATTTGGGAGGACTGGCTGCTGTCTACGGCTCATCAGCCATTGGAAACGATCCAGCCGTGAAACTTTGTTTTATTTTTGCCTTCCTTTTTTTACGCTGGCTCTGAGGAACATCCTCTTCTGGCATATTAAAAGCGAGCAACTTTCAAAATTGTTTTCCTTGAAGCACAGTTCAGTTCAGAAGATAACCTTCTCTTCTCCCATATTATTCCGCTGGTCATTTTTTCAGTGTACCCCAGAGCTATGTACGGTAATTTAGAATGTGAAAACAATTTGCAATTGACTTTATATATAGCTCTGGGTGACAAAACCTGCATGACTTAAATAAATCATTTCTTGTGTTTGACATCATTTTCTATTAACCTCAGGGTGAAGACTGAACAAAAAAAAGTAAAACACAAAATTGGTTGTGACATTTTTGACTATTCAGTCTTTCAATTAAACATCACCGGACGGTCTTTATAAAAGCCATAATATAAGGGAAGTACAGAAGGGGCATAGCAATGTTTGCATAATTGGGAAGAGAAGGAGACATAAAATCTATACTAATTTCAGTTTTGCGTCATTAACCATGAAGTATTGATTATTGCTCCTTGCAACAAAATTTATGAAGCTAGCTATGCTGCTGCGCCCACAGAAAGCGATTCGGATGCTCTGGCCTCAGCCCCCGGCATGGTAACTGATGGGTGGCAGTGACAGCCAGGATGCTGCTCTTCCAACCCACAGCCTTAGGAGATGCATCTCCCAGATTACACCAGGAGTGACCCAGCTGCCAACTCGAACTTCAGAAAATTAAATTGGAAGAGATCCATACTTCTGTTGGGATACACAATGAATTACAATGCCTCTATGGACCTGGGTATAATGTAAACATATCGTAAAATTTACTGCAGTTCTTGTTTTCCTACTTGAGTTGAATACAGACGTTAATAGCAGTTGGGTGGCTACAGACACATATAGATACCTAAGGAACACAAAGCAATGAAAGTCAGACATGCAAGACTGGTGTTAAAAGCAAACTGAAGTGTCTTTTTCTGGACTTCAACATGTACGCTCTGTTATGCATTAATTATTTTTCGGCCTTTAGATCTGTACTTTTAGGAAATCAGGCTATCGCAACATCTTCATTATTGCCAGGAAAGCCTGTAACCCTGTGGGACAGAGAAGACCAAGGGGCTCAAGACTTGCCAGGGGGAAGCCTGTGTAAAAGAGCTGTCTGAAGCTGCACTGAGCTGGCTCCCAAAGCAGTCTGCACATCAAAAAAGCGCCTGGTTTAGCTTTGCTGTCAGTATTTAGTTAAAGCAATAAGATTCCAGGTCCCTCTGCCTTTTTCCCTGCAAATTGGCTGTGTTTGGCTCCATGCAGCCCAAGGACACGTGCACATCCAGTGTGATGATTTAGCAACCTCATTCAGCTGTCTTCAGCAGTTTTCAGGGTCTTTTTTTTAATGGAGGGACCCAGAGGTTGCTGTAGACTTTGGTCCTCGTTTGGGCTTGGACTGAAATGTCACCTCTCATTTGACCGGCCGTGGAGATGACGGCAGCTGGCAGATACAGGGGCATCGAGGCAGGCTCAGACGCAGAGGAGCAGAAACCTAAAGCAATCTAAACACACTGGTCCCTTAATTCCCTTTGAGGAAGTCCATTTTAAAGAACAGTTATTAGTACATATTCTATATGTTAAACCATACCTAAATAAATATTTACTTCCAGTAGCAGGCAATGATTCTTTTTTGTTGCTATACCCAAAAGAATCTTATTCAGGTCAGTAGAGCTATTTATACCCGTGGGTTTAGACTAACACACAGAAATCAGGGCAGAGGCCACATATTAAAAATTAATTTTCAAAACCCTTTTTGGACATGCATGCTATTGTTTGAGTATCTCTGCCTAAGAGGTCTGTCATTTCCTGCTGAATGAATATACAACAGCATTTCCCAAGAGGTCAGAGAGATGGAGATGGGAAGAGAAAGCTCCAATTTCAGTGGAACTACAGCCCAAAAATAGCAGTAAAGGCGGTGTTTTTTTCCATTTTATCAGTAAGTATAGCAGTTATTAAGATGTATCAGCTTTGGGTAGTACTCTATTTCATTGATGTTCTTCCAGATTTTAATTGAAATTTTGTTGAATGGTGATTTTGTATTATGCAGGAAAACTTCCACTGATGCACGTTTCCTCCTCTCCTTACTTGCAAGTCACTTGACGCAACACCACAGTGCCCGTTTGATATCTTCCTGACACAGAAAGGCCACAGCAACTGGAGAAACCCTGCGCTGGAGCGGGACGGTTGCTCTCACCTCGGAGTGTGAGGTGCACGCCCCTCGAGTTGGGCTGTGGGGGGCTGGGGAGCACAGGGAGGATGCTGGAAAGGGGCTGGAGGGTCAGTGCTGCCTGAGGGCACCTGGGTGAGCAGAGCCCAGCCCAGCCGCTGCCTTGAAAGAGAGCTATGTCTCATCAGCCTGGCAGTGCTATGCAGGGAGGGAGCTAGTGCCGAGAGCTTTAATTTGGAAATATCAATAAAGATCACTGGAGCTTTCACAGCCACTCCTGCCAGCAAATGCGTTATAGCCCATGTTATATTTCCAGAGCTGCTGCATTTAAGGACCCCGTGAGTTCTTCTCCTTAGCACCAACACAGACATGTGCAAAATCGATCATCCCTTTCCCAGCGAAACCTCTGAAGGGGTGGCAGAGCTAGGGCAAGCACAGCTGAAGGCAGTCTGAAGCCAGAAACACTACAATGACTGCTGCTGTTAAGACCAGAAGCCGTGCAGGATCCATCTCAGATCAAAGCCACCTGATGCCACTTTCTGTTACCTATTAGGAAGCCAATTTACAGGCTTTAACATTCTCACCTCCTGCCATTTTCCAATCCTGTGGTCATCAGAGGTGGATACAAGATAATGAAGCTCTCCCTGCTGCTGCTCACCTCTCCTGGTCCATCTCATGTGTCTGGGGATAGCACACGCAGCACTAAACCACCTTTAGCACGAGCTCTGATCCATGTGTCAGTCAGGCTCCAGCACAGAAGAAGCAGCAGCCTCAGCTGCTTTTCAAACACCCCAGCTGCTTTTGGTTACTGAAAACAGTCCATTGCCAATGATGTTCTGAGCTCTTTACACCCATGTCTAATATTACCCGTTTATTTTAAGACTTTGTTTCCCTTTTAACAAAGAATTCCTCCCTTCCTATGGACACCTTTTGTGTCCATGAAGCATCTTGGGGTTTATTCATTTTATATTTTTTTCATTTTATTCATTTTCATCTATATTTTACCCTGTTTTCCCAGGGAAGACCATGCCCCCTGTATTAAAATGATGTAGAGTCCATGTTTCAGCCTGACAAGGCCTGTCAATCTGCATGTTAATTAAGCCTCTTAGCAGAATACAATGAGTCTAAAGAGGACAGAAAGATTGGGATCCTTTGCGGTGAAGGCTTTTACTCACTACTATTTTGGGCACCCATTCATGCCAGCCTGGAGATGCTGCTTCCATGGGAAACCTGCTGGGTTACACGAGCAGCCGCCTAAAGCTCCTGCTGCCTCTTGGTACACACCTGGGGGGTTGTCCCCAGGCAGTATCTCAGGTGGCACCTGTGTGCCCGGTATAGGGGCACATCAGAGGCCCAAGGAGCCCCAGTTTGGGCAGACACAAGACCATCTACATTAATTCCCAGGGATGCATAATGTTCTGCATGCCATTCTGGGGGCTGGAACATAAAAGCTAATGCTGTGCCCCAAATACACTGAGCATTCTGTAAAGTTGGTAATTAAATGTATGATGGTGGCAAATGCTTCGTATCCTGGAACAAAAAGACATGTCAGATGATAGTGGCTTTTGTATATCGGGGGTGGGAGGGGAAAGGTCCTATTTTATTTGCTCTGGCAACCCAACAGGGACCTTGAACACTTCAGCTGTGAGCGTTCAAGAAAACTACATTAACTGCACAAGATGAATAGCGCTACAGGGCCTCTGCGATCCACAGCTGTCAGAGCAATTTGCCAGATCACTTTACAGAAACTGTACCATCAACAGAGTTAGCTAAACCTACTTAAACAAGTTTCACATTCAGATTTAAAAACCAAATATGAGTTAGCCTCGTTGAAATGAGTTAGCTACTGCAGGGAAAGGCAGCATGGACACTTGGGTCAGATCCTGTACCCTAGCCTGCCACTGACCTCCCACAGCACCTTCGTCCTTCCACCTCCTTGCTTGTGTGCATCTTGCCCATTCGGGTCATGACATCTTCAAGGAGGGGAACGCCTTTTATTTTTTTCTGCTTGTGCATCAGGGCTGTGATCTTGACTAGGTAAAATAGAACACATTTTTTATCTGCTAATTAAGAGCAAATAGCTTCAGGCTCTTCCATCAAATACTGCCTGTATTTGCCCTCCATGGCGCACCTTCACTGCAGGGGGGCACAGTCCCTCTGGTACAAACGTTGCTCCTAGTGAGCACAAGGTAAGCACGTGCAGGCTCAGTCCATGCACTCATCTTTCCAAACAAGACAAATAGTCTGGTTTCAGCTGGGAGAGAGTTAATTTCCTTCTCTATAGCTGGTGCAGCGCTGTGGTTTGGGTTTGGTGTGACAGCGGTGTTGACAGCGTGCTGATGTTTCTGGTTGTTGCTGGGTGATGTTTATACTGAGTCAAGGACCTTTCAGTTTCTGGGGCCCTGCCAGTGAGAGGGCTGGGGGACCCGGGAGCTGGGGGGACCCGGCCGGGACAGCTGACCCCCCTGACCCCAGGGTACCCCAGACCCTATGGCGTCACGCTCAGCACGTACAGCTGGGGGAGAAGGAGGAAGGGGGGACGCTGGGAGCGATGGCCTTTGCCTTCCCAGCGCCCGTTACACGCAGAGCCCGGCTCTGCTGGGGCTGTACATAAAGACCTGCCCACCCGTGGGAAGCGGCGACAGAATTCCTTGGGTTGCTTTGCTTGCGCACTCGGCCTTTAGCTATTGAACTCCTGATTCTCTCCCCCATCCCACTGGGGGGGAGCGAGTAAGCGGCTGAGCTGGGCTTGGTAGCCAGCCGGGGTTGCACCACGATACCAAAGAAGGTGTCAATCAAGACCTGAGGGCTGGGCAAGGAAAGAGCATATCACACTGAACAGAAAACGAGGCCAGAAGTAGGAAACAAAGGGCAGGCATCACTGAAATGTTTCAGGCTGGAAAAAGGTTACCACTAATTAGAGTGCCACTGGGATGAGCGGTAAGTATCACGGCTGTTCAGCACAAATGAGCACGAGCCAATGCTGCAGCAAGATTTCCAAGGATTTAGCTGGTAAATGGAGCACATATGGGAACAGTAGCCATTATGCAATTAACTCCCACAGTTTATTGCTCATGTATCCATTATTCTGGATTCTTAAAAGATAGTTCACTCAATGTGCATTTTCTTAGTTTATTGAAAATCAAAGTTATGCCTGTTGAGCCCAGTTGCTACAATTTAGGTTATTCTCCAACAAGAAGGACCACAGTGCTTTCCACTGTTCTCCAGCACAGGCCAACTCGCAGGGTATTTTCAAGAAGAAGATTTCCTGTAAGTTTACTAGATAATATCTTTACAAAATATGGTCTGATTTTCCAAAGGTCCCCTTAGGTCCTCCTCACAAAGTGACTCAGTTGGCAAGCCTTTTGTGGCTTCTTACTTGCTTGGTTTGGTGTGTTTACAAATTTGTTGTACTCTTTTTTTTCTGTTGTACCATCAGGTTTTTTCCCACCCTTCACATGTAGGGCATATCTATAATGTCCACACACACAGAGCAGTGGTGCATCACCCACAGTGCTAGCACTGAGGTGTCCCTTCTGACTCAGGGACTTCTTGTCCAAGTACTCTGAAACCTCCACACTGGTTTGGGCTGCTTTCAGATTGAATTTTGAGATTTTCCCTGGGAGTTCAGGATGGAGCTAGGCGTGCAAGTTTGGGATCATTTGGATCACACTTTCCTGTAACACTGTCCCACAGAGGGGAAAAAAAATAAATAATTGCAACACATTCTCCAGTGCTTCTGCTAGTTTCTAGATTCCTTCTGCCTTTTGCACCCTGTGCTGTTAGCGGGCAGTTGACCCAGCACAGCTGGGACCTGAGCCCCCGTGGCCCCTGCTAAACCAGCAGCAGTACCGCCCCACTGCTGGCCCCAGTCTGCCTTGGCTTTCAGAACCTGGAACACAGTGGTGGGTTGTAGGTACGTCCCTTGGTCCTTTCACTGAAAACCTAATGAGGCAGGAAAGGAAAAGCTTTATTAGAACAGCAAGTTTACTGTTCTGCCAAAGGTAAACTCCCCACTGCATCATGTCTCAGTTTTACTCATTACCATTTAAAATTCCCAGGGGATGCATTTGCCTCTTATTTCACAGCACACTTTCATCACTTAATAGATGAATTGGTAGTATTTCCATTTTCTTCATGTAAAGCCCTTCTTCCCTTTTTATACCCTATAGACATAATATCTAATTGTTTCTCTTCCCTATCTTGTAAATCATGACATTGCTCTCTCCTTGCTCATTTAATCAAAATAGGGCTCAGCACAAAACTTCATTGACTAAGTGTAAGCCCAGCATGGAGAACAAAAGCAGAAAGTCTCGGCCTTCCTAGATCTGAACTGAGCTCGTGCCTAATCCCTTAGCTACAATCCCGGGTACGTAAGGATGCCCAGGACAGCCGATGTATTAATTCTCAGAGGTGGGCGTCAATGGCCGGAAGGGAAAGGCAGCAATGCCGGGGTTATCTCCCAGGGGATGGGAGCACTCGCAGGATGACCTGTTGAATCCCTCTCCACTTTCTGTGATATCAATACATTGTTTTCTTTTCCTTTCTTCATCTTTGCCCTCAGGAAGAGTAATCTATGGCACTATGGCTACAGAACATTATTTCACAGTTACAGCAGCTCTGGAAACCTCGCACAAGGATGAATGCCATTAAAAAGCCAAGTTAGATTCCTTTTAAAAAGCCTCTTCTTTCTGATGCTGTCACTGCGGTCAGAGCTTTCAACAGCACCACCTCTGCCTCAAAATACACAAGCTTTTAACTTTTGCCAGGGGAACCAGCTAGAAAGAATGGAGCCTCTTGACATCTTGGCTTCTCTGCCGCCAGAGTGCTTCTGAAACTACAGCCAGTCTGAACGCCGAGGAGAAGGTCTGGGACAACACAAGTGCTATGGGGACTCAGCAAAGAAAGTGTTGCGTAGGTTATAGTTCAAGTGGGGGGGGGGGGGGCGCGCGGGAATAAACATACACACACATATATATCTGTACATACACACATATATACACGCTGAGATTCAAGTCCATGGCAAGAAAGCCAATTTCTCACTGCAATCCAGAGTTACTATTTTTGGGGGTGGCAGGGTGGTGTCGGATATGACAGCTACCCTACAAGTGGCAGCAGGGGTTAACTGAGTCACTTACAGGAGAAGGAGATGCTATAATCAAGTCTAGGATTTTAATGTCGTTTGTACGGGACTTCATGTGACAGTGCAAAGCCTGGTGTAAATGACCACAGCTTCCCCGGAGCAGAGACTGTGCGGCAGGGTGGCCCATCCTGCCGTGCCTTTGCTGCAGCGACTGCCCACACCACACTGCAGCTGGTCAAGGCCGTGGCCAGCGTGCTGTAGGAAATGCTGATTTTTTCAAAAGCAAGTTTCCCTTTTGGAACAAAAGCCAACAATTTTGACACACCAAATGCCACCACGCACACTGTTAGAGCAACC